>NC_060197.1:20140393-20800393 GCF_021184085.1 Oncorhynchus gorbuscha
GTTTGCATGCTTGCTTGCTAGCTGTTTGCTTGCTTGCTTGCTTGCTGTTTGCTTGCTTGCTTGCTGTTTGCTTGCTAGCTGTTTGCTTGCTAGCTGTTTGCTTGCTTGCTTGCTTGCTAGCTGTTTGCTTGCTTGCTAGCTGTTTGCTTTCTTGCTAGCTGTTTGCTAGCTGATTGCATGATTGCTTGCTTGCTTGCTAGCTGTTTGCATGCTTGCTTGCTTGCTTGCTTGCTAGCTGTTTGCATGCTTGCTTGCTAGCTGTTTGCATGCTTGCTTGCTTGCTTGCCGTTTGCATGCTTGCTTGCTAGCTGTTTGCTTGCTTGCTTGCTTGCTGTTTGCTTGCTTGCATGCTTGCTTGCTTGCTAGCTGTTTGCTTGTTTGCTTGCTAGCTGCTTGCTTGCTTGCTTGCTTGCTTGCTAGCTGTTTGCTTGCTTGCTAGCTGTTTGTATGCTTGCTAGCTGTTTGCTTGCTTGCTAGCTGTTTGTATGCTTGCTTGCTAGCTGTTTGCTTGCTTGCTAGGTGTTTGCTTGTTTGCTTGCTAGCTGATTGCATGCTTGCTTGCTTGCTAGCTGTTTGCATGCTTGCTTGCTTGCTTGCTTGCTAGCCGTTTGCATGCTTGCTTGCTAGCTGTTTGCTTGCTTGCTAGCTGTTTGTATGCTTGCTTGCTAGCTGTTTGCTAGCTGATTGCATGCTTGCTTGCTTGCTTGCTAGCTGTTTGCATGCTTGCTTGCTTGCTTGCTTGCTGTTTGCTTGCTAGCTGTTTGCATGTTTGCTTGCTTGCATGCTTGCTTGCTTGCTAGCTGTTTGCTTGTTTGCTTGCTAGCTGTTTGCTTGCTTGCTAGCTGTTTGCATGTTTGCTTGCTTGCATGCTTGCTTGCTTGCTAGCTGCTTGCTTGCTTGCTAGCTGTTTGCTTGCTTGCTAGCTGTTTGTATGCTTGCTTGCTAACAGTTTTCTTGCTTGCTAGCTGTTTGTATGCTTGCTTGCTAGCTGTTTGCTTGCTTGCTAGCTGTTTGTATGCTTGCTTGCTAGCTGTTTGCTTGCTTGCTAGGTGTTTGCTTGTTTGCTTGCTAGCTGATTGCATGCTTGCTTGCTTGCTAGCTGTTTGCATGCTTGCTTGCTTGCTTGCTTGCTAGCCGTTTCCATGCTTGCTTGCTAGCTGTTTGCTTGCTTGCTTGCTGTTTGCTTGCTTGCTTGCTGTTTGCTTGCTAGCTGTTTGCTTGCTAGCTGTTTGCTTGCTTGCTTGCTTGCTAGCTGTTTGCTTGCTTGCTTGCTAGCTGTTTGCATGCTTGCTTGCTTGCTAGCTGTTTGCTTGCTGGCTTGCTTGCTTGCTTGAATGCTTGCTTGTGTGCTTGCTTGCTTGCTTGCTTGCTAGCTGTTTGTATGCTTGCTTGCTAGCTGTTTGCTTGCTGGCTTGCTTGCTTGCTTGAATGCTTGCTTGCGTGCTTGCTTGCTTGCTTGCTTGCTAGCTGTTTGCATGCTTGCTTGCTTGCTAGCTGTTTGCATGCTTGCATGCTTGCTTGCTTGCTTGCCGTTTGCATGCTTGCATGCTAGCTGTTTGCTTGCTTGCTTGCTTGCTTGCTGTTTGCTTGCTTGCTTGCTGTTTGCTTGCTAGCTGTTTGCTTGCTAGCTGTTTGCTTGCTTGCTTGCTTGCTAGCTGTTTGCTTGCTTGCTAGCTGTTTGCATGCTTGCATGCTTGCTTGCTTGCTAGCTGCTTGCTTGTTTGCTTGCTAGCTGATTGCATGCTTGCTTGCTTGCTTGCTAGCTGTTTGCATGCTTGCTTGCTAGCTGATTGCATTCTTGCTTGCTTGCTTGCTAGCTGTTTGCATGCTTGCTTGCTTGCTTGCTAGCTGTGTGCATGTTTGCTTGCTTGCATGCTTGCTTGCTTGCTAGCTGTTTGCTTGCTTGCTTGCTAGCTGTTTGTTTGCTTGCTAGCTGTTTGCATGTTTGCTTGCTTGCATGCTTGCTTGCTTGCTAGCTGCTTGCTTGCTTGCTAGCTGTTTGCTTGCTTGCTAGCTATTTGCTTGCTTGCTGGCTGTTTGCATGCTTGCTTGCTAGCTGTTTGCTTGCTTGCTAGCTGTTTGTATGCTTGCTTGCTAGCGGTTTGCTTGCTTGCTAGCTGTTTGCTTGTTTGCTTGCTAGCTGTTTGCATGCTTGCTTGCTTGCTAGCTGTTTGCATGCTTGCTAGCTGTTTGCATGCTTGCTTGCTTGCTAGCAGTTTGCATGCTTGCTTGCTTGCTTGCTTGCTAGCTGTTTGCATGCTTGCTGGCTAGCTGTTTGCATGCTTGCTTGCTTGCTAGCAGTTTGCATGCTTGCTTGCTTGATTGCTTGCTAGCTGCTTGCTTGCTTGCTAGCTGTTTGCTTGCTTGCTAGCTATTTGCTTGCTTGCTAGCTGTTTGCATGCTTGCTTGCTAGCTGTTTGCTTGCTTGCTAGCTGTTTGTATGCTTGCTTGCTAGCTGTTTGCTTGCTTGCTAGCTGTTTGCATGCTTGCTTGCTTGCTTGCTTTCTAGCTGTTTGCTTGCTTAATAGCTGTTTGCATGCTTGCTTGCTTGCTAGCTGTTTGCATGCTTCCTTGCTTGCTAGCTGTTTGCATGCTAGCTGTTTGCTTGCTAGCTGTTTGCATGCTTGCTTGCTTGTTTGCTAGCTGTTTGCTTGCTTGCTAGCTGTTTGCATGCTTGCTTGCTTGCTAGCGGTTTGCTTGCTGGCTTGCTTGAATGCTTGCTTGCGTGCTAGCTTGCATGCTTGCTAGCTGTTTGCTTGCTTGCTTGCTAGCTGTTTGCATGCTTGCTTGCTTGCTTGCTAGCTGTTTGCATGCTTGCTTTCTTGCTAGCTGTTTGCATGCTTGCTTGCTAGCTGTTTGCATTCTTGCTTGCTTGCTAGCTGTTTGCATGCTTGCTTGCTTGCTTGCTAGCTGTTTGCATTCTTGCTTGCTTGCTTGCTAGCTGTTTGCATGCTTGCTTGCTTGCTAGCTGTTTGCATTCTTGCTTGCTTGCATGCTTGCTAGCTGCTTGCTTGCTAGCTGTTTGCTTGCTTGCTTGCTAGCTGTTTGCTTGCTGTTTGCTTGCTTGTTAGCTGTTTGCTTGCTTGCTAGCTGTTTGCTAGCTGATTGCATGATTGCTTGCTTGCTTGCTAGCCGTTTGCATGCTTGCTTGCTAGCTGTTTGCTTGCTAGCTGTTTGTATGCTTGCTTGCTAGCTGTTTGCTAGCTGATTGCATGCTTGCTTGCTTGCTTGCTAGCTGTTTGCATGCTTGCTTGCTTGCTAGCTGTTTGCATGCTTGCTTGCTAGCTGTTTGCATGCTTGCTTGCTTGCTTGCCGTTTGCATGCTTGCTTGCTAGCTGTTTGCTTGCTTGCTTGCTTGCTGTTTGCTTGCTTGCTTGCTGTTTGCTTGCTAGCTGTTTGCTTGCTAGCTGTTTGCTTGCTTGCTTGCTTGCTAGCTGTTTGCTTGCTTGCTAGCTGTTTGCTTTCTTGCTAGCTGTTTGCTAGCTGATTGCATGATTGCTTGCTTGCTTGCTTGCTTGCTAGCTGTTTGCATGCTTGCTTGCTTGCTTGCTTGCTAGCTGTTTGCATGCTTGCTTGCTAGCTGTTTGCATGCTTGCTTGCTTGCTTGCCGTTTGCATGCTTGCTTGCTAGCTGTTTGCTTGCTTGCTTGCTTGCTGTTTGCTTGCTAGCTGTTTGCTTGCTAGCTGCTTGCATGCTAGCTGTTTGCATGTTTGCTTGCTTGCATGCTTGCTTGCTTGCTAGCTGTTTGCTTGTTTGCTTGCTAGCTGTTTGCTTGCTTGCTAGCTGTTTGCATGTTTGCTTGCTTGCATGCTTGCTTGCTTGCTAGCTGCTTTCTTGCTTGCTTGCTAGCTGTTTGCTTGCTTGCTAGCTGTTTGTATGCTTGCTAGCTGTTTGCTTGCTTGCTAGCTGTTTGTATGCTTGCTTGCTAGCTGTTTGCTTGCTTGCTAGGTGTTTGCTTGTTTGCTTGCTAGCTGATTGCATGCTTGCTTGCTTGCTAGCCGTTTGCATGCTTGCTTGCTTGCTTGCTTGCTAGCCGTTTGCATGCTTGCTTGCTAGCTGTTTGCTTGCTTGCTAGCTGTTTGTATGCTTGCTTGCTAGCTGTTTGCTAGCTGATTGCATGCTTGCTTGCTTGCTTGCTAGCTGTTTGCATGCTTGCTTGCTTGCTTGCTTGCTGTTTGCTTGCTAGCTGTTTGCATGTTTGCTTGCTTGCATGCTTGCTTGCTTGCTAGCTGTTTGCTTGTTTGCTTGCTAGCTGTTTGCTTGCTTGCTAGCTGTTTGCATTCTTGCTTGCTTGCATGCTTGCTAGCTGCTTGCTTGCTTGCTTGCTAGCTGTTTGCTTGCTTGCTTGCTAGCTGTTTGCTTGCTGTTTGCTTGCTTGTTAGCTGTTTGCTTGCTTGCTAGCTGTTTGCTAGCTGATTGCATGATTGCTTGCTTGCTTGCTAGCCGTTTGCATGCTTGCTTGCTAGCTGTTTGCTTGCTAGCTGTTTGTATGCTTGCTTGCTAGCTGTTTGCTAGCTGATTGCATGCTTGCTTGCTTGCTTGCTAGCTGTTTGCATGCTTGCTTGCTTGCTAGCTGTTTGCATGCTTGCTTGCTAGCTGTTTGCATGCTTGCTTGCTTGCTTGCCGTTTGCATGCTTGCTTGCTAGCTGTTTGCTTGCTTGCTTGCTTGCTGTTTGCTTGCTTGCTTGCTGTTTGCTTGCTAGCTGTTTGCTTGCTAGCTGTTTGCTTGCTTGCTTGCTTGCTAGCTGTTTGCTTGCTTGCTAGCTGTTTGCTTTCTTGCTAGCTGTTTGCTAGCTGATTGCATGATTGCTTGCTTGCTTGCTTGCTTGCTAGCTGTTTGCATGCTTGCTTGCTTGCTTGCTTGCTAGCTGTTTGCATGCTTGCTTGCTAGCTGTTTGCATGCTTGCTTGCTTGCTTGCTTGAATGCTTGCTTGTGTGCTTGCTTGCTTGCTTGCTTGCTAGCTGTTTGTATGCTTGCTTGCTAGCTGTTTGCTTGCTGGCTTGCTTGCTTGCTTGAATGCTTGCGTGCGTGCTTTCTTGCTTGCTTGCTTGCTAGCTGTTTGCATGCTTGCTTGCTTGCTAGCTGTTTGCATGCTTGCATGCTTGCTTGCTTGCTTGCCGTTTGCATGCTTGCATGCTAGCTGTTTGCTTGCTTGCTTGCTAGCTGATTGCATGCTTGCTTGCTTGCTAGCTGTTTGCATGCTTGCTTGCTTGCTTGCTTGCTAGCCGTTTCCATGCTTGCTTGCTAGCTGTTTGCTTGCTTGCTTGCTGTTTGCTTGCTTGCTTGCTGTTTGCTTGCTAGCTGTTTGCTTGCTAGCTGTTTGCTTGCTTGCTTGCTTGCTAGCTGTTTGCTTGCTTGCTTGCTAGCTGTTTGCATGCTTGCTTGCTTGCTAGCTGTTTGCTTGCTGGCTTGCTTGCTTGCTTGAATGCTTGCTTGTGTGCTTGCTTGCTTGCTTGCTTGCTAGCTGTTTGTATGCTTGCTTGCTAGCTGTTTGCTTGCTGGCTTTCTTGCTTGCTTGAATGCTTGCTTGTGTGCTTGCTTGCTTGCTTGCTTGCTAGCTGTTTGTATGCTTGCTTGCTAGCTGTTTGCTTGCTGGCTTGCTTGCTTGCTTGAATGCTTGCTTGCGTGCTTTCTTGCTTGCTTGCTTGCTAGCTGTTTGCATGCTTGCATGCTTGCTTGCTTGCTTGCCGTTTGCATGCTTGCATGCTAGCTGTTTGCTTGCTTGCTTGCTTGCTGTTTGCTTGCTTGCTTGCTGTTTGCTTGCTAGCTGTTTGCTTGCTAGCTGTTTGCTTGCTTGCTTGCTTGCTAGCTGTTTGCTTGCTTGCTAGCTGTTTGCATGCTTGCATGCTTGCTTGCTTGCTAGCTGCTTGCTTGTTTGCTTGCTAGCTGATTGCATGCTTGCTTGCTTGCTTGCTAGCTGTTTGCATGCTTGCTTGCTAGCTGATTGCATTCTTGCTTGCTTGCTTGCTAGCTGTTTGCATGCTTGCTTGCTTGCTTGCTAGCTGTGTGCATGTTTGCTTGCTTGCATGCTTGCTTGCTTGCTAGCTGTTTGCTTGCTTGCTTGCTAGCTGTTTGTTTGCTTGCTAGCTGTTTGCATGTTTGCTTGCTTGCATGCTTGCTTGCTTGCTAGCTGCTTGCTTGCTTGCTAGCTGTTTGCTTGCTTGCTAGCTATTTGCTTGCTTGCTAGCTGTTTGCATGCTTGCTTGCTAGCTGTTTGCTTGCTTGCTAGCTGTTTGTATGCTTGCTTGCTAGCTGTTTGCTTGCTTGCTAGCTGTTTGCTTGTTTGCTTGCTAGCTGTTTGCATGCTTGCTTGCTTGCTAGCTGTTTGCATGCTTGCTTGCTTGCTAGCTGTTTGCATGCTTGCTTGCTAGCTGTTTGCATGCTTGCTTGCTTGCTAGCAGTTTGCATGCTTGCTTGCTTGCTTGCTTGCTAGCTGTTTGCATGCTTGCTGGCTAGCTGTTTGCATGCTTGCTTGCTTGCTAGCAGTTTGCATGCTTGCTTGCTTGCTTGCTTGCTAGCTGCTTGCTTGCTTGCTAGCTGTTTGCTTGCTTGCTAGCTATTTGCTTGCTTGCTAGCTGTTTGCATGCTTGCTTGCTAGCTGTTTGCTTGCTTGCTAGCTGTTTGTATGCTTGCTTGCTAGATGTTTGCTTGCTTGCTAGCTGTTTGCTTGTTTGCTTGCTAGCTGTTTGCATGCTTGCTTGCTTGCTAGCTTGCTAGCTGTTTGCATGCTTGCTTGCTAGCTGTTTGCATGCATGCTTGCTTGCTTGCTAGCTGTTTGCATGCTTGCTTGCTTGTTTGCATGTTTGCTAGCTGTTTGCATGCTTGCTTGCTTGCTAGCTGCTTGCATGCTTGCTTGCTTGCTGTTTGCTTGCTAGCTGTTTGCATTTACATTTACATTTAAGTCATTTAGCAGACGCTCTTATCCAGAGCGACTTACACATTGGTGCATTCACCCTATGACATCCAGTGGAACAGTCACTTTACAATAGTGCATCTAAATCTTAAAGGGGGGGGGAGAGGGAATACTTATCCTATCCTAGGTATTCCTTAAAGAGGTTTCAGGTGTCTCCGGAAGGTGGTGATTGACTCCGCTGTCCTGGCGTCGTGAGGGAGTTTGTTCCACCATTGGGGGGCCAGAGCAGCGAACAGTTTTGACTGGGCTGAGCGGGAGCTGTACTTCCTCAGTGGTAGGGAGGCGAGCAGGCCAGAGGTGGATGAACGCAGTGCCCTTGTTTGGGTGTAGGGCCTGATCAGAGCCTGGAGGTACTGAGGTGCCGTTCCCCTCACAGCTCCGTAGGCAAGCACCATGGTCTTGTAGCGGATGCGAGCTTCAACTGGAAGCCAGTGGAGAGAACGGAGGAGCGGGGTGACGTGAGAGAACTTGGGAAGGTTGAACACCAGACGGGCTGCGGCGTTCTGGATGAGTTGAAGGGGTTTAATGGCACAGGCAGGGAGCCCAGCCAACAGCGAGTTGCAGTAATCCAGACGGGAGATGACAAGTGCCTGGATTAGGACCTGCGCCGCTTCCTGTGTGAGGCAGGGTCGTACTCTGCGGATGTTGTAGAGCATGAACCTACAGGAACGGGCCACCGCCTTGATGTTGGTTGAGAACGACAGGGTGTTGTCCAGGATCACACCAAGGTTCTTAGCGCTCTGGGAGGAGGACACAATGGAGTTGTCAACTGTGATGGCGAGATCATGGAACGGGCAGTCCTTCCCCGGGAGGAATAGCAGCTCCGTCTTGCCGAGGTTCAGCTTGAGGTGGTGATCCGTCATCCACACTGATATGTCTGCCAGACATGCAGAGATGCGATTCGCCACCTGGTCATCAGAAGGGGGAAAGGAGAAGATTAGTTGTGTGTCGTCTGCATAGCAATGATAGGAGAGACCATGTGAGGTTATGACAGAGCCAAGTGACTTGGTGTATAGCGAGAATAGGAGAGGGCCAAGAACAGAGCCCTGGGGGACACCAGTGGTGAGAGCGCGTGGTGAGGAGACAGATTCTCGCCACGCCACCTGGTAGGAGCGACCTGTCAGGTAGGACGCAATCCAAGCGTGGGCCGCGCCGGGAGATGCCCAACTCGGAGAGGGTGGAGAGGAGGATCTGATGGTTCACAGTATCGAAGGCAGCCGATAGATCTAGAAGGATGAGAGCAGAGGAGAGAGAGTTAGCTTTAGCAGTGCGGAGCGCCTCCGTGATACAGAGGAGAGCAATCTCAGTTGAATGACTAGTCTTGAAACCTGACTGATTTGGATCAAGAAGGTCATTCAGAGAGAGATAGCGGGAGAGCTGGCCAAGGACGGCACGTTCAAGAGTTTTGGAGAGAAAAGAAAGAAGGGATACTGGTCTGTAATTGTTGACATCGGAGGGATCGAGTGTAGGTTTTTTCAGAAGGGGTGCAACTCTCGCTCTCTTGAAGAGCGGAAGGGACGTAGCCAGCGGTCAGTGATGAGTTGATGAGCGAGGTGAGGTAAGGGAGAAGGTCTCCGGAAATGGTCTGGAGAAGAGGGAGGGGATAGGGTCAAGCGGGCAGGTTGTTGGGCGGCCGGTCGTCACAAGACGCGAGATTTCATCTGGAGAGAGAGGGGAGAAAGAGGTCAGAGCACAGGGTAGGGCAGTGTGAGCAGAACCAGCGGTGTCGTTTGACTCAGCAAATGAGGATCGGATGTCGTCGACCTTCTTTTCAAAATGGTTGACGAAGTCGTCTGCAGAGAGGGAGGAGGGGGGGGAGGGGGAGGAGGATTCAGGAGGGAGGAGAAGGTGGCAAAGAGCTTCCTAGGGTTAGAGGCAGATGCTTGGAATTTAGCGTGGTAGAAAGTGGCTTTAGCAGCAGAGACAGAGGAGGAAAATGTAGAGAGGAGGGAGTGAAAGGATGCCAGGTCCGCAGGGAGGCGAGTTTTCCTCCATTTCCGCTCGGCTGCCCGGAGCCCTGTTCTGTGAGCTTGCAATGAGTCATCGAGCCACGGAGCGGGAGGGGAGGACCGAGCCGGCCTGGAGGATAGGGGACATAGAGAGTCAAAGGATGCAGAGAGGGAGGAGAGGAGGGTTGAGGAGGCAGAATCAGGAGATAGGTTGGAGAAGGTTTGAGCGGAGGGAAGAGATGATAGGATGGAAGAGGAGAGAGTAGCGGGGGAGAGAGAGCGAAGGTTGGGACGGCGCGATACCATCCGAGTAGGGGCAGTGTGGGAGGTGTTGGATGAGAGCGAGAGGGAAAAGGATACAAGGTAGTGGTCGGAGACTTGGAGGGGAGTTGCAATGAGGTTAGTGGAAGAACAGCATCTAGTAAAGATGAGGTCGAGTGTATTGCCTGCCTTGTGAGTAGGGGGGAAGGTGAGAGGGTGAGGTCAAAAGAGGAGAGGAGTGGAAAGAAGGAGGCAGAGAGGAATGAGTCAAAGGTAGACGTGGGGAGGTTAAAGTCGCACAGAACTGTGAGAGGTGAGCCGTCCTCAGGAAAGGAGCTTATCAAGGCATCAAGCTCATTGATGAACTCTCCGAGGGAACCTGGAGGGCGATAAATGATAAGGATGTTAAGCTTGAAAGGGCTGGTAACTGTGACAGCATGGAATTCAAAGGAGGCGATAGACAGATGGGTAAGGGGAGAAAGAGAGAATGACCACTTGGGAGAGATGAGGATCCCGGTGCCACCACCCCGCTGACCAGAAGCTCTCGGGGTGTGCGAGAACACGTGGGCGGACGAAGAGAGAGCAGTAGGAGTAGCAGTGTTGTCTGTGGTGATCCATGTTTCCGTTAGTGCCAAGAAGTCGAGGGACTGGAGGGAGGCATAGGCTGAGATGAACTCTGCCTTGTTGACCGCAGATCGGCAATTCCAGAGGCTACCGGAGACCTGGAACTCCACGTGGGTCGTGCGCGCTGGGACCACCAGATTAGGGTGGCCGCGGCCACGCGGTGTGGAGCGTTTGTATGGTCTGTGCAGAGAGGAGAGAACAGGGATAAACAGACACATAGTTAACAGGCTACAGAAGAGGCTACGCTAATGCAAAGGAGATTGGAATGACAAGTGGACTACACGTCTCGAATGTTCAGAAAGTTAAGCTACGTAGCAAGAATCTTATTGACTAAAATGATTAAAATGATACAGTACTGCTGAAGTAGGCTAGCTGGCAGTGGGTGCGTTGTTGACACTACACTAATCAAGTCGTTCCGTTGAGTGTAATAGTTTCTACAGTGCTGCTATTCGGGGGCTAGCTGGCTAGCTAGTAGTGTTGTTTACGTTACGTTGCGTTAAAAGAACGACAATAGCTGGCTAGCTAACCTAGAAAATCGCTCTAGGCTACACAATTATCTTTGATACAAAGACGGCTATGTAGCTAGCTATGTAGCTAGCTACGATCAAACAAATCAAACCGTTGTACTGTAATGAAATGAAATGAAAATGTGATACTACCTGTGAATGCGACCGGGTTGTTGAGTTCTATTCAGAAGACGTTGGCTAGCGTTGGCTAGCTGTTGGCTAGCTAGCAGAGTCTCCTACGTTAAGGACGACAAATAGCTGGCTAGCTAACCTCGGTAAATTAAGATAATCACTCTAAGACTACACACTCTAAACCTAAACAACACAATTATCTTGGAACGAAGATACGAAGACAGCAAAGACAGCTATGTAGCTAGCTAACACTACACTGATCAAGTCGTTCAGTTGAGTGTAATAGTTTTCCCAGTGTAGCTAATCAGTGGACGTTAGCTAGCTGGCTAGTGAAGACTACGTTAGGACGGCGAAATACGATAGTTACGCAATTAGAAGAAATTGCTAAGATTAGACAAATCAAACCGTTGTGCTATAATGAAATATAATGCAATGTAAAAAGTTATACTACCTGCGGGAGCGAAGCGCCGATGCAAGCGCTAGCTGTTTGCTTGCTTGCTTGCTAGCTGTTTGCTTGTTTATTGAATTGAATTGTTTTGTTTCTGCCTTTTCTATTCCAGACATTCTGAAATTCACTAAAGCATCCCATGTATGTAACTTTAGTCTTTCACTTTTCAATGTTTGGAGGGGAGTTGCAATGAGGTTAGTGGAAGAACAGCATCTAGTAAAGATGAGGTCGAGCGTATTGCCTGCCTTGTGAGTAGGGGGGGAAGGTGAGAGGGTGCTTGCTTGCTAGCTGTTTGCATGCTTGCTTGCTTGCTTGCTTGCTTGCTTGCTAGCTGTTTGCATGCATACTTGCTTGCTTGCTAGCTGTTTGCATGCTTGCTTGCTTGTTTGCTATCATCTGAATCTCTACATTTAAAATTTTAGGTCAACAAAATATTCAAAAGCAATAGCAGTGGTTTTTTACAGTGGATAATAGCTCAGAATTATTTATGTTCAACCATTTGCTATCCAACCATTTGCTTGCTTGCTTGCTAGCTGATTGCATACTTGCTTGCTTGCTTGCTAGCTGTTTGCATGCTTGCTTGCTTGCTAGCCGTTTGCATGCTTGCTTGCTTGCTTGCTAGCTGTTTGCATGCTTGCTTGCTTGCTTGCTAGCTGTTTGCATGCTTGCTTGCTTGCTTGCTTGCTAGCCGTTTGCATGCTTGCTTGCTAGCTGTTTGCTTGCTTGCTTGCTAGCTGTTTGCATGCTTGCTTGCTTGCTGTTTGCTTGCTTGCTGTTCGCTTGCTAGCTGTTTGCTTGCTTGCTTGCTAGCCGTTTGCATGCTTGCTTGCTAGCTGTTTGCTTGCTTGCTTGCTAGCTGTTTGCATGCTTGCTTGCTTGCTGTTTGCTTGCTTGCTGTTCGCTTGCTAGCTGTTTGCTTGCTTGCTTGCATTCTTGCTTGCTTGCTAGCTGTTTGCTTGCTTGCTTGCTAGCTGTTTGCTTGCTTGCTTGCTTGCTAGCTGTTTGCATGTTTGCTTGCTTGCATGCTTGCTTGCTTGCTAGCTGCTTGCTTGCTTGCTAGCTGTTTGCTTGCTTGCTTGCTTGCTAGCTGTTTGCTTGCTTGCTAGCTGTTTGCATGCTTGCTTGCTAGCTGTTTGCTTGCTTGCTAGCTGTTTGTATGCTTGCTTGCTAGCTGTTTGCTTGCTTGCTAGCTGTTTGCTTGTTTGCTTGCTAGCTGTTTGCATGCTTGCTTGCTTGCTAACTGTTTACATGCTTGCTTGCTTGCTAGCTGTTTGCATGCTTGCTTGCTAGCTGTTTGCATGCTTGCTTGCTTGCTTGCTAGCTGTTTGCATGCTTGCTTGCTAGCTGTTTGCATGCTTGCTTGCTTGCTTGCTAGCTGTTTGCATGCTTGCTTGCTTGCTAGCTGTTTGCATGCTTGCTTGCTTGCTAGCCGTTTGCATGCTTGCTTGCTAGCTGTTTGCTTGTTTGCTTGCTAGCTGTTTGCATGCTTGCTTGCTTGCAGTTTGCTTGCTAGCTGTTCGCTTGCTAGCTGTTTGCTTGCTTGCTTGCTAGCTGTTTGCTTGCTAGCTGTTTGCATGTTTGCTTGCTTGCATGCTTGCTTGCTTGCTAGCTGTTTGCTTGCTTGCTAGCTGTTTGCATGCTTGCTTGCTTGCTTGCTAGCTGTTTGCATGCTTGCTTGCTAGCTGTTTGCATGCTTGCTTGCTTGCTAGCAGTTTGCATGCTTGCTTGCTAGCTGTTTGCTTGTTTGCTTGCTAGCTGTTTGCATGCTTGCTTGCTTGCTGTTTGCTTGCTAGCTGTTCGCTTGCTAGCTGTTTGCTTGCTTGCTTGCTAGCTGTTTGCTTGCTTGCATGCTTGCTTGCTTGCTAGCTGTTTGCTTGCTTGCTTGCTAGCTGATTGCATACTTGCTTGCTTGCTTGCTAGCTGTTTGCATGCTTGCTTGCTTGCTAGCCGTTTGCATGCTTGCTTGCTAGCTGTTTGCTTGCTTGCTAGCTGTTTGTATGCTTGCTTGCTAGCTGTTTGCTTGCTTGCTAGCTGTTTGCTAGCTGATTGCATGCTTGCTTGCTTGCTTGCTTGCTAGCTGTTTGCATGCTTGCTTGCTTGCTTGCTTGCTAGCCGTTTGCATGCTTGCTTGCTAGCTGTTTGCTTCCTTGCTTGCTTGATGTTTGCTTGCTAGCTGTTTGCTTGCTTGCTAGCTGTTTGCTTGCTAGCTGTTTGCATGTTTGCTTGCTTGCATGCTTGCTTGCTTGCTAGCTGTTTGCTTGCTTGCTTGCTAGCTGTTTGCTTGCTTGCTTGTTTGCTTGCTAGCTGTTTGCATGTTTGCTTGCTTGCATGCTTGATTGCTTGCTAGCTGCTTGCTTGCTTGCTAGCTGTTTGCTTGCTTGCTAGCTATTTGCTTGCTTGCTAGCTGTTTGCATGCTTGCTTGCTAGCTGTTTGCTTGCTTGCTTGCTTGCTAGCTGTTTGCATGCTTGCTTGCTTGCTAGCTGTTTGCATGCTTGCTTGCTTGCTAGCTGTTTGCATGCTTGCTTGCTAGCTGTTTGCATGCTTGCTTGCTTGCTAGCAGTTTGCATGCTTGCTTGCTTGCTTGCTTGCTAGCTGTTTGCATGCTTGCTGGCTAGCTGTTTGCATGCTTGCTTGCTTGCTAGCAGTTTGCATGCTTGCTTGCTTGCTTGCTTGCTGTTTGCATGCATGCTTGCTTGCTTGCTAGCTGTTTGCATGCTTGCTTGCTTGTTTGCATGTTTGCTAGCTGTTTGCATGCTTGCTTGCTTGCTAGCTGCTTGCATGCTTGCTTGCTTGCTGTTTGCTTGCTAGCTGTTTGCATTTACATTTACATTTAAGTCATTTAGCAGACGCTCTTATCCAGAGCGACTTACACATTGGTGCATTCACCCTATGACATCCAGTGGAACAGTCACTTTACAATAGTGCATCTAAATCTTAAAGGGGGGGGGAGAGGGAATACTTATCCTATCCTAGGTATTCCTTAAAGAGGTTTCAGGTGTCTCCGGAAGGTGGTGATTGACTCCGCTGTCCTGGCGTCGTGAGGGAGTTTGTTCCACCATTGGGGGGCCAGAGCAGCGAACAGTTTTGACTGGGCTGAGCGGGAGCTGTACTTCCTCAGTGGTAGGGAGGCGAGCAGGCCAGAGGTGGATGAACGCAGTGCCCTTGTTTGGGTGTAGGGCCTGATCAGAGCCTGGAGGTACTGAGGTGCCGTTCCCCTCACAGCTCCGTAGGCAAGCACCATGGTCTTGTAGCGGATGCGAGCTTCAACTGGAAGCCAGTGGAGAGAACGGAGGAGCGGGGTGACGTGAGAGAACTTGGGAAGGTTGAACACCAGACGGGCTGCGGCGTTCTGGATGAGTTGAAGGGGTTTAATGGCACAGGCAGGGAGCCCAGCCAACAGCGAGTTGCAGTAATCCAGACGGGAGATGACAAGTGCCTGGATTAGGACCTGCGCCGCTTCCTGTGTGAGGCAGGGTCGTACTCTGCGGATGTTGTAGAGCATGAACCTACAGGAACGGGCCACCGCCTTGATGTTGGTTGAGAACGACAGGGTGTTGTCCAGGATCACACCAAGGTTCTTAGCGCTCTGGGAGGAGGACACAATGGAGTTGTCAACTGTGATGGCGAGATCATGGAACGGGCAGTCCTTCCCCGGGAGGAATAGCAGCTCCGTCTTGCCGAGGTTCAGCTTGAGGTGGTGATCCGTCATCCACACTGATATGTCTGCCAGACATGCAGAGATGCGATTCGCCACCTGGTCATCAGAAGGGGGAAAGGAGAAGATTAGTTGTGTGTCGTCTGCATAGCAATGATAGGAGAGACCATGTGAGGTTATGACAGAGCCAAGTGACTTGGTGTATAGCGAGAATAGGAGAGGGCCAAGAACAGAGCCCTGGGGGACACCAGTGGTGAGAGCGCGTGGTGAGGAGACAGATTCTCGCCACGCCACCTGGTAGGAGCGACCTGTCAGGTAGGACGCAATCCAAGCGTGGGCCGCGCCGGAGATGCCCAACTCGGAGAGGGTGGAGAGGAGGATCTGATGGTTCACAGTATCGAAGGCAGCCGATAGATCTAGAAGGATGAGAGCAGAGGAGAGAGAGTTAGCTTTAGCAGTGCGGAGCGCCTCCGTGATACAGAGGAGAGCAATCTCAGTTGAATGACTAGTCTTGAAACCTGACTGATTTGGATCAAGAAGGTCATTCAGAGAGAGATAGCGGGAGAGCTGGCCAAGGACGGCACGTTCAAGAGTTTTGGAGAGAAAAGAAAGAAGGGATACTGGTCTGTAATTGTTGACATCGGAGGGATCGAGTGTAGGTTTTTTCAGAAGGGGTGCAACTCTCGCTCTCTTGAAGAGCGGAAGGGACGTAGCCAGCGGTCAGTGATGAGTTGATGAGCGAGGTGAGGTAAGGGAGAAGGTCTCCGGAAATGGTCTGGAGAAGAGGGGAGGGGATAGGGTCAAGCGGGCAGGTTGTTGGGCGGCCGGCCGTCACAAGACGCGAGATTTCATCTGGAGAGAGAGGGGAGAAAGAGGTCAGAGCACAGGGTAGGGCAGTGTGAGCAGAACCAGCGGTGTCGTTTGACTCAGCAAATGAGGATCGGATGTCGTCGACCTTCTTTTCAAAATGGTTGACGAAGTCGTCTGCAGAGAGGGAGGAGGGGGGGGAGGGGGAGGAGGATTCAGGAGGGAGGAGAAGGTGGCAAAGAGCTTCCTAGGGTTAGAGGCAGATGCTTGGAATTTAGCGTGGTAGAAAGTGGCTTTAGCAGCAGAGACAGAGGAGGAAAATGTAGAGAGGAGGGAGTGAAAGGATGCCAGGTCCGCAGGGAGGCGAGTTTTCCTCCATTTCCGCTCGGCTGCCCGGAGCCCTGTTCTGTGAGCTTGCAATGAGTCATCGAGCCACGGAGCGGGAGGGGAGGACCGAGCCGGCCTGGAGGATAGGGGACATAGAGAGTCAAAGGATGCAGAGAGGGAGGAGAGGAGGGTTGAGGAGGCAGAATCAGGAGATAGGTTGGAGAAGGTTTGAGCGGAGGGAAGAGATGATAGGATGGAAGAGGAGAGAGTAGCGGGGGAGAGAGAGCGAAGGTTGGGACGGCGCGATACCATCCGAGTAGGGGCAGTGTGGGAGGTGTTGGATGAGAGCGAGAGGGAAAAGGATACAAGGTAGTGGTCGGAGACTTGGAGGGGAGTTGCAATGAGGTTAGTGGAAGAACAGCATCTAGTAAAGATGAGGTCGAGTGTATTGCCTGCCTTGTGAGTAGGGGGGGAAGGTGAGAGGGTGAGGTCAAAAGAGGAGAGGAGTGGAAAGAAGGAGGCAGAGAGGAATGAGTCAAAGGTAGACGTGGGGAGGTTAAAGTCGCACAGAACTGTGAGAGGTGAGCCGTCCTCAGGAAAGGAGCTTATCAAGGCATCAAGCTCATTGATGAACTCTCCGAGGGAACCTGGAGGGCGATAAATGATAAGGATGTTAAGCTTGAAAGGGCTGGTAACTGTGACAGCATGGAATTCAAAGGAGGCGATAGACAGATGGGTAAGGGGAGAAAGAGAGAATGACCACTTGGGAGAGATGAGGATCCCGGTGCCACCACCCCGCTGACCAGAAGCTCTCGGGGTGTGCGAGAACACGTGGGCGGACGAAGAGAGAGCAGTAGGAGTAGCAGTGTTGTCTGTGGTGATCCATGTTTCCGTTAGTGCCAAGAAGTCGAGGGACTGGAGGGAGGCATAGGCTGAGATGAACTCTGCCTTGTTGACCGCAGATCGGCAATTCCAGAGGCTACCGGAGACCTGGAACTCCACGTGGGTCGTGCGCGCTGGGACCACCAGATTAGGGTGGCCGCGGCCACGGGTGTGGAGCGTTTGTATGGTCTGTGCAGAGAGGAGAGAACAGGGATAAACAGACACATAGTTAACAGGCTACAGAAGAGGCTACGCTAATGCAAAGGAGATTGAATGACAAGTGGACTACACGTCTCGAATGTTCAGAAAGTTAAGCTACGTAGCAAGAATCTTATTGACTAAAATGATTAAAATGATACAGTACTGCTGAAGT
Organism: Oncorhynchus gorbuscha; assembly: GCF_021184085.1. Taxonomy (NCBI): domain Eukaryota; kingdom Metazoa; phylum Chordata; class Actinopteri; order Salmoniformes; family Salmonidae; genus Oncorhynchus; species Oncorhynchus gorbuscha. Next base: position 20,157,273 of record NC_060197.1, read on the forward strand.
AGGCTAGCTGGCAGTGGGTGCGTTGTTGACACTACACTAATCAAGTCGTTCCGTTGAGTGTAATAGTTTCTACAGTGCTGCTATTCGGGGGCTAGCTGGCTAGCTAGTAGTGTTGTTTACGTTACGTTGCGTTAAAAGAACGACAATAGCTGGCTAGCTAACCTAGAAAATCGCTCTAGGCTACACAATTATCTTTGATACAAAGACGGCTATGTAGCTAGCTATGTAGCTAGCTACGATCAAACAAATCAAACCGTTGTACTGTAATGAAATGAAATGAAAATGTGATACTACCTGTGAATGCGACCGGGTTGTTGAGTTCTATTCAGAAGACGTTGGCTAGCGTTGGCTAGCTGTTGGCTAGCTAGCAGAGTCTCCTACGTTAAGGACGACAAATAGCTGGCTAGCTAACCTCGGTAAATTAAGATAATCACTCTAAGACTACACACTCTAAACCTAAACAACACAATTATCTTGGAACGAAGATACGAAGACAGCAAAGACAGCTATGTAGCTAGCTAACACTACACTGATCAAGTCGTTCAGTTGAGTGTAATAGTTTTCCCAGTGTAGCTAATCAGTGGACGTTAGCTAGCTGGCTAGTGAAGACTACGTTAGGACGGCGAAAATACGATAGTTACGCAATTAGAAGAAATTGCTAAGATTAGACAAATCAAACCGTTGTGCTATAATGAAATATAATGCAATGTAAAAAGTTATACTACCTGCGGGAGCGAAGCGCCGATGCAAGCGCTAGCTGTTTGCTTGCTTGCTTGCTAGCTGTTTGCTTGTTTATTGAATTGAATTGTTTTGTTTCTGCCTTTTCTATTCCAGACATTCTGAAATTCACTAAAGCATCCCATGTATGTAACTTTAGTCTTTCACTTTTCAATGTTTGGAGGGGAGTTGCAATGAGGTTAGTGGAAGAACAGCATCTAGTAAAGATGAGGTCGAGCGTATTGCCTGCCTTGTGAGTAGGGGGGGAAGGTGAGAGGGTGCTTGCTTGCTAGCTGTTTGCATGCTTGCTTGCTTGCTTGCTTGCTTGCTTGCTAGCTGTTTGCATGCATACTTGCTTGCTTGCTAGCTGTTTGCATGCTTGCTTGCTTGTTTGCTATCATCTGAATCTCTACATTTAAAATTTTAGGTCAACAAAATATTCAAAAGCAATAGCAGTGGTTTTTTACAGTGGATAATAGCTCAGAATTATTTATGTTCAACCATTTGCTATCCAACCATTTGCTTGCTTGCTTGCTAGCTGATTGCATACTTGCTTGCTTGCTTGCTAGCTGTTTGCATGCTTGCTTGCTTGCTAGCCGTTTGCATGCTTGCTTGCTTGCTTGCTAGCTGTTTGCATGCTTGCTTGCTTGCTTGCTAGCTGTTTGCATGCTTGCTTGCTTGCTTGCTTGCTAGCTGTTTGCATGCTTGCTTGCTAGCTGTTTGCTTGCTTGCTTGCTAGCTGTTTGCATGCTTGCTTGCTTGCTGTTTGCTTGCTTGCTGTTCGCTTGCTAGCTGTTTGCTTGCTTGCTTGCTAGCCGTTTGCATGCTTGCTTGCTAGCTGTTTGCTTGCTTGCTTGCTAGCTGTTTGCATGCTTGCTTGCTTGCTGTTTGCTTGCTTGCTGTTCGCTTGCTAGCTGTTTGCTTGCTTGCTTGCATTCTTGCTTGCTTGCTAGCTGTTTGCTTGCTTGCTTGCTAGCTGTTTGCTTGCTTGCTTGCTTGCTAGCTGTTTGCATGTTTGCTTGCTTGCATGCTTGCTTGCTTGCTAGCTGCTTGCTTGCTTGCTAGCTGTTTGCTTGCTTGCTTGCTTGCTAGCTGTTTGCTTGCTTGCTAGCTGTTTGCATGCTTGCTTGCTAGCTGTTTGCTTGCTTGCTAGCTGTTTGTATGCTTGCTTGCTAGCTGTTTGCTTGCTTGCTAGCTGTTTGCTTGTTTGCTTGCTAGCTGTTTGCATGCTTGCTTGCTTGCTAACTGTTTGCATGCTTGCTTGCTTGCTAGCTGTTTGCATGCTTGCTTGCTAGCTGTTTGCATGCTTGCTTGCTTGCTTGCTAGCTGTTTGCATGCTTGCTTGCTAGCTGTTTGCATGCTTGCTTGCTTGCTTGCTAGCTGTTTGCATGCTTGCTTGCTTGCTAGCTGTTTGCATGCTTGCTTGCTTGCTAGCCGTTTGCATGCTTGCTTGCTAGCTGTTTGCTTGTTTGCTTGCTAGCTGTTTGCATGCTTGCTTGCTTGCAGTTTGCTTGCTAGCTGTTCGCTTGCTAGCTGTTTGCTTGCTTGCTTGCTAGCTGTTTGCTTGCTAGCTGTTTGCATGTTTGCTTGCTTGCATGCTTGCTTGCTTGCTAGCTGTTTGCTTGCTTGCTAGCTGTTTGCATGCTTGCTTGCTTGCTTGCTAGCTGTTTGCATGCTTGCTTGCTAGCTGTTTGCATGCTTGCTTGCTTGCTAGCAGTTTGCATGCTTGCTTGCTAGCTGTTTGCTTGTTTGCTTGCTAGCTGTTTGCATGCTTGCTTGCTTGCTGTTTGCTTGCTAGCTGTTCGCTTGCTAGCTGTTTGCTTGCTTGCTTGCTAGCTGTTTGCTTGCTTGCATGCTTGCTTGCTTGCTAGCTGTTTGCTTGCTTGCTTGCTAGCTGATTGCATACTTGCTTGCTTGCTTGCTAGCTGTTTGCATGCTTGCTTGCTTGCTAGCCGTTTGCATGCTTGCTTGCTAGCTGTTTGCTTGCTTGCTAGCTGTTTGTATGCTTGCTTGCTAGCTGTTTGCTTGCTTGCTAGCTGTTTGCTAGCTGATTGCATGCTTGCTTGCTTGCTTGCTTGCTAGCTGTTTGCATGCTTGCTTGCTTGCTTGCTTGCTAGCCGTTTGCATGCTTGCTTGCTAGCTGTTTGCTTCCTTGCTTGCTTGATGTTTGCTTGCTAGCTGTTTGCTTGCTTGCTAGCTGTTTGCTTGCTAGCTGTTTGCATGTTTGCTTGCTTGCATGCTTGCTTGCTTGCTAGCTGTTTGCTTGCTTGCTTGCTAGCTGTTTGCTTGCTTGCTTGTTTGCTTGCTAGCTGTTTGCATGTTTGCTTGCTTGCATGCTTGATTGCTTGCTAGCTGCTTGCTTGCTTGCTAGCTGTTTGCTTGCTTGCTAGCTATTTGCTTGCTTGCTAGCTGTTTGCATGCTTGCTTGCTAGCTGTTTGCTTGCTTGCTAGCTGTTTTTATGCATGCTTGCTAGCTGTTTGCTTGCTTGCTAGCTGTTTGCTTGTTTGCTTGCTGGCTGTTTGCATGCTTGCTTGCTTGCTAGCTGTTTGCATGCTTGCTTGCTTGCTAGCTAGCTGTTTGCATGCTTGCTTGCTAGCTGTTTGCATGCTTGCTTGCTTGCTTGCTTGCTTGCTAGCAGTTTGCATGCTTGCTTGCTTGCTTGCTAGCTGTTTGCATGCTTGCTTGCTAGCTGTTTGCATGCATGCTTGCTTGCTTGCTAGCTGTTTGCATGCTTGCTTGCTTGTTTGCATGTTTGCTAGCTGTTTGCATGCTTGCTTGCTTGCTAGCTGCTTGCATGCTTGCTTGCTTGCTGTTTGCTTGCTAGCTGTTTGCTTGCTAGCTGTTTGCTTGCTTGCTTGCTAGCTGTTTGCTTGCTTGCTTGCTAGCTGTTTGCTAGCTGTTTGCATGCTTTCTTGCTTGCTTGCTAGCTGTTTGCATGCTTGCTTGCTAGCTGTTTGCATGTTTGCTTGCTTGCTTGCTAGCTGTTTGCTTGCTTGCTTGCTAGCTGTTTGCTAGCTGTTTGCATGCTTTCTTGCTTGCTGTTTGCATGCTTGCTTGCTTGCTTGCTAGCCGTTTGCATGCTTGCTTGCTAGCTGTTTGCTTGCTTGCTTGCTAGCCGTTTGCATGCTTGCTTGCTAGCTGTTTGCTTGCTTGCTTGCTAGCCGTTTGCATGCTTGCTTGCTAGCTGTTTGCATGTTTGCTTGCTTGCATGCTTGCTTGCTTGCTAGCTGTTTGCTTGCTTGCTTGCTAGCTGTTTGCTTGCTTGCTTGCTTGCTAGCTGTTTGCTTGCTTGCTTGCTAGCTGTTTGATTGCTTGCTTGCTTGCTAGCTGTTTGCATGTTTGCTTGCTTGCATGCTTGCTTGCTTGCTAGCTGCTTGCTTGCTTGCTAGCTGTTTGCTTGCTTGCTAGCTGCTTGCTTGCTTGCTAGCTGTTTGCTTGCTTGCTTGCTTGCTAGCTGTTTGCTTGCTTGCTAGCTGTTTGCATGCTTGCTTGCTAGCTGTTTGCTTGCTTGCTAGCTGTTTGTATGCTTGCTTGCTAGCTGTTTGCTTGCTTGCTAGCTGTTTGCTTGTTTGCTTGCTAGCTGTTTGCATGCTTGCTTGCTTGCTAACTGTTTGCATGCTTGCTTGCTTGCTAGCTGTTTGCATGCTTGCTTGCTAGCTGTTTGCTTGCTTGCTAGCTGTTTGCTTGTTTGCTTGCTAGCTGTTTGCATGCTTGCTAGCTGTTTGCTAGCTGTTTGCATGCTTTCTTGCTTGCTTGCTAGCTGTTTGCATGCTTGCTTGCTAGCTGTTTGCATGTTTGCTTGCTTGCTTGCTAGCTGTTTGCTTGCTTGCTTGCTAGCTGTTTGCTAGCTGTTTGCATGCTTTCTTGCTTGCTGTTTGCATGCTTGCTTGCTTGCTTGCTAGCCGTTTGCATGCTTGCTTGCTAGCTGTTTGCTTGCTTGCTTGCTAGCCGTTTGCATGCTTGCTTGCTAGCTGTTTGCTTGCTTGCTTGCTAGCCGTTTGCATGCTTGCTTGCTAGCTGTTTGCATGTTTGCTTGCTTGCATGCTTGCTTGCTTGCTAGCTGTTTGCTTGCTTGCTTGCTAGCTGTTTGCTTGCTTGCTTGCTTGCTAGCTGTTTGCTTGCTTGCTTGCTAGCTGTTTGATTGCTTGCTTGCTTGCTAGCTGTTTGCATGTTTGCTTGCTTGCATGCTTGCTTGCTTGCTAGCTGCTTGCTTGCTTGCTAGCTGTTTGCTTGCTTGCTAGCTGCTTGCTTGCTTGCTAGCTGTTTGCTTGCTTGCTTGCTTGCTAGCTGTTTGCTTGCTTGCTAGCTGTTTGCATGCTTGCTTGCTAGCTGTTTGCTTGCTTGCTAGCTGTTTGTATGCTTGCTTGCTAGCTGTTTGCTTGCTTGCTAGCTGTTTGCTTGTTTGCTTGCTAGCTGTTTGCATGCTTGCTTGCTTGCTAACTGTTTGCATGCTTGCTTGCTTGCTAGCTGTTTGCATGCTTGCTTGCTAGCTGTTTGCATGCTTGCTTGCTTGCTAGCCGTTTGCATGCTTGCTTGCTTGCTTGCTAGCTGTTTGCATGCTTGCTTGCTTGCTTGCTAGCCGTTTGCATGCTTGCTTGCTTGCTTGCTTGCTAGCCGTTTGCATGCTTGCTTGCTAGCTGTTTGCTTGCTTGCTTGCTAGCTGTTTGCTTGCTTGCTTGCTAGCTGTTTGCATGCATGCTTGCTTGCTGTTTGCTTGCTTCCTGTTCGCTTGCTAGCTGTTTGCTTGCTTGCTTGCTAGCCGTTTGCATGCTTGCTTGCTAGCTGTTTGCTTGCTTGCTTGCTAGCTGTTTGCATGCTTGCTGTTTGCTTGCTTGCTGTTCGCTTGCTAGCTGTTTGCTTGCTTGCTTGCATTCTTGCTTGCTTGCTAGCTGTTTGCTTGCTTGCTTGCTAGCTGTTTGCTTGCTTGCTTGCTTGCTAGCTGTTTGCATGTTTGCTTGCTTGCATGCTTGCTTGCTTGCTAGCTGCTTGCTTGCTAGCTGTTTGCTTGCTTGCTTGCTTGCTAGCTGTTTGCTTGCTTGCTAGCTGTTTGCATGCTTGCTTGCTAGCTGTTTGCTTGCTTGCTAGCTGTTTGTATGCTTGCTTGCTAGCTGTTTGCTTGCTTGCTAGCTGTTTGCTTGTTTGCTTGCTAGCTGTTTGCATGCTTGCTTGCTTGCTAACTGTTGCATGCTTGCTTTCTTGCTAGCTGTTTGCATGCTTGCTTGCTTGCTTGCTAGCTGTTTGCATGCTTGCTTGCTTGCTAGCTGTTTGCATGCTTGCTTGCTTGCTAGCCGTTTGCATGCTTGCTTGCTAGCTGTTTGCTTGTTTGCTTGCTAGCTGTTTGCATGCTTGCTTGCTTGCTGTTTGCTTGCTAGCTGTTCGCTTGCTAGCTGTTTGCTTGCTTGCTTGCTAGCTGTTTGCTTGCTAGCTGTTTGCATGTTTGCTTGCTTGCATGCTTGCTTGCTTGCTAGCTGTTTGCTTGCTTGCTTGCTAGCTGTTTGCATGTTTGCTTGCTTGCATGCTTGCTTGCTTGCTAGCTGTTTGCTTGCTTGCTTGCTAGCTGTTTGCATGCTTGCTTGCTTGCTTGCTAGCTGTTTGCATGTTTGCTTGCTTGCTAGCAGTTTGCATGCTTGCTTGCTAGCTGTTTGCTTGTTTGCTTGCTAGCTGTTTGCATGCTTGCTTGCTTGCTGTTTGCTTGCTAGCTGTTTGCTTGCTAGCTGTTTGCTTGCTTGCTTGCTAGCTGTTTGCTTGCTAGCTGTTTGCATGTTTGCTTGCTTGCATGCTTGCTTGCTTGCTAGCTGTTTGCTTGCTTGCTTGCTAGCTGATTGCATACTTGCTTGCTTGCTTGCTAGCTGTTTGCATGCTTGCTTGCTTGCTAGCCGTTTGCATGCTTGCTTGCTAGCTGTTTGCTTGCTTGCTAGCTGTTTGTATGCTTGCTTGCTAGCTGTTTGCTTGCTTGCTAGCTGTTTGCATGCTTGCTTGCTTGCTTGCTAGCTGTTTGCATGCTTGCTTGCTTGCTAGCCGTTTGCATGCTTGCTTGCTAGCTGTTTGCTTCCTTGCTTGCTTGATGTTTGCTTGCTAGCTGTTTGCTTGCTTGCTAGCTGTTTGCTTGGTAGCTGTTTGCATGTTTGCTTGCTTGCATGCTTGCTTGCTTGCTAGCTGTTTGCTTGCTTGCTTGCTAGCTGTTTGCTTCCTTGCTTGCTTGATGTTTGCTTGCTAGCTGTTTGCTTGCTTGCTAGCTGTTTGCTTGGTAGCTGTTTGCATGTTTGCTTGCTTGCATGCTTGCTTGCTTGCTAGCTGTTTGTATGCTTGCTTGCTAGCTGTTTGCTTGCTTGCTAGCTGTTTGCTTGTTTGCTTGCTAGCTGTTTGCATGCTTGCTTGCTTGCTAACTGTTTGCATGCTTGCTTGCTTGCTAGCTGTTTGCATGCTTGCTTGCTAGCTGTTTGCATGCTTGCTTGCTTGCTAGCCGTTTGCATGCTTGCTTGCTTGCTTGCTAGCTGTTTGCATGCTTGCTTGCTTGCTTGCTAGCCGTTTGCATGCTTGCTTGCTTGCTTGCTTGCTAGCCGTTTGCATGCTTGCTTGCTAGCTGTTTGCTTGCTTGCTTGCTAGCTGTTTGCATGCATGCTTGCTTGCTGTTTGCTTGCTTCCTGTTCGCTTGCTAGCTGTTTGCTTGCTTGCTTGCTAGCCGTTTGCATGCTTGCTTGCTAGCTGTTTGCTTGCTTGCTTGCTAGCTGTTTGCATGCTTGCTGTTTGCTTGCTTGCTGTTCGCTTGCTAGCTGTTTGCTTGCTTGCTTGCATTCTTGCTTGCTTGCTAGCTGTTTGCTTGCTTGCTTGCTAGCTGTTTGCTTGCTTGCTTGCTTGCTAGCTGTTTGCATGTTTGCTTGCTTGCATGCTTGCTTGCTTGCTAGCTGCTTGCTTGCTAGCTGTTTGCTTGCTTGCTTGCTTGCTAGCTGTTTGCTTGCTTGCTAGCTGTTTGCATGCTTGCTTGCTAGCTGTTTGCTTGCTTGCTAGCTGTTTGTATGCTTGCTTGCTAGCTGTTTGCTTGCTTGCTAGCTGTTTGCTTGTTTGCTTGCTAGCTGTTTGCATGCTTGCTTGCTTGCTAACTGTTGCATGCTTGCTTTCTTGCTAGCTGTTTGCATGCTTGCTTGCTTGCTTGCTAGCTGTTTGCATGCTTGCTTGCTTGCTAGCTGTTTGCATGCTTGCTTGCTTGCTAGCCGTTTGCATGCTTGCTTGCTAGCTGTTTGCTTGTTTGCTTGCTAGCTGTTTGCATGCTTGCTTGCTTGCTGTTTGCTTGCTAGCTGTTCGCTTGCTAGCTGTTTGCTTGCTTGCTTGCTAGCTGTTTGCTTGCTAGCTGTTTGCATGTTTGCTTGCTTGCATGCTTGCTTGCTTGCTAGCTGTTTGCTTGCTTGCTTGCTAGCTGTTTGCATGTTTGCTTGCTTGCATGCTTGCTTGCTTGCTAGCTGTTTGTTTGCTTGCTTGCTAGCTGTTTGCATGCTTGCTTGCTTGCTTGCTAGCTGTTTGCATGTTTGCTTGCTTGCTAGCAGTTTGCATGCTTGCTTGCTAGCTGTTTGCTTGTTTGCTTGCTAGCTGTTTGCATGCTTGCTTGCTTGCTGTTTGCTTGCTAGCTGTTTGCTTGCTAGCTGTTTGCTTGCTTGCTTGCTAGCTGTTTGCTTGCTAGCTGTTTGCATGTTTGCTTGCTTGCATGCTTGCTTGCTTGCTAGCTGTTTGCTTGCTTGCTTGCTAGCTGATTGCATACTTGCTTGCTTGCTTGCTAGCTGTTTGCATGCTTGCTTGCTTGCTAGCCGTTTGCATGCTTGCTTGCTAGCTGTTTGCTTGCTTGCTAGCTGTTTGTATGCTTGCTTGCTAGCTGTTTGCTTGCTTGCTAGCTGTTTGCATGCTTGCTTGCTTGCTTGCTAGCTGTTTGCATGCTTGCTTGCTTGCTAGCCGTTTGCATGCTTGCTTGCTAGCTGTTTGCTTCCTTGCTTGCTTGATGTTTGCTTGCTAGCTGTTTGCTTGCTTGCTAGCTGTTTGCTTGGTAGCTGTTTGCATGTTTGCTTGCTTGCATGCTTGCTTGCTTGCTAGCTGTTTGCTTGCTTGCTTGCTAGCTGTTTGCTTGCTTGCTTGTTTGCTTGCTAGCTGTTTGCATGTTTGCTTGCTTGCATGCTTGATTGCTTGCTAGCTGTTTGCATGCTTGCTTGCTTGCTAGCCGTTTGCATGCTTGCTTGCTAGCTGTTTGCTTGTTTGCTTGCTAGCTGTTTGCATGCTTGCTTGCTTGCTGTTTGCTTGCTAGCTGTTCGCTTGCTAGCTGTTTGCTTGCTTGCTTGCTAGCTGTTTGCTTGCTAGCTGTTTGCATGTTTGCTTGCTTGCATGCTTGCTTGCTTGCTAGCTGTTTGCTTGCTTGCTTGCTAGCTGTTTGCATGTTTGCTTGCTTGCATGCTTGCTTGCTTGCTAGCTGTTTGCTTGCTTGCTTGCTAGCTGTTTGCATGCTTGCTTGCTTGCTTGCTAGCTGTTTGCATGTTTGCTTGCTTGCTAGCAGTTTGCATGCTTGCTTGCTAGCTGTTTGCTTGTTTGCTTGCTAGCTGTTTGCATGCTTGCTTGCTTGCTGTTTGCTTGCTAGCTGTTTGCTTGCTAGCTGTTTGCTTGCTTGCTTGCTAGCTGTTTGCTTGCTAGCTGTTTGCATGTTTGCTTGCTTGCATGCTTGCTTGCTTGCTAGCTGTTTGCTTGCTTGCTTGCTAGCTGATTGCATGTTTGCTTGCTTGCTTGCTAGCTGTTTGCATGCTTGCTTGCTTGCTAGCCGTTTGCATGCTTGCTTGCTAGCTGTTTGCTTGCTTGCTAGCTGTTTGTATGCTTGCTTGCTAGCTGTTTGCTTGCTTGCTAGCTGTTTGCATGCTTGCTTGCTTGCTTGCTAGCTGTTTGCATGCTTGCTTGCTTGCTAGCCGCTTGCATGCTTGCTTGCTTGCTAGCTGTTTGCTTGCTTGCTTGCTAGCTGTTTGCTTGCTTGCTTGTTTGCTTGCTAGCTGTTTGCATGTTTGCTTGCTTGCATGCTTGATTGCTTGCTAGCTGCTTGCTTGCTTGCTAGCTGTTTGCTTGCTTGCTAGCTATTTGCTTGCTTGCTAGCTGTTTGTATGCTTGCTTGCTTGCTAGCTGTTTGTATGCTTGCTTGCTAGCTGTTTGCTTGCTTGCTAGCTGTTTGCTTGTTTGCTTGCTGGCTGTTTGCATGCTTGCTTGCTTGCTAGCTGTTTGCATGCTTGCTTGCTTGCTAGCTAGCTGTTTGCATGCTTGCTTGCTAGCTGTTTGCATGCTTGCTTGCTTGCTTGCTTGCTTGCGTGCTAGCAGTTTGCATGCTTGCTTGCTTGCTTGCTAGCTGTTTGCATGCTTGCTTGGTTGCTGTTTGCTTGCTAGCTGTTCGCTTGCTAGCTGTTTGCTTGCTTGCTTGCTAGCTGTTTGCTTGCTAGCTGTTTGCATGTTTGCTTGCTTGCATGCTTGCTTGCTTGCTAGCTGTTTGCTTGCTTGCTTGCTAGCTGTTTGCATGCTTGCTTGCTTGCTTGCTAGCTGTTTGCATGCTTGCTTGCTAGCTGTTTGCATGCTTGCTTGCTTGCTAGCAGTTTGCATGCTTGCTTGCTAGCTGTTTGCTTGTTTGCTTGCTAGCTGTTTGCATGCTTGCTTGCTTGCTGTTTGCTTGCTAGCTGTTCGCTTGCTAGCTGTTTACTTGCTTGCTTGCTAGCTGTTTGCTTGCTAGCTGTTTGCATGTTTGCTTGCTTGCATGCTTGCTTGCTTGCTAGCTGTTTGCTTGCTTGCTTGCTAGCTGATTGTATACTTGCTTGCTAGCTGTTTGCATGCTTGCTTGCTTGCTAGCCGTTTGCATGCTTGCTTGCTAGCTGTTTGCTTGCTTGCTAGCTGTTTGTATGCTTGCTTGCTAGCTGTTTGCTTGCTTGCTAGCTGTTTGCTAGCTGATTGCATGCTTGCTTGCTTGCTTGCTTACTAGCTGTTTGCATGCTTGCTTGCTTGCTTGCTTGCTAGCCATTTGCATGCTTGCTTGCTAGCTGTTTGCTTCCTTGCTTGCTTGATGTTTGCTTGCTAGCTGTTTGCTTGCTTGCTAGCTGTTTGCTTGCTAGCTGTTTGCATGTTTGCTTGCTTGCATGCTTGCTTGCTTGCTAGCTGTTTGCTTGCTTGCTTGCTAGCTGTTTGCTTGCTTGCTTGTTTGCTTGCTAGCTGTTTGCATGTTTGCTTGCTTGCATGCTTGATTGCTTGCTTGCTAGCTGTTTGCATGCTTGCTTGCTTGCTTGCTAGCTGTTTGCATGCTTGCTTGCTTGCTTGCTAGCCGTTTGCATGCTTGCTTGCTAGCTGTTTGCTTGCTTGCTTGCTAGCTGTTTGCATGCTTGCTTGCTTGCTGTTTGCTTGCTTGCTGTTCGCTTGCTAGCTGTTTGCTTGCTTGCTTGCTAGCCGTTTGCATGCTTGCTTGCTAGCTGTTTGCTTGCTTGCTTGCTAGCTGTTTGCATGCTTGCTGTTTGCTTGCTTGCTGTTCGCTTGCTAGCTGTTTGCTTGCTTGCTTGCATTCTTGCTTGCTTGCTAGCTGTTTGCTTGCTTGCTTGCTAGCTGTTTGCTTGCTTGCTTGCTTGCTAGCTGTTTGCATGTTTGCTTGCTTGCATGCTTGCTTGCTTGCTAGCTGTTTGCTTGCTTGCTTGCTTGCTAGCTGTTTGCTTGCTTGCTAGCTGTTTGCATGCTTGCTTGCTAGCTGTTTGCTTGCTTGCTAGCTGTTTGTATGCTTGCTTGCTAGCTGTTTGCTTGCTTGCTAGCTGTTTGCTTGTTTGCTTGCTAGCTGTTTGCATGCTTGCTTGCTTGCTAACTGTTTGCATGCTTGCTTGCTTGCTAGCTGTTTGCATGCTTGCTTGCTAGCTGTTTGCATGCTTGCTTGCTTGCTTGCTAGCTGTTTGCATGCTTGCTTGCTTGCTAGCTGTTTGCATGCTTGCTTGCTTGCTAGCCGTTTGCATGCTTGCTTGCTAGCTGTTTGCTTGTTTGCTTGCTAGCTGTTTGCATGCTTGCTTGCTTGCTGTTTGCTTGCTAGCTGTTCGCTTGCTAGCTGTTTGCTTGCTAGCTGTTTGCATGCTTGCTTGCTTGCTTGCTAGCTGTTTGCATGCTTGCTTGCTAGCTGTTTGCTTGTTTGCTTGCTATCTGTTTGCATGCTTGCTTGCTTGCTTGCTTGCTTGCTAGCTGTTTGCATGCTTGCTTGCTTGCTAGCTGTTTGCATGCTTGCTTGCTTGCTTGCTAGCTGTTTGCATGCTTGCTTGCTTGCTAGCAGTTTGCATGCTTGCTTGCTAGCTGTTTGCTTGTTTGCTTGTTTGCTTGCTAGCTGTTTGCATGCTTGCTTGCTTGCTGTTTGCTTGCTAGCTGTTCGCTTGCTAGCTGTTTGCTTGCTTGCTTGCTAGCTGTTTGCTTGCTAGCTGTTTGCATGTTTGCTTGCTTGCATGCTTGCTTGCTTGCTAGCTGTTTGCTTGCTTGCTTGCTAGCTGATTGCATACTTGCTTGCTTGCTTGCTAGCTGTTTGCATGCTTGCTTGCTTGCTAGCCGTTTGCATGCTTGCTTGCTAGCTGTTTGCTTGCTTGCTAGCTGTTTGTATGCTTGCTTGCTAGCTGTTTGCTTGCTTGCTAGCTGTTTGTATGCTTGCTTGCTAGCTGTTTGCTTGCTTGCTAGCTGTTTGCTAGCTGATTGCATGCTTGCTTGCTTGCTAGCTGTTTGCATGCTTGCTTGCTTGCTAGCCGTTTGCATGCTTGCTTGCTAGCTGTTTGCTTCCTTGCTTGCTTGATGTTTGCTTGCTAGCTGTTTGCTTGCTTGCATGCTTGCTTGCTTGCTAGCTGTTTGCTTGCTTGCTTGCTAGCTGTTTGCTTGCTTGCTTGTTTGCTTGCTAGCTGTTTGCATGTTTGCTTGCTTGCATGCTTGATTGCTTGCTAGCTGCTTGCTTGCTTGCTAGCTGTTTGCTTGCTTGCTAGCTATTTGCTTGCTTGCTAGCTGTTTGCATGCTTGCTTGCTTGCTAGCTGTTTGTATGCTTGCTTGCTAGCTGTTTGCTTGCTTGCTAGCTGTTTGCTTGTTTGCTTGCTGGCTGTTTGCATGCTTGCTTGCTTGCTAGCTGTTTGCATGCTTGCTTGCTTGCTAGCTAGCTGTTTGCATGCTTGCTTGCTAGCTGTTTGCATGCTTGCTTGCTTGCTTGCTTGCGTGCTAGCAGTTTGCATGCTTGCTTGCTTGCTTGCTTGCTTGCTAGCTGTTTGCATGCTTGCTTGCTTGCTGTTTGCTTGCTAGCTGTTCGCTTGCTAGCTGTTTGCTTGCTTGCTTGCTAGCTGTTTGCTTGCTAGCTGTTTGCATGTTTGCTTGCTTGCATGCTTGCTTGCTTGCCAGCTGTTTGCTTGCTTGCTTGCTAGCTGTTTGCATGCTTGCTTGCTTGCTTGCTAGCTGTTTGCATGCTTGCTTGCTAGCTGTTTGCATGCTTGCTTGCTTGCTAGCAGTTTGCATGCTTGCTTGCTAGCTGTTTGCTTGTTTGCTTGCTAGCTGTTTGCATGCTTGCTTGCTTGCTGTTTGCTTGCTAGCTGTTCGCTTGCTAGCTGTTTGCTTGCTTGCTTGCTAGCTGTTTGCTTGCTAGCTGTTTGCATGTTTGCTTGCTTGCATGCTTGCTTGCTTGCTAGCTGTTTGCTTGCTTGCTTGCTAGCTGATTGTATACTTGCTTGCTTGCTTGCTAGCTGTTTGCATGCTTGCTTGCTTGCTAGCCGTTTGCATGCTTGCTTGCTAGCTGTTTGCTTGCTTGCTAGCTGTTTGTATTCTTGCTTGCTAGCTGTTTGCTTGCTTGCTAGCTGTTTGCTAGCTGATTGCATGCTTGCTTGCTTGCTTGCTTGCTTGCTTGCCGTTTGCATGCTTGCTTGCTAGCTGTTTGCTTCCTTGCTTGCTTGATGTTTGCTTGCTAGCTGTTTGCTTGCTTGCTAGCTGTTTGCTTGCTAGCTGTTTGCATGTTTGCTTGCTTGCATGCTTGCTTGCTTGCTAGCTGTTTGCTTGCTTGCTTGCTAGCTGTTTGCTTGCTTGCATGTTTGCTTGCTAGCTGTTTGCATGTTTGCTTGCTTGCATGCTTGATTGCTTGCTAGCTGCTTGCTTGCTTGCTAGCTGTTTGCTTGCTTGCTAGCTATTTGCTTGCTTGCTAGCTGTTTGCATGCTTGCTTGCTAGCTGTTTGCTTGCTTGCTAGCTGTTTGCTTGCTTGCTAGCTGTTTGCTTGTTTGCTTGCTGGCTGTTTGCATGCTTGCTTGCTAGCTGTTTGCATGCTTGCTGTTTGCTTGCTTGCTGTTCGCTTGCTAGCTGTTTGCTTGCTTGCTTGCATTCTTGCTTGCTTGCTAGCTGTTTGCTTGCTTGCTTGCTAGCTGTTTGCTTGCTTGCTTGCTTGCTAGCTGTTTGCATGTTTGCTTGCTTGCATGCTTGCTTGCTTGCTAGCTGCTTGCTTGCTTGCTAGCTGTTTGCTTGCTTGCTTGCTTGCTTGCTAGCTGTTTGCTTGCTTGCTAGCTGTTTGCATGCTTGCTTGCTAGCTGTTTGCTTGCTTGCTAGCTGTTTGTATGCTTGCTTGCTAGCTGTTTGCTTGCTTGCTAGCTGTTTGCTTGTTTGCTTGCTAGCTGTTTGCATGCTTGCTTGCTTGCTAACTGTTTACATGCTTGCTTGCTTGCTAGCTGTTTGCATGCTTGCTTGCTAGCTGTTTGCATGCTTGCTTGCTTGCTTGCTAGCTGTTTGCATGCTTGCTTGCTTGCTAGCTGTTTGCATGCTTGCTTGCTTGCTAGCCGTTTGCATGCTTGCTTGCTAGCTGTTTGCTTGTTTGCTTGCTAGCTGTTTGCATGCTTGCTTGCTTGCTGTTTGCTTGCTAGCTGTTCGCTTGCTAGCTGTTTGCTTGCTTGCTTGCTAGCTGTTTGCTTGCTAGCTGTTTGCATGTTTGCTTGCTTGCATGCTTGCTTGCTTGCTAGCTGTTTGCTTGCTTGCTTGCTAGCTGTTTGCATGCTTGCTTGCTTGCTAGCCGTTTGCATGCTTGCTTGCTAGCTGTTTGCTTCCTTGCTTGCTTGATGTTTGCTTGCTAGCTGTTTGCTTGCTTGCATGCTTGCTTGCTTGCTAGCTGTTTGCTTGCTTGCTTGCTAGCTGTTTGCTTGCTTGCTTGTTTGCTTGCTAGCTGTTTGCATGTTTGCTTGCTTGCATGCTTGATTGCTTGCTAGCTGCTTGCTTGCTTGCTAGCTGTTTGCTTGCTTGCTAGCTATTTGCTTGCTTGCTAGCTGTTTGCATGCTTGCTTGCTTGCTAGCTGTTTGTATGCTTGCTTGCTAGCTGTTTGCTTGCTTGCTAGCTGTTTGCTTGTTTGCTTGCTGGCTGTTTGCATGCTTGCTTGCTTGCTAGCTGTTTGCATGCTTGCTTGCTTGCTAGCTAGCTGTTTGCATGCTTGCTTGCTAGCTGTTTGCATGCTTGCTTGCTTGCTTGCTTGCGTGCTAGCAGTTTGCATGCTTGCTTGCTTGCTTGCTTGCTTGCTAGCTGTTTGCATGCTTGCTTGCTTGCTGTTTGCTTGCTAGCTGTTCGCTTGCTAGCTGTTTGCTTGCTTGCTTGCTAGCTGTTTGCTTGCTAGCTGTTTGCATGTTTGCTTGCTTGCATGCTTGCTTGCTTGCCAGCTGTTTGCTTGCTTGCTTGCTAGCTGTTTGCATGCTAGCTGTTTGCATGTTTGCTTGCTTGCATGCTTGCTTGCTTGCCAGCTGTTTGCTTGCTTGCTTGCTAGCTGTTTGCTTGCTAGCTGTTTGCATGTTTGCTTGCTTGCATGCTTGCTTGCTTGCTAGCTGTTTGCTTGCTTGCTTGCTAGCTGATTGTATACTTGCTTGCTTGCTTGCTAGCTGTTTGCATGCTTGCTTGCTTGCTAGCCGTTTGCATGCTTGCTTGCTAGCTGTTTGCTTGCTTGCTAGCTGTTTGTATTCTTGCTTGCTAGCTGTTTGCTTGCTTGCTAGCTGTTTGCTAGCTGATTGCATGCTTGCTTGCTTGCTTGCTTGCTTGCTTGCCGTTTGCATGCTTGCTTGCTAGCTGTTTGCTTCCTTGCTTGCTTGATGTTTGCTTGCTAGCTGTTTGCTTGCTTGCTAGCTGTTTGCTTGCTAGCTGTTTGCATGTTTGCTTGCTTGCATGCTTGCTTGCTTGCTAGCTGTTTGCTTGCTTGCTTGCTAGCTGTTTGCTTGCTTGCATGTTTGCTTGCTAGCTGTTTGCATGTTTGCTTGCTTGCATGCTTGATTGCTTGCTAGCTGCTTGCTTGCTTGCTAGCTGTTTGCTTGCTTGCTAGCTATTTGCTTGCTTGCTAGCTGTTTGCATGCTTGCTTGCTAGCTGTTTGCTTGCTTGCTAGCTGTTTGCTTGCTTGCTAGCTGTTTGCTTGTTTGCTTGCTGGCTGTTTGCATGCTTGCTTGCTAGCTGTTTGCATGCTTGCTGTTTGCTTGCTTGCTGTTCGCTTGCTAGCTGTTTGCTTGCTTGCTTGCATTCTTGCTTGCTTGCTAGCTGTTTGCTTGCTTGCTTGCTAGCTGTTTGCTTGCTTGCTTGCTTGCTAGCTGTTTGCATGTTTGCTTGCTTGCATGCTTGCTTGCTTGCTAGCTGCTTGCTTGCTTGCTAGCTGTTTGCTTGCTTGCTTGCTTGCTTGCTAGCTGTTTGCTTGCTTGCTAGCTGTTTGCATGCTTGCTTGCTAGCTGTTTGCTTGCTTGCTAGCTGTTTGTATGCTTGCTTGCTAGCTGTTTGCTTGCTTGCTAGCTGTTTGCTTGTTTGCTTGCTAGCTGTTTGCATGCTTGCTTGCTTGCTAACTGTTTACATGCTTGCTTGCTTGCTAGCTGTTTGCATGCTTGCTTGCTAGCTGTTTGCATGCTTGCTTGCTTGCTTGCTAGCTGTTTGCATGCTTGCTTGCTTGCTAGCTGTTTGCATGCTTGCTTGCTTGCTATGTTTGCATGCTTGCTTGCTAGCTGTTTGCTTGTTTGCTTGCTAGCTGTTTGCATGCTTGCTTGCTTGCTGTTTGCTTGCTAGCTGTTCGCTTGCTAGCTGTTTGCTTGCTTGCTTGCTAGCTGTTTGCTTGCTAGCTGTTTGCATGTTTGCTTGCTTGCATGCTTGCTTGCTTGCTAGCTGTTTGCTTGCTTGCTTGCTAGCTGTTTGCATGCTTGCTTGCTTGCTTGCTAGCTGTTTGCATGCTTGCTTGCTTGCTTGCTAGCTGTTTGCATGCTTGCTTGCTTGCTAGCAGTTTGCATGCTTGCTTGCTAGCTGTTTGCTTGTTTGCTTGCTAGCTGTTTGCATGCTTGCTTGCTTGCTGTTTGCTTGCTAGCTGTTCGCTTGCTAGCTGTTTGCTTGCTTGCTTGCTAGCTGTTTGCTTGCTAGCTGTTTGCATGTTTGCTTGCTTGCATGCTTGCTTGCTTGCTAGCTGTTTGCTTGCTTGCTTGCTAGCTGATTGCATACTTGCTTGCTTGCTTGCTAGCTGTTTGCATGCTTGCTTGCTTGCTAGCCGTTTGCATGCTTGCTTGCTAGCTGTTTGCTTGCTTGCTAGCTGTTTGTATGCTTGCTTGCTAGCTGTTTGCTTGCTTGCTAGCTGTTTGCTAGCTGATTGCATGCTTGCTTGCTTGCTTGCTAGCTGTTTGCATGCTTGCTTGCTTGCTAGCCGTTTGCATGCTTGCTTGCTAGCTGTTTGCTTCCTTGCTTGCTTGATGTTTGCTTGCTAGCTGTTTGCTTGCTTGCTAGCTGTTTGCTTGCTAGCTGTTTGCATGTTTGCTTGCTTGCATGCTTGCTTGCTTGCTAGCTGTTTGCTTGCTTGCTTGCTAGCTGTTTGCTTGCTTGGTTGTTTGCTTGCTAGCTGTTTGCATGTTTGCTTGCTTGCATGCTTGATTGCTTGCTAGCTGCTTGCTTGCTTGCTAGCTGTTTGCTTGCTTGCTAGCTATTTGCTTGCTTGCTAGCTGTTTGCATGCTTGCTTGCTTGCTAGCTGTTTGTATGCTTGCTTGCTAGCTGTTTGCTTGCTTGCTAGCTGTTTGCTTGTTTGCTTGCTGGCTGTTTGCATGCTTGCTTGCTTGCTAGCTGTTTGCATGCTTGCTTGCTTGCTAGCTAGCTGTTTGCATGCTTGCTTGCTAGCTGTTTGCATGCTTGCTTGCTTGCTTGCTTGCTAGCAGTTTGCATGCTTGCTTGCTTGCTTGCTTGCTAGCTGTTTGCATGCTTGCTTGCTAGCTGTTTGCATGCATGCTTGCTTGCTTGCTAGCTGTTTGCATGCTTGCTTGCTTGTTTGCATGTTTGCTAGCTGTTTGCATGCTTGCTTGCTTGCTAGCTGCTTGCATGCTTGCTTGCTTGCTGTTTGCTTGCTAGCTGTTTGCTTGCTAGCTGTTTGCTTGCTTGCTTGCTAGCTGTTTGCTTGCTTGCTTGCTAGCTGTTTGCTAGCTGTTTGCATGCTTTCTTGCTTGCTAGCTGTTTGCATGCTTGCTTGCTTGCTTGCTAGCTGTTTGCATGCTTGCTTGCTAGCTGTTTGCTTGCTTGCTTGCTAGCCGTTTGCATGCTTGCTTGCTAGCTGTTTGCATGTTTGCTTGCTTGCATGCTTGCTTGCTTGCTAGCTGTTTGCTTGCTTGCTTGCTTGCTAGCTATTTGCTTGCTTGCTAGCTGTTTGCATGCTTGCTTGCTAGCTGTTTGCTTGCTTGCTAGCTGTTTGTATGCTTGCTTGCTAGCTGTTTGCTTGCTTGCTAGCTGTTTGCTTGTTTGCTTGCTAGCTGTTTGCATGCTTGCTTGCTTGCTAACTGTTTGCATGCTTGCTTGCTTGCTAGCTGTTTGCATGCTTGCTTGCTAGCTGTTTGCATGCTTGCTTGCTTGCTTGCTAGCTGTTTGCATGCTTGCTTGCTAGCTCTTTCCTTGCTTGCTAGCTGTTTGCTTGTTTGCTTGCTAGCTGTTTGCATGCTTGCTTGCTTGCTAACTGTTTGCATGCTTGCTTGCTTGCTAGCTGTTTGCATGCTTGCTTGCTAGCTGTTTGCATGCTTGCTTGCTTGCTTGCTAGCTGTTTGCATGCTTGCTTGCTTGCTTGCTAGCTGTTTGCATGCTTGCTTGCTTGCTTGCTAGCCGTTTGTATGCTTGCTTGCTAGCTGTTTGCTTGTTTGCTTGCTAGCTGTTTGCATGCTTGCTTGCTTGCTGTTTGCTTGCTAGCTGTTCGCTTGCTAGCTGTTTGCTTGCTTGCTTGCTAGCTGTTTGCTTGCTAGCTGTTTGCATGTTTGCTTGCTTGCATGCTTGCTTGCTTGCTAGCTGTTTGCTTGCTTGCTTGCTAGCTGTTTGCATGCTTGCTTGCTTGCTTGCTAGCTGTTTGCATGCTTGCTTGCTTGCTTGCTAGCTGTTTGCATGCTTGCTTGCTTGCTAGCAGTTTGCATGCTTGCTTGCTAGCTGTTTGCTTGTTTGCTTGCTAGCTGTTTGCATGCTTGCTTGCTTGCTGTTTGCTTGCTAGCTGTTCGCTTGCTAGCTGTTTGCTTGCTTGCTTGCTAGCTGTTTGCTTGCTAGCTGTTTGCATGTTTGCTTGCTTGCATGCTTGCTTGCTTGCTAGCTGTTTGCTTGCTTGCTTGCTAGCTGATTGCATACTTGCTTGCTTGCTTGCTAGCTGTTTGCATGCTTGCTTGCTTGCTAGCCGTTTGCATGCTTGCTTGCTAGCTGTTTGCTTGCTTGCTAGCTGTTTGTATGCTTGCTTGCTAGCTGTTTGCTTGCTTGCTAGCTGTTTGCTAGCTGATTGCATGCTTGCTTGCTTGCTTGCTTGCTAGCTGTTTGCTTGCTTGCTTGCTAGCCGTTTGCATGCTTGCTTGCTAGCTGTTTGCTTCCTTGCTTGCTTGATGTTTGCTTGCTAGCTGTTTGCTTGCTTGCTAGCTGTTTGCTTGCTAGCTGTTTGCATGTTTGCTTGCTTGCATGCTTGCTTGCTTGCTAGCTTTTTGCTTGCTTGCTTGCTAGCTGTTTGCTTGCTTGCTTGTTTGCTTGCTAGCTGTTTGCATGTTTGCTTGCTTGCATGCTTGATTGCTTGCTAGCTGCTTGCTTGCTTGCTAGCTGTTTGCTTGCTTGCTAGCTATTTGCTTGCTTGCTAGCTGTTTGCTTGCTTGCTTGCTAGCTGTTTGCTTGCTTGCTTGCTGTTTGCTTGTTTGCTTGCTGGCTGTTTGCATGCTTGCTTGCTTGCTTGCTAGCTGTTTGCATGCTTGCTTGCTTGCTAGCTAGCTGTTTGCATGCTTGCTTGCTAGCTGTTTGCATGCTTGCTTGCTTGCTTGCTTGCTAGCAGTTTGCATGCTTGCTTGCTTGCTTGCTAGCTGTTTGCATGCTTGCTTGCTAGCTGTTTGCATGCATGCTTGCTTGCTTGCTAGCTGTTTGCATGCTTGCTTGCTTGTTTGCATGCTTGCTAGCTGTTTGCATGCTTGCTTGCTTGCTAGCTGCTTGCATGCTTGCTTGCTTGCTGTTTGCTTGCTAGCTGTTTGCTTGCTAGCTGTTTGCTTGCTAGCTGTTTGCTTGCTTGCTTGCTAGCTGTTTGCTTGCTTGCTTGCTTGCTAGCTGTTTGCTTGCTTGCTAGCTGTTTGCATGCTTGCTTGCTAGCTGTTTGCTTGCTTGCTAGCTGTTTGTATGCTTGCTTGCTAGCTGTTTGCTTGCTTGCTAGCTGTTTGCTTGTTTACTTGCTAGCTGTTTGCATGCTTGCTTGCTTGCTAACTGTTTGCATGCTTGCTTGCTTGCTAGCTGTTTGCATGCTTGCTTGCTAGCTGTTTGCATGCTTGCTTGCTTGCTTGCTAGCTGTTTGCATGCTTGCTTGCTTGCTAGCTGTTTGCATGCTTGCTTGCTTGCTAGCCGTTTGCATGCTTGCTTGCTAGCTGTTCGCTTGCTAGCTGTTTGCTTGCTTGCTTGCTAGCTGTTTGCTTGCTAGCTGTTTGCATGTTTGCTTGCTTGCATGCTTGCTTGCTTGCTAGCTGTTTGCTTGCTTGCTTGCTAGCTGTTTGCATGCTTGCTTGCTACCTGTTTGCATGCTTGCTTGCTTGCTTGCTAGCAGTTTGCATGCTTGCTTGCTAGCTGTTTGCTTGTTTGCTTGCTAGCTGTTTGCATGCTTGCTTGCTTGCTGTTTGCTTGCTTGCTATTCGCTTGCTAGCTGTTTGCATGCTTGCTTGCTAGCTGTTTGCATGCATGCTTGCTTGCTTGCTAGCTGTTTGCATGCATGCTTGCTTGCTTGCTAGCTGTTTGCATGCTTGCTTGCTTGTTTGCATGTTTGCTAGCTGTTTGCATGCTTGCTTGCTTGCTAGCTGCTTGCATGCTTGCTTGCTTGCTGTTTGCTTGCTAGCTGTTTGCTTGCTAGCTGTTTGCATGTTTGCTTGCTTGCATGCTTGCTTGCTTGCTAGCTGTTTGCTTGCTTGCTTGCTAGCTGATTGCATACTTGCTTGCTTGCTTGCTAGCTGTTTGCATGCTTGCTTGCTTGCTAGCTGTTTGCATGCTTGCTTGCTAGCTGTTTGCTTGCTTGCTAGCTGTTTGTATGCTTGCTTGCTAGCTGTTTGCTTGCTTGCTAGCTGTTTGCTAGCTGATTGCATGCTTGCTTGCTTGCTTGCTTGCTAGCTGTTTGCATGCTTGCTTGCTTGCTAGCCGTTTGCATGCTTGCTTGCTAGCTGTTTGCTTCCTTGCTTGCTTGATGTTTGCTTGCTAGCTGTTTGCTTGCTTGCTAGCTGTTTGCTTGCTAGCTGTTTGCATGTTTGCTTGCTTGCATGCTTGCTTGCTTGCTAGCTGTTTGCTTGCTTGCTTGCTAGCTGTTTGCTTGCTTGCTTGTTTGCTTGCTAGCTGTTTGCATGTTTGCTTGCTTGCATGCTTGATTGCTTGCTAGCTGCTTGCTTGCTTGCTAGCTGTTTGCTTGCTTGCTAGCTATTTGCTTGCTTGCTAGCTGTTTGCATGCTTGCTTGCTAGCTGTTTGCTTGCTTGCTAGCTGTTTGTATGCTTGCTTGCTAGCTGTTTGCTTGCTTGCTAGCTGTTTGCTTGTTTGCTTGCTGGCTGTTTGCATGCTTGCTTGCTTGCTAGCTGTTTGCATGCTTGCTTGCTTGCTAGCTAGCTGTTTGCATGCTTGCTTGCTAGCTGTTTGCATGCTTGCTTGCTTGCTTGCTTGCTAGCAGTTTGCATGCTTGCTTGCTTGCTAGCTGTTTGCATGCTTGCTTGCTAACTGTTTGCATGCATGCTTGCTTGCTTGCTAGCTGTTTGCATGCTTGCTAGCTGTTTGCATGTTTGCTTGCTTGCATGCTTGATTGCTTGCTAGCTGCTTGCTTGCTTGCTAACTGTTTGCTTGCTTGCTAGCTGTTTGCATGCTTGCTTGCTAGCTGTTTGCTTGCTTGCTAGCTGTTTGTATGCTTGCTTGCTAGCTGTTTGCTTGCTTGCTAGCTGTTTGCTTGTTTGCTTGCTGGCTGTTTGCATGCTTGCTTGCTTGCTAGCTGTTTGCATGCTTGCTTGCTTGCTAGCTAGCTGTTTGCATGCTTGCTTGCTAGCTGTTTGCATGCTTGCTTGCTTGCTTGCTTGCTTGCTAGCAGTTTGCATGCTTGCTTGCTTGCTTGCTTGCTAGCTGTTTGCATGCTTGCTTGCTAGCTGTTTGCATGCATGCTTGCTTGCTTGCTAGCTGTTTGCATGCATGCTTGCTTGCTTGCTAGCTGTTTGCATGCTTGCTTGCTTGTTTGCATGTTTGCTAGCTGTTTGCATGCTTGCTTGCTTGCTAGCTGCTTGCATGCTTGCTTGCTTGCTGTTTGCTTGCTAGCTGTTTGCTTGCTAGCTGTTTGCTTGCTAGCTGTTTGCTTGCTTGCTTGCTAGCTGTTTGCTTGCTTGCTTGCTTGCTAGCTGTTTGCTTGCTTGCTAGCTGTTTGCATGCTTGCTTGCTAGCTGTTTGCTTGCTTGCTAGCTGTTTGTATGCTTGCTTGCTAGCTGTTTGCTTGCTTGCTAGCTGTTTGCTTGTTTACTTGCTAGCTGTTTGCATGCTTGCTTGCTTGCTAACTGTTTGCATGCTTGCTTGCTTGCTAGCTGTTTGCATGCTTGCTTGCTAGCTGTTTGCATGCTTGCTTGCTTGCTTGCTAGCTGTTTGCATGCTTGCTTGCTTGCTAGCTGTTTGCATGCTTGCTTGCTTGCTTGCTACCTGTTTGCATGCTTGCTTGCTTGCTTGCTAGCAGTTTGCATGCTTGCTTGCTAGCTGTTTGCTTGTTTGCTTGCTAGCCGTTTGCATGCTTGCTTGCTAGCTGTTCGCTTGCTAGCTGTTTGCTTGCTTGCTTGCTAGCTGTTTGCTTGCTAGCTGTTTGCATGTTTGCTTGCTTGCATGCTTGCTTGCTTGCTAGCTGTTTGCTTGCTTGCTTGCTAGCTGTTTGCATGCTTGCTTGCTTGCTTGCTACCTGTTTGCATGCTTGCTTGCTTGCTTGCTAGCAGTTTGCATGCTTGCTTGCTAGCTGTTTGCTTGTTTGCTTGCTAGCTGTTTGCATGCTTGCTTGCTTGCTGTTTGCTTGCTAGCTATTCGCTTGCTAGCTGTTTGCTTGCTTGCTTGCTAGCTGTTTGCTTGCTAGCTGTTTGCTTGCTAGCTGTTTGCATGTTTGCTTGCTTGCATGCTTGCTTGCTTGCTAGCTGTTTGCTTGCTTGCTAGCTGATTGCATACTTGCTTGCTTGCTTGCTAGCTGTTTGCATGCTTGCTTGCTTGCTAGCTGTTTGCATGCTTGCTTGCTAGCTGTTTGCTTGCTTGCTAGCTGTTTGTATGCTTGCTTGCTAGCTGTTTGCTTGCTTGCTAGCTGTTTGCTAGCTGATTGCATGCTTGCTTGCTTGCTTGCTTGCTAGCTGTTTGCATGCTTGCTTGCTTGCTAGCCGTTTGCATGCTTGCTTGCTAGCTGTTTGCTTCCTTGCTTGCTTGATGTTTGCTTGCTAGCTGTTTGCTTGCTTGCTAGCTGTTTGCTTGCTAGCTGTTTGCATGTTTGCTTGCTTGCATGCTTGCTTGCTAGCTGCTTGCTTGCTTGCTAGCTGTTTGCTTGCTTGCTAGCTGTTTGCTTGCTAGCTGTTTGCATGTTTGCTTGCTTGCATGCTTGCTTGCTTGCTAGCTGCTTGCTTGCTTGCTAGCTGCTTGCTTGCTTGCTAGCTGTTTGCTTGCTTGCTTGTTTGCTTGCTAGCTGTTTGCATGTTTGCTTGCTTGCATGCTTGATTGCTTGCTAGCTGCTTGCTTGCTTGCTAGCTGTTTGCTTGCTTGCTAGCTATTTGCTTGCTTGCTAGCTGTTTGCATGCTTGCTTGCTAGCTGTTTGCTTGCTTGCTAGCTGTTTGTATGCTTGCTTGCTAGCTGTTTGCTTGCTTGCTAGCTGTTTGCTTGTTTGCTTGCTGGCTGTTTGCATGCTTGCTTGCTTGCTAGCTGTTTGCATGCTTGCTTGCTTGCTAGCTAGCTGTTTGCATGCTTGCTTGCTAGCTGTTTGCATGCTTGCTTGCTTGCTTGCTTGCTAGCAGTTTGCATGCTTGCTTGCTTGCTAGCTGTTTGCATGCTTGCTTGCTAGCTGTTTGCATGCATGCTTGCTTGCTTGCTAGCTGTTTGCATGCTTGCTAGCTGTTTGCATGTTTGCTTGCTTGCATGCTTGATTGCTTGCTAGCTGTTTGTATGCTTGCTTGCTAGCTGTTTGCTTGCTTGCTAGCTGTTTGCTTGTTTGCTTGCTAGCTGTTTGCTTCCTTGCTTGCTTGATGTTTGCTTGCTAGCTGTTTGCTTGCTTGCTAGCTGTTTGCTTGCTAGCTGTTTGCATGTTTGCTTGCTTGCATGCTTGCTTGCTAGCTGCTTGCTTGCTTGCTAGCTGTTTGCTTGCTTGCTAGCTGTTTGCTTGCTAGCTGTTTGCATGTTTGCTTGCTTGCATGCTTGCTTGCTTGCTAGCTGCTTGCTTGCTTGCTAGCTGCTTGCTTGCTTGCTAGCTGTTTGCTTGCTTGCTTGTTTGCTTGCTAGCTGTTTGCATGTTTGCTTGCTTGCATGCTTGATTGCTTGCTAGCTGCTTGCTTGCTTGCTAGCTGTTTGCTTGCTTGCTAGCTATTTGCTTGCTTGCTAGCTGTTTGCATGCTTGCTTGCTAGCTGTTTGCTTGCTTGCTAGCTGTTTGTATGCTTGCTTGCTAGCTGTTTGCTTGCTTGCTAGCTGTTTGCTTGTTTGCTTGCTGGCTGTTTGCATGCTTGCTTGCTTGCTAGCTGTTTGCATGCTTGCTTGCTTGCTAGCTAGCTGTTTGCATGCTTGCTTGCTAGCTGTTTGCATGCTTGCTTGCTTGCTTGCTTGCTAGCAGTTTGCATGCTTGCTTGCTTGCTAGCTGTTTGCATGCTTGCTTGCTAGCTGTTTGCATGCATGCTTGCTTGCTTGCTAGCTGTTTGCATGCTTGCTAGCTGTTTGCATGTTTGCTTGCTTGCATGCTTGATTGCTTGCTAGCTGCTTGCTTGCTTGCTAACTGTTTGCTTTCTTGCTAGCTGTTTGCATGCTTGCTTGCTAGCTGTTTGCTTGCTTGCTAGCTGTTTGTATGCTTGCTTGCTAGCTGTTTGCTTGCTTGCTAGCTGTTTGCTTGTTTGCTTGCTGGCTGTTTGCATGCTTGCTTGCTTGCTAGCTGTTTGCATGCTTGCTTGCTTGCTAGCTAGCTGTTTGCATGCTTGCTTGCTAGCTGTTTGCATGCTTGCTTGCTTGCTTGCTTGCTAGCAGTTTGCATGCTTGCTTGCTTGCTTGCTTGCTAGCTGTTTGCATGCTTGCTTGCTAGCTGTTTGCATGCATGCTTGCTTGCTTGCTAGCTGTTTGCATGCTTGCTTGCTTGTTTGCATGTTTGCTAGCTGTTTGCATGCTTGCTTGCTTGCTAGCTGCTTGCATGCTTGCTTGCTTGCTGTTTGCTTGCTAGCTGTTTGCTTGCTAGCTGTTTGCTTGCTTGCTTGCTAGCTGTTTGCTTGCTTGCTTGCTAGCTGTTTGCTAGCTGTTTGCATGCTTTCTTGCTTGCTTGCTAGCTGTTTGCATGCTTGCTTGCTAGCTGTTTGCATGCTTGCTTGCTAGCCGTTTGCATGCTTGCTTGCTAGCTGTTTGCTTGCTTGCTTGCTAGCTGTTTGCTAGCTGTTTGCATGCTTTCTTGCTTGCTTGCTAGCTGTTTGCATGCTTGCTTGCTAGCTGTTTGCATGCTTGCTTGCTTGCTAGCCGTTTGCATGCTTGCTTGCTAGCTGTTTGCATGTTTGCTTGCTTGCATGCTTGCTTGCTTGCTAGCTGTTTGCTTGCTTGCTTGCTAGCTGTTTGCTTGCTTGCTTGCTAGCTGTTTGATTGATTGCTTGCTTGCTAGCTGTTTGCATGTTTGCTTGCTTGCATGCTTGCTTGCTTGCTAGCTGCTTGCTTGCTTGCTAGTTGTTTGCTTGCTTGCTAACTGTTTGTATGCTTGCTTGCTTGCTTGCTAGCTGTTTGCATGCTTGCTTGCTTGCTTGCTAGCTGTTTGCTTCCTTGCTTGCTTGATGTTTGCTTGCTAGCTGTTTGCTTGCTTGCTTGCTAGCTGTTTGCTTGCTAGATGTTTGCATGTTTGCTTGCTTGCATGCTTGCTTGCTTGCTTGCTAGCTGTTTGCTTGCTTGCTTGTTTGCTTGCTAGCTGTTTGCATGTTTGCTTGCTTGCATGCTTGATTGCTTGCTAGCTGCTTGCTTGCTAGCTGTTTGCTTGCTTGCTAGCTATTTGCTTGCTTGCTAGCTGTTTGCATGCTTGCTTGCTTGTTTGCTATCATCTGAATCTCTACATTTAAAATTTTAGGTCAACAAAATAATCAAAAGCAATAGCAGTGGTTTTTTACAGTGGATAATAGCTCAGAATCATTTATGTTCAATTTCTTCAAATAACCAGGTTTCTATCCAACCATTTGCTTGCTTGCTTGCTAGCTGATTGCATACTTGCTTGCTTGCTTGCTAGCTGTTTGCATGCTTGCTTGCTTGCTAGCCGTTTGCATGCTTGCTTGCTTGCTTGCTAGCTGTTTGCATGCTTGCTTGCTTGCTTGCTTGCTTGCTAGCCATTTGCATGCTTGCTTGCTAGCTGTTTGCTTGCTTGCTTGCTAGCTGTTTGCATGCTTGCTTGCTTGCTGTTTGCTTGCTTGCTGTTCGCTTGCTAGCTGTTTGCTTGCTTGCTTGCTGTTTGCTTGCTAGCTGTTTGCATGTTTGCTTGCTTGCATGCTTGCTTGCTTGCTAGCTGTTTGCTTGCTTGCTTGCTAGCTGTTTGCTTGCTTGCTTGTTTGCTTGCTAGCTGTTTGCATGTTTGCTTGCTTGCATGCTTGATTGCTTGCTAGCTGCTTGCTTGCTTGCTAACTGTTTGCTTGCTTGCTAGCTATTTGCTTGCTTGCTAGCTGTTTGCATGCTTGCTTGCTAGCTGTTTGCTTGCTTGCTAGCTGTTTGCTTGCTTGCTAGCTGTTTGTATGCTTGCTTGCTAGCTGTTTGCTTGCTTGCTAGCTGTTTGCTTGTTTGCTTGCTGGCTGTTTGCATGCTTGCTTGCTTGCTAGCTGTTTGCATGCTTGCTTGCTTGCTAGCTAGCTGTTTGCATGCTTGCTTGCTAGCTGTTTGCATGCTTGCTTGCTTGCTTGCTTGCTTGCTTGCTAGCAGTTTGCATGCTTGCTTGCTTGCTTGCTTGCTAGCTGTTTGCTTGCTTGCTAGCTGTTTGCTTGTTTGCTTGCTGGCTGTTTGCATGCTTGCTTGCTTGCTAGCTGTTTGCATGCTTGCTTGCTTGCTAGCTAGCTGTTTGCATGCTTGCTTGCTAGCTGTTTGCATGCTTGCTTGCTTGCTTGCTTGCTTGCTTGCTAGCAGTTTGCATGCTTGCTTGCTTGCTTGCTTGCTAGCTGTTTGCATGCTTGCTTGCTAGCTGTTTGCATGCATGCTTGCTTGCTTGCTAGCTGTTTGCATGCTTGCTTGCTTGTTTGCATGTTTGCTAGCTGTTTGCTTGCTTGCTTGTTTGCTTGCTAGCTGTTTGCATGTTTGCTTGCTTGCATGCTTGATTGCTTGCTAGCTGCTTGCTTGCTTGCTAACTGTTTGCTTGCTTGCTAGCTGTTTGTATGCTTGCTTGCTAGCTGTTTGCTTGCTTGCTAGCTGTTTGCTTGTTTGCTTGCTGGCTGTTTGCATGCTTGCTTGCTTGCTAGCTGTTTGCATGCTTGCTTGCTTGCTAGCTAGCTGTTTGCATGATTGCTTGCTAGCTGTTTGCATGCTTGCTTGCTTGCTTGCTTGCTAGCTGTTTGCATGCATGCTTGCTTGCTTGCTAGCTGTTTGCATGCTTGCTTGCTTGTTTGCATGTTTGCTAGCTGTTTGCATGCTTGCTTGCTTGCTAGCTGCTTGCATGCTTGCTTGCTTGCTGTTTGCTTGCTAGCTGTTTGCTTGCTAGCTGTTTGCATGCTTGCTTGCTAGCTGTTTGCATGCTTGCTTGCTTGCTTGCTAGCCGTTTGCATGCTTGCTTGCTAGCTGTTTGCTTGCTTGCTTGCTAGCTGTTTGCATGCTTGCTTGCTAGCTGTTTGCATGCTTGCTTGCTTGCTTGCTTGCTTGCTAGCCGTTTGCATGCTTGCTTGCTAGCTGTTTGCTTCCTTGCTTGCTTGATGTTTGCTTGCTAGCTGTTTGCTTGTTTGCTTGCTAGCTGTTTGCTTGCTTGCTTGCTAGCTGTTTGCTTGCTAGCTGTTTGCATGTTTGCTTGCTTGCATGCTTGCTAGCTTGCTAGAGGGTTTGCTTGCTTGCTTGCTAGCTGTTTGCTTGCTTGCTTGTTTGCTTGCTAGCTGTTTGCATGTTTGCTTGCTTGCATGCTTGATTGCTTGCTAGCTGCTTGCTTGCTAGCTGTTTGCTTGCTTGCTAGCTTGCTTGCTAGCTGTTTGCATGCTTGCTTGCTAGCTGTTTGCATGCTTGCTTGCTTGCTTGCTAGCCGTTTGCATGCTTGCTTGCTAGCTGTTTGCTTGCTTGCTTGCTAGCTGTTTGCTTGCTTGCTTGCTAGCTGTTTGCTAGCTGTTTGCATGCTTTCTTGCTTGCTTGCTAGCTGTTTGCATGCTTGCTTGCTAGCTGTTTGCATGCTTGCTTGCTAGCCGTTTGCATGCTTGCTTGCTAGCTGTTTGCTTCCTTGCTTGCTTGATGTTTGCTTGCTAGCTGTTTGCTTGTTTGCTTGCTAGCTGTTTGCTTGCTTGCTTGCTAGCTGTTTGCTTGCTAGCTGTTTGCATGTTTGCTTGCTTGCATGCTTGCTAGCTTGCTAGCGGGTTTGCTTGCTTGCTTGCTAGCTGTTTGCTTGCTTGCTTGTTTGCTTGCTAGCTGTTTGCATGTTTGCTTGCTTGCATGCTTGATTGCTTGCTAGCTGCTTGCTTGCTAGCTGTTTGCTTGCTTGCTAGCTATTTGCTTGCTTGCTAGCTGTTTGCATGCTTGCTTGCTTGTTTGCTATCATCTGAATCTCTACATTTAAAATTTTAGGTCAACAAAATAATCAAAAGCAATAGCAGTGGTTTTTTACAGTGGATAATAGCTCAGAATCATTTATGTTCAATTTCTTCAAATAACCAGGTTTCTATCCAACCATTTGCTTGCTTGCTTGCTAGCTGATTGCATACTTGCTTGCTTGCTTGCTAGCTGTTTGCATGCTTGCTTGCTTGCATGCTTGATTGCTTGCTAGCTGCTTGCTTGCTAGCTGTTTGCTTGCTTGCTAGCTTGCTTGCTAGCTGTTTGCATGCTTGCTTGCTAGCTGTTTGCATGCTTGCTTGCTTGCTTGCTAGCCGTTTGCATGCTTGCTTGCTAGCTGTTTGCTTGCTTGCTTGCTAGCTGTTTGCTTGCTTGCTTGCTAGCTGTTTGCTAGCTGTTTGCATGCTTTCTTGCTTGCTTGCTAGCTGTTTGCATGCTTGCTTGCTAGCTGTTTGCATGCTTGCTTGCTTGCTTGCTAGCCGTTTGCATGCTTGCTTGCTAGCTGTTTGCTTCCTTGCTTGCTTGATGTTTGCTTGCTAGCTGTTTGCTTGTTTGCTTGCTAGCTGTTTGCTTGCTTGCTTGCTAGCTGTTTGCTTGCTAGCTGTTTGCATGTTTGCTTGCTTGCATGCTTGCTAGCTTGCTAGCGGGTTTGCTTGCTTGCTTGCTAGCTGTTTGCTTGCTTGCTTGTTTGCTTGCTAGCTGTTTGCATGTTTGCTTGCTTGCATGCTTGATTGCTTGCTAGCTGCTTGCTTGCTAGCTGTTTGCTTGCTTGCTAGCTATTTGCTTGCTTGCTAGCTGTTTGCATGCTTGCTTGCTTGTTTGCTATCATCTGAATCTCTACATTTAAAATTTTAGGTCAACAAAATAATCAAAAGCAATAGCAGTGGTTTTTTACAGTGGATAATAGCTCAGAATCATTTATGTTCAATTTCTTCAAATAACCAGGTTTCTATCCAACCATTTGCTTGCTTGCTTGCTAGCTGATTGCATACTTGCTTGCTTGCTTGCTAGCTGTTTGCATGCTTGCTTGCTTGCTAGCCGTTTGCATGCTTGCTTGCTTGCTTGCTAGCTGTTTGCATGCTTGCTTGCTTGCTTGCTAGCTGTTTGCATGCTTGCTTGCTTGCTTGCTTGCTTGCTAGCCATTTGCATGCTTGCTTGCTAGCTGTTTGCTTGCTTGCTTGCTAGCTGTTTGCATGCTTGCTTGCTTGCTGTTTGCTTGCTTGCTGTTCGCTTGCTAGCTGTTTGCTTGCTTGCTTGCTGTTTGCTTGCTAGCTGTTTGCATGTTTGCTTGCTTGCATGCTTGCTTGCTTGCTAGCTGTTTGCTTGCTTGCTTGCTAGCTGTTTGCTTGCTTGCTTGTTTGCTTGCTAGCTGTTTGCATGTTTGCTTGCTTGCATGCTTGATTGCTTGCTAGCTGCTTGCTTGCTTGCTAACGGTTTGCTTGCTTGCTAGCTATTTGCTTGCTTGCTAGCTGTTTGCATGCTTGCTTGCTAGCTGTTTGCTTGCTTGCTAGCTGTTTGTATGCTTGCTTGCTAGCTGTTTGCTTGCTTGCTAGCTGTTTGCTTGTTTGCTTGCTGGCTGTTTGCATGCTTGCTTGCTTGCTAGCTGTTTGCATGCTTGCTTGCTTGCTAGCTAGCTGTTTGCATGCTTGCTTGCTAGCTGTTTGCATGCTTGCTTGCTTGCTTGCTTGCTTGCTTGCTAGCAGTTTGCATGCTTGCTTGCTTGCTTGCTTGCTAGCTGTTTGCATGCTTGCTTGCTAGCTGTTTGCATGCATGCTTGCTTGCTTGCTAGCTGTTTGCATGCTTGCTTGCTTGTTTGCATGTTTGCTAGCTGTTTGCTTGCTTGCTTGTTTGCTTGCTAGCTGTTTGCATGTTTGCTTGCTTGCATGCTTGATTGCTTGCTAGCTGCTTGCTTGCTTGCTAACTGTTTGCTTGCTTGCTAGCTATTTGCTTGCTTGCTAGCTGTTTGCATGCTTGCTTGCTAGCTGTTTGCTTGCTTGCTAGCTGTTTGTATGCTTGCTTGCTAGCTGTTTGCTTGCTTGCTAGCTGTTTGCTTGTTTGCTTGCTGGCTGTTTGCATGCTTGCTTGCTTGCTAGCTGTTTGCATGCTTGCTTGCTTGCTAGCTAGCTGTTTGCATGCTTGCTTGCTAGCTGTTTGCATGCTTGCTTGCTTGCTTGCTTGCTAGCTGTTTGCATGCATGCTTGCTTGCTTGCTAGCTGTTTGCATGCTTGCTTGCTTGTTTGCATGTTTGCTAGCTGTTTGCATGCTTGCTTGCTTGCTAGCTGCTTGCATGCTTGCTTGCTTGCTGTTTGCTTGCTAGCTGTTTGCTTGCTAGCTGTTTGCTTGCTTGCTTGCTAGCTGTTTGCTTGCTTGCTTGCTAGCTGTTTGCTAGCTGTTTGCATGCTTTCTTGCTTGCTTGCTAGCTGTTTGCATGCTTGCTTGCTAGCTGTTTGCATGCTTGCTTGCTTGCTTGCTAGCCGTTTGCATGCTTGCTTGCTAGCTGTTTGCTTGCTTGCTTGCTAGCTGTTTGCTTGCTTGCTTGCTAGCTGTTTGCTAGCTGTTTGCATGCTTTCTTGCTTGCTTGCTAGCTGTTTGCATGCTTGCTTGCTAGCTGTTTGCATGCTTGCTTGCTTGCTTGCTAGCCGTTTGCATGCTTGCTTGCTAGCTGTTTGCTTGCTTGCTTGCTAGCCGTTTGCATGCTTGCTTGCTAGCTGTTTGCATGTTTGCTTGCTTGCATGCTTGCTTGCTTGCTAGCTGTTTGCTTGCTTGCTTGCTAGCTGTTTGCTTGCTTGCTTGCTTGCTTGCTAGCT
Organism: Oncorhynchus gorbuscha; assembly: GCF_021184085.1. Taxonomy (NCBI): domain Eukaryota; kingdom Metazoa; phylum Chordata; class Actinopteri; order Salmoniformes; family Salmonidae; genus Oncorhynchus; species Oncorhynchus gorbuscha. The sequence goes on from NC_060197.1 coordinate 20,189,192, forward strand.
GTTTGCTTGCTTGCTTGCTAGCTGTTTGATTGCTTGCTTGCTTGCTTGCTAGCTGTTTGCATGTTTGCTTGCTTGCATGCTTGCTTGCTTGCTAGCTGTTTGTTTGCTTGCTTGCTAGCTGTTTGCTTGCTTGCTTGCTTGCTTGCTAGCTGTTTGCTTGCTTGCTTGCTAGCTGTTTGATTGCTTGCTTGCTTGCTAGCTGTTTGCATGTTTGCTTGCTTGCATGCTTGCTTGCTTGCTAGCTGCTTGCTTGCTTGCTAGTTGTTTGCTTGCTTACTAGCTGTTTGTATGCTTGCTTGCTTGCTTGCTAGCTGTTTGCATGCTTGCTTGCTTGCTTGCTAGCTGTTTGCTTCCTTGCTTGCTTGATGTTTGCTTGCTAGCTGTTTGCTTGCTTGCTTGCTAGCTGTTTGCTTGCTAGCTGTTTGCATGTTTGCTTGCTTGCATGCTTGCTTGCTTGCTAGCTAGCTGTTTGCTTGCTTGCTTGTTTGCTTGCTAGCTGTTTGCATGTTTGCTTGCTTGCATGCTTGATTGCTTGCTAGCTGCTTGCTTGCTAGCTGTTTGCTTGCTTGCTAGCTATTTGCTTGCTTGCTAGCTGTTTGCATGCTTGCTTGCTTGTTTGCTATCATCTGAATCTCTACATTTAAAATTTTAGGTCAACAAAATAATCAAAAGCAATAGCAGTGGTTTTTTACAGTGGATAATAGCTCAGAATCATTTATGTTCAATTTCTTCAAATAACCAGGTTTCTATCCAACCATTTGCTTGCTTGCTTGCTAGCTGATTGCATACTTGCTTGCTTGCTTGCTAGCTGTTTGCATGCTTGCTTGCTTGCTAGCCGTTTGCATGCTTGCTTGCTTGCTTGCTAGCTGTTTGCATGCTTGCTTGCTTGCTTGCTTGCTTGCTAGCTGTTTGCATGCTTGCTTGCTTGCTAGCCATTTGCATGCTTGCTTGCTAGCTGTTTGCTTGCTTGCTTGCTAGCTGTTTGCATGCTTGCTTGCTTGCTGTTTGCTTGCTTGCTGTTCGCTTGCTAGCTGTTTGCTTGCTTGCTTGCTAGCCGTTTGCATGCTTGCTTGCTAGCTGTTTGCTTGCTTGCTTGCTAGCTGTTTGCATGCTTGCTGTTTGCTTGCTTGCTTGCTTGCTAGCTGTTTGATTGCTTGCTTGCTAGCTGTTTGCATGTTTGCTTGCTTGCTTGCTAACCGTTTGCATGCTTGCTTGCTAGCTGTTTGCATGTTTGCTTGCTTGCATGCTTGCTTGCTTGCTAGCTGTTTGCTTGCTTGCTTGCTTGCTAGCTGTTTGCTTGCTTGCTAGCTGTTTGCATGCTTGCTTGCTAGCTGTTTGCTTGCTTGCTAGCTGTTTGTATGCTTGCTTGCTAGCTGTTTGCTTGCTTGCTAGCTGTTTGCTTGTTTGCTTGCTAGCTGTTTGCATGCTTGCTTGCTTGCTAACTGTTTGCATGCTTGCTTGCTTGCTAGCTGTTTGCATGCTTGCTTGCTAGCTGTTTGCATGCTTGCTTGCTTGCTTGCTAGCTGTTTGCATGCTTGCTTGCTTGCTAGCTGTTTGCATGCTTGCTTGCTTGCTAGCCGTTTGCATGCTTGCTTGCTAGCTGTTTGCTTGTTTGCTTGCTAGCTGTTTGCATGCTTGCTTGCTTGCTGTTTGCTTGCTAGCTGTTCGCTTGCTAGCTGTTTGCTTGCTTGCTTGCTAGCTGTTTGCTTGCTAGCTGTTTGCTTGCTTGCTTGCTTGCTTGCTTGCTAGCTGTTTGCTTGTTTGCTTGCTAGCTGTTTGCATGCTTGCTTGCTTGCTGTTTGCTTGCTAGCTGTTCGCTTGCTAGCTGTTCGCTTGCTTGCTTGCTAGCTGTTTGCTTGCTAGCTGTTTGCATGTTTGCTTGCTTGCATGCTTGCTTGCTTGCTAGCTGTTTGCTTGCTTGCTTGCTAGCTGATTGCATACTTGCTTGCTAGCTGTTTGCATGCTTGCTTGCTTGCTAGCCGTTTGCATGCTTGCTTGCTAGCTGTTTGCTTGCTTGCTAGCTGTTTGTATGCTTCTTTGCTAGCTGTTTGCTTGCTTGCTAGCTGTTTGCTAGCTGATTGCATGCTTGCTTGCTTGCTTGCTAGCTGTTTGCTTGCTTGCTAGCTGTTTGCTAGCTGATTGCATGCTTGCTTGCTTGCTTGCTAGCTGTTTGCATGCTTGCTTGCTTGCTAGCCGTTTGCATGCTTGCTTGCTAGCTGTTTGCTTCCTTGCTTGCTTGATGTTTGCTTGCTAGCTGTTTGCTTGCTTGCTAGCTGTTTGCTTGCTAGCTGTTTGCATGTTTGCTTGCTTGCATGCTTGCTTGCTTGCTAGCTGTTTGCTTGCTTGCTTGCTAGCTGTTTGCTTGCTTGCTTGTTTGCTTGCTAGCTGTTTGCATGTTTGCTTGCTTGCATGCTTGATTGCTTGCTAGCTGCTTGCTTGCTTGCTTGCTAGCTGTTTGATTGCTTGCTTGCTTGCTAGCTGTTTGCATGTTTGCTTGCTTGCTTGCTAGTTTGCATGCTTGCTTGCTAGCTGTTTGCATGTTTGCTTGCTTGCATGCTTGCTTGCTTGCTAGCTGTTTGCTTGCTTGCTTGCTAGCTGTTTGCTTGCTTGCTAGCTGTTTGCTTGCTTGCTTGCTAGCTGTTTGATTGCTTGCTTGCTTGCTAGCTGTTTGCATGTTTGCTTGCTTGCATGCTTGCTTGCTTGCTAGCTGTTTGCATGCTTGCTTGCTTGCTTGCTAGCTGTTTGCTTCCTTGCTTGCTTGATGTTTGCTTGCTAGCTGTTTGCTTGCTTGCTTGCTAGCTGTTTGCTTGCTAGCTGTTTGCATGTTTGCTTGCTTGCATGCTTGCTTGCTTGCTAGCTGTTTGCTTGCTTGCTTGCTAGCTGTTTGCTTGTTTGCTTGTTTGCTTGCTAGCTGTTTGCATGTTTGCTTGCTTGCATGCTTGATTGCTTGCTAGCTGCTTGCTTGCTTGCTAGCTGTTTGCTTGCTTGCTAGCTATTTGCTTGCTTGCTAGCTGTTTGCATGCTTGCTTGCTTGTTTGCTATCATCTGAATCTCTACATTTAAAATTTTAGGTCAACAAAATAATCAAAAGCAATAGCAGTGGTTTTTTACAGTGGATAATAGCTCAGAATCATTTATGTTCAATTTCTTCAAATAACCAGGTTTCTATCCAACCATTTGCTTGCTTGCTTGCTAGCTGATTGCATACTTGCTTGCTTGCTTGCTAGCTGTTTGCATGCTTGCTTGCTTGCTAGCCGTTTGCATGCTTGCTTGCTTGCTTGCTAGCTGTTTGCATGCTTGCTTGCTTGCTTGCTAGCTGTTTGCATGCTTGCTTGCTTGCTTGCTTGCTAGCCGTTTGCATGCTTGCTTGCTAGCTGTTTGCTTGCTTGCTTGCTAGCTGTTTGCATGCTTGCTTGCTTGCTGTTTGCTTGCTTGCTGTTCGCTTGCTAGCTGTTTGCTTGCTTGCTTGCTAGCCGTTTGCATGCTTGCTTGCTAGCTGTTTGCTTGCTTGCTTGCTAGCTGTTTGCATGCTTGCTGTTTGCTTGCTTGCTGTTCGCTTGCTAGCTGTTTGCTTGCTTGCTTGCATTCTTGCTTGCTTGCTAGCTGTTTGCTTGCTTGCTTGCTAGCTGTTTGCTTGCTTGCTTGCTTGCTAGCTGTTTGCATGTTTGCTTGCTTGCATGCTTGCTTGCTTGCTAGCTGCTTGCTTGCTAGCTGTTTGCTTGCTTGCTTGCTTGCTAGCTGTTTGCTTGCTTGCTAGCTGTTTGCATGCTTGCTTGCTAGCTGTTTGCTTGCTTGCTAGCTGTTTGTATGCTTGCTTGCTAGCTGTTTGCTTGCTTGCTAGCTGTTTGCTTGTTTGCTTGCTAGCTGTTTGCATGCTTGCTTGCTTGCTAACTGTTTGCATGCTTGCTTGCTTGCTAGCTGTTTGCATGCTTGCTTGCTAGCTGTTTGCATGCTTGCTTGCTTGCTTGCTAGCTGTTTGTATGCTTGCTTGCTAGCTGTTTGCATGCTTGCTTGCTTGCTAGCCGTTTGCATGCTTGCTTGCTAGCTGTTTGCTTGTTTGCTTGCTAGCTGTTTGCATGCTTGCTTGCTTGCTGTTTGCTTGCTAGCTGTTGCTTGCTAGCTGTTTGCTTGCTTGCTTGCTAGCTGTTTGCTTGCTAGCTGTTTGCATGTTTGCTTGCTTGCATGCTTGCTTGCTTGCTAGCTGTTTGCATGCTTGCTTGCTTGCTTGCTAGCTGTTTGCATGCTTGCTTGCTTGCTAGCAGTTTGCATGCTTGCTTGCTAGCTGTTTGCTTGCTTGCTTGCTAGCTGTTTGCATGCTTGCTGTTTGCTTGCTTGCTGTTCGCTTGCTAGCTGTTTGCTTGCTTGCTTGCATTCTTGCTTGCTTGCTAGCTGTTTGCTTGCTTGCTTGCTAGCTGTTTGCTTGCTTGCTTGCTTGCTAGCTGTTTGCATGTTTGCTTGCTTGCATGCTTGCTTGCTTGCTAGCTGTTTGCTTGCTTGCTTGCTTGCTTGCTAGCTGTTTGCTTGCTTGCTAGCTGTTTGCATGCTTGCTTGCTAGCTGTTTGCTTGCTTGCTAGCTGTTTGTATGCTTGCTTGCTAGCTGTTTGCTTGCTTGCTAGCTGTTTGCTTGTTTGCTTGCTAGCTGTTTGCATGCTTGCTTGCTTGCTAACTGTTTGCATGCTTGCTTGCTTGCTAGCTGTTTGCATGCTTGCTTGCTAGCTGTTTGCATGCTTGCTTGCTTGCTTGCTAGCTGTTTGCATGCTTGCTTGCTTGCTAGCTGTTTGCATGCTTGCTTGCTTGCTAGCCGTTTGCATGCTTGCTTGCTAGCTGTTTGCTTGTTTGCTTGCTAGCTGTTTGCATGCTTGCTTGCTTGCTGTTTGCTTGCTAGCTGTTCGCTTGCTAGCTGTTTGCTTGCTTGCTTGCTAGCTGTTTGCTTGCTAGCTGTTTGCTTGCTTGCTTGCTTGCTTGCTTGCTAGCTGTTTGCTTGTTTGCTTGCTAGCTGTTTGCATGCTTGCTTCCTTGCTGTTTGCTTGCTAGCTGTTCGCTTGCTAGCTGTTCGCTTGCTTGCTTGCTAGCTGTTTGCTTGCTAGCTGTTTGCATGTTTGCTTGCTTGCATGCTTGCTTGCTTGCTAGCTGTTTGCTTGCTTGCTTGCTAGCTGATTGCATACTTGCTTGCTAGCTGTTTGCATGCTTGCTTGCTTGCTAGCCGTTTGCATGCTTGCTTGCTAGCTGTTTGCTTGCTTGCTAGCTGTTTGTATGCTTGCTTGCTAGCTGTTTGCTTGCTTGCTAGCTGTTTGCTAGCTGATTGCATGCTTGCTTGCTTGCTTGCTAGCTGTTTGCTTGCTTGCTAGCTGTTTGCTAGCTGATTGCATGCTTGCTTGCTTGCTTGCTAGCTGTTTGCATGCTTGCTTGCTTGCTAGCCGTTTGCATGCTTGCTTGCTAGCTGTTTGCTTCCTTGCTTGCTTGATGTTTGCTTGCTAGCTGTTTGCTTGCTTGCTAGCTGTTTGCTTGCTAGCTGTTTGCATGTTTGCTTGCTTGCATGCTTGCTTGCTTGCTAGCTGTTTGCTTGCTTGCTTGCTAGCTGTTTGCTTGCTTGCTTGTTTGCTTGCTAGCTGTTTGCATGTTTGCTTGCTTGCATGCTTGATTGCTTGCTAGCTGCTTGCTTGCTTGCTTGCTAGCTGTTTGATTGCTTGCTTGCTTGCTAGCTGTTTGCATGTTTGCTTGCTTGCTTGCTAGCCATTTGCATGCTTGCTTGCTAGCTGTTTGCATGTTTGCTTGCTTGCATGCTTGCTTGCTTGCTAGCTGTTTGCTTGCTTGCTTGCTAGCTGTTTGCTTGCTTGCTAGCTGTTTGCTTGCTTGCTTGCTAGCTGTTTGATTGCTTGCTTGCTTGCTAGCTGTTTGCATGTTTGCTTGCTTGCATGCTTGCTTGCTTGCTAGCTGTTTGCATGCTTGCTTGCTTGCTTGCTAGCTGTTTGCTTCCTTGCTTGCTTGATGTTTGCTTGCTAGCTGTTTGCTTGCTTGCTTGCTAGCTGTTTGCTTGCTAGCTGTTTGCATGTTTGCTTGCTTGCATGCTTGCTTGCTTGCTAGCTGTTTGCTTGCTTGCTTGCTAGCTGTTTGCTTGTTTGCTTGTTTGCTTGCTAGCTGTTTGCATGTTTGCTTGCTTGCATGCTTGATTGCTTGCTAGCTGCTTGCTTGCTTGCTAGCTGTTTGCTTGCTTGCTAGCTATTTGCTTGCTAGCTGTTTGCATGCTTGCTTGCTTGTTTGCTATCATCTGAATCTCTACATTTAAAATTTTAGGTCAACAAAATAATCAAAAGCAATAGCAGTGGTTTTTTACAGTGGATAATAGCTCAGAATCATTTATGTTCAATTTCTTCAAATAACCAGGTTTCTATCCAACCATTTGCTTGCTTGCTTGCTAGCTGATTGCATACTTGCTTGCTTGCTTGCTAGCTGTTTGCATGCTTGCTTGCTTGCTAGCCGTTTGCATGCTTGCTTGCTTGCTTGCTAGCTGTTTGCATGCTTGCTTGCTTGCTTGCTAGCTGTTTGCATGCTTGCTTGCTTGCTTGCTAGCCGTTTGCATGCTTGCTTGCTAGCTGTTTGCTTGCTTGCTTGCTAGCTGTTTGCATGCTTGCTTGCTTGCTGTTTGCTTGCTTGCTGTTCGCTTGCTAGCTGTTTGCTTGCTTGCTTGCTAGCCGTTTGCATGCTTGCTTGCTAGCTGTTTGCTTGCTTGCTTGCTAGCTGTTTGCATGCTTGCTGTTTGCTTGCTTGCTGTTCGCTTGCTAGCTGTTTGCTTGCTTGCTTGCATTCTTGCTTGCTTGCTAGCTGTTTGCTTGCTTGCTTGCTAGCTGTTTGCTTGCTTGCTTGCTTGCTAGCTGTTTGCATGTTTGCTTGCTTGCATGCTTGCTTGCTTGCTAGCTGCTTGCTTGCTAGCTGTTTGCTTGCTTGCTTGCTTGCTAGCTGTTTGCTTGCTTGCTAGCTGTTTGCATGCTTGCTTGCTAGCTGTTTGCTTGCTTGCTAGCTGTTTGTATGCTTGCTTGCTAGCTGTTTGCTTGCTTGCTAGCTGTTTGCTTGTTTGCTTGCTAGCTGTTTGCATGCTTGCTTGCTTGCTAACTGTTTGCATGCTTGCTTGCTTGCTAGCTGTTTGCATGCTTGCTTGCTAGCTGTTTGCATGCTTGCTTGCTTGCTTGCTAGCTGTTTGTATGCTTGCTTGCTAGCTGTTTGCATGCTTGCTTGCTTGCTAGCCGTTTGCATGCTTGCTTGCTAGCTGTTTGCTTGTTTGCTTGCTAGCTGTTTGCATGCTTGCTTGCTTGCTGTTTGCTTGCTAGCTGTTCGCTTGCTAGCTGTTTGCTTGCTTGCTTGCTAGCTGTTTGCTTGCTAGCTGTTTGCATGTTTGCTTGCTTGCATGCTTGCTTGCTTGCTAGCTGTTTGCATGCTTGCTTGCTTGCTTGCTAGCTGTTTGCATGCTTGCTTGCTTGCTAGCAGTTTGCATGCTTGCTTGCTAGCTGTTTGCTTGTTTGCTTGCTAGCTGTTTGCATGCTTGCTTGCTTGCTGTTTGCTTGCTAGCTGTTCGCTTGCTAGCTGTTCGCTTGCTTGCTTGCTAGCTGTTTGCTTGCTAGCTGTTTGCATGTTTGCTTGCTTGCATGCTTGCTTGCTTGCTAGCTGTTTGCTTGCTTGCTTGCTAGCTGTTTGCATGCTTGCTTGCTAGCTGTTTGCTTGCTTGCTAGCTGTTTGTATGCTTGCTTGCTAGCTGTTTGCTTGCTTGCTAGCTGTTTGCTTGTTTGCTTGCTAGCTGTTTGCATGCTTGCTTGCTTGCTAACTGTTTGCATGCTTGCTTGCTTGCTAGCTGTTTGCATGCTTGCTTGCTAGCTGTTTGCATGCTTGCTTGCTTGCTTGCTAGCTGTTTGTATGCTTGCTTGCTAGCTGTTTGCATGCTTGCTTGCTTGCTAGCCGTTTGCATGCTTGCTTGCTAGCTGTTTGCTTGTTTGCTTGCTAGCTGTTTGCATGCTTGCTTGCTTGCTGTTTGCTTGCTAGCTGTTCGCTTGCTAGCTGTTTGCTTGCTTGCTTGCTAGCTGTTTGCTTGCTAGCTGTTTGCATGTTTGCTTGCTTGCATGCTTGCTTGCTTGCTAGCTGTTTGCATGCTTGCTTGCTTGCTTGCTAGCTGTTTGCATGCTTGCTTGCTTGCTAGCAGTTTGCATGCTTGCTTGCTAGCTGTTTGCTTGTTTGCTTGCTAGCTGTTTGCATGCTTGCTTGCTTGCTGTTTGCTTGCTAGCTGTTCGCTTGCTAGCTGTTCGCTTGCTTGCTTGCTAGCTGTTTGCTTGCTAGCTGTTTGCATGTTTGCTTGCTTGCATGCTTGCTTGCTTGCTAGCTGTTTGCTTGCTTGCTTGCTAGCTGATTGCATACTTGCTTGCTTGCTTGCTAGCTGTTTGCATGCTTGCTTGCTTGCTAGCCGTTTGCATGCTTGCTTGCTAGCTGTTTGCTTGCTTGCTAGCTGTTTGTATGCTTGCTTGCTAGCTGTTTGTTTGCTTGCTAGCTGTTTGCTAGCTGATTGCATGCTTGCTTGCTTGCTTGCTAGCTGTTTGCATGCTTGCTTGCTTGCTAGCCGTTTGCATGCTTGCTTGCTAGCTGTTTGCTTCCTTGCTTGCTTGATGTTTGCTTGCTAGCTGTTTGCTTGCTAGCTGTTTGCATGTTTGCTTGCTTGCATGCTTGCTTGCTTGCTAGCTGTTTGCTTGCTTGCTTGCTAGCTGTTTGCTTGCTGGCTTGTTTGCTTGCTAGCTGTTTGCATGTTTGCTTGCTTGCATGCTTGATTGCTTGCTAGCTGCTTGCTTGCTAGCTGTTTGCTTGCTTGCTAGCTATTTGCTTGCTTGCTAGCTGTTTGCATGCTTGCTTGCTTGCTAGCTGTTTGTATGCTTGCTTGCTAGCTGTTTGCTTGCTTGCTAGCTGTTTGATTGTTTGCTTGCTGGCTGTTTGCATGCTTGCTTGCTTGCTAGCTGTTTGCATGCTTGCTTGCTTGCTAGCTAGCTGTTTGCATGCTTGCTTGCTAGCTGTTTGCATGCTTGCTAGCTTGCTTGCTTGCTTGCTAGCAGTTTGCATGCTTGCTTGCTTGCTTGCTTGCTAGCTGTTTGCATGCTTGCTTGCTAGCTGTTTGCATGCATGCTTGCTTGCTTGCTAGCTGTTTGCATGCTTGCTTGCTTGTTTGCTAGCTGCTTGCATGCTTGCTTGCTTGTTTGCTAGCTGCTTGCTGTTTGCTTGCTAGCTGTTTGCTTGCTAGCTGTTTGCTTGCTTGCTTGCTAGCTGTTTGCTAGCTGTTTGCATGCTTTCTTGCTTGCTTGCTAGCTGTTTGCATGCTTGCTTGCTTGCTTGCTAGCTGTTTGCATGCTTGCTTGCTAGCTGTTTGCTTGCTTGCTTGCTAGCCGTTTGCATGCTTGCTTGCTAGCTGTTTGCATGTTTGCTTGCTTGCATGCTTGCTTGCTTGCTAGCTGATTGCTTGCTTGCTTGCTTGCTAGCTGTTTGCTTACTTGCTTGCTGTTTGCTTGTTTGCTTGCTGGCTGTTTGCATGCTTGCTTGCTTGCTAGCTGTTTGCATGCTTGCTTGCTTGCTAGCTAGCTGTTTGCATGCTTGCTTGCTAGCTGTTTGCATGCTTGCTTGCTTGCTTGCTAGCAGTTTGCATGCTTGCTTGCTTGCTTGCTTGCTAGCTGTTTGCATGCTTGCTTGCTAGCTGTTTGCATGCATGCTTGCTTGCTTGCTAGCTGTTTGCATGCTTGCTTGCTTGTTTGCATGTTTGCTAGCTGTTTGCTTGCTAGCTGTTTGCTTGCTTGCTTGCTAGCTGTTTGCTTGCTTGCTTGCTTGCTTGCTAGCTGTTTGCTTGCTTGCTAGCTGTTTGCATGCTTGCTTGCTAGCTGCTTGCATGCTTGCTTGCTTGCTGTTTGCTTGCTAGCTGTTTGCTTGCTAGCTGTTTGCTTGCTTGCTTGCTTGCTTGCTAGCTGTTTGCTTGCTTGCTAGCTGTTTGCATGCTTGCTTGCTAGCTGTTTGCTTGCTTGCTAGCTGTTTGTATGCTTGCTTGCTAGCTGTTTGTATGCTTGCTTGCTAGCTGTTTGCTTGCTTGCTGTTCGCTTGCTAGCTGTTTGCTTGCTTGCTGGCTAGCCGTTTGCATGCTTGCTTGCTAGCTGTTTGCTTGCTTGCTTGCTAGCTGTTTGCATGCTTGCTTGCTAGCTGTTTGCATGCTTGCTTGCTTGCTAACTGTTTGCATGCTTGCTTGCTTGCTAGCTGTTTGCATGCTTGCTTGCTAGCTGTTTGCATGCTTGCTTGCTTGCTTGCTAGCTGTTTGCATGCTTGCTTGCTTGCTAGCTGTTTGCATGCTTGCTTGCTTGCTAGCCGTTTGCATGCTTGCTTGCTAGCTGTTTGCTTGTTTGCTTGCTAGCTGTTTGCATGCTTGCTTGCTTGCTGTTTGCTTGCTAGCTTTTCGCTTGCTAGCTGTTTGCTTGCTTGCTTGCTAGCTGTTTGCTTGCTAGCTGTTTGCATGTTTGCTTGCTTGCATGCTTGCTTGCTTGCTAGCTGTTTGCTTGCTTGCTTGCTAGCTGTTTGCATGCTTGCTTGCTTGCTTGCTTGCTAGCTGTTTGCATGCTTGCTTGCTTGCTTGCTAGCTGTTTGCATGCTTGCTTGCTTGCTAGCAGTTTGCATGCTTGCTTGCTAGCTGTTTGCTTGTTTGCTTGCTAGCTGTTTGCATGCTTGCTTGCTAGCTGTTCGCTTGCTAGCTGTTTGCTTGCTTGCTTGCTAGCTGTTTGCTTGCTAGCTGTTTGCATGTTTGCTTGCTTGCATGCTTGCTTGCTTGCTAGCTGTTTGCTTGCTTGCTTGCTAGCTGATTGCATACTTGCTTGCTTGCTTGCTAGCTGTTTGCATGCTTGCTTGCTTGCTAGCCGTTTGCATGCTTGCTTGCTAGCTGTTTGCTTGCTTGCTAGCTGTTTATATGCTTGCTTGCTAGCTGTTTGCTTGCTTGCTAGCTGTTTGCTAGCTGATTGCATGCTTGCTTGCTTGCTTGCTTGCTAGCTGTTTGCATGCTTGCTTGCTTGCTAGCCGTTTGCATGCTTGCTTGCTAGCTGTTTGCTTCCTTGCTTGCTTGATGTTTGCTTGCTAGCTGTTTGCTTGCTTGCTAGCTGTTTGCTTGCTAGCTGTTTGCATGTTTGCTTGCTTGCATGCTTGCTTGCTTGCTAGCTGTTTGCTTGCTTGCTTGTTTGCTTGCTAGCTGTTTGCATGTTTGCTTGCTTGCATGCTTGATTGCTTGCTAGCTGCTTGCTTGCTTGCTTGCTAGCTGTTTGATTGCTTGCTTGCTTGCTAGCTGTTTGCATGTTTGCTTGCTTGCTTGCTAGCCGTTTGCATGCTTGCTTGCTAGCTGTTTGCATGTTTGCTTGCTTGCATGCTTGCTTGCTTGCATGCTTGCTTGCTTGCTAGCTGTTTGCTTGCTTGCTTGCTAGCTGTTTGCTTGCTTGCTAGCTGTTTGCTTGCTTGCTTGCTAGCTGTTTGATTGCTTGCTTGCTTGCTAGCTGTTTGCATGTTTGCTTGCTTGCATGCTTGCTTGCTTGCTAGCTGTTTGCATGCTTGCTTGCTTGCTTGCTAGCTGTTTGCTTCCTTGCTTGCTTGATGTTTGCTTGCTAGCTGTTTGCTTGCTTGCTTGCTAGCTGTTTGCTTGCTAGCTGTTTGCATGTTTGCTTGCTTGCATGCTTGCTTGCTTGCTAGCTGTTTGCTTGCTTGCTTGCTAGCTGTTTGCTTGTTTGCTTGTTTGCTTGCTAGCTGTTTGCATGTTTGCTTGCTTGCATGCTTGATTGCTTGCTAGCTGCTTGCTTGCTTGCTAGCTGTTTGCTTGCTTGCTAGCTATTTGCTTGCTTGCTAGCTGTTTGCATGCTTGCTTGCTTGTTTGCTATCATCTGAATCTCTACATTTAAAATTTTAGGTCAACAAAATAATCAAAAGCAATAGCAGTGGTTTTTTACAGTGGATAATAGCTCAGAATCATTTATGTTCAATTTCTTCAAATAACCAGGTTTCTATCCAACCATTTGCTTGCTTGCTTGCTAGCTGATTGCATACTTGCTTGCTTGCTTGCTAGCTGTTTGCATGCTTGCTTGCTTGCATGCTTGATTGCTTGCTAGCTGCTTGCTTGCTAGCTGTTTGCTTGCTTGCTAGCTTGCTTGCTAGCTGTTTGCATGCTTGCTTGCTAGCTGTTTGCATGCTTGCTTGCTTGCTTGCTAGCCGTTTGCATGCTTGCTTGCTAGCTGTTTGCTTGCTTGCTTGCTAGCTGTTTGCTAGCTGTTTGCATGCTTTCTTGCTTGCTTGCTAGCTGTTTGCATGCTTGCTTGCTAGCTGTTTGCATGCTTGCTTGCTTGCTTGCTAGCCGTTTGCATGCTTGCTTGCTAGCTGTTTGCTTCCTTGCTTGCTTGATGTTTGCTTGCTAGCTGTTTGCTTGTTTGCTTGCTAGCTGTTTGCTTGCTTGCTTGCTAGCTGTTTGCTTGCTAGCTGTTTGCATGTTTGCTTGCTTGCATGCTTGCTAGCTTGCTAGCGGGTTTGCTTGCTTGCTTGCTAGCTGTTTGCTTGCTTGCTTGTTTGCTTGCTAGCTGTTTGCATGTTTGCTTGCTTGCATGCTTGATTGCTTGCTAGCTGCTTGCTTGCTAGCTGTTTGCTTGCTTGCTAGCTATTTGCTTGCTTGCTAGCTGTTTGCATGCTTGCTTGCTTGTTTGCTATCATCTGAATCTCTACATTTAAAATTTTAGGTCAACAAAATAATCAAAAGCAATAGCAGTGGTTTTTTACAGTGGATAATAGCTCAGAATCATTTATGTTCAATTTCTTCAAATAACCAGGTTTCTATCCAACCATTTGCTTGCTTGCTTGCTAGCTGATTGCATACTTGCTTGCTTGCTTGCTAGCTGTTTGCATGCTTGCTTGCTTGCTAGCTGTTTGCATGCTTGCTTGCTTGCTTGCTAGCTGTTTGCATGCTTGCTTGCTTGCTTGCTAGCTGTTTGCATGCTTGCTTGCTTGCTTGCTTGCTTGCTAGCCATTTGCATGCTTGCTTGCTAGCTGTTTGCTTGCTTGCTTGCTAGCTGTTTGCATGCTTGCTTGCTTGCTGTTTGCTTGCTTGCTGTTGCTTGCTAGCTGTTTGCTTGCTTGCTTGCTGTTTGCTTGCTAGCTGTTTGCATGTTTGCTTGCTTGCATGCTTGCTTGCTTGCTAGCTGTTTGCTTGCTTGCTTGCTAGCTGTTTGCTTGCTTGCTTGTTTGCTTGCTAGCTGTTTGCATGTTTGCTTGCTTGCATGCTTGATTGCTTGCTAGCTGCTTGCTTGCTTGCTAACGGTTTGCTTGCTTGCTAGCTATTTGCTTGCTTGCTAGCTGTTTGCATTTGCTTGCTAGCTGTTTGCTTGCTTGCTAGCTGTTTGTATGCTTGCTTGCTAGCTGTTTGCTTGCTTGCTAGCTGTTTGCTTGTTTGCTTGCTGGCTGTTTGCATGCTTGCTTGCTTGCTAGCTGTTTGCATGCTTGCTTGCTTGCTAGCTAGCTGTTTGCATGCTTGCTTGCTAGCTGTTTGCATGCTTGCTTGCTTGCTTGCTTGCTTGCTAGCAGTTTGCATGCTTGCTTGCTTGCTTGCTTGCTAGCTGTTTGCATGCTTGCTTGCTAGCTGTTTGCATGCATGCTTGCTTGCTTGCTAGCTGTTTGCATGCTTGCTTGCTTGTTTGCATGTTTGCTAGCTGTTTGCTTGCTTGCTTGTTTGCTTGCTAGCTGTTTGCATGTTTGCTTGCTTGCATGCTTGATTGCTTGCTAGCTGCTTGCTTGCTTGCTAACTGTTTGCTTGCTTGCTAGCTATTTGCTTGCTTGCTAGCTGTTTGCATGCTTGCTTGCTAGCTGTTTGCTTGCTTGCTAGCTGTTTGTATGCTTGCTTGCTAGCTGTTTGCTTGCTTGCTAGCTGTTTGCTTGTTTGCTTGCTGGCTGTTTGCATGCTTGCTTGCTTGCTAGCTGTTTGCATGCTTGCTTGCTTGCTAGCTAGCTGTTTGCATGCTTGCTTGCTAGCTGTTTGCATGCTTGCTTGCTTGCTTGCTAGCTGTTTGCATGCATGCTTGCTTGCTTGCTAGCTGTTTGCATGCTTGCTTGCTTGTTTGCATGTTTGCTAGCTGTTTGCATGCTTGCTTGCTTGCTAGCTGCTTGCATGCTTGCTTGCTTGCTGTTTGCTTGCTAGCTGTTTGCTTGCTAGCTGTTTGCTTGCTTGCTTGCTAGCTGTTTGCTTGCTTGCTTGCTAGCTGTTTGCTAGCTGTTTGCATGCTTTCTTGCTTGCTTGCTAGCTGTTTGCATGCTTGCTTGCTAGCTGTTTGCATGCTTGCTTGCTTGCTTGCTAGCCGTTTGCATGCTTGCTTGCTAGCTGTTTGCTTGCTTGCTTGCTAGCTGTTTGCTTGCTTGCTTGCTAGCTGTTTGCTAGCTGTTTGCATGCTTTCTTGCTTGCTTGCTAGCTGTTTGCATGCTTGCTTGCTAGCTGTTTGCATGCTTGCTTGCTTGCTTGCTAGCCGTTTGCATGCTTGCTTGCTAGCTGTTTGCTTGCTTGCTTGCTAGCCGTTTGCATGCTTGCTTGCTAGCTGTTTGCATGTTTGCTTGCTTGCATGCTTGCTTGCTTGCTAGCTGTTTGCTTGCTTGCTTGCTAGCTGTTTGCTTGCTTGCTTGCTTGCTTGCTAGCTGTTTGCTTGCTTGCTTGCTAGCTGTTTGATTGCTTGCTTGCTTGCTTGCTAGCTGTTTGCATGTTTGCTTGCTTGCATGCTTGCTTGCTTGCTAGCTGTTTGCTTGCTTGCTTGCTAGCTGTTTGCTTGCTTGCTTGCTTGCTTGCTTGCTAGCTGTTTGCTTGCTTGCTTGCTAGCTGTTTGATTGCTTGCTTGCTTGCTAGCTGTTTGCATGTTTGCTTGCTTGCATGCTTGCTTGCTTGCTAGCTGCTTGCTTGCTTGCTAGTTGTTTGCTTGCTTACTAGCTGTTTGTATGCTTGCTTGCTTGCTTGCTAGCTGTTTGCATGCTTGCTTGCTTGCTTGCTAGCTGTTTGCTTCCTTGCTTGCTTGATGTTTGCTTGCTAGCTGTTTGCTTGCTTGCTTGCTAGCTGTTTGCTTGCTAGCTGTTTGCATGTTTGCTTGCTTGCATGCTTGCTTGCTTGCTAGCTAGCTGTTTGCTTGCTTGCTTGTTTGCTTGCTAGCTGTTTGCATGTTTGCTTGCTTGCATGCTTGATTGCTTGCTAGCTGCTTGCTTGCTAGCTGTTTGCTTGCTTGCTAGCTATTTGCTTGCTTGCTAGCTGTTTGCATGCTTGCTTGCTTGTTTGCTATCATCTGAATCTCTACATTTAAAATTTTAGGTCAACAAAATAATCAAAAGCAATAGCAGTGGTTTTTTACAGTGGATAATAGCTCAGAATCATTTATGTTCAATTTCTTCAAATAACCAGGTTTCTATCCAACCATTTGCTTGCTTGCTTGCTAGCTGATTGCATACTTGCTTGCTTGCTTGCTAGCTGTTTGCATGCTTGCTTGCTTGCTAGCCGTTTGCATGCTTGCTTGCTTGCTTGCTAGCTGTTTGCATGCTTGCTTGCTTGCTTGCTTGCTTGCTAGCTGTTTGCATGCTTGCTTGCTTGCTAGCCATTTGCATGCTTGCTTGCTAGCTGTTTGCTTGCTTGCTTGCTAGCTGTTTGCATGCTTGCTTGCTTGCTGTTTGCTTGCTTGCTGTTCGCTTGCTAGCTGTTTGCTTGCTTGCTTGCTAGCCGTTTGCATGCTTGCTTGCTAGCTGTTTGCTTGCTTGCTTGCTAGCTGTTTGCATGCTTGCTGTTTGCTTGCTTGCTTGCTTGCTAGCTGTTTGATTGCTTGCTTGCTTGCTAGCTGTTTGCATGTTTGCTTGCTTGCTTGCTAGCCGTTTGCATGCTTGCTTGCTAGCTGTTTGCATGTTTGCTTGCTTGCATGCTTGCTTGCTTGCTAGCTGTTTGCTTGCTTGCTTGCTTGCTAGCTGTTTGCTTGCTTGCTAGCTGTTTGCATGCTTGCTTGCTAGCTGTTTGCTTGCTTGCTAGCTGTTTGTATGCTTGCTTGCTAGCTGTTTGCTTGCTTGCTAGCTGTTTGCTTGTTTGCTTGCTAGCTGTTTGCATGCTTGCTTGCTTGCTAACTGTTTGCATGCTTGCTTGCTTGCTAGCTGTTTGCATGCTTGCTTGCTAGCTGTTTGCATGCTTGCTTGCTTGCTTGCTAGCTGTTTGCATGCTTGCTTGCTTGCTAGCTGTTTGCATGCTTGCTTGCTTGCTAGCCGTTTGCATGCTTGCTTGCTAGCTGTTTGCTTGTTTGCTTGCTAGCTGTTTGCATGCTTGCTTGCTTGCTGTTTGCTTGCTAGCTGTTCGCTTGCTAGCTGTTTGCTTGCTTGCTTGCTAGCTGTTTGCTTGCTAGCTGTTTGCTTGCTTGCTTGCTTGCTTGCTTGCTAGCTGTTTGCTTGTTTGCTTGCTAGCTGTTTGCATGCTTGCTTGCTTGCTGTTTGCTTGCTAGCTGTTCGCTTGCTAGCTGTTCGCTTGCTAGCTGTTCGCTTGCTTGCTTGCTAGCTGTTTGCTTGCTAGCTGTTTGCATGTTTGCTTGCTTGCATGCTTGCTTGCTTGCTAGCTGTTTGCTTGCTTGCTTGCTAGCTGATTGCATACTTGCTTGCTAGCTGTTTGCATGCTTGCTTGCTTGCTAGCCGTTTGCATGCTTGCTTGCTAGCTGTTTGCTTGCTTGCTAGCTGTTTGTATGCTTGCTTGCTAGCTGTTTGCTTGCTTGCTAGCTGTTTGCTAGCTGATTGCATGCTTGCTTGCTTGCTTGCTAGCTGTTTGCTTGCTTGCTAGCTGTTTGCTAGCTGATTGCATGCTTGCTTGCTTGCTTGCTAGCTGTTTGCATGCTTGCTTGCTTGCTAGCCGTTTGCATGCTTGCTTGCTAGCTGTTTGCTTCCTTGCTTGCTTGATGTTTGCTTGCTAGCTGTTTGCTTGCTTGCTAGCTGTTTGCTTGCTAGCTGTTTGCATGTTTGCTTGCTTGCATGCTTGCTTGCTTGCTAGCTGTTTGCTTGCTTGCTTGCTAGCTGTTTGCTTGCTTGCTTGTTTGCTTGCTAGCTGTTTGCATGTTTGCTTGCTTGCATGCTTGATTGCTTGCTAGCTGCTTGCTTGCTTGCTTGCTAGCTGTTTGATTGCTTGCTTGCTTGCTAGCTGTTTGCATGTTTGCTTGCTTGCTTGCTAGCCGTTTGCATGCTTGCTTGCTAGCTGTTTGCATGTTTGCTTGCTTGCATGCTTGCTTGCTTGCTAGCTGTTTGCTTGCTTGCTTGCTAGCTGTTTGCTTGCTTGCTAGCTGTTTGCTTGCTTGCTTGCTAGCTGTTTGATTGCTTGCTTGCTTGCTAGCTGTTTGCATGTTTGCTTGCTTGCATGCTTGCTTGCTTGCTAGCTGTTTGCATGCTTGCTTGCTTGCTTGCTAGCTGTTTGCTTCCTTGCTTGCTTGATGTTTGCTTGCTAGCTGTTTGCTTGCTTGCTTGCTAGCTGTTTGCTTGCTAGCTGTTTGCATGTTTGCTTGCTTGCATGCTTGCTTGCTTGCTAGCTGTTTGCTTGCTTGCTTGCTAGCTGTTTGCTTGTTTGCTTGTTTGCTTGCTAGCTGTTTGCATGTTTGCTTGCTTGCATGCTTGATTGCTTGCTAGCTGCTTGCTTGCTTGCTAGCTGTTTGCTTGCTTGCTAGCTATTTGCTTGCTTGCTAGCTGTTTGCATGCTTGCTTGCTTGTTTGCTATCATCTGAATCTCTACATTTAAAATTTTAGGTCAACAAAATAATCAAAAGCAATAGCAGTGGTTTTTTACAGTGGATAATAGCTCAGAATCATTTATGTTCAATTTCTTCAAATAACCAGGTTTCTATCCAACCATTTGCTTGCTTGCTTGCTAGCTGATTGCATACTTGCTTGCTTGCTTGCTAGCTGTTTGCATGCTTGCTTGCTTGCTAGCCGTTTGCATGCTTGCTTGCTTGCTTGCTAGCTGTTTGCATGCTTGCTTGCTTGCTTGCTAGCTGTTTGCATGCTTGCTTGCTTGCTTGCTTGCTAGCCGTTTGCATGCTTGCTTGCTAGCTGTTTGCTTGCTTGCTTGCTAGCTGTTTGCATGCTTGCTTGCTTGCTGTTTGCTTGCTTGCTGTTCGCTTGCTAGCTGTTTGCTTGCTTGCTTGCTAGCCGTTTGCATGCTTGCTTGCTAGCTGTTTGCTTGCTTGCTTGCTAGCTGTTTGCATGCTTGCTGTTTGCTTGCTTGCTGTTCGCTTGCTAGCTGTTTGCTTGCTTGCTTGCATTCTTGCTTGCTTGCTAGCTGTTTGCTTGCTTGCTTGCTAGCTGTTTGCTTGCTTGCTTGCTTGCTAGCTGTTTGCATGTTTGCTTGCTTGCATGCTTGCTTGCTTGCTAGCTGCTTGCTTGCTAGCTGTTTGCTTGCTTGCTTGCTTGCTAGCTGTTTGCTTGCTTGCTAGCTGTTTGCATGCTTGCTTGCTAGCTGTTTGCTTGCTTGCTAGCTGTTTGTATGCTTGCTTGCTAGCTGTTTGCTTGCTTGCTAGCTGTTTGCTTGTTTGCTTGCTAGCTGTTTGCATGCTTGCTTGCTTGCTAACTGTTTGCATGCTTGCTTGCTTGCTAGCTGTTTGCATGCTTGCTTGCTAGCTGTTTGCATGCTTGCTTGCTTGCTTGCTAGCTGTTTGTATGCTTGCTTGCTAGCTGTTTGCATGCTTGCTTGCTTGCTAGCCGTTTGCATGCTTGCTTGCTAGCTGTTTGCTTGTTTGCTTGCTAGCTGTTTGCATGCTTGCTTGCTTGCTGTTTGCTTGCTAGCTGTTCGCTTGCTAGCTGTTTGCTTGCTTGCTTGCTAGCTGTTTGCTTGCTAGCTGTTTGCATGTTTGCTTGCTTGCATGCTTGCTTGCTTGCTAGCTGTTTGCATGCTTGCTTGCTTGCTTGCTAGCTGTTTGCATGCTTGCTTGCTTGCTAGCAGTTTGCATGCTTGCTTGCTAGCTGTTTGCTTGCTTGCTTGCTAGCTGTTTGCATGCTTGCTGTTTGCTTGCTTGCTGTTCGCTTGCTAGCTGTTTGCTTGCTTGCTTGCATTCTTGCTTGCTTGCTAGCTGTTTGCTTGCTTGCTTGCTAGCTGTTTGCTTGCTTGCTTGCTTGCTAGCTGTTTGCATGTTTGCTTGCTTGCATGCTTGCTTGCTTGCTAGCTGTTTGCTTGCTTGCTTGCTTGCTAGCTGTTTGCTTGCTTGCTAGCTGTTTGCATGCTTGCTTGCTAGCTGTTTGCTTGCTTGCTAGCTGTTTGTATGCTTGCTTGCTAGCTGTTTGCTTGCTTGCTAGCTGTTTGCTTGTTTGCTTGCTAGCTGTTTGCATGCTTGCTTGCTTGCTAACTGTTTGCATGCTTGCTTGCTTGCTAGCTGTTTGCATGCTTGCTTGCTAGCTGTTTGCATGCTTGCTTGCTTGCTTGCTAGCTGTTTGCATGCTTGCTTGCTTGCTAGCTGTTTGCATGCTTGCTTGCTTGCTAGCCGTTTGCATGCTTGCTTGCTAGCTGTTTGCTTGTTTGCTTGCTAGCTGTTTGCATGCTTGCTTGCTTGCTGTTTGCTTGCTAGCTGTTCGCTTGCTAGCTGTTTGCTTGCTTGCTTGCTAGCTGTTTGCTTGCTAGCTGTTTGCTTGCTTGCTTGCTTGCTTGCTTGCTAGCTGTTTGCTTGTTTGCTTGCTAGCTGTTTGCATGCTTGCTTGCTTGCTGTTTGCTTGCTAGCTGTTCGCTTGCTAGCTGTTCGCTTGCTTGCTTGCTAGCTGTTTGCTTGCTAGCTGTTTGCATGTTTGCTTGCTTGCATGCTTGCTTGCTTGCTAGCTGTTTGCTTGCTTGCTTGCTAGCTGATTGCATACTTGCTTGCTAGCTGTTTGCATGCTTGCTTGCTTGCTAGCCGTTTGCATGCTTGCTTGCTAGCTGTTTGCTTGCTTGCTAGCTGTTTGTATGCTTGCTTGCTAGCTGTTTGCTTGCTTGCTAGCTGTTTGCTAGCTGATTGCATGCTTGCTTGCTTGCTTGCTAGCTGTTTGCTTGCTTGCTAGCTGTTTGCTAGCTGATTGCATGCTTGCTTGCTTGCTTGCTAGCTGTTTGCATGCTTGCTTGCTTGCTAGCCGTTTGCATGCTTGCTTGCTAGCTGTTTGCTTCCTTGCTTGCTTGATGTTTGCTTGCTAGCTGTTTGCTTGCTTGCTAGCTGTTTGCTTGCTAGCTGTTTGCATGTTTGCTTGCTTGCATGCTTGCTTGCTTGCTAGCTGTTTGCTTGCTTGCTTGCTAGCTGTTTGCTTGCTTGCTTGTTTGCTTGCTAGCTGTTTGCATGTTTGCTTGCTTGCATGCTTGATTGCTTGCTAGCTGCTTGCTTGCTTGCTTGCTAGCTGTTTGATTGCTTGCTTGCTTGCTAGCTGTTTGCATGTTTGCTTGCTTGCTTGCTAGCCGTTTGCATGCTTGCTTGCTAGCTGTTTGCATGTTTGCTTGCTTGCATGCTTGCTTGCTTGCTAGCTGTTTGCTTGCTTGCTTGCTAGCTGTTTGCTTGCTTGCTAGCTGTTTGCTTGCTTGCTTGCTAGCTGTTTGATTGCTTGCTTGCTTGCTAGCTGTTTGCATGTTTGCTTGCTTGCATGCTTGCTTGCTTGCTAGCTGTTTGCATGCTTGCTTGCTTGCTTGCTAGCTGTTTGCTTCCTTGCTTGCTTGATGTTTGCTTGCTAGCTGTTTGCTTGCTTGCTAGCTGTTTGCTTGCTAGCTGTTTGCATGTTTGCTTGCTTGCATGCTTGCTTGCTTGCTAGCTGTTTGCTTGCTTGCTTGCTAGCTGTTTGCTTGTTTGCTTGTTTGCTTGCTAGCTGTTTGCATGTTTGCTTGCTTGCATGCTTGATTGCTTGCTAGCTGCTTGCTTGCTTGCTAGCTGTTTGCTTGCTTGCTAGCTATTTGCTTGCTTGCTAGCTGTTTGCATGCTTGCTTGCTTGTTTGCTATCATCTGAATCTCTACATTTAAAATTTTAGGTCAACAAAATAATCAAAAGCAATAGCAGTGGTTTTTTACAGTGGATAATAGCTCAGAATCATTTATGTTCAATTTCTTCAAATAACCAGGTTTCTATCCAACCATTTGCTTGCTTGCTTGCTAGCTGATTGCATACTTGCTTGCTTGCTTGCTAGCTGTTTGCATGCTTGCTTGCTTGCTATCCATTTGCATGCTTGCTTGCTTGCTTGCTAGCTGTTTGCATGCTTGCTTGCTTGCTTGCTAGCTGTTTGCATGCTTGCTTGCTTGCTTGCTAGCCGTTTGCATGCTTGCTTGCTAGCTGTTTGCTTGCTTGCTTGCTAGCTGTTTGCATGCTTGCTGTTTGCTTGCTTGCTGTTCGCTTGCTAGCTGTTTGCTTGCTTGCTTGCATTCTTGCTTGCTTGCTAGCTGTTTGCTTGCTTGCTTGCTAGCTGTTTGCTTGCTTGCTTGCTTGCTAGCTGTTTGCATGTTTGCTTGCTTGCATGCTTGCTTGCTTGCTAGCTGCTTGCTTGCTAGCTGTTTGCTTGCTTGCTTGCTTGCTAGCTGTTTGCTTGCTTGCTAGCTGTTTGCATGCTTGCTTGCTAGCTGTTTGCTTGCTTGCTAGCTGTTTGTATGCTTGCTTGCTAGCTGTTTGCTTGCTTGCTAGCTGTTTGCTTGTTTGCTTGCTAGCTGTTTGCATGCTTGCTTGCTTGCTAACTGTTTGCATGCTTGCTTGCTTGCTAGCTGTTTGCATGCTTGCTTGCTAGCTGTTTGCATGCTTGCTTGCTTGCTTGCTAGCTGTTTGTATGCTTGCTTGCTAGCTGTTTGCATGCTTGCTTGGTTGCTAGCCGTTTGCATGCTTGCTTGCTAGCTGTTTGCTTGTTTGCTTGCTAGCTGTTTGCATGCTTGCTTGCTTGCTGTTTGCTTGCTAGCTGTTCGCTTGCTAGCTGTTTGCTTGCTTGCTTGCTAGCTGTTTGCTTGCTAGCTGTTTGCATGTTTGCTTGCTTGCATGCTTG
This sequence comes from Oncorhynchus gorbuscha, assembly GCF_021184085.1. NCBI lineage: Eukaryota > Metazoa > Chordata > Actinopteri > Salmoniformes > Salmonidae > Oncorhynchus > Oncorhynchus gorbuscha. Next base: position 20,211,204 of record NC_060197.1, read on the forward strand.
CTTGCTTGCTAGCTGTTTGCATGCTTGCTTGCTAGCTGTTTGCTTGTTTGCTTGCTAGCTGTTTGCATGCTTGCTTGCTTGCTGTTTGCTTGCTAGCTGTTCGCTTGCTAGCTGTTCGCTTGCTTGCTTGCTAGCTGTTTGCTTGCTAGCTGTTTGCATGTTTGCTTGCTTGCATGCTTGCTTGCTTGCTAGCTGTTTGCTTGCTTGCTTGCTAGCTGATTGCATACTTGCTTGCTTGCTTGCTAGCTGTTTGCATGCTTGCTTGCTTGCTAGCCGTTTGCATGCTTGCTTGCTAGCTGTTTGCTTGCTTGCTAGCTGTTTGTATGCTTGCTTGCTAGCTGTTTGCTTGCTTGCTAGCTGTTTGCTAGCTGATTGCATGCTTGCTTGCTTGCTTGCTAGCTGTTTGCATGCTTGCTTGCTTGCTAGCCGTTTGCATGCTTGCTTGCTAGCTGTTTGCTTCCTTGCTTGCTTGATGTTTGCTTGCTAGCTGTTTGCTTGCTAGCTGTTTGCATGTTTGCTTGCTTGCATGCTTGCTTGCTTGCTAGCTGTTTGCTTGCTTGCTTGCTAGCTGTTTTCTTGCTGGCTTGTTTGCTTGCTAGCTGTTTGCATGTTTGCTTGCTTGCATGCTTGATTGCTTGCTAGCTGCTTGCTTGCTAGCTGTTTGCTTGCTTGCTAGCTATTTGCTTGCTTGCTAGCTGTTTGCATGCTTGCTTGCTTGCTAGCTGTTTGTATGCTTGCTTGCTAGCTGTTTGCTTGCTTGCTAGCTGTTTGATTGTTTGCTTGCTGGCTGTTTGCATGCTTGCTTGCTTGCTAGCTGTTTGCATGCTTGCTTGCTTGCTAGCTAGCTGTTTGCATGCTTGCTTGCTAGCTGTTTGCATGCTTGCTTGCTTGCTTGCTTGCTAGCAGTTTGCATGCTTGCTTGCTTGCTTGCTTGCTAGCTGTTTGCATGCTTGCTTGCTAGCTGTTTGCATGCATGCTTGCTTGCTTGCTAGCTGTTTGCATGCTTGCTTGCTTGTTTGCTAGCTGCTTGCATGCTTGCTTGCTTGTTTGCTAGCTGCTTGCTGTTTGCTTGCTAGCTGTTTGCTTGCTAGCTGTTTTTGCTTGCTTGCTAGCTGTTTGCTAGCTGTTTGCATGCTTTCTTGCTTGCTTGCTAGCTGTTTGCATGCTTGCTTGCTTGCTTGCTAGCTGTTTGCATGCTTGCTTGCTAGCTGTTTGCTTGCTTGCTTGCTAGCCGTTTGCATGCTTGCTTGCTAGCTGTTTGCATGTTTGCTTGCTTGCATGCTTGCTTGCTTGCTAGCTGATTGCTTGCTTGCTTGCTTGCTAGCTGTTTGCTTGCTTGCTTGCTGTTTGCTTGTTTGCTTGCTGGCTGTTTGCATGCTTGCTTGCTTGCTAGCTGTTTGCATGCTTGCTTGCTTGCTAGCTAGCTGTTTGCATGCTTGCTTGCTAGCTGTTTGCATGCTTGCTTGCTTGCTTGCTAGCAGTTTGCATGCTTGCTTGCTTGCTTGCTTGCTAGCTGTTTGCATGCTTGCTTGCTAGCTGTTTGCATGCATGCTTGCTTGCTTGCTAGCTGTTTGCATGCTTGCTTGCTTGTTTGCATGTTTGCTAGCTGTTTGCTTGCTAGCTGTTTGCTTGCTTGCTTGCTAGCTGTTTGCTTGCTTGCTTGCTTGCTTGCTAGCTGTTTGCTTGCTTGCTAGCTGTTTGCATGCTTGCTTGCTAGCTGCTTGCATGCTTGCTTGCTTGCTGTTTGCTTGCTAGCTGTTTGCTTGCTAGCTGTTTGCTTGCTTGCTTGCTTGCTTGCTAGCTGTTTGCTTGCTTGCTAGCTGTTTGCATGCTTGCTTGCTAGCTGTTTGCTTGCTTGCTAGCTGTTTGTATGCTTGCTTGCTAGCTGTTTGTATGCTTGCTTGCTAGCTGTTTGCTTGCTTGCTGTTCGCTTGCTAGCTGTTTGCTTGCTTGCTGGCTAGCCGTTTGCATGCTTGCTTGCTAGCTGTTTGCTTGCTTGCTTGCTAGCTGTTTGCATGCTTGCTTGCTAGCTGTTTGCATGCTTGCTTGCTTGCTAACTGTTTGCATGCTTGCTTGCTTGCTAGCTGTTTGCATGCTTGCTTGCTAGCTGTTTGCATGCTTGCTTGCTTGCTTGCTAGCTGTTTGCATGCTTGCTTGCTTGCTAGCTGTTTGCATGCTTGCTTGCTTGCTAGCCGTTTGCATGCTTGCTTGCTAGCTGTTTGCTTGTTTGCTTGCTAGCTGTTTGCATGCTTGCTTGCTTGCTGTTTGCTTGCTAGCTGTTCGCTTGCTAGCTGTTTGCTTGCTTGCTTGCTAGCTGTTTGCTTGCTAGCTGTTTGCATGTTTGCTTGCTTGCATGCTTGCTTGCTTGCTAGCTGTTTGCTTGCTTGCTTGCTAGCTGTTTGCATGCTTGCTTGCTTGCTTGCTTGCTAGCTGTTTGCATGCTTGCTTGCTTGCTTGCTAGCTGTTTGCATGCTTGCTTGCTTGCTAGCAGTTTGCATGCTTGCTTGCTAGCTGTTTGCTTGTTTGCTTGCTAGCTGTTTGCATGCTTGCTTGCTAGCTGTTCGCTTGCTAGCTGTTTGCTTGCTTGCTTGCTAGCTGTTTGCTTGCTAGCTGTTTGCATGTTTGCTTGCTTGCATGCTTGCTTGCTTGCTAGCTGTTTGCTTGCTTGCTTGCTAGCTGATTGCATACTTGCTTGCTTGCTTGCTAGCTGTTTGCATGCTTGCTTGCTTGCTAGCCGTTTGCATGCTTGCTTGCTAGCTGTTTGCTTGCTTGCTAGCTGTTTGTATGCTTGCTTGCTAGCTGTTTGCTTGCTTGCTAGCTGTTTGCTAGCTGATTGCATGCTTGCTTGCTTGCTTGCTTGCTAGCTGTTTGCATGCTTGCTTGCTTGCTAGCCGTTTGCATGCTTGCTTGCTAGCTGTTTGCTTCCTTGCTTGCTTGATGTTTGCTTGCTAGCTGTTTGCTTGCTTGCTAGCTGTTTGCTTGCTAGCTGTTTGCATGTTTGCTTGCTTGCATGCTTGCTTGCTTGCTAGCTGTTTGCTTGCTTGCTTGCTAGCTGTTTGCTTGCTTGCTTGTTTGCTTGCTAGCTGTTTGCATGTTTGCTTGCTTGCATGCTTGATTGCTTGCTAGCTGCTTGCTTGCTTGCTTGCTAGCTGTTTGATTGCTTGCTTGCTTGCTAGCTGTTTGCATGTTTGCTTGCTTGCTTGCTAGCCGTTTGCATGCTTGCTTGCTAGCTGTTTGCATGTTTGCTTGCTTGCATGCTTGCTTGCTTGCTAGCTGTTTGCTTGCTTGCTTGCTAGCTGTTTGCTTGCTTGCTAGCTGTTTGCTTGCTTGCTTGCTAGCTGTTTGATTGCTTGCTTGCTTGCTAGCTGTTTGCATGTTTGCTTGCTTGCATGCTTGCTTGCTTGCTAGCTGTTTGCATGCTTGCTTGCTTGCTTGCTAGCTGTTTGCTTCCTTGCTTGCTTGATGTTTGCTTGCTAGCTGTTTGCTTGCTTGCTTGCTAGCTGTTTGCTTGCTAGCTGTTTGCATGTTTGCTTGCTTGCATGCTTGCTTGCTTGCTAGCTGTTTGCTTGCTTGCTTGCTAGCTGTTTGCTTGTTTGCTTGTTTGCTTGCTAGCTGTTTGCATGTTTGCTTGCTTGCATGCTTGATTGCTTGCTAGCTGCTTGCTTGCTTGCTAGCTGTTTGCTTGCTTCCTAGCTATTTGCTTGCTTGCTAGCTGTTTGCATGCTTGCTTGCTTGTTTGCTATCATCTGAATCTCTACATTTAAAATTTTAGGTCAACAAAATAATCAAAAGCAATAGCAGTGGTTTTTTACAGTGGATAATAGCTCAGAATCATTTATGTTCAATTTCTTCAAATAACCAGGTTTCTATCCAACCATTTGCTTGCTTGCTTGCTAGCTGATTGCATACTTGCTTGCTTGCTTGCTAGCTGTTTGCATGCTTGCTTGCTTGCTAGCCGTTTGCATGCTTGCTTGCTTGCTTGCTAGCTGTTTGCATGCTTGCTTGCTTGCTTGCTAGCTGTTTGCATGCTTGCTTGCTTGCTTGCTTGCTTGCTAGCCGTTTGCATGCTTGCTTGCTAGCTGTTTGCTTGCTTGCTTGCTAGCTGTTTGCATGCTTGCTTGCTTGCTGTTTGCTTGCTTGCTGTTCGCTTGCTAGCTGTTTGCTTGCTTGCTGGCTAGCCGTTTGCATGCTTGCTTGCTAGCTGTTTGCTTGCTTGCTTGCTAGCTGTTTGCATGCTTGCTGTTTGCTTGCTTGCTGTTCGCTTGCTAGCTGTTTGCTTGCTTGCTTGCATTCTTGCTTGCTTGCTAGCTGTTTGCTTGCTTGCTTGCTAGCTGTTTGCTTGCTTGCTTGCTTGCTAGCTGTTTGCATGTTTGCTTGCTTGCATGTTTGCTTGCTTGCTTGCTTGCTAGCTGTTTGCTTGCTTGCTTGCTAGCTGTTTGCATGCTTGCTTGCTAGCTGTTTGCTTGCTTGCTAGCTGTTTGTATGCTTGCTTGCTAGCTGTTTGCTTGCTTGCTAGCTGTTTGCTTGTTTGCTTGCTAGCTGTTTGCATGCTTGCTTGCTTGCTAACTGTTTGCATGCTTGCTTGCTTGCTAGCTGTTTGCATGCTTGCTTGCTAGCTGTTTGCATGCTTGCTTGCTTGCTTGCTAGCTGTTTGTATGCTTGCTTGCTAGCTGTTTGCATGCTTGCTTGCTTGCTAGCCGTTTGCATGCTTGCTTGCTAGCTGTTTGCTTGTTTGCTTGCTAGCTGTTTGCATGCTTGCTTGCTTGCTGTTTGCTTGCTAGCTGTTCGCTTGCTAGCTGTTTGCTTGCTTGCTTGCTAGCTGTTTGCTTGCTAGCTGTTTGCATGTTTGCTTGCTTGCATGCTTGCTTGCTTGCTAGCTGTTTGCATGCTTGCTTGCTTGCTTGCTAGCTGTTTGCATGCTTGCTTGCTTGCTAGCAGTTTGCATGCTTGCTTGCTAGCTGTTTGCTTGTTTGCTTGCTAGCTGTTTGCATGCTTGCTTGCTTGCTGTTTGCTTGCTAGCTGTTCGCTTGCTAGCTGTTCGCTTGCTTGCTTGCTAGCTGTTTGCTTGCTAGCTGTTTGCATGTTTGCTTGCTTGCATGCTTGCTTGCTTGCTAGCTGTTTGCTTGCTTGCTTGCTAGCTGATTGCATACTTGCTTGCTTGCTTGCTAGCTGTTTGCATGCTTGCTTGCTTGCTAGCCGTTTGCATGCTTGCTTGCTAGCTGTTTGCTTGCTTGCTAGCTGTTTGTATGCTTGCTTGCTAGCTGTTTGCTTGCTTGCTAGCTGTTTGCTAGCTGATTGCATGCTTGCTTGCTTGCTTGCTAGCTGTTTGCATGCTTGCTTGCTTGCTAGCCGTTTGCATGCTTGCTTGCTAGCTGTTTGCTTCCTTGCTTGCTTGATGTTTGCTTGCTAGCTGTTTGCTTGCTTGCTAGCTGTTTGCTTGCTAGCTGTTTGCATGTTTGCTTGCTTGCATGCTTGCTTGCTTGCTAGCTGTTTGCTTGCTTGCTTCCTAGCTGTTTGCTTGCTTGCTTGTTTGCTTGCTAGCTGTTTGCATGTTTGCTTGCTTGCATGCTTGATTGCTTGCTAGCTGCTTGCTTGCTAGCTGTTTGCTTGCTTGCTAGCTATTTGCTTGCTTGCTAGCTGTTTGTATGCTTGCTTGCTAGCTGTTTGCTTGCTTGCTAGCTGTTTGATTGTTTGCTTGCTGGCTGTTTGCATGCTTGCTTGCTTGCTAGCTGTTTGCATGCTTGCTTGCTTGCTAGCTAGCTGTTTGCATGCTTGCTTGCTAGCTGTTTGCATGCTTGCTTGCTTGCTTGCTTGCTAGCAGTTTGCATGCTTGCTTGCTTGCTTGCTTGCTAGCTGTTTGCATGCTTGCTTGCTAGCTGTTTGCATGCATGCTTGCTTGCTTGCTAGCTGTTTGCATGCTTGCTTGCTTGTTTGCTAGCTGCTTGCATGCTTGCTTGCTTGTTTGCTAGCTGCTTGCTGTTTGCTTGCTAGCTGTTTGCTTGCTAGCTGTTTGCTTGCTTGCTTGCTAGCTGTTTGCTAGCTGTTTGCATGCTTTCTTGCTTGCTTGCTAGCTGTTTGCATGCTTGCTTGCTTGCTTGCTAGCTGTTTGCATGCTTGCTTGCTAGCTGTTTGCTTGCTTGCTTGCTAGCCGTTTGCATGCTTGCTTGCTAGCTGTTTGCATGTTTGCTTGCTTGCATGCTTGCTTGCTTGCTAGCTGTTTGCTTGCTTGCTTGCTTGCTAGCTGTTTGCTTGCTTGCTTGCTGTTTGCTTGTTTGCTTGCTGGCTGTTTGCATGCTTGCTTGCTTGCTAGCTGTTTGCATGCTTGCTTGCTTGCTAGCTAGCTGTTTGCATGCTTGCTTGCTAGCTGTTTGCATGCTTGCTTGCTTGCTTGCTAGCAGTTTGCATGCTTGCTTGCTTGCTTGCTTGCTAGCTGTTTGCATGCTTGCTTGCTAGCTGTTTGCATGCATGCTTGCTTGCTTGCTAGCTGTTTGCATGCTTGCTTGCTTGTTTGCATGTTTGCTAGCTGTTTGCTTGCTAGCTGTTTGCTTGCTTGCTTGCTAGCTGTTTGCTTGCTTGCTTGCTAGCTGTTTGCTTGCTTGCTAGCTGTTTGCATGCTTGCTTGCTAGCTGTTTGCTTGCTTGCTAGCTGTTTGTATGCTTGCTTGCTTGCTAGCTGCTTGCATGCTTGCTTGCTTGCTGTTTGCTTGCTAGCTGTTTGCTTGCTAGCTGTTTGCTTGCTTGCTTGCTTGCTTGCTAGCTGTTTGCTTGCTTGCTAGCTGTTTGCATGCTTGCTTGCTAGCTGTTTGCTTGCTTGCTAGCTGTTTGTATGCTTGCTTGCTAGCTGTTTGTATGCTTGCTTGCTAGCTGTTTGCTTGCTTGCTAGCTGTTTGCTTGTTTGCTTGCTAGCTGTTTGCATGCTTGCTTGCTTGCTAACTGTTTGCATGCTTGCTTGCTTGCTAGCTGTTTGCATGCTTGCTTGCTAGCTGTTTGCATGCTTGCTTGCTTGCTTGCTAGCTGTTTGCATGCTTGCTTGCTTGCTAGCTGTTTGCATGCTTGCTTGCTTGCTAGCCGTTTGCATGCTTGCTTGCTAGCTGTTTGCTTGTTTGCTTGCTAGCTGTTTGCATGCTTGCTTGCTTGCTGTTTGCTTGCTAGCTGTTCGCTTGCTAGCTGTTTGCTTGCTTGCTTGCTAGCTGTTTGCTTGCTAGCTGTTTGCATGTTTGCTTGCTTGCATGCTTGCTTGCTTGCTAGCTGTTTGCTTGCTTGCTTGCTAGCTGTTTGCATGCTTGCTTGCTTGCTAGCTGTTTGCATGCTTGCTTGCTTGCTTGCTAGCTGTTTGCATGCTTGCTTGCTTGCTAGCAGTTTGCATGCTTGCTTGCTAGCTGTTTGCTTGTTTGCTTGCTAGCTGTTTGCATGCTTGCTTGCTAGCTGTTCGCTTGCTAGCTGTTTGCTTGCTTGCTTGCTAGCTGTTTGCTTGCTAGCTGTTTGCATGTTTGCTTGCTTGCATGCTTGCTTGCTTGCTAGCTGTTTGCTTGCTTGCTTGCTAGCTGATTGCATACTTGCTTGCTTGCTTGCTAGCTGTTTGCATGCTTGCTTGCTTGCTAGCCGTTTGCATGCTTGCTTGCTAGCTGTTTGCTTGCTTGCTAGCTGTTTGTATGCTTGCTTGCTAGCTGTTTGCTTGCTTGCTAGCTGTTTGCTAGCTGATTGCATGCTTGCTTGCTTGCTTGCTTGCTAGCTGTTTGCATGCTTGCTTGCTTGCTAGCCGTTTGCATGCTTGCTTGCTAGCTGTTTGCTTCCTTGCTTGCTTGATGTTTGCTTGCTAGCTGTTTGCTTGCTTGCTAGCTGTTTGCTTGCTAGCTGTTTGCATGTTTGCTTGCTTGCATGCTTGCTTGCTTGCTAGCTGTTTGCTTGCTTGCTTGCTAGCTGTTTGCTTGCTTGCTTGTTTGCTTGCTAGCTGTTTGCATGTTTGCTTGCTTGCATGCTTGATTGCTTGCTAGCTGCTTGCTTGCTTGCTAGCTATTTGCTTGCTTGCTAGCTGTTTGCATGCTTGCTTGCTAGCTGTTTGCTTGCTTGCTTGCTGTTTGCTTGTTTGCTTGCTGGCTGTTTGCATGCTTGCTAGCTAGCCGTTTGCAAGCTTGCTTGCTTGCTAGCTAGCTGTTTGCATGCTTGCTTGCTAGCTGTTTGCATGCTTGCTTGCTTGCTTGCTTGCTTGCTTGCTAGCAGTTTGCATGCTTGCTTGCTAGCTGTTTGCATGCTTGCTTGCTAGTTGTTTGCATGCATGCTTGCTTGCTTGCTAGCTGTTTGCATGCTTGCTTGCTTGTTTGCATGTTTGCTAGCTGTTTGCATGCTTGCTTGCTTGCTAGCTGCTTGCATGCTTGCTTGCTGTTTACTTCCTAGCTGTTTGCTTGCTAGCTGTTTGCTTGCTTGCTTGCTAGCTGTTTGCATGCTTGCTTGCTTGCTTGCTAGCAGTTTGCATGCTTGCTTGCTTGCTTGCTTGCTAGCTGTTTGCATGCTTGCTTGCTAGCTGTTTGCATGCATGCTTGCTTGCTTGCTAGCTGTTTGCATGCTTGCTTGCTTGCTAGCTGTTTGCATGCTTGCTTGCTTGCTAGCTAGCTGTTTGCATGCTTGCTTGCTAGCTGTTTGCATGCTTGCTTGCTTGCTTGCTAGCAGTTTGCATGCTTGCTTGCTTGCTTGCTTGCTAGCTGTTTGCATGCTTTCTTGCTAGCTGTTTGCATGCATGCTTGCTTGCTTGCTAGCTGTTTGCATGCTTGCTTGCTTGTTTGCATGTTTGCTAGCTGTTTGCTTGCTAGCTGTTTGCTTGCTTGCTTGCTAGCTGTTTGCTTGCTTGCTTGCTTGCTTGCTAGCTGTTTGCTTGCTTGCTAGCTGTTTGCATGCTTGCTTGCTAGCTGTTTGCTTGCTTGCTAGCTGTTTGTATGCTTGCTTGCTTGCTAGCTGCTTGCATGCTTGCTTGCTTGCTGTTTGCTTGCTAGCTGTTTGCTTGCTAGCTGTTTGCTTGCTTGCTTGCTTGCTTGCTAGCTGTTTGCTTGCTTTCTAGCTGTTTGCATGCTTGCTTGCTAGCTGTTTGCTTGCTTGCTAGCTGTTTGTATGCTTGCTTGCTAGCTGTTTGTATGCTTGCTTGCTAGCTGTTTGCTTGCTTGCTAGCTGTTTGCTTGTTTGCTTGCTAGCTGTTTGCATGCTTGCTTGCTTGCTAACTGTTTGCATGCTTGCTTGCTTGCTAGCTGTTTGCATGCTTGCTTGCTAGCTGTTTGCATGCTTGCTTGCTTGCTAGCTAGCTGTTTGCATGCTTGCTTGCTTGCTAGCTGTTTGCATGCTTGCTTGCTTGCTAGCCATTTGCATGCTTGCTTGCTAGCTGTTTGCTTGTTTGCTTGCTAGCTGTTTGCATGCTTGCTTGCTTGCTGTTTGCTTGCTAGCTGTTCGCTTGCTAGCTGTTTGCTTGCTTGCTAGCTGTTTGCTTGCTAGCTGTTTGCATGTTTGCTTGCTTGCATGCTTGCTTGCTTGCTAGCTGTTTGCTTGCTTGCTTGCTAGCTGTTTGCATGCTTGCTTGCTTGCTTGCTTGCTAGCTGTTTGCATGCTTGCTTGCTTGCTTGCTAGCTGTTTGCATGCTTGCTTGCTTGCTAGCAGTTTGCATGCTTGCTTGCTAGCTGTTTGCTTGTTTGCTTGCTAGCTGTTTGCATGCTTGCTTGCTAGCTGTTCGCTTGCTAGCTGTTTGCTTGCTTGCTTGCTAGCTGTTTGCTTGCTAGCTGTTTGCATGTTTGCTTGCTTGCATGCTTGCTTGCTTGCTAGCTGTTTGCTTGCTTGCTTGCTAGCTGATTGCATACTTGCTTGCTTGCTTGCTAGCTGTTTGCATGCTTGCTTGCTTGCTAGCCGTTTGCATGCTTGCTTGCCAGCTGTTTGCTTGCTTGCTAGCTGTTTGTATGCTTGCTTGCTAGCTGTTTGCTTGCTTGCTAGCTGTTTGCTAGCTGATTGCATGCTTGCTTGCTTGCTTGCTTGCTAGCTGTTTGCATGCTTGCTTGCTTGCTAGCCGTTTGCATGCTTGCTTGCTAGCTGTTTGCTTCCTTGCTTGCTTGATGTTTGCTTGCTAGCTGTTTGCTTGCTTGCTAGCTGTTTGCTTGCTAGCTGTTTGCATGTTTGCTTGCTTGCTTGCTAGCTGTTTGCTTGCTTGCTTGCTAGCTGTTTGCTTGCTTGCTTGTTTGCTTGCTAGCTGTTTGCATGTTTGCTTGCTTGCATGCTTGATTGCTTGCTAGCTGCTTGCTTGCTTGCTAGCTATTTGCTTGCTTGCTAGCTGTTTGCATGCTTGCTTGCTAGCTGTTTGCTTGCTTGCTTGCTGTTTGCTTGTTTGCTTGCTGGCTGTTTGCATGCTTGCTAGCTAGCTGTTTGCAAGCTTGCTTGCTTGCTAGCTAGCTGTTTGCATGCTTGCTTGCTAGCTGTTTGCATGCTTGCTTGCTTGCTTGCTTGCTTGCTAGCAGTTTGCATGCTTGCTTGCTTGCTTGCTTGCTAGCTGTTTGCATGCTTGCTTGCTAGCTGTTTGCATGCATGCTTGCTTGCTTGCTAGCTGTTTGCATGCTTGCTTGCTTGTTTGCATGTTTGCTAGCTGTTTGCATGCTTGCTTGCTTGCTAGCTGCTTGCATGCTTGCTTGCTGTTTACTTCCTAGCTGTTTGCTTGCTAGCTGTTTGCTTGCTTGCTTGCTAGCTGTTTGCTTGCTTGCTTGCTTGCTAGCTGTTTGCTTGCTTGCTAGCTGTTTGCATGCTTGCTTGCTAGCTGTTTGCTTGCTTGCTAGCTGTTTGTATGCTTGCTTGCTAGCTGTTTGCTTGCTTGCTTGCTTGCTAGCTGTTTGCATGCTTGCTTGCTTGCTAGCTGTTTGCATGCTTGCTTGCTTGCTAGCCGTTTGCATGCTTGCTTGCTAGCTGTTTGCTTGTTTGCTTGCTAGCTGTTTGCATGCTTGCTTGCTTGCTGTTTGCTTGCTAGCTGTTCGCTTGCTAGCTGTTTGCTTGCTTGCTTGCTAGCTGTTTGCTTGCTAGCTGTTTGCATGTTTGCTTGCTTGCATGCTTGCTTGCTTGCTAGCTGTTTGCTTGCTTGCTTGCTAGCTGTTTGCATGCTTGCTTGCTTGCTTGCTAGCTGTTTGCATGCTTGCTTGCTTGCTTGCTAGCTGTTTGCATGCTTGCTTGCTTGCTAGCAGTTTGCATGCTTGCTTGCTAGCTGTTTGCTTGTTTGCTTGCTAGCTGTTTGCATGCTTGCTTGCTAGCTGTTCGCTTGCTAGCTGTTTGCTTGCTTGCTTGCTAGCTGTTTGCTTGCTAGCTGTTTGCATGTTTGCTTGCTTGCATGCTTGCTTGCTTGCTAGCTGTTTGCTTGCTTGCTTGCTAGCTGATTGCATACTTGCTTGCTTGCTTGCTAGCTGTTTGCATGCTTGCTTGCTTGCTAGCCGTTTGCATGCTTGCTTGCTAGCTGTTTGCTTGCTTGCTAGCTGTTTGTATGCTTGCTTGCTAGCTGTTTGCTTGCTTGCTAGCTGTTTGCTAGCTGATTGCATGCTTGCTTGCTTGCTTGCTTGCTAGCTGTTTGCATGCTTGCTTGCTTGCTAGCTGTTTGCATGCTTGCTTGCTAGCTGTTTGCTTGCTTGCTAGCTGTTTGTATGCTTGCTTGCTAGCTGTTTGCTTGCTTGCTAGCTGTTTGCTTGTTTGCTTGCTAGCTGTTTGCATGCTTGCTTGCTTGCTAACTGTTTGCATGCTTGCTTGCTTGCTAGCTGTTTGCATGCTTGCTTGCTAGCTGTTTGCATGCTTGCTTGCTTGCTTGCTAGCTGTTTGCATGCTTGCTTGCTTGCTAGCTGTTTGCATGCTTGCTTGCTTGCTAGCCGTTTGCATGCTTGCTTGCTAGCTGTTTGCTTGTTTGCTTGCTAGCTGTTTGCATGCTTGCTTGCTTGCTGTTTGCTTGCTAGCTGTTCGCTTGCTAGCTGTTTGCTTGCTTGCTTGCTAGCTGTTTGCTTGCTAGCTGTTTGCATGTTTGCTTGCTTGCATGCTTGCTTGCTTGCTAGCTGTTTGCTTGCTTGCTTGCTAGCTGTTTGCATGCTTGCTTGCTTGCTTGCTAGCTGTTTGCATGCTTGCTTGCTTGCTTGCTAGCTGTTTGCATGCTTGCTTGCTTGCTAGCAGTTTGCATGCTTGCTTGCTAGCTGTTTGCTTGTTTGCTTGCTAGCTGTTTGCATGCTTGCTTGCTAGCTGTTCGCTTGCTAGCTGTTTGCTTGCTTGCTTGCTAGCTGTTTGCTTGCTAGCTGTTTGCATGTTTGCTTGCTTGCATGCTTGCTTGCTTGCTAGCTGTTTGCTTGCTTGCTTGCTTGCTAGCTGATTGCATACTTGCTTGCTTGCTTGCTAGCTGTTTGCATGCTTGCTTGCTTGCTAGCCGTTTGCATGCTTGCTTGCTAGCTGTTTGCTTGCTTGCTAGCTGTTTGTATGCTTGCTTGCTAGCTGTTTGCTTGCTTGCTAGCTGTTTGCTAGCTGATTGCATGCTTGCTTGCTTGCTTGCTTGCTAGCTGTTTGCATGCTTGCTTGCTTGCTAGCCGTTTGCATGCTTGCTTGCTAGCTGTTTGCTTCCTTGCTTGCTTGATGTTTGCTTGCTAGCTGTTTGCTTGCTTGCTAGCTGTTTGCTTGCTAGCTGTTTGCATGTTTGCTTGCTTGCATGCTTGCTTGCTTGCTAGCTGTTTGCTTGCTTGCTTGCTAGCTGTTTGCTTGCTTGCTTGTTTGCTTGCTAGCTGTTTGCATGTTTGCTTGCTTGCATGCTTGATTGCTTGCTAGCTGCTTGCTTGCTTGCTAGCTATTTGCTTGCTTGCTAGCTGTTTGCATGCTTGCTTGCTAGCTGTTTGCTTGCTTGCTTGCTGTTTGCTTGTTTGCTTGCTGGCTGTTTGCATGCTTGCTTGCTTGCTAGCTGTTTGCAAGCTTGCTTGCTTGCTAGCTAGCTGTTTGCAAGCTTGCTTGCTTGCTAGCTAGCTGTTTGCATGCTTGCTTGCTAGCTGTTTGCATGCTTGCTTGCTTGCTTGCTTGCTAGCTGTTTGCATGCTTGCTTGCTAGCTGTTTGCATGCATGCTTGCTTGCTTGCTAGCTGTTTGCATGCTTGCTTGCTTGTTTGCATGTTTGCTAGCTGTTTGCATGCTTGCTTGCTTGCTAGCTGCTTGCATGCTTGCTTGCTTGCTGTTTACTTCCTAGCTGTTTGCTTGCTAGCTGTTTGCTTGCTTGCTTGCTAGCTTTTTGCTTGCTTGCTTGCTTGCTAGCTGTTTGCTTGCTTGCTAGCTGTTTGCATGCTTGCTTGCTAGCTGTTTGCTTGCTTGCTAGCTGTTTGTATGCTTGCTTGCTAGCTGTTTGCTTGCTTGCTAGCTGTTTGCTTGTTTGCTTGCTAGCTGTTTGCATGCTTGCTTGCTTGCTAACTGTTTGCATGCTTGCTTGCTTGCTAGCTAGCTGTTTGCATGCTTGCTTGCTTGCTTGCTTGCTTGCTAGCTGTTTGCATGCTTGCTTGCTTGCTAGCTGTTTGCATGCTTGCTTGCTTGCTAGCCGTTTGCATGCTTGCTTGCTAGCTGTTTGCTTGTTTGCTTGCTAGCTGTTTGCTTGCTTGCTTGCTAGCTGTTTGCTTGCTAGCTGTTTGCATGTTTGCTTGCTTGCATGCTTGCTTGCTTGCTAGCTGTTTGCTTGCTTGCTTGCTAGCTGATTGCATACTTGCTTGCTTGCTTGCTAGCTGTTTGCATGCTTGCTTGCTTGCTAGCCGTTTGCATGCTTGCTTGCTAGCTGTTTGTTTGCTTGCTAGCTGTTTGCTAGCTGATTGCATGCTTGCTTGCTTGCTTGCTTGCTAGCTGTTTGCATGCTTGCTTGCTTGCTAGCCGTTTGCATGCTTGCTTGCTAGCTGTTTGCTTCCTTGCTTGCTTGATGTTTGCTTGCTAGCTGTTTGCTTGCTAGCTGTTTGCATGTTTGCTTGCTTGCATGCTTGCTTGTTTGCTAGCTGTTTGCTTGCTTGCTTGCTAGCTTTTTGCTTGCTTGCTTGTTTGCTTGCTAGCTGTTTGCATGTTTGCTTGCTTGCATGCTTGATTGCTTGCTAGCTGCTTGCTTGCTTGCTAGCTGTTTGCTTGCTTGCTAGCTATTTGCTTGCTTGCTAGCTGTTTGTATTCTTGCTTGCTAGCTGTTTGCTTGCTTGCTAGCTGTTTGTATGCTTGCTTGCTAGCTGTTTGCTTGCTTGCTAGCTGTTTGCTTGTTTGCTTGCTGGCTGTTTGCATGCTTGCTTGCTTGCTAGCTGTTTGCATGCTTGCTTGCTTGCTAGCTAGCTGTTTGCATGCTTGCTTGCTAGCTGTTTGCATGCTTGCTTGCCTGCTTGCTTGCTAGCAGTTTGCATGCTTGCTTGCTTGCTTGCTTGCTTGCTAGCTGTTTGCATGCTTGCTTGCTAGCTGTTTGCATGCATGCTTGCTTGCTTGCTAGCTGTTTGCATGCTTGCTTGCTTGTTTGCATGTTTGCTAGCTGTTTGCATGCTTGCTTGCTTGCTAGCTGCTTGCATGCTTGCTTGCTTGCTGTTTGCTTGCTAGCTGTTTGCTTGCTAGCTGTTTGCTTGCTTGCTTGCTAGCTGTTTGCTTGCTTGCTTGCTAGCTGTTTGCTAGCTGTTTGCATGCTTTCTTGCTTGCTTGCTAGCTGTTTGCATGCTTGCTTGCTAGCTGTTTGCATGCTTGCTTGCTAGCCGTTTGCTTGCTTGCTTGCTAGCCGTTTGCATGCTTGCTTGCTAGCTGTTATCATGTTTGCTTGCTTGCATGCTTGCTTGCTTGCTAGCTGTTTGCTTGCTTGCTTGCTTGCTTTGCTTGTTTGCTTGCTTGCTTGTTTGCTTGTTTTTGCTTGCTGCTGTTTGCTTGTTTGCTTGCTGGCTGTTTGCATGCTTGTTTGCTTGCTAGCTGTTTGCTGTTTGCTTGTTTTTGCATGTTTGCATGCTTGCATGTTTGCTAGCTGTTTGCATGCTTGCTTGCTTGCTGTTTGCTTGCTAGCTGTTTGCTTGCTTGCTTGCTAGCTGTTTGCTTGCATGCTTGCTGCTAGCTGTTTGCTTGCTTGCTAGCTGTTTGCTTGCTTGCTTGCTAGCTGTTTGCTAGCTGTTTGCTGTTTGCTAGCTGTTTTTGCTTGCTTGCTAGCTGTTTGCATGCTTGCTTGCTAGCTGTTTGCATGCTTGCTTGCTAGCTGTTTGCTTGCTTGCTTGCTAGCTGTTTGCTTGCTAGCTGTTGCTTGTTTGCTGCTTGCATGCTTGCTTGCTTGCTAGCTGTTTGTTTGCTTGCTTGCTAGCTGTTTGCTTGCTTGTTTGCTTTGTTTGTTTGCTTGCTTTTGCTTGTTTGCTTGCTAGCTGTTTGCATGCTTGCTTGCTTGCTAGCTGTTTGCTTGCTTGCTAGCTGTTTGCTTGCTTGCTTGTTTGCTTGCTTGCTTGCTTGCTTGTTTGCTTGCTAGCTGTTTGCATGCTTGCTTGCTTGCATGCTTGCTTGCTTGCTAGTTTGCATGCTTGCTTGCTTGCTTGCTGTTTGTTTGCTTGCTTGCTTGCTAGCTGTTTGCTGCTTGTTTGCTTGCTTGCTTGCTTGCTAGCTGTTTGCATGCTTGCTTGCTTGCTTTGCTTGCTTGCTAGCTGTTTGCATGCTTGCTTTTGCTTGTTTGCATGCTAGCTGTTTGCTGTTTGCTTGCTAGCTGTTTGCTTGCTAGCTGTTTGCATGCTTGCTTGCTTGCTGTTTGCTTGCTAGCTGTTTGCTTGCTAGCTGTTTGTTTGCATCTTTTTGCTTGCTTAGCTGTTTGCTTGCTTGCTTGCTAGCTGTTTTGCTTGCTTGCATGTTTGCTTGCTTGCTAGCTGTGTTTGTTTGCTTGCTTGCTTGTTTGCTTGCTTGCTTGCTAGCTGTTTGCTTGCTTGCTTGCTAGCTGTTTGCTTGCTTGCTTGCTAGCTGTTTGATTGCTTGCTAGCTGCTGCTTGCTATGTTTGCTTGCTTGCTAGCTGTTTGCTGTTTGCTGTTTGCTTGCTTGCTTGCTTGCTGTTTGTATGTTTTTGCTTGCTTGCTAGCTGTTTGCATGCTTGCTTGCTTGCTTGCTAGCTGTTTGCTTCCTTGCTTGCTTGATGTTTGCTTGCTAGCTGTTTGCTTGCTTGCTTGCTAGCTGTTTGCATGCTTGCTTGCTTGCTATGCTGCTTGCATGCTTGCTTGCTTGCTTGCTAGCTGTTTGCTTGCTTGCTTGCTTGATGTTTGCTTGCTGTTTGCTTGCTTGCTTGCTTGCTAGCTGTTTGATTGCTTGCTTAGCTGTTTGCTTGCTTGCTGCTGTTTGTTATGCTTGCTTGCTAGCTGTTTGTTTGCTTGCTAGCTGTTTGTATGTTTGCTTGCTTGCTTGCTTTGCTTGCTTGCTTGCTTGCTAGCTGTTTGCTTGCTTGCTTGCTGTTTTGTTTGCTTGCTTGCTAGCTGTTTGCATGCTTGCTTGCTTGCTTGTTTGTTTGCTAGCTGTTTGCATGCTTGCTTTGCTTGTTTGCATGCTTGCTTGTTTGCTTGCTAGCTGTTTGCATGCTTGCTTGCTTGCTGTTTTGCTTGCTTGCTTGCTAGCTGTTTGTTTGCTTGCTTGCTTGCTAGCTGTTTGCTTGCTTGCTTGCTAGCTGTTTGCATGCTTGCTTGCTTGCTAGCTGTTTGCATGCTTGCTTGCTTGCTAGCTGTTTGCATGCTTGCTTGCATGTTTGCTTGTTTGCTTGCTAGCTGTTTGCTTGCTTGCTTGCTTGCTGTTTGCTTGCTAGCTTTTGCTAGCTGTTTGCTTGCTTGCTTGCTATGCTTGCTTGCTTGCTAGTTTGTTTGCTGCTTGCTTTTGCTGCTTGCTTGCTTGCTGTTTGCTTGCTTGCTTGCTAGCTGTTTGCTTGCTTAGCTGTTTGCATGCTTGCTTGCTTTGTTTGCTGTTTGCTTGCTGTTTGCTTGCTTGCTGTTTTGCTTGCTTGCTTGCTAGCTGTTTGCATGCTTGCTTGCTAGCTGTTTGTTTTTGCTTGTTTGCTTGCTAGCTGTTTGCTTGCTTGCTTGCTTGCTTGCTAGCTGTTTGCATGCTTGTTTGCTTGCTAGCTGTTTGTTTGCTTGCTTGCTTGCTTGCTTGCTAGCTGTTTGCATGCTTGCTTGCTTGCTAGCTGCTTGCATGTTTGCTTGCTAGCTGTTTGTTTGCTTGCTTGCTAGCTGTTTGCTTGCTTGCTTGCTTGCTGTTTGCTTTGCTAGCTGTTTTGTTTGCTTGCTAGCTGTTTGCATGTTTGCTTGCTTTGCATGTTTGCTTGTTTGCTTTGTTTGCTTGCTAGCTGTTTGTTTGCTTGCTTGCTTGTTTGCTTGCTAGCTGTTTGTTTTGTTTGCTTGCTTGCTGTTTGCTTGCTGCTGTTTGCTTGCTTGCTTGCTAGCTGTTTGCTTGCTTGCTAGCTGTTTGCTTGCTTGCTAGCTGTTTGCTTGCTTGCTAGCTGCTGTTTGCTTGCTTGCTAGCTGTTTGCTTGTTTGCTTGCTAGCTGTTTGCATGCTTGCTTGCTAGCTGTTTGCATGTTTGCTTGCTTGCTAGCTGTTTTGCTTGCTTGCTTGCTTGCTGTTTGCATGCTTTTGCTTGCTTGCTAGCTGTTTGCATGTTTGCTTGCTAGCTGTTTGTTTGCTTGCTTGCTTGCTAGCTGTTTGCATGCTTGCTTGCTTGCTAGCTGTTTGCATGCTTGTTTGCTGCTTGTTTGCATGCTTGCTTGCTGTTTGCATGCTTGCTTGCTTGCTAGCTGCTTGCTGCTTGTTTGCATGTTTGCTTGCTTTTGCTTGCTAGCTGTTTGCATGCTTGCTTGCTAGCTGTTTGCATGCTTGCTTGCTAGCTGTTTGTTTGCTAGCTGTTTGCTTGCTTGCTTGCTTTTTGCTAGCTGTTTGCTTGTTTGCTTGTTTGCTTGCTTGTTTGCTAGCTGTTTGCTTGCTTGCTTGCTAGCTGTTTGCTTGCTTGCTTGCTTGCTAGCTGTTTGCATGCTTGCTTGCTGCTTGTTTGCTTTTGCTTGCTTGCTTGCTGTTTTTGCTTGCTTGCTTGCTGCATGTTTGCTAGCTGTTTGCTTGCTTGCTTGCTAGCTGTTTGCTTTTGCTTGCTTGTTTGCTTGCTAGCTGTTTGCTTGCTTGCTTGCTAGCTGTTTGCTTGTTTGCTTGCTAGCTGTTTGCATGCTTGTTTGCTTGCTTGCTAGCTGTTTGCATGCTTGCTTGCTTGCTGTTTGTTTGCTTTGCTTGCTTGCTGCTTGCTTGCTTGCTTGCTAGCTGTTTGTGCTTGCTTGCATGTTTGTTTGTTTGCATGCTTGCTTGCTTGCTAGCTGTTTGCTTGCTTGCTTGCTTGCATGTTTGCTAGCTGTTTAGCTGTTTGCATGCTTGCTTGCTAGCTGTTTGCATGCTTGCTTGCTAGCTGTTTTGCTTGCTTGCTAGCTGTTTGCTTGCTTGCTGTTTGCTTGTTTGCTTGCTAGCTGTTTGCATGCTTGCTTGCTTGTTTGCTAGCTGTTTGCTTGCTTGCTTGCTAGCTGTTTGCTTGTTTGCTAGCTGTTTGCATGCATGCTTGCTTGCTAGCTGTTTGCATGCTTGCTTGCTTGCTGTTTGCATGCTTGCTTGCTAGCTGTTTGTTTGCTTGCTAGCTGTTTGCTTGCTAGCTGTTTTTGCTTGCATGCTAGCTGTTTGCTTGCTTGCTAGCTGTTTGTTTGTTTGCTTGCTGTTTGCTGCTTGCTTGCTTGCTTGCTTGCATGCTTGCTTGCTTGCTAGCTGTTTGCATGCTTGCTTGCTAGCTGTTTGCATGCTTGCTTGTTTGCTAGCTGTTTGCTTGCTAGCTGTTTGCTTGTTTGCTTGCTTGCTTGCTGTTTGCTTGCTTGCTTGCTTTTGCTGATGTTTGCTTGCTTGCTAGCTGTTTGCATGTTTGCTTGCTTGCATGCTTGCTTGCTTGCTAGCTGTTTGCTTGCTTGCTTGCTAGCTGTTTGCATGCTTGCTTGCTTGCTAGCTGTTTTGTTTGCTTGCTTGCTTGCTTTGTTTGTTTGCTTGCTTGCTGTTTGTTTGCTTGCAGCTGTTTGCTTGCTTGCTAGCTGTTTGCATGCTTGCTTGCTTGCTAGCTGTTTCATGCATGCTTGCTTGCTTGTTTGCATGTTTGCTAGCTTGTTTGCTTGTTTGCTTGCTGTTTGCTTTGCTTGCTTGCTTGCTGTTTGCTTGTTTGCTTGCTTGCTGTTTGCTTGCTTGCTGTTTTTTGCTTGCTTGCTTGCTAGCTGTTTGCATGTTTGTTTGCTTGCTGTTTGCTTGCTTGCTAGCTGTTTGCATGCTTGCTTGTTTGCTGTTTGCTGTTTGCTTGCTTGCTTGCTAGCTGTTTGCATGCTTGCTTGCTAGCTGTTTGCATGTTTGCTTGCTTGCTAGCTGTTTGCATGTTTGCTTGCTTGTTTGCTTGTTTGCTTGCTAGCTGTTTGCTTGCTTGCTTGCTTGCTAGCTGTTTGCTTGCTTGCTTGTTTGCTTGCTGTTTGTTTGCTTGCTTGCTGTTTGCTTGTTTGCTTGCTGTTTGCTGTTTGCTTGCTTGCTGCTTGCTTGCTAGCTGTTTGCTTGCTTGCTTGCTAGCTAGCTGTTTGCATGCTTGCTTGCTTGCTTGCTTGCTTGCTAGCAGTTTGCATGCTTGCTTACTTGCTTGCTTGCTAGCTGTTTGCATGCTTGCTTGCTAGCTGTTTGCATGCATGCTTGCTTGCTTGCTAGCTGTTTGCATGCTTGCTTGCTTGTTTGCATGTTTGCTAGCTGTTTGCATGCTTGCTTGCTTGCTAGCTGCTTGCATGCTTGCTTGCTTGCTGTTTGCTTGCTAGCTGTTTGCTTGCTAGCAGTTTGCATGCTTGCTAGCTGTTTGCTTGCTTGCTTGCTAGCTGTTTGCTAGCTGTTTGCATGCTTTCTTGCTTGCTTGCTGTTTGCATGCTTGCTTGCTTGCTTGCTAGCTGTTTGCTTGCTTGCTAGCTGTTTGCTTGCTTGCTTGCTTGTTTGCATGCTTGCTTGCTAGCTGTTTGCATGTTTGCTTGCTTGCTGCTTGCTTGTTTGCTAGCTGTTTTGCTTGCTTGCTTGCTAGCTGTTTTGCTTGCTTGCTAGCTGTTTGCTTGCTGTTTGCTTGCTAGCTGTTTGCATGTTTGCTTGCTTGCATGCTTGCTTGCTTGCTAGCTGTTTGCATGCTTTTGCTTGCTGTTTGCATGCTTGCTTGCTTGCTAGCTGTTTGCATGCTTGCTTGCTAGCTGTTTTGCTTGCTTGCTTGCTTGCTAGCTTGTTTGCATGCTTGCTTGCTTGCTTGTTTGCTTGCTTGCTAGCTGTTTGCTTGCTTGCTTGCTAGCTGTTTGCTTGCTAGCTGTTTGCATGTTTGCTTTGCTTGCTTGCTTGCTTGCTAGCTGTTTGCATGCTTTTGCTTGCTTTGCTTGCTTGCTTGCTAGCTGTTTTGCTTGCTTGCTGTTTGCTTGCTAGCTGCTGTTTGCTTGCTTGCTAGCTGTTTGCTTGCTTGCATGTTTGAGCTGTTTGCTTGCTTGCTTGCTTGTTTGCTAGCTGTTTTTGCTTGCTTGCTAGCTGTTTGTTTGCTTGCTAGCTGTTTGCATGTTTGCTTGCTAGCTGTTTGCTTGCTTGCTAGCTGTTTGTTGCTTGCTTGCTAGCTGTTTGTTTGCTTGCTTGCTTGCTAGCTGTTTGCATGCTTGCTTGCTTGCTAGCTGTTTGCATGCTTGCTGTTTGCTTGCTAGCTGTTTGCTTGCTTGCTTGCTGTTTGCTTGTTTGCTTGCTAGCTGTTTGCATGCTTGCTTGCTAGCTGTTTGCATGCTTGTTTGCTGTTTGCTTGCTTGTTTGCTTGCTTGTTTGTTTGCTTGCTTGCTTGCTAGCTGTTTGCATGCTTGCTTGCTTGCTAGCTGTTTGCATGCTTGCTAGCTGTTTGCTTGTTTGCTTGCTAGCTGTTTGCATGCTTTTGCTTGCTAGCTGTTTGCTTGCTTGCTGTTTGCATGTTTGCTGTTTGCTTGCTTGTTTGCTTGCTTGCTAGCTGCTTTTGCTTGCTAGCTGTTTTGCTTGCTTGCTTGCTAGCTGTTTGCATGCTTGCTTGCTTGTTTGCTAGCTGTTTGCATGCTTGCTTGCTAGCTGTTTGCTTGCTAGCTGTTTTGCATGTTTGCTTGCTAGCTGCTTGCTTGCTTGCTAGCTGTTTGCTTGCTTGTTTGCTTGCTAGCTGTTTGCATGCTTGCTTGCTTGCTAGCTGTTTGCTTGCTTGCTTGCTAGCTGTTTGCTTGTTTGCTTGCTAGCTGTTTGCTTGTTTGCTTGCTTGCTGCTTTGCTTGCTAGCTGTTTGCAGCTGTTTGCTTTGCTTGCTTGCTTGCTGCTGTTTGCATGCTTGCTTGCTAGCTGTTTGCTTGCTTGCTTGCTTGATGTTTGCTTGCTAGCTGTTTGTTTGCTTGCTTGCTAGCTGTTTGCTTGCTAGCTGTTTGCATGTTTGCTTTGCTGTTTGCATGCTTGCTTGTTTTGCTAGCTGTTTGCTTGCTTGCTTGTTTGCTAGCTGTTTGCTTGCTTGCTAGCTGTTTGCTTGCTTGCTTGTTTGCTTGCTAGCTGTTTGCATGTTTGCTTGCTTGCATGCTTGATTGCTTGCTAGCTGCTTGCTTGCTTGCTAGCTGTTTGCTTGCTTGCTAGCTATTTGCTTGCTTGCTAGCTGTTTGCATGCTTGCTTGCTAGCTGTTTGCTTGCTTGCTAGCTGTTTGTATGCTTGCTTGCTAGCTGTTTGCTTGCTTGCTAGCTGTTTGCTTGTTTGCTTGCTGGCTGTTTGCATGCTTGCTTGCTTGCTAGCTGTTTGCATGCTTGCTTGCTTGCTAGCTAGCTGTTTGCATGCTTGCTTGCTAGCTGTTTGCATGCTTGCTTGCTTGCTTGCTTGCTAGCAGTTTGCATGCTTGCTTGCTTGCTTGCTTGCTAGCTGTTTGCATGCTTGCTTGCTAGCTGTTTGCATGCATGCTTGCTTGCTTGCTAGCTGTTTGCATGCTTGCTTGCTTGTTTGCATGTTTGCTAGCTGTTTGCATGCTTGCTTGCTTGCTAGCTGCTTGCATGCTTGCTTGCTTGCTGTTTGCTTGCTAGCTGTTTGCTTGCTAGCTGTTTGCTTGCTTGCTAGCTGTTTGCTTGCTTGCTTGCTAGCTGTTTGCTAGCTGTTTGCATGCTTTCTTGCTTGCTTGCTAGCTGTTTGCATGCTTGCTTGCTTGCTTGCTAGCTGTTTGCATGCTTGCTTGCTAGCTGTTTGCTTGCTTGCTTGCTAGCTGTTTGCTTGCTTGCTTGCTAGCCGTTTGCATGCTTGCTTGCTAGCTGTTATCATGTTTGCTTGCTTGCATGCTTGCTTGCTTGCTAGCTGTTTGCTTGCTTGCTTGCTGTTTGCTTGTTTGCTTGCTGGCTGTTTGCTTGTTTGCTTGCTGGCTGTTTGCTTGTTTGCTTGCTGGCTGTTTGCATGCTTGCTTGCTTGCTAGCTAGCTGTTTGCATGCTTGCTTGCTTGCTTGCTTGCTTGCTAGCAGTTTGCATGCTTGCTTGCTTGCTTGCTTGCTAGCTGTTTGCATGCTTGCTTGCTAGCTGTTTGCATGCATGCTTGCTTGCTTGCTAGCTGTTTGCATGCTTGCTTGCTTGTTTGCATGTTTGCTAGCTGTTTGCATGCATGCTTGCTTGCTAGCTGCTTGCATGCTTGCTTGCTTGCTGTTTGCTTGCTAGCTGTTTGCTTGCTAGCTGTTTGCTTGCTTGCTTGCTAGCTGTTTGCTTGCTTGCTTGCTAGCTGTTTGCTAGCTGTTTGCATGCTTTCTTGCTTGCTTGCTAGCTGTTTGCATGCTTGCTTGCTTGCTTGCTAGCTGTTTGCATGCTTGCTTGCTAGCTGTTTGCTTGCTTGCTTGCTAGCCGTTTGCATGCTTGCTTGCTAGCTGTTTGCATGTTTGCTTGCTTGCATGCTTGCTTGCTTGCTAGCTGTTTGCTTGCTTGCTTGCTTGCTAGCTGTTTGCTTGCTTGCTTGCTAGCTGTTTGATTGCTTGCTTGCTTGCTAGCTGTTTGCATGTTTGCTTGCTTGCATGCTTGCTTGCTTGCTAGCTGTTTGCTTGCTTGCTAGCTGTTTGTATGCTTGCTTGCTTGCTTGCTAGCTGTTTGCATGCTTGCTTGCTTGCTTGCTAGCTGTTTGCTTCCTTGCTTGCTTGATGTTTGCTTGCTAGCTGTTTGCTTGCTTGCTTGCTAGCTGTTTGCTTGCTAGCTGTTTGCATGTTTGCTTGCTTGCATGCTTGCTTGCTTGCTAGCTGTTTGCTTGCTTGCTTGCTAGCTGTTTGCTTGCTTGCTTGTTTGCTTGCTTGCATGCTTGATTGCTTGCTAGCTGCTTGCTTGCTTGCTAGCTGTTTGCTTGCTTGCTAGCTATTTGCTTGCTTGCTAGCTGTTTGCATGCTTGCTTGCTAGCTGTTTGCTTGCTTGCTAGCTGTTTGTATGCTTGCTTGCTAGCTGTTTGCTTGCTTGCTAGCTGTTTGCTTGTTTGCTTGCTAGCTGTTTGCATGCTTGCTTGCTTGCTAGCTGTTTGCATGCTTGCTTGCTTGCTAGCTAGCTGTTTGCATGCTTGCTTGCTAGCTGCTTGCTTGCTTGCTAGCTGTTTGCTTGCTTGCTAGCTGTTTGTATGCTTGCTTGCTTGCTTGCTAGCTGTTTGCATGCTTGCTTGCTTGCTTGCTAGCTGTTTGCATGCTTGCTTGCTTGCTTGCTAGCCGTTTGCATGCTTGCTGGCTAGCTGTTTGCTTGCTTGCTTGCTAGCTGTTTGCTTGCTAGCTGTTTGCATGTTTGCTTGCTTGCATGCTTGCTTGCTTGCTAGCTGTTTGCTTGCTTGCTTGCTAGCTGTTTGCTAGCTGTTTGCATGCTTTCTTGCTTGCTTGCTATTTGTTTGCATGCTTGCTTGCTTGCTTGCTAGCTGTTTGCATGCTTGCTTGCTTGCTTGCTAGCTGTTTGCATGCTTGCTTGCTTGCTTGCTAGCCGTTTGCATGCTTGCTTGCTAGCTGTTTGCTTGCTTGCTTGCTAGCCGTTTGCATGCTTGCTTGCTAGCTGTTTGCATGTTTGCTTGCTTGCATGCTTGCTTGCTTGCTAGCTGTTTGCTTGCTTGCTTGCTAGCTGTTTGCATGCTTGCTTGCTTGCTAGCTGTTTGCATGCTTGCTTGCTTGCTAGCTGTTTGCATGCTTGCTTGCTTGCTAGCTGTTTGCATGTTTGCTTGCTTGCATGCTTGCTTGCTTGCTAGCTGCTTGCTTGCTTGCTAGCTGTTTGCTTGCTTGCTAGCTGTTTGTATGCTTGCTTGCTAGCTGTTTGCATGCTTGCTTGCTAGCTGTTTGCTTGTTTGCTTGCTAGCTGTTTGCATGCTTGCTTGCTTGCTAGCTGTTTGCATGCTTGCTTGCTTGCTAGCTGTTTGCATGCTTGCTTGCTAGCTGTTTGCATGCTTGTTTGCTTGCTTGCTTGCTAGCTGTTTGCATGCTTGCTTGCTTGCTTGCTTGCTAGCCGTTTGCATGCTTGCTTGCTAGCTGTTTGCTTGCTTGCTTGCTAGCTGTTTGCTTGCTTGCTTGCTTGCTAGCTGTTTCCTTGCTAGCTGTTTGCATGCTTGCTTGCTAGCTGTTTGCTTGTTTGCTTGCTAGCTGTTTGCATGTTTGCTTGCTTGCTTGCTTGCTAGCTGTTTGCATGCTTGCTTGCTTGCTAGCTGTTTGCATGCTTGCTTGCTAGCTGTTTGCATGCTTGCTTGCATGCTTGCTTGCTAGCTGTTTGCTTGCTTGCTTGCTTGCTTGCTAGCTGTTTGCATGCTTGCTTGCTTGCTAGCTGTTTGCATGCTTGCTTGCTAGCTGTTTGCATGCATGCTTGCTTGCTTGCTAGCTGTATGCATGCTTGCTTGCTTGTTTGCATGCTTGCTAGCTGTTTGCATGCTTGCTTGCTTACTGTTTGCTTGGTAGCTGTTTGCTTGCTAGCTGTTTGCATGCTTGCTTGCTAGCTGTTTGCATGCATGCTTGCTTGCTTGCTAGCTGTTTGCATGCTTGCTTGCTTGTTTGCATGCTTGCTAGCTGTTTGCATGCTTGCTTGCTTGCTAGCTGCTTGCTTGCTTGCTGTTTGCTTGCTAGCTGTTTGCTTGCTAGCTGTTTGCATGCTTGCTTGCTAGCTGTTTGCATGCATGCTTGCTTGCTTGCTAGCTGTTTGCTTGCTAGCTGTTTGCATGCTTGCTTGCTGTTTGCTTGCTAGCTGTTTGCTTGCTTGCTTGCTAGCTGTTTGCTTGCTTGCTTGCTTGCTAGCTGTTTGCATGCTTGCTTGCTAGCTGTTTGCCCTGCGAGGTGGGACAGAGAGCCCGTATATACGCAAATTGCATTTACCACTTATTGCTTAGCTAATAAAAAACATAGTATACAGTCGGTGACTCATTGTCATATTTATCCTGATACCAGATTCGAATTGACGCATACCACATACCTCTTGTGTCTGAGCCGTTGAAATGCGATTCTTCTTTGTCTACTTAGCTTGTTTGATTGCATTGCGGAGGGAATAGCTACACTGTTTGTATTCGGTCATGTTTCCGGTCACCTTGCCCTGATTAAAAGCAGTGGTTCGCACTTTGATTTTCACTCGAATGCTGCCATCAATCCACGGTTTCTGATTTGGGAACGTTTTAATCATTGCTATGGGAATGACATCTTCAACGCACGTTCTAATGAACTCGCTCACTGAATCAGCGTATTCGTCAATGTTGTTGTTTGACACAATACGAAACATATCCCAGTCCACGTGATGGAAGCAGTCTTGGAGCGTGGAATCACATTGGTCGGACCAGCGTTGAACAGACCTCAGCGCGGGAGCTTCTTGTTTTAGCTTCTGTCTGTAGACAGGGAGCAACAAAATGGAGTCGTGGTCAGCATGCATGTTTGCGTGCTAGCTGTTTGCTTGCGTGCTAGCTGTTTGCGTGCATGCTTGCGTGCTAGCTGTCTGTGTGCGTGCATGCTTGCGTGCTAGCTGTCTGCGTGCGTGCATGTTTGCGTGCTAGTTGTCCGTGTGCGTGCATGTTTGCGTGCTAGCTGTTTGTGTGCGTGCATGTTTGCTTGCTAGCTGTCTGTGTGCGTGCATGCTTGCGTGCTAGCTGTCTGCGTGTGTGCTAGCTGTCTGCGTGCATGTGTGCTAGCTGTCTGAGTGCATGTTTGCTAACGTGCTAGCTGTTTGCGTGCATGTCTGCGTGCATGTCTGCGTGCATGCGTGCTAGCTGTTTGCGTGCATGTTTGCTTGCGTGCTAGCGTGCATGCTTGCGTGCTAGCTGTTTGCGTGCTAGAATGGCCTTACTGAAGAGCTCCGTGACATTCAACGTGGCACCATCATAGGATGACACCTTTCCAATAAGTCAGTTAATTGTCGGCCCTGCTAGAGCTGCCCCAGTAAGTGCTGTTGTGAAGTTGAAACGTCTGGGCGCAACAACGGCTCAGCTGCAAAGTTGTAGGCCACAGTAGCTCACAGAACAGGACCGCCGAGCGCTGAAACATGTAACAATCACCTGTCCTCGGTTGCAACACTCACTACAGAGTTCCAAACTACCTCTAGAAGCAATGTCCGCACAATAACTGTTAGTCGGGAGCTTCATGAAATAGGTTTAGATCACCATGTGCAATGGCAGGCTCGCCGCCATTGGACTCTCGAGCAGTGGAAACGCGTTCTCTGGCAGTCCGACAGACTAATCTAGGATTGGCAGATGCCAGGAGAAAGCTACCTGCTCGAATGCATAGTGCCAACTGTAAAGGAGTAATAATGGTTTGGTGCTGTTCATGGTTTGTGCTAGGCCCCTTCCAGTGAAGGGAAATCTTAATGCTATAGCATACAGTGACATTCTAGATGATTTTGTGCTAACAGTTTGGGGAAGGCCCTTTCCTCTTTCAGCATGACAATGTCCCTGTGCACAACGTGAGGTACATACATAAATGATCGGTGTGGAAGAACTCGACTGGCCTGCACAGAGCCCTGACCTCAACCTCAGCTAGCACGCAAGCATGCATGCACGCAAGCATGCACCTTTGGGATGAATTGGAACGCTGACTGTGAGCCAGGCCTTAATCTCCCAACATCAGTGCCGACCTCACTAATGCTCTTGTGGCTGAATGAAAGCAAGTCCCTGCAGCAATGTTCCAACATGCAGTGGAAAGCCTTCCCAGAAGAGTGGAGGCTGTTATCGCAGCAAAGGGGGGGGGACCAACTCCATATTAATGCCCATGATTTTGGAAGAGATGTTTGACGAGCAGGTGTCCACATACTTTTGGGGTGTGTACTGTATATAACCATTTACAATTGTATGTAAAGGAGATAAACAATATTATTTTCACAAATTATCTCACCCGTGTGGCAGTTGGTAGAGCATGGCGTTTGCAACGCTGGGGTTGTGGGTTCGATTCCCATGGGTGACCAGCAAGAAAATGTATGCACTCACTACTGTAAGTTGTTCTGGATAAGAGTGTCTGCTAAATGACTCAAATGTAAGCAACATTGTAATAGAGTATTCTACTGAATGAATTGTGTGATCTTTGTTAATTTATGACAGGCTAAACATGTCACAGAATGAATATTCAATAATAAAATCTAATGTAACAATGTTGTAACAGATTAACTTTAGGGCTGCAATCCCGGTAACGGGATCGATATGCCAGTGAAAGTGCAGGGCTTCAAACTTGTGATTCTTGTGATTCTATACTTAGTTTGAATCTTTAAGATGTTATCATAACTATTTAATAATAATAATAATATATGCCATTTAGCAGACGCTTTTATTAACGTTCCAACCGGAGAATTCCATTGTCTGTAGGAAAGCCATGGAACACAGGTCGCTAATCATGTGAAATGTGCGTGACCAGGACCTGGCTCTCTGCCAGACCACTGACTCAGAGCTCCCATCTGTCTCCACAACACAGGAGAAGCCTCATTCATTTTTCTAAAGACTGACATCTAGTGGAAGCCCTAGGAAGTGCAACTTTATCCAAGTCCCACTGTGTATTCGACAGGGACTGGGTTGAAAATCGACCAACCTCAGATTTCCCACTTCCTGTTTGGATTTCTTCTCAGGTTTTTGCCTGCCATATGAGTTCTGTTATACTCACAGACATCATTCAAACAGTTTTAAAAACTTCAGAGTGTTTTCTAATAATATGCATATATTAGCAACTGGGACTGAGGAGTAGGCTGTTTACTCTGGGCACCTTTCATCCAAGCTACTCAATACTGCCCCTGCAGCCATAAGAAGTTTTAACTGACTTGCCTAGTTAAATAAAGGTTACACACCACACTGACAAAAGTTATTTAGTTGGAAACGTATGTAAAACAAAATGTATTTCACTTGCTGTGCTGTTTCGTTCAGTCGTTTCATTCTCAACCAGGATTTCTATGGAATGGCGTTTGCGTCTTGGCATGTCAAATAATATACATGTCAAATAAGCTTGTTGACCAATCAGGACCTGAATATGACTGCAGGTCACATAACTAATGCGTTCATACATTTTTATACGTAGTTATTACACATTGGTCACAACGATTCATTGATAGTAGGATTTGATGCTGGTGAAGTAGTCTCGGGCACCTAGTGCCGGTCATTTAAAAAAAAAAAAGCTAGCTAGCTCATGGATGCAAACAATGTTCTACCCCAAAAACAGAGCAAAATGACCATCTGTAGCTATAGTTAGCTAACTATATTGTGAGATGCCATCTAAAATAACCTTAATTAAGACAAATCTTATTTGATTAATGGTTGAACCCAGCTATGTGAAGCTAGCCACAATAACAATTAGACACAATAGTGGACTTTGCGGTTTGCCTTCAAAATAAGTGTCAGACAGTCATGCAAATGAATACAAATAGTAGAATTATGCCATAATTGGATAGATCATGCTAAACGAGGTTGGAATGTTATATAAAATCAACCGAAGACAATTTGTTAATTTGACATTAATCACAGGAGATTTCACACAGTCATGGTCCCACGATAAGAGCTACAACACTAATATTTGCGTAAACTCTTCACAGTTGTGTTCGGTGGGTGTCACTGAGTAGACTGATACACAATTTCATTGCTTCACATTCCAACCTTGTTTAACATGATCTATTCTATATATGTATGGCATGATTCCACCAATTGTAACCTGCATCACTTTCAAAGACGGTACCTTTATTTTGAAGGCAAACTGCAAATTCCACTATTGTGCCTAATCTAGCTTCACAACACATAACCCGATCCGGTCGAGCCTCACTAGCCAGATGAAGCTATCTGGCTGCTTATAACGTCAGTTTTGGGCCACAGGGTTAAGTAGCTGGCTAGCTATTTATTTTCATGAACTGAAGTTCAATTTCAATAGGCGAACCTAGTTAATGCTTACAAGGATTCTTAAATCACTGCTAAGAGTAGTGTAAATGACTGCAGTTTTCTTGGCATTAATGGATTTTGCCTTTGAGTTGTCTTGCTGAAATGCTCTTAATCTTTCAAATGACTGCTCGGCTTGTTGAATGCTCGATCCACACAGCAGACATTGTGGGCTAGGTTAGGAATGCTGTGTAGCTTAAAATTTGAAGTGGCGTCATTACGTTATATAGGTATGCATGTCAGCTTTGACATTTGGTTTTTCACATCAGTGTTAAACTAGACATCGTGCCGATACTGATGTTGGCATTTTTAGCTAATATCGTCCGATTCCGATATCGTGCATCCCTAAATTGAACTAACAAAAATATTAACGCAACATGTAAAGTGTTGGTTCCATAAGCTGAAATAAAGATCCCAGATCCCAGATATTTTCCATATGCACTAAAAGCTTTTCTCTCAAATTTTGTGCACAAATTTGTTTACATCCCTGTTAGTTTAGCATTTCTCCTTTGCCAAGATAATTCATCCACCTGACAGGTGTGACATATGAAGCTGATTAAACAGCATAATTATTACACAGGTGCGCCTTGTGCGGAGGACAAAAGGTGACAGATGTCTCAAGTTGAGGGAGTGTGCAGTTGGCATGCTGACTGCATGATTGCCTAACAGAGCTGTTCTCAGAATTGAATGTTAATTTCTCTACCATAAGCCACCTCCAACGTCATTTTAAAGAATTTGGCTTGACATGGCTCCCAAGAGTGTGGGCGCTCCCGCTCCCGCAGGTAGTAGTATAACTTTTTACATTTCATTGTATTTCATTATAGCACAACGGTTTGATTTGTCTAATCTTAGCAATTTCTTCTCAGCTAGCTACATAGCCGTCTTTGTATCAAAGATAATTGCGTAATTATCGTATTTCGCCGTCCTAACGTAGTCTTCACTAGCCAGCTAGCTAACGTCCACTGATTAGCTGCACTGGGAAAACTATTACACTCAACCGAACGACTTGATCAGTGTCGTGTTAGCTAGCTACATAGCTGTCTTTGCTGTCTTCGTATCTTCGTTCCAAGATAATTGTGTTGTTTAGGTTTAGAGTGTGTAGTCTTAGAGTGATTATCTTAATTTACCGAGGTTAGCTAGCCAGCTATTTGTCGTCCTTAACGTAGGAGACTCTGCTAGCTAGCCAACAGCTAGCCAACGCTAGCCAACGTCTTCTGAATAGAACTCAACAACCCGGTCGCATTCACAGGTAGTATCACATTTTCATTTCATTTCATTACAGTACAACGGTTTGATTTGTTTGATCGTAGCTAGCTACATAGCTAGCTACATAGCCGTCTTTGTATCAAAGATAATTGTGTAGCCTAGAGCGATTTTCTAGGTTAGCTAGCCAGCTATTGTCGTTCTTTTAACGCAACGTAACGTAAACAACACTACTAGCTAGCCAGCTAGCCCCGAATAGCAGCACTGTAGAAACTATTACACTCAACGGAACGACTTGATTAGTGTAGTGTCAACAACGCACCCACTGCCAGCTAGCCTACTTCAGCAGTACTGTATCATTTTAATCATTTTAGTCAATAAGATTCTTGCTACGTAGCTTAACTTTCTGAACATTCGAGACGTGTAGTCCACTTGTCATTCCAATCTCCTTTGCATTAGCGTAGCCTCTTCTGTAGCCTGTTAACTATGTGTCTGTTTATCCCTGTTCTCTCCTCTCTGCACAGACCATACAAACGCTCCACACCGCGTGGCCGCGGCCACCCTAATCTGGTGGTCCCAGCGCGCACGACCCACGTGGAGTTCCAGGTCTCCGGTAGCCTCTGGAATTGCCGATCTGCGGTCAACAAGGCAGAGTTCATCTCAGCCTATGCCTCCCTCCAGTCCCTCGACTTCTTGGCACTAACGGAAACATGGATCACCACAGACAACACTGCTACTCCTACTGCTCTCTCTTCGTCCGCCCACGTGTTCTCGCACACCCGAGAGCTTCTGGTCAGCGGGGTGGTGGCACCGGGATCCTCATCTCTCCCAAGTGGTCATTCTCTCTTTCTCCCCTTACCCATCTGTCTATCGCCTCCTTTGAATTCCATGCTGTCACAGTTACCAGCCCTTTCAAGCTTAACATCCTTATCATTTATCGCCCTCCAGGTTCCCTCGGAGAGTTCATCAATGAGCTTGATGCCTTGATAAGCTCCTTTCCTGAGGACGGCTCACCTCTCACAGTTCTGGGCGACTTTAACCTCCCCACGTCTACCTTTGACTCATTCCTCTCTGCCTCCTTCTTTCCACTCCTCTCCTCTTTTGACCTCACCCTCTCACCTTCCCCCCTACTCACAAGGCAGGCAATACACTCGACCTCATCTTTACTAGATGCTGTTCTTCCACTAACCTCATTGCAACTCCCCTCCAAGTCTCCGACCACTACCTTGTATCCTTTTCCCTCTCGCTCTCATCCAACACCTCCCACACTGCCCCTACTCGGATGGTATCGCGCCGTCCCAACCTTCGCTCTCTCTCCCCCGCTACTCTCTCCTCTTCCATCCTATCATCTCTTCCCTCCGCTCAAACCTTCTCCAACCTATCTCCTGATTCTGCCTCCTCAACCCTCCTCTCCTCCCTCTCTGCATCCTTTGACTCTCTATGTCCCCTATCCTCCAGGCCGGCTCGGTCCTCCCCTCCCGCTCCGTGGCTCGATGACTCATTGCGAGCTCACAGAACAGGGCTCCGGGCAGCCGAGCGGAAATGGAGGAAAACTCGCCTCCCTGCGGACCTGGCATCCTTTCACTCCCTCCTCTCTACATTTTCCTCCTCTGTCTCTGCTGCTAAAGCCACTTTCTACCACGCTAAATTCCAAGCATCTGCCTCTAACCCTAGGAAGCTCTTTGCCACCTTCTCCTCCCTCCTGAATCCTCCTCTCCCCCCCCCTCCTCCCTCTCTGCAGACGACTTCGTCAACCATTTTGAAAAGAAGGTCGACGACATCCGATCCTCGTTTGCTGAGTCAAACGACACCGCTGGTTCTGCTCACACTGCCCTACCCTGTGCTCTGACCTCTTTCTCCCCTCTCTCTCCAGATGAAATCTCGCGTCTTGTGACGGCCGGCCGCCCAACAACCTGCCCGCTTGACCCTATCCCCTCCCCTCTTCTCCAAACCATTTCCGGAGACCTTCTCCCTTACCTCACCTCGCTCATCAACTCATCACTGACCGCCGGCTACGTCCCTTCCGCCTTCAAGAGAGCGAGAGTTGCACCCCTTCTGAAAAAACCTACACTCGATCCCTCCGATGTCAACAATTACAGACCAGTATCCCTTCTTTCTTTTCTCTCCAAAACTCTTGAACGTGCCGTCCTTGGCCAGCTCTCCCGCTATCTCTCTCTGAATGACCTTCTTGATCCAAATCAGTCAGGTTTCAAGACTAGTCATTCAACTGAGACTGCTCTCCTCTGTATCACGGAGGCGCTCCGCACTGCTAAAGCTAACTCTCTCTCCTCTGCTCTCATCCTTCTAGATCTATCGGCTGCCTTCGATACTGTGAACCATCAGATCCTCCTCTCCACCCTCTCCGAGTTGGGCATCTCCGGCGCGGCCCACGCTTGGATTGCGTCCTACCTGACAGGTCGCTACTACCAGGTGGCGTGGCGAGAATCTGTCTCCTCACCACGCGCTCTCACCACTGGTGTCCCCAGGGCTCTGTTCTAGGCCCTCTCCTATTCTCGCTATACACCAAGTCACTTGGCTCTGTCATAACCTCACATGGTCTCTCCTATCATTGCTATGCAGACGACACACAACTAATCTTCTCCTTTCCCCCTTCTGATGACCAGGTGGCGAATCGCATCTCTGCATGTCTGGCAGACATATCAGTGTGGATGACGGATCACCACCTCAAGCTGAACCTCGGCAAGACGGAGCTGCTCTTCCTCCCGGGGAAGGACTGCCCGTTCCATGATCTCGCCATCACGGTTGACAACTCCATTGTGTCCTCCTCCCAGAGCGCTAAGAACCTTGGTGTGATCCTGGACAACACCCTGTCGTTCTCAACCAACATCAAGGCGGTGGCCCGTTCCTGTAGGTTCATGCTCTACAACATCCGCAGAGTACGACCCTGCCTCACACAGGAAGCGGCGCAGGTCCTAATCCAGGCACTTGTCATCTCCCGTCTGGATTACTGCAACTCGCTGTTGGCTGGGCTCCCTGCCTGTGCCATTAAACCCCTTCAACTCATCCAGAACGCCGCAGCCCGTCTGGTGTTCAACCTTCCCAAGTTCTCTCACGTCACCCCGCTCCTCCGTTCTCTCCACTGGCTTCCAGTTGAAGCTCGCATCCGCTACAAGACCATGGTGCTTGCCTACGGAGCTGTGAGGGGAACGGCACCTCAGTACCTCCAGGCTCTGATCAGGCCCTACACCCAAACAAGGGCACTGCGTTCATCCACCTCTGGCCTGCTCGCCTCCCTACCACTGAGGAAGTACAGCTCCCGCTCAGCCCAGTCAAAACTGTTCGCTGCTCTGGCCCCCAATGGTGGAACAAACTCCCTCACGACGCCAGGACAGCGGAGTCAATCACCACCTTCCGGAGACACCTGAAACCCCACCTCTTTAAGGAATACCTAGGATAGGATAAGTATTCCCTCTCTCCCCCCCCTTTAAGATTTAGATGCACTATTGTAAAGTGACTGTTCCACTGGATGTCATAAGGTGAATGCACCAATTTGTAAGTCGCTCTGGATAAGAGCGTCTGCTAAATGACTTAAATGTAAATGTAAATGCCTATGCCCTCCCAGGCGATCCCATGGCTGTGCCCCTGCCCAGTCATGTGAAATCCATAAATTATGGCCTAATGATTTTTTTCAATTGACAGATTTCCTTCTATGAACTGTAACTATGTAAAATCTTTGAAATTGTTGTGTTTAATTTTATACTGAACAAAAATAACATTTCATGTGTAGTGTGTGTGTGTGCACTGCCGTGCTTGAGCATGTTTTCCCACTGGCTTATCACACTTGAGAATCAGAGGGTCCTGTTAGTTCACTATTTAAGCAGCAGTTCCTCCACAGTTGATTGACACAGCCTGCCAGAGTGAGTAGGATAATTGTGTCCCAGATATGGTATTCCTTCACCCTCCTAATGGTTCTCTCTGCTAGCAATCTCAGATTTGCAATGGCTTGCGTTCACTTGGTGTCTTTCTACGTTCCAAGTTGCTCTTTTGAATGGGCGTTGCCCCCACATCTGACAGCATCTTCTCTGTGATGGACCCCTTGTCTACCATGAGTCCATCACCAGGCTCAAACAGCTCAAGGATTCCAGATAGACGTGTGATCTGATCAGAGATGGACCCAGTGAAAACCTGGATACAAAGGTGATGGCTCCACAAGGTGCAATTCCAATCGGGCCCTTAAAGGTGGTGTGTTTTTTTGTAAGATTAAAAGGTCTCCGAGTGTACTGTCAGAGAGTTGGGGTTGGCTCAGCTCTGTGCAGTCCATGATAACTGGAGTACAACTTTGAACATGTCAGGCATGCTTGCCTGCACCTGCTCTCTGGACATCCAAATGGGTACAGAGTACAAGACAAGATACAGGTAGTTGGTCCAGTTTATTATAATTCAGTTTACTGTTCGGACACTCACGCAAAATATGTCCGCCAATACCTCCTTCAGCCCAGCAGCTACTCGACAGCAGTAAAGAAAAAACATGTCAATGAGCGGCAGCTTCCTCTTGGGCCTTGGTGTTGCGCTTCCCATTCCAGCCTTCTGGTCCTTGGACTAGTAGATTAACCTGGAGGCAGAGTGGGCAATGGACTCCCAGAACACCATGAAGACCCGAGTGGAACCGGGTATAGAACCTGAAGTTGTCATCAGATGCACAGAATCTTGGCAGCTGGAGATGGTGAACAGAGCGCTGTTGGACTTGTAGCTCTAGCTCCTTGATTCAATCCAGTGGAGCATCCAACACACCCATAGAAAAGAAAGAGGGTAATTTATATGGCAAAATTGTACTATTATTCTGTTTGATTATCAGTATCATGACACAGTAAACTAACTCTAACTAAGTCTAGTTCTCAGGACAAACGTAATCAAGTATGTTATGGTAGTGCTATTTGGTTTAAGAAAATGTCAAAACTAGGTCAAAACTAAGGGGAGGGTGGCTTAAGTTGGAGAGCAGAGTGCGAGAACATAGAGCATGCAAGCTGGATAGCGAGTTTAGTCGTTTTGTTATTGTTATGTCAAAAGCTGAATACAGGTAATACAATATCTGAACTATAGCAACAGTTTGCAGAACTACAGCGCTGAGCTAAGTTCACGTTACTCGCCAGGGAGTGCACGCAGTCATGGTCCGCTGCAGTCACTTCAGAGGCACCAACACTTCAGAGGCACCAACAGAGAACCAACAGGGAACTTTCAGTCTTAATGCGAACACGGCCTTTTTGTGTTATGTAGATGTTGGCCGGATTAAAATTCAGACGATTTGTATTTGCTCTCACACAGCTGTCACATACAGTCACATCCTTTGGGAAGTTGTGAAACCTGACGTATGGGTGTTTTTGTTTGTTGCTGGGACACTACAGTATCATTGGCGAGTGGACTGTGCAGCCATTATGCTAGCTTGCTAACTCCGTGCTGTTGCTAGCAACCAGAACATAAACAACGCCGCTTTGCTAAACTTCCGTTCTACAAACCCGGAAGCGTGAAACAATCCTATATGTAACTTTTTGGGAGACCTGACCAAATTCACATAGTAATGTGAGTTATAGATCTTTCATTCAAATGTAATAAAAAAAACAGATCAGGTCCATCCTGTTTCCATTGATCATCCTTGAGCTGTTTCAACAACTTGATTGGAGTCGACCTCTGGTAAACTGATTGGACATGATTTGGAACGGCACACACCTGTCGACCCCCCCCCCCATCAATCTACACACAATATCCCATAATGACAAAGCAAAAACAGGTTTTTAGAATTTAGAAACATAAATATCACATTTACATAAGTATTCAGACATAAGTTTATTTGTATCGTGCGCCTAATACAACAGGTATTAGGTCCTGGTTAGCCTTACCTTACCTGAAATGCTTACGTACAGGCTCCAACCAATAGTGCAAAAAAGGTGAACAATCGGTAAGTAAAGAAATAAAACAGTAAAAAGACAGGCTAAATACAGTAGTGAGGCTATAAAAGTAGCGAGGCTGATTAAGGTAGTATGTACATGTAGATATGTCTTTTTTATTTAACCAGGTAGGCTAGTTGAGAACAAGTTCTCATTTGCAACTGCGACCTGGCCAAGATAAAGCATAGCAGTGTGAACAGACAACACAGAGTTACACATGGAGTAAACAATTAACAAGTCAATAACACAGTAGAAAAAAGGGGAGTCTATATACAATGTGTGCAAAAGGCATGGGGAGGTAGACGAATAATTACAATATTTCAGATTAACACTGGAGTGATAAATGATCAGATGATCATGTACAGGTAGAGATATTGGTGTGCAAAAGAGCAGAAAAGTAAATAAATAAAAACTGTGGGGATGAGGTAGGTGAAAATGGGTGGGCTATTTACCAATAGATTATGTACAGCTGCAGCGATCGGTTAGCTGCTCAGATAGCTGATGTTTGAAGTTGGTGAGGGAGATAAAAGTCTCCAACTTCAGCGATTTTTGCAATTCGTTCCAGTCACAGGCAGCAGAGTACTGGAACGAAAGGCCGAATGAGGTGTTGGCTTTAGGGATGGTCAGTGAGATACACCTGCTGGAGCGCGTGCTACGGATGGGTGTTGCCATCGTGACCAGTGAACTGAGATAAGGCGGAGCTTTACCTAGCATGGCCTTGTAGATGACCTGGAGACAGTGGGTCTGGTGACGAATATGTAGCGAGGGCCAGCCGACTAGAGCATACAAGTCGCAGTGGTGGGTAGTATAAGGTGCTTTAGTGACAAAACGGATGGCACTGTGATAAACTGCATCCAGTTTGCGATCACGACACGCAGGTTCAAATATCAAAACAAACTCTGAACCAATTATATTAATTTGGGGAGAGGTCGAAAAGCATTAAACATTTATGGCAATTTAGTTAGTTAGCTTGCACTTGCTAGCTAATTTGTCCTATTTATCTAACTTGCTGTTGCTAGCTAATTTGTCCTGGGATATAAACATTGAGTTGTTATTTTACCTGAAATGCACAATATCCCAGGACAAATTATCCTGCAACAGCAAGCTAGCTAAATAGGACATATTAGCTAGCAAGTGCAAGCTAACTAGCTATATTGCCATACATGTTTAATGCTTTTCGACCTGTGCCCAAATTAATGTCATTTGGTTCAGAGTTTTTGATATTTTAACCTGCGTTTCGTGATCGCGTTTGGCGTAGGGGGGCAAAATACTGTAATGACCTGACTAGATCATAAATGAACAATTGTCCAGACAGAGGCTTGAGTTTGCGAATTGACGGTTTATTAAACCAACTTTACACAGGCTACTGTTTGGGCCGTAGCACACGCCAAATAGATGACAGATAACCCACAAGCCAATCGTGACCTTCTCTTGTGAAGCCCAGACGTAAGAGAGAGAGGACAAAGGCTGAACCTGGTCTTAACTTCCAATGCTCCACCCTCCTGCCCAACCCCCCTCCACGCCACTCCGCCAACCACCAGGATGCCCGGCATCAGAACATTCCAGGCATTCCCGTGATTGGCAGATAGCAGGTTGATTGACATGTCGGACCCCGCGAACACCGGGTACTGGTCAGTACAACACAACCACCTCCTAGCCTAACCCATAACACACAGCTGTCTGTGCGGGTCGCTACAATACATTTATGCCCGATAGCGCACAATGGCACATGCGCGCAGCGGGTCTGGGTTCCGTGTTAGTTTTGTTGTCCAGAAACTAAAGGCACAATCCTAGTCATATTAACATCCCATCCAAGTTGTTGCATATTTCAATTTTCCCTATAAGTTTCAAACGGAAATGTTAATATCTTGTGACATGAAACCGCTTGCATGATAAGGTGCGTCTTTTATACCAGTATTTTCTCGCAAATTACATTTGAGCAAATATTTGAAATTTTGTATTACATTATTACATTTACATTTAAGTCATTTAGCAGACGCTCTTATCCAGAGCGACTTACAAATTGGTGCATTCACCTTATGACATCCAGTGGAACAGTCACTTTACAATAGTGCATCTAAATCTTAAAGGGGGGGGTGAGAGGGATTACTTATCCTATCCTAGGTATTCCTTAAAGAGGTGGGGTTTCAGGTGTCTCCGGAAGGTGGTGATTGACTCCGCTGTCCTGGCGTCGTGAGGGAGTTTGTTCCACCATTGGGGGGCCAGAGCAGCGAACAGTTTTGACTGGGCTGAGCGGGAGCTGCTTCATTAAAGTAGTAAATAATATGAGACTTGCTATTGTCCCGTTTTTTTATGCTCTTATTGGAAAATGACGGTTCCTTGTACCCGTGTATAGTATTTTCTCTTGGTCAGGTATTTTTACTGTTAATGGTTCATACCGGTTAATGGGGGTTGTTTAGGTGACAGCAAAATTGACAGAAATTTGCTGCGCTATTGTATATGTGAGTGTGTTTAACATTAACATTTCCCTGTTGTATTCCTACTCTATTCTGCTGCTTCTGGGCTGGGAAGGAGAGAGAAAAGCGGGATGAGATGGATGACGAGAGGGCGTGGTATCTCCTGACCAGAGACACAGACTCCTCCTCCGTGGCCTTCTCTCACTTCCGATTCGACGTCGAGTGCGGAGAGGAGGTGCTATACTGGTAAGGGTTATGGTGGAGGGGATTCGATTAATGCCCCGGGTAAGCATTGATTGCATTATGGAACCATGAGCCACGGGAAGTCTTACCCAAACAAAAGTGATGTAGGTTAAGGAGGTGGAGTAATGAGTGTGGTTCTGTGTTTTCACATGCAAACATGATTGCTTTTGATAAAAACACTTTATCGGCCTTCCCAATGAAAAATGTGTTCGAAAATTCTAACATATATTTCATAGAAAAGAGATGTATGTTTCTGAACGATGCGTCATGCTGCCTTGCTAACATGACGAGCGCAAATTATTGTTCGATTTGAGAAGGGAGCGCCTCCATTACTGCTTTTGCCTGTTCACGTCACGGGCCATACCATGGTGCACTGCAGTTCAGCTTAACCGAACTCCCTCAATGTCACCTTTTATGGAAAATTGAACTGATAGGGTGAATCTTGATTTATCGTGTCTTCCCTCCTCGTCTACTTCTCCAAATCCATATGTAAAGATCCTAGGGTAGGAATCTCAGATCTTCGGCTCCAATGTGCTTTGAGAAGGAGACGAGTAGGAAGGAGACAGTTGAGTGGCACAACTATTGAAAGGGATTGTTGTCGAATGGCATTGCATATTGGGTTTCTTCTGGATGTTGATGTGTTATTTTTTGTAGTTATGAGGTCCAGTTGGAGAGCAGAGTAAGGAGGAAAGGACTGGGCAAGTTCCTCATCCAGATACTACAGCTCATTGCCAACAGGTACATATTATATATTAATATACACTGTGTACAAAACATGAACACTTTCTTAATATTGAGATGCACCCCCCATTTTGCCCTCAGAACAGCCTCAATTAGTTGGAGCATGGACTCTACAAGGTGTCAAGCATTCCACAGAATGCTGGCCCATGTTGACTCCAATGTCTCCCACAGGTGTCAATTTGGCTGGATATAATTTGGATGGTGTACCATTCTTGATACACATGACAAACTGTAGAGCATGAAAAACCCAGCAGCGTTGCAGTTCTTGACACAAACTGGTGGGCCTTGCACCTACTACCATACCCCGTTCACTTCAATCTTTTGGCTTTTCCATTCACCCTCTGAATGGCACACATACACAATCCATGTCTCAATTAGTCTCAAGGCTTAAAAATATTTATTTAACCTGTGTCCTCCCCTTCATCTATACTGATTGAAGTGGATTTAACGAGTGACATCAATAAGGGATCATAGCTTTCACCTAGATTCACCAAGTCAGTCTGTCATGGAAAGTGCTGGTGTCCTTAATGTTTTTTTTTACACTGTGTATAATATAGATATACGTATAGTAGTGTAGTATAATATAGTGTGTATAATGAGGAAAAATATAAACGTAACAATTTCAAAGATTTGACTCAGTTACAGTTCATATAAGGAAATCAGTCAATTGAAATACATTCAATAGGCCCTAATCTATGGATTTCACATGACTTGGAATACAGATATGCATCTGGTCACAGATACCTTTAAAAGTGGGGCCGTGGATCAGAAAACCAGTCAGTATCTGGTGTGACCACCATTTGGCTCATGTAGTGCAACATCTCCTTTGCATAGTTGATCAGGCCGTTGATTGTGCCCTGTGGAATATTGTCCCACTCCTTTGCTATGGCTGTGCGTTGTTGCTGGATATTGGCAGGAACTGGAACACACTGTTGTACACGTCGATCCAGAGCATGTCTGGTGAGTATGCAGGCCATGGAAGAACTGGGGCATTTTCGGCTTCCAGGAATTGTGTACAGATACTTGCAACATGGGGCCGTGCATTATCATGCTGAAACATGAGGTGATGGCGGCGGATGAATGGCACAACATGGACGTCAGGATCTCGTCACAGTATCTCTGTGCATTCACATGTCCATTGATAAAATGCAATTGTGTTCATTGTCCGTAGTAGGTTGGACCTACTGCCAAAATCTTTTTAAAAAACAATGACAAATTCACATTCAATTCTCTGGCAGCAGCTCTGGTGGACATTCCTGCAGTCAGCATGCCAATTGCACGCTCCCTCAAAACTTGAGACATCTGTGGCATTGTGCACATTTTAGAGTGGCCTTTTATTGTCCCCAGCACAAGGTGCACTGGTATAACGATCATGCTGTTTAATCAGCTTCTTGATATGCCACACCTGTCAGCTTAATATGCCACACCTGTCAGCTTGATGGATTATCTTGACAAGGGAGAAATGCTCACTAACAGGAATGTAATCAAATGTGTGCACAAAACTTGAAAGAAATAAGATTTTTGTGCGTATGGAACATTTCTGGGATCTTTTATTTCAACTCATGAAACATGGGACGAACACTTTACATGTTGTGTTTATATTTTTGTTCAGTGCAGTTCCTCGTCTAAGTCGTACAGCTCATTGCCAACAGGTTGGTACTGAACTATAGATTGAATTTCTATGCACTGAATGTCTATGATAACCATGCCATAGGAACACTAGAAGGCTCATAAGCTCCTCTGGAATGCAAAAACACTGAAGAGAAAAGAGCAGTAACAACTAGTGTTGTCACAATACCAGAATTTTGACTTCAATACCGATACCAGGTTTAGTATCACAATACTCGGCACCTTCATGATACTCTACCAAAACGATACCATGGCAAAAACATAAGGCATATTAGCCAAAGTAATTTGATTCAGCCAGATAAACTCAACTACTGCTCTGTTAAATTGTTGGGCATCTTTTGAGTTCAATATCATTACAATTGCATTTTTTTACATAAGTTGTTTAGACAGCCATATATGTATTAATTAATCAGTCGTACAATAAATGTAACTTTGGTAAAACAATCGAACTACATAATGGTAGTCATCTCTATTGATAACCTGGGTAAATGTAAATTAAGCCTATCCACAATACAGGTGAATACATATTCAATAAGAGTGTGTGCAGGCTTTGTTTTGGCTGATTTCATGTGGCTGCAGATGACAAACAATCTTTTTCCCTTCCATTTGTGACTTATTTTATTGTACTGATCAACAACATTTGCATAGAAGTAACTTCTTTTATAAAAATGTGTGCAATCACTTTAACCAGGAATGACATCGTTCAAGAGGCATTCAGTTCGCTGAGGCAATAGGATCATCTTTGGGAGAGACTTGAGCGAGAGGGAGACCGAATAAACTTTTTGGTGGCAATCAGCTTAGAAATCAGCATATTTTGCATTATGGTATTCATTTCACAAACTAAGTAATATATGCCATTTAGCAGACGCTTTTATCCAAAGCGACTTACAGCCATGTGTGCATACATTCTATGTATGGGTGGTCCCGGGGATCGAACCCACTACCCTGGCGTTACAAGCGCCATGCTCTACCAACTGAGCTACAGAAGGACGGGTATCGAATTGATGTTAGCTTTAGCTGTCAGTTAGCAAGGAAAGCTACTGGTATTTTCTTCCAGTGTAAAGTGTTTTAGCCTGTATGGACATTGTTTTGTGAACAGTAATTATTTTCAACATTTCTGCATGCCATGTCACATTATTCAAATGTGTTAACTTCTGTGTGTCATGAGTGGAAAGCTAAATCGATGCATCCCAGACTCCCAATGCAGGCTGGAAATTAGTAAGTGGAGCCGGCACAGTGCACGCTGTAATAAGAGGTCGGCTGCGCTAATAGACAGGCTTGAACCGTGAGACACATTTGACAGAAGTACCGAAAGTAACACAAATTATTGTACCGAACCGTTTTTCATGTACCGAAATGGTACCGAAGTTTCGGTATACTGTGCAACACTAAAAACAACAAGCTATCTGAAATATTCTACCACCAAGCCCTATAGAAACTGTAACTATTTCAATCTCTTTCTGTGTCTCTCTGGTCTCTTTCTCCCACTCCCAATCTTTTCCCTTTTGTTCTTTTTCTCTCTCCCACCTTTCTCACACCAG
This sequence comes from Oncorhynchus gorbuscha, assembly GCF_021184085.1. Classification (NCBI taxonomy): domain Eukaryota; kingdom Metazoa; phylum Chordata; class Actinopteri; order Salmoniformes; family Salmonidae; genus Oncorhynchus; species Oncorhynchus gorbuscha. The sequence continues at coordinate 20,254,223 of NC_060197.1, forward strand.
CATACAGATGAAGAAGGTAATGTTAACAGTATTCAAACACAACCACGGGGCACACCAGTTCTTCAGGGACGCCTTTACAGTGAGCCTCCATAGCTTTTCAACAGCTTTTCAGCATGTACTAACACATTATTATGATTATGTTCTTTAGAAATAACTGTTGGCACAGTACTGTAATCAATCCACTCCTTTCTCCATCTCTCTTGCCTCTTTTGCTTTCTGTGCATCTTGTCTTTCTCTCCCCCCCTACCCTCTCAATATCTCCCTCCTCCTCCCTCACCCCCTCCCAGGTTTGAGATCGATGACACCTCCCCTAGTATGTCTGGTTGCTGCGGTGACGACTGCACCTATGAGATCCTGTCACGGCGGACCAAACACGCAGAGGCCTCGGGTCACAGCCATGGGGGAGGGGGGCACTGTGGGGGCTGCTGCCACTGAGGGACATGCCTACTTCCAGTTCCTGTTTCACCACGTCCTGGTCCGATGCTCTAAAACCTATCCCACTTTCCTAATCATGTGTCTTTACCGTTGTACACCCCCCTTTAAGCCCCAAAATTGACAGACCCCCGACCCCCTCTTTTCTGTCCTGTATCGCACCCCCCCCACACAAACACTTCCCTCGCCCCTGCATATTCCACCTCTTTCTTTTCCATTCTATTTCGGTCTTTGACAAGTTAGGAATCTGCTTGTGCCCCGTCTGTCCACCCCTCCTTCTCTTCAACAGCTTTCTTAACAGTCCCAAGGCTCCATCGCAATAATCCTAACGTGCGTACTATTATGGATAGAGCAGTGTATTGGCGACGCATTCTGAATGGTGGATGTTGGGACAAGAGCCGTACAAATGTATTTCTTAGTTTGATGAGGTATTCCAATTTTAGAATTAAGGCTGTAATGTTAGAAAATGTGGAAAAAGACGAGGGGTCTGACTACTTTCCGAATGCACTGAAGATGAGCTGTTTTATGTACGATCTCTCATTTTTTGCCCTCTACTTTCCAACCCGATAATATCTCTCGGGTTTAAATCCCAACTGACACTCCTCGTTTTTCTTAGCAGGCATGTTATGGTCCAATAGTTTGTGGTAAGAAGACAAATCACTCCTAATCACAGATTTCCTTAACCCTTAAACAATATGGGCCTGTTTTCCAGACAGAGATTAGCCTAAAAACTAGTCCAGGATTAAAAAACTATTTGAATTGCGATTACACATGGAGTATTTTTGTCTGGTGGGTAAAAATGGAGACCTGTGTCGATAGGTATCCTCTACCTGGATTGGTGGCTTGGTTGGGTTTGTGTTGTGGTGGGGAACAGTTTTGTTTCAATTTAATATATTTTTGTTTAGGGAAGAAATGTTACATTTTTGTTTTTATTAACATCAGACACATTATTTTATTAAGACGTGTTGGATATCCTCACCTCATCCTCATGTTCAACTAGTTTTTAAAAATGTGTGTCTGTCAATCCCTCTACCCTTGTAGATCTGTTAAATTCATTGGATTTGTTTTTTTTATTTGCCTTTTACAGGTAAAACACTTGTTTTCAGTTTAAAAATTACATTTAAACTCAATGTTTGATAACGAGTGGTCCTGTCTTGTGATTGATTGAATATTAACTGACAAAGATGAAAGGGAAAAAACTAGACTGTCATTTCTGCCTTGTCTGTATTTTATTTGTATGATACAAATAAAGGAAACTTGTTTGACTTCTATCCAGTTGTCTGTATTTTAAATATAGGTATGTACAGTCGTGGCCAAAAGTTGAGAATGACACAAATATGAATTTTCACAAAGTCTGCTGCCTCAGTGTCTTTTAGATATTTTTATCAGATGTTACTATGGAATATAAGTAACGTATAAGTATAATTACAAGCATTTCATAAGTGTCAAAGGCTTTAATTGACAATTACATGAAGTTGATGCAAAGAGTCAATATTTGCAGTGTTGACCCTTCTTTTTCAAGACCTCTGCAAACCGCCCTGGCATGCAGCCCATTCTTGCATAATCGATGCTTGGAGTTTGTCAGTTTTGCTTGTCCACCCGCCTCTTGAGAATTGACCACAAGTTCTCAATGGGATTAAGGTCTGGGGAGTTTCCTGGCCATGGACCCAAAATAGTTGATGTTTTGTTCTCTAAGCCACTTAGTTATCACTGTTGCCTTATTGCAAGGTGCTCCATCATGCTGGAAAAGGCTTTGTTTGTCACCAAACTGTTCCTGGATGGTTGGGAGAATTTGTTCTCGGAGGATGTGTTGGTAACATTATTTATTCATGGCTGTGTTCTTAGGCAAAATTGTGAGTGAGCCCACTCACTTGGCTGAGAAGCAACCCCACAAATGAATGGTCTCAGGATGCTTTACTGTTGGCATGACACAGGACTGATGATAGCGCTCACCTTGTCTTCTCTGGACAAACTTTTTTCCGGATGCCCCAAACAATCAGAGAAAATGACTTTACCCCAGTCCTCAGCAGTCCAATCCCTGTACCTTTTATCAGTCTGTCTCTGATGTTTTTTTAATGGAGAGAACGGGCTTCTTTGCTGCCCTTCTTGACACCAGACCATCCTCCAAAAGTATTCGCCTCACTGTGCGTGCAGATGCACTCACACCTGCCTGCTGCCATTCCTGAGCAAGCTCTGTACTGGTGGTGCCCCGATCCCGCAGCTGAATCAACTTTAGGAGACGGTCTTAGCGCTTGCTGGACTTTCTTGGGCACCCTGAAGCCTTCTTCACAACAATTGAACCGCTCTCCTTGAAGTTCTTGATGATCCGATAAATGGTTGATTTAGGTGCAATCTTACTGGCAGCAATATCCTTGCCTGCAAAGCCCTTTTTGTGCAAAGCAATGATGACTGGACGTGTTTCCTTGCAGGTAACCATGATTGATTCCAAGCACCACCCTCCTTTTGAAGCTTCCAGTCTGTTATTCGAACTCAATCAGCATGACAGAGTGATCGCCAGCCTTGTCCTCGTCAACACTCACACCTGTTAACAAGAGAATCACTGACGTGATGTCAGATGGTCCTTTTGTGACAGGGCTGAAATGTTTTTTGGGGGATTCAGTTAATTTGCATGGCATAGAGGGACTTTGCAATTAATTGCAATTCATCTGATCACTCTTTAAAACATTCTGGAGTATATGCAAATTGCCATCATACAAACTGAGGCAGCAGACTTTGAAAATTAATATTTGTGTCATTCTCAAAACTTTTGGCCACGACTGTATGTCCCAAATGCCACTCTGTTCCCTATATAATGCCAGAGCATTATGGGCCCTAGCCAAAAGTTGTGCGTTTGGGACGTTTTGTCAGTCATAGAACACTTTTGTCAGTCACAGATTCATTTGAATTTCTTGCGCAATTCTTTGAAATGCAAAGTGGAGCCTGAACATTTCTTAATTCTTTACTTTACACAGCCGGTTGAATAGGCCATTAAGCATCCAACAGGAAGGTGTGATTACTTCCTGGAAACGGTGACAGTGGAGCATGTGTGCATACAGTGTGTGCAGTGTGAGAGGGAAAGAGACAGATTGAGAATGAGGGAGATGGTGATGGTGAGGAATTGACTTTAAAGAGAGTACTGAGAGTACTGAGTAGAAGAAAAATTATTTCATGGAGGCAAATGTATTATATATTTTAAGAGAAACTGGGCTGGCAGGTTGGATTTACAATTTCTATCTATCTACCTGATTTATTGTTTATACCTGTCTCTGGTCAATATAATGTATAGTCTACGGGATCTCTGGTAAAGCATTTTCTGTGGGGTTTATCGGCAGTTGGCATCCAACATTCTGGTGCATTACTGGCCCACACTCCAGTACAGTAGGTGGCGGTAATGCACCATAACATTAGATGCCAACCGCCGATAAACCCCACACAATAAGATGCTTTACCAAAGATCCCACAGATTATATATTATATTGACAAGATACTCAATTGGCCGCTCTAACAATGAAAATAAATATCTTCAAAAAAGGAAGGCAGTCAGGAGGAGGCAAGGACCATTCAAGCCAATGAGAGGGCAGATAGGACTGTGATAACAGGCACAACTCCAATATAGTGTTTTTTTTCTCAGAGTTGGGTGGAGGTCACCTGTCCTACTTATCAGTAGCTACATTCATAACAACCTAAGCATTACGAAACTTCTGTTCGGTCAAATTAGCCACATTTTTGGGGTTAACCAAATTCAACACGCATTGATCTCTATACATAAACTTCTGGCTTGGTGAGCAAAACATTTTTTTAACGCCACCTGTTGGAGAACACAGATTTTGGTCCCTGTTATCCCTCTCATTTAGCCTCTTCCTCTTTGGTGATACTTTAGAGGAGATAGTCGCCAGCCATGTACAGCCGTAATGGAAATTTTAGTGACCTTATTTGACCTATTCTACTGCTTTTGAGATACGGTTCGATCCCACCTTGGGGCACTACTTTAGTAATTACAACACTAAACAATCACAATACAGTAACTATTAGTCACTTATGTATTATGTATTCATTATATAATTGTGTCAGTTATTAATAATAAACCTTTAAACTGGATTCTTCCTCCCCTCTCTCCCTATGTTTCAGCTCCAGATGACAAAACCTGCTCACACTCCCAGAGGGTTGGAGGTCTCCTTTTGGTCACACATTTTATTTGGAGAAATATCCAATAAACCAAAAGACATTTCTTTAACTGTGAATGTACTTTATTGCAGACATTTTACTCAAATAAAATGGAGCATACATAAAATAAACAAGTTAATACAATTTATTTACATTGGGTGTGAGTGTCATGTTTTGTAAGTCAGACAAAAGCACACAGTATTTACCCACAAACTATCCGCATATGAAATGGAGCATACATAAAATGAAAATGTATTTACATATTCACATACTATTGTGTGTGTGTGTGTGTGTGAGAGAGAGAAAGAGAGCGAGAGAGAGTGTGCATGTTGTGTATTTCTTTTTCCTTGTCAGCAATCATCTGTCCTAAACATGCCATCTCCACCAAATGTGAGTAAGCACAACTGCACATGGCTGTTGTGGGAAAAGGATAACACAATCTGTATCTCCAATCCTAAAATAAAATAGAGCATACACATAAAATACAAACGTAATTACAATGTATTTACATACTAATGTGTGTGAGAGAGTGTGTGTGTATGTTTTATTTTTTCTTGTTAGCCACCCATCTGTGCTTTTCTGCTTCATAAAAAGATGAGTTCTGGACCTCCCTGATCTCTCTCGCCATCCTTGGCCTTGGTTGCTTGATAAATTTTAATCGCTACATACAGTGCATTTGGAAAGTATTCAGACCCCTTCCCATTTTCCACATTTTGTTACATTACAGCCTTATTCTGAAATTGATTAAATGATGTCCCCCCCCTCAATCTTCACACATAATGACAAGGCGGAAAAACAGGATTTTTGGCAAGACGGAAGCCACTCCTCAATAAAAGCCATGTGACAGCGTGCTTGGAGTTCAGACCATGAGACTCTCCGGTTGATGAAAACAATATTGAATGTCAAGCGTCACGTCTGGCGGAAACGGGGCATCATTCCTACGGTGAAGCATGGTGGTGGCAGCATCATGCTGTGGGGATGTTTTTCAGGGGCAGGGACTGGGAGACCAGTCAGGATTGAGGGAAAAATGAACGGAGCAAAGTACAGAGAGATCCTTGATGAAAACCTGCTCCAGAGCCCTAAGGACCTCAGACTGGGGCGATGGTTCACCTTCCAACAGGACAATGACCCTAAGCACACAGCCAAAATAATGCAGGAGTGGCTTCGGGACAGGTCTCTGAATGTCTTTGAGTGGCCCAGCCAGAGCCCGAACTTGAACTCGATCAAACATCTCTGGAGAGACCTGAAAATAGCTGTGCAGCAATGTTTCCCATCCAACCTGACAGAGCTTGAGAGGATCTGTAGAGAAGAATGGGACAATTAACAAACATGTCTAAAAACCTGTTTTTGCTTTGTCATTATGGGATATTGTGTGTAGATTGATGATGGGGAAAAACTATTTCATTTTAGAATAAGGCTGTAGAATCATAATAACTAAATCCATTTTAGAATAAGGCTGTAACGTTGACAGGTCTGAATACTTTTTGAATGCACTCATTGTGGAGAACAAATGTCAGTTTGGCCTGAGCGATGTGGATGGGTAGCCAGGGAATGGCCTTGGTACATCAAAAATAATTTTGCAGGACAATAAACATATTTGTCTGACACTCCTGGGAACCCTGTACTTATGTGGGGGCTGTTATGGCCCTGTTTCAGCTCCAGATGACAAAACAGCACACACTACCCAAAGGTTGCAGGTCTGCTGACTTCCTTTTGGTCCTTAATATTAATCAGGTTAAGTAATCCCTCTCACCCCACCCCCCCTAAGTTTTAGATGCACTATTGTTAAGTGACTGTCCCACTGGATGTCATAAGGTGAATGCACCAATTTGTAAGTCGCTCTGGATAAGAGCGTCTGCTAAATGACTTAAAATGTAAAATGTAAAGAAATATCCAATAAACCAAACTGTTGCTTGAACTATCAATATATATTTTTTTGCACAGAATCCTCAAATAAAATAAGAGTATACATGAAATAAACAATGTATTTACATTGGGTCTAATGTGTGTGTGCATGTGAGAGAGAGTGAGGCATATTTTCCAACTCAGAAAAAAGCACAAAGAATTTCCTCAAACTAAAAATTAAGCAAAACTCTGACAATATTATCAATCACACTTTAATTGGATAGATATTTAGAGTAATTATGTAGATATTGATTAAGTGACAATGCCAGAGAAGCCGGTGTTTGGAAGATATTTTTGCACAAGTGTTGTTTAGGTTCGAGACATATTTGAGGGCTGGCAAACCATGCTAATATATCCTCCAAACACCGGCTTCTCGGGCATTATCACTTTTATACAACGGGTTACCAACATATTCAAACAATTATTGACATTTTCAATAAAAACGTTATTTTGATTAATTTATTTCATACTACTTCATCCTTACACAATATATAGTCCCGGCACAAATCTAGGGTTGCTACCCAAGCTGGCTGGTCGTTCATTCTATTGGTTCGGTTGCTGGAGACGTGACCCAGTCGTTCAGTCTTTTTGTCCTGTATATATTGTAATGAAACAGGCAGGGAAGGGAGCAAGTCTCGAACCCTCGCCCTTCGAGCCGAGGTCCGGCGCGCTATCGACTGCGCCGCAAAAGCATGCTCGTGCAGCAGAGTCGATGTCCGCACTTATAGCTTGCGATGTCCGCGCTAGCTTGCGGCTCTACGACTTATATAGTAACGCTGACAGTAACGCGCTCACCTGCCAAGCACCCGCACTGTCGTGGATGCAAGATCCGATCACTTCTGACACCAGTGTAATGAAACAGCAGAGAGCAGGTCTTGACCTTCGAGCCCGAGGTCCGGCGCTCTAAATGTTCCATTGCCATACTGGATGGCAACGTTCTTATCTCTTGCTTGCTAGCCAGGCGAAAACCAGAGGAAAATTGTTATGGAATTATTTTGTTTTGAGCTTGGAATGACTTCCAATGGAATGCTATTGAAAGATCTAATTCCCACCTCCCAGATTGCAGTTCCTATGGCTTCCACTAGATGTCAACAGTCTTTATACAAGGTTTTAGGCTAGTTTTTTTGAAAAATGAAGAAGCAATTGTCGTCGTTCCAAATTGAGCGCCAGTAGTCTTTTTGCGCACATGAACGTGGGCGCGCTCTTCATTCTTTTCCTTTGCTATTGAACATAATAATCTCCGTCTGAAATATTATTGTTTATTTAGATATTAGACAACATGAGGATTAATAAAAAACATTGTTTAACTCATTTGGACGAACTTTGCTGGTAACTTTTTGGAATCCTTTGTATGCACATTGAAGGACTGGATTATTGAATTCAATGGCAATAACTAAACAGGGTTTTGGGATATAAAGAAGGATTTTATCGAACAAAACAACCATTCATTGTGTAGCTGGGACCCTTGGAATTGCAAACAGAGGAAGATCTTCAAAAGTAAGTGATTCATTTTACCGCTATTTATGATTTTGTGACACCAGTGCTGGTTTGAAAGATATGTTGACATGGGGCGCTGTCCTCAGACAATCGAATGCTATGCTTTAGCCATAGAGCCTTTTTGAAATCTGACAATGCAGTTATATTACCAAGATTTTAAGCTAAAGAATAATTTATGACACTTGTATTTTCATGAATGTTAAATATTACGATTTTGTATTTTGAATTTGGCACGCTTTGATTTCACCGGATGTTGTCGAATTTGATCTTCTAAGAGGTTGCCTTAAGCTGGGCATCATTCACAAGTGATAATACTGTATATCATTGACAAGTGATAGGCTAATATTGTCACCCATCTGACTGTTCTTGATTTAATCCCGTCTTTACATCTTATTTAGTATATGTGTAAAATTTGTTTCGATTTAGAATGGAGCATAATCATGCAACTCTCTCTAAACGGGCAGGTGAAAAAATATATGTAATTTATGCAATTTAATAGCGAATGAAGGACGCTTTTCCCGTGGTTCTTCATGCCAGCCAGGTAGGCTATACTCCTGTTGTAAAGAGAAGCAATATGCTTAATATAGGCCTCGCCTGTAGAAAGCTGATGGGATCCTCCTCTTTTTAATAGAGTAAAGGCCATTTTACACATATTATTTAGTATATGTAAAGACAGGATTAAATCAAGAATAGTCCGTTTCTTTTTTTTCTACTATGTTATTGACTTGTTTATTATTTATTGTTTACTCCATGTGTAACTCTGTGTTGTTGTCTTTTCACACTGCTATGCTTTATCTTGGCCAGGTCGCAGTTGCAAATGAGAACTTGTTCTCAACTAGCCTACCTGGTTAAATAAAGGTGAAAAAAAAAAATCACTGTTTTCTCATGCAATTGAATGGCCTATAGAAATGTTGCACAAAATGAGCTCATGGGCTCTCATTAAGTGTTTGATTAGATTTTCGATTACATTTGCATTGACTTCAGAGTGATTAGAGGGACAGTAGAGTGCTGAGTACCAGCCAGTTGGCAAGTTTGGTAGGCTACTAATGACCATCAGCAGCATCAGAGCTTGTTTTTCTACCCAATTTCAATCTTGTCTCATTGCTGCAACTTCCCAACAGGCTTGGGAGGTGAAGGTCGAGTCATGCGTCCTCTGAAACATGACCCGTCAAACTGTACTTCTTAACACCTGCTTAACGCGGAAACCAGCTGCACCAATTTCTTGGAGGAAACACTGTTCACCTGAAGACTACGGTCAGCCTGCAGGTGCCTTGCCTGCCACAAGGAGTCACTAGAGCACAATGAGACAAGTAAAGCACCCCTCGTCCAAACCCTCCGTTAACCCGGACGGCGCTGGGCCAATTGTGCACCACCCTATGGGACTCCCGATCATGTGATTACAGTCCTGGATCGAACCTGGGTCTGTAGTGACGCCTCCAGCACTGCGATGCAGTACCTTAGACCACTGCGCCATTTGGGAGGCCCTTTATTTTCATTTGAAAAATTATTATTTTGTATTTAGTTCAATTTGTCAGGGGGTGTTGCAGCACCCTCAACACCGCTACTTCCTGTGGCTATAACTATATATAAAGCTTCACTCCACGTTTCATTCTAAATGCCTACTGCTTGCAAAATAAATAAATAAATAATTATGTTTCTTTGCAGGACAAGGATTATCCTGACTTTCAAGACTGCCTGAATGGCTTAGCCTTGCTTTTCTGGTTGGCTGAAAGTTTCACCATCCAATTGTTTCAGATCTACAGGAGGGCAAGTTTCACCATGGCAGAGCATGGCACAGGATAATTATTAGAATTGTGGCAAATATTTGTGAATTACTTAATTGATCCATGCTGGCTTTCGAAGGCTACCTGAGACATGAAACAGATGGATGAGAGGGCACAGGATGTCACCAAATTTATCAATGCCCAATTTGCCTGAATGGGTAATGGAAACACTTCAACCACTACATATTATACAACAATAACGAGGTTTCCATCGAACCTTTGTATGTGGGTAAAATACATAAAATATTTTTACCTGACATGACAGGCCTAATAGAAACAGCAAATTTGTCGGTAAACTTTCCAAATGTCGACAAAACTAAATACGCTAGACAAGGTGGGATTTTTCTTCAGGTGTGAAATGGCAGTGGAACCACCTTTATGTGCAAATATGGATTTAATAGCAATCATATGCCCTTTGACGTATTACCTTCCAAGAAAATTATCTTTGGTTATAGTCACAGCCATATAAATTCCCCCTCAAGCCAATACCACGACGGCCGTCAGAAGAAGAGGACGAGCGTTACATACAATGGGGCAAAAAAGTATTTTCACACACTGTTGCTGGTATTTTGGCCCATTCCTCCATGCAGATCTAATCTAGAGCAGTGATGTTTTGGGGCTGTTGCTGGGCAACACGGACTTTCAACTCCCTCCAAAGATTTTATATGGGGTTGAGATCTGGAGACTGGCTAGGCCACTCCAGGACCTTGAAATGCTTCTTACGAAGCCACTCCTTCGTTGCCCGGGCGGTGTGTTTGGGATCATTCTCATGCTGAAAGACCCAGCCACGTTTAATCTTCAATGCCCTTGCTGATGGTAGGCTTTGTAACTTTGGTCCCTGCTCTCTGCAGGTCCCCCGTTTGGTTCTGGGATTTTTGCTCACCGTTCTCGTGATCATTTTGACCCCACGGAGTGAGATCTTGCATGGAGCCCCAGATCGAGGGAGATTATCAGTGGTCTTGTATGTCTTCCATTTCCTAATAATTGCTCCCACAGTTGATTTCTTCAAACCAAGCTGCTTACCTACTGCAGATTCAGTCTTCCCGGCCTGCTGCAGGTCTACAATTTTGTTTTTGGTGTCCTTTGACAGCTCTTTGGTCTTGGCCTTAGTGGAGTTTGGAGTGTGACTGAGGTTGTGGACAGGTGTCTTTTATACTGATAACAAGTTCAAACAGGTGCCATTAATACATGTAACGAGTGGAGGACAGAGGAGCCTCTTAAAGAAGAAGTTACAGGTCTGTGAGAGCCAGAAATCTTGTTTGTTTGTAGGTGACCAAATACTTATTTTCCACCATAATTTGCAAATAATTCATTAAAAATTATACAATGTGATTTGTCTGTCATAGTTGAAGTGTACCTATGATGAAAATTACAGGCCTCTCTCATATTTTTAAGTGGGTGAACTTGCACAATTGGTGGCTGACTAAATACTTTTTTGCCCCACTGTACATGCCATTATTGGACTATAATATTACTATGGGCCATTATAGTATTAAGCACTATAGGCAATTACAAGATTATACCAATAAATACACTCAATCCCAGGATTACACATAGTGTCTTTGCTTACTGTCTTTAGTACTTTTTCAGACTTTTAACAAGAAACACATTCTCTTAACACCCACAGCACCCGATGTCACAGGAAGGCCAAAAAGATCATCAAGGACATCAACCACCCATGCCACGGCCTATTCATCCCACTACCATCCAGAAGGCGAGGTCAGTACAGGTGCATCAAAGCTAAGACCAGATATTGAAAAACAGCTTCCATCTCAAGGCCGGCTACCACCCAGTTACCCAGTTACCCTGCACCTTAGATGCTGCTGCCCTATATACATAAACATGGAATCACTGGTCACTGTAATAATGGAACACTAGTCACTTTAATAATGTTTACATACTGCTTTACTCATTTCATATGTATTGTGGTAAACCGTGGGGTGTTGGGTTGAGCGTGCAGAGACTGACACAGAGACATGGAGATTTAAGTCAAAGGTAATGAAGGTTTCGCTCGGTCCTACTTCTCTACGGTGGCTTGGTGTTGGTCTCTCCCGGTTTTCTCTGGCGGTGTGCCACCGTGCTCCTTTTATTTGGCCTCCACGGCTGGTTGACACTTTCCTCTAATTTCCTCCACTTAGAGCTGTCCGTGTCGGGGTGCCCAGCTCCTGTATTCCTAGCAGAGGGAGCCAACGTCGCCTCAGTAGACCTCCTGGGATACCACAGTATATACCGTATTTTATTATTTGTATTGTTAGATACTACTACACTGTTGGAGCTAGGAACACAAGCATTTCTAAATATGTGTGTGTATGTGACTGATAACATTTGATTTGATTTGAAAAGGTCCTGAGCGCTCTGTAGCAGGTTTTCATTAAGGAACTCTCTGTACTTTACTCCGTTCATCTTTCCCTTGATTCTGACTAGTCTCCCAGTCCCTGCCGCTGAAAAACACTCCCACAGCATGATGCTGCCACCACCATACTTCATCGTAGGGATGGTGCCAGGTTTCCTCCAGACGTGACGCTTGGCATTCAGGCCAAAGCCTTCAATCTTGGTTTCATCAGGCCAGAGAATCTTGTTTCGCATGGTCTGGGAGTATTTAGGTGCCTTTTTAGCAAACTCCTAGCAGGCTGTCATAAGCGTTTTACTGAGGAGTGGCTTCTGTCTGGCCACTCTACCATAAAGGCATGATTGGTGGAGTGCTACAGAGATGGTTGTCATTCTGGAAGGTTCAGCCTTACATTCTCCTGAAAAATGTATTGATAAACTTTTAAATTCATTTTTCCGTCAGGCAACAAAGCAGTCCCAAACCATGATGCTCCCTCCACCATAGTTTACTGTTTGGGAAGAGGTTTTGATGTCGGTGTGCTGTGCCTTTTTTCTTGACACATAATGTTCTGTGTTCCTTCCAAACAACATAACTTTAGTTTCATTTGTCCACAGAAAATGTTGCCAGTAGCACTCTGGAACATCCAGGCGCTCTTTTGCAAACTTCAGACGTGCAGCAATGTTTTTTTCTGGACAGCGGTGGCTTCTTCCATGGTGTCATCCCATGAACACCATACTTGTTTATATTTTTTTCAGATTATAGACTCTAAACAATAAATGACAACGTGAATTTACAAAACCGAAACAGTACCATGTGGCCCAAACAATCACACGGAAACTAACACCCACAAACCAACAGTGAAACCCAGGCTACCTAAGTATGATCCTCAATCAGAGACAACTAACGACACCTGCCTCTGATTGAGAACCATACTAGGCTGAACACAAAAACCAACATAGAAAATCAAACATAGACTGCCCACCCCAACTCACACCCTGACCATACTAAAACAAAGAATAAAATAACAGAACTATGGTCAGAACGTGACAATTCTTCTTAACCTCATTGAGCATTCTGCGCTGTTCTCTAGCAGTCATCTTTGCAGGACGGCCACTCCTAGGGAGAGTAGCAACAGTGCTGATATTACTCCATTTATAGACAATTTGTCTTACCCTGTTTAGAGATACTTTTGTAACCCTTTCCAGCTTTATGCAAGGCAGCAATTCTTAATCTTAGGCCTTCTGCGATCTCTTTCGTTTGAGCCATGGTTCACATCAGGAAATGCTTCTTGTGAATAGCAAACTCAAATTGTGTGTGTGTTTTTTATGGGGCAGGGCAGCTCAAACCAAAATCTCCAATCTCGTCTCATTGATTCGACTCCAGGTTAGTTGACTCCTGACTCCAATTAGCTTTTGGAGAAGTCATTAGCTTAGGGGTTCACATACTTTTCCCAACCAACACGGTGAATGTTTAAATTCAATATAGACAAGAAAAATACAACAATTTGTGTGTTATTAGTTTGAGCACACTCTGTTTGTCTATTGTTGTGACTTAGATGAAGATCAGATCAAATTTGATGTCAAATTTATGCAGAAATCCAGGTAATTACAAAGGGTTCAAATACTTTTTCTTGCCACTGTATATCTTTTCAAAAGTATTCTGATACTTAATCATTAATTTTATACAAATTCAGATGCAAACCTTATAATTGAGAGTTGTAAACAAATAGAGGTATAGTTATGTGGTTCTATCATCTTTCATGGTGTCACAACATCAAAACAAATTCAACATGAGGGTTCTTTTAGTCTCCACTGGATATTTCCACATTCTCAAAAATATAAATATTGTTTAATTGTATAATATCCCCAATTTGGAGGAGGTTTGAGTTTTGGCGGGAGAAGGTCCTTTGTTCTTGTAAGGTCTCTACCACCATACTGCTTGGCATGGGATGGTATTGACAATCATCATACAACTGGCCAACAGCCCCAGTGAGGTAACATGACTGAACAAAGTGAGTTGTTTTAGAACGGCTCACGACTTGGTTTATGAATGTAAAATGGGGTCCCGGTGATCCGCTATGGGAAGACCTTGGGCTAGAACAGGGGTAGGCAACCCTGGTCCTGGAGTGTTTTTGATTTAACCGACCTGGAAGACCAGATGTGTTGAATTGAACCGATCACTCAACTGATCAATTAGCTCAGTTGGTCAGGTGTGGTGCCTAGTTGGGATAAAATCCTGCAGTAGGCCTACCTGCGGCACTCCAGGAATAGGGTTCCCTACCCTGGGCTAGAAGCAAGCAGTTTTCGAAGTAGTAATGGTGTAACAATGACGCTAGCGGATCTGCACTCACTTTTTTCTCTGGGCACTTGGAAGTAACGGTACAGTGAAGCCTTATCATTACAACAATTATTAATGGGTATATTTTCTTCTTAGTCGCACAGTGCTACCAAAATGCAGCAAAATGTTTTGGTGCATATGCGACCAAATTGGTCACACTTAGAGCCCTGATTAAGATGAACAAACATCCCCTGAAACTCATTGCTGCCTTTGAAACATACAACCTGATATGATTTGTATAATTGAATGTATTTAAACCTCTGTGAAGTTTGTAAACTTTTACATTTTTAATCATTATCTTTCTTTATACATTTTTCTTAAATCTGTACTCTGCTAAATATGCATTTAAAATGTATAATACAACTGCCGTATATTTTTGTACATTTTGAAGTGTAATAATTTTGTACATTTTTAAAATGCACCTTCGCCATTGGATGGAAACCGAGCTATTGTAGATTTAAGTAGATCATTTTTTTTAGTGTGCGTGATTGCGTCCAGCAGTTTTTATCAACACAAGTTAGTTAAATGGAAATGCACACTAGCAGGCAATTGTCACATCTATTTTCTATGCAAACTTTCTAAATGTAGTTCATGTAAACATTGGCAGCAGAAAGGATACAGCATCAGTAGTGTCTACTGTCATCTCTCTCTCCTTCATTTTCTTCAGTATTGTCAGCAAACTCAATGTGGCAAATGCTTGATAAACTATTTAATATAATGTCAAGTAATAGACAAAAAATAGTGGCATGAAGTAATTTTATTCGGTTTTAAAATCAATAAATTATACTTTTTTTGGCACAAGGATGAGGTATGTTGTCGTATTTTCTATTGTAGTCAAAGAAAAGAGTAGCCATGTTTGCTAACAATTGCTAGCCAGTGGAGATGCCAGTGGAAAAGCCACTCCAGAAACTTTTAGAACTTGGTGCAAACATTACACCACTTCTCAGAACAAGTGATTGGGTCGGAACCCAGCGTCTCCTCAATCCCCCTCCATCAATTGGCCTTTACTTGTTGGTCTTCATATAATGCATGACTAGAATCATAGAGGTACAGGTTTTTTGAAAAAATGTAAAGAAAGCAATCCAATGTTATTTGTTGCCTAGACTTTACTGCAAATGAGAGAACAAAACACTAATATTGCAGTTAGCCATGACAGCCTTTATAATAGAACACTTGTGACCACACACACACAACTAAATATTGCACTTGGGGAAAAAAACATCTTAAAGTAGAAATACAATGAAACAAACATGCATTCTATTTTTGCTCTATTATAGTGGCCACTATAGACATCGATCAAGTGCACAAGCTACATGTGTGCAAAAATAACGTTCATTGAGTAAAACATTTAATAATCCCCCCACACTCACACACAAGTGTTTACTGTCAAGTTCAACACAACAAAAGCAATATCTTTGGGCTACACTGCACATTATTACATTGTACACATTCTGCCTTTTTTTGTTGATCTTTTTATTTCACCTTTATTTAACCAGGTAGGCTAGTTGAGAACAAGTTCTCCTTTACAACTGCGACCTGGCCAAGATAAAGCAAAGCAGTTCGACACATACAACAACACAGAGTTACACATGGAATAAACAAACATACAGTCAATAATACAGTAGAAAAAGTCTATATACAGTGTGTGCAAATGAGGTAGGATAAGGGAGGTAAGGCAATAAATAGGCCACGGTGGCGAAGTAATTACAATATAGCAATTAAACACTGGAATGGTAGAATGTGCAGAAGATGAATATGCAAGTAGAGATACTGGGGTGCGTAGGAGCAAGATAAACAAATACATAAATACAGTATGAGGATGAGGTAGTGATTTTTGAAGTTCGTTCCAGTCATTGGCAGCAGAGAACTGGAAGGAAAGGTGGCCAAAGGAGGAATTTGCTTTGGGGGTGACTAGTGAGATATACCTGCTGGAGCGCATGCTACGGCTGGGTGCTGCTATGGTGACCAGCGAGCTGAGGTGGGTTTGGCGACGAGTATGAAGTGAGGGCCAGCCAACAAGAGGTTGCAGTAGTGGGAAGTACATGGGGCTTTGGTGACAAAACGGATGGCACTGTGACAGACTGCATCCAATTTGTTGAGTAGTGTTGGAGTAAATAACATCGCCGAAGTCGAGGAATGGTACGATGTTCAGTTTTACGAGGGTATGTTTGGCAGCATGAGTGAAGGATGTTTGTTGCGAAATAGGAAGCAGATTCAAGATTTAATTTAGGATTGGAGATGCTTAATGTGAGTCTGGAAGGAGAGTTTACAGTCTAACCAGACACCTAGGTATTTGTAGTTGTCCACATATTCTAAGTCAGAACCGTCCAGAGTAGTGATGCTGGATGGGCGGGCAGGTGTGGGCAGCGATCAGTTGAAGAGCTTGCATTTAGTTTTACTTGCATTTAAGAGCAGTTGGAGGTCAAGGAAGGAGAGTTGTAATGGCATTGAAGCTCGTCTAGAGGTTAGTTATCACAGTGTCCAAAGAAGGGCCAGAGGTATACAGAATGGTGTCATCTGCGTAGAGGTGGATCAGAGACTCACCAGCAGCAAGAGCGACATCATTGATGTATACAGAGAAGAGAGTCGGCCTGAGAATTGAACACTGTGGCACCCCCATAGAAACTGCCAGAGGTCCGGACAACAGACCCTCCAATTTGACACACTGAACTCTATCAGAGAAGTAGTTGGTGAACCGGGCGGGGCAGTCATTTGAGAAGCCAAGGCTGCTGAGTCTACCGATAAGAATGTGGTGATTGACAGAGTCGAAAGCCTTGGCCAGGTCGATGAATACGACTGCACAGTAATGTCTCTTATCGATGGCGGTTATGATATCGTTTAGGACCTTGAGTGTGGCTGAGGTGCATTCATGAAAAGCTCTGATAGCGGAGAAGGTACGGTGGGATTCGGAATGGTCGGTAAATCTGTTTGTTAACTTGGCTTTCGAAGGCCTTAAAAAGGCAGGGCAGGATAGATATAGGTCTGTAGCAGTTTGGGTCTAGAGTGTCTCCCCCTTTGAAGAGAGGGATGACCACGGCAGCATTCCAATCTTTGAGAATCTCAGACGATACAAAAGAGAGGTTGAACAGGCTAGTCATAGGGGTTGCAACAATTTCGGCAGATAATTTTAGAAGAGAGGGTCCAGATTGTCTAACCCGGCTGATTTGTTGGGGTCCAGATTTAGCAGCTCTTTCAGAACATCAGCTGACTGGATTTTGGGTGAAGGAGAAATGGGGAGGCTTGAGCGAGCTGTTGTGGGGGGTGCAGGGGTGTTGATCGGGGTAGGGGTAGCCAGGTGGAAGTCATGGCCAGCCGTAGAAAAATGCTTATTGAAATTCTCAATTATAGTGGATTTGTCAGTGATGACAGTGTTTCCTTGCAATAGTGCAATGGGCAGCTGGGAGGAGGTGCTCTTATTCTCCATGGACTTTACAGTGTCTCAGAACTTTTTTGAGTTTGTGCTACAGGGTGCATATTTCTGCTTGAAAAAGCTAGCCTTAGCTTTCCTAACTGCCTGTGTATATTGGTTCCTAACTTCCCTGAAAAGTTGCATATCACGGGGGCTATTCGATGCTAATGCAGAACGCCACACGATGTTTTTGAGCTGGTCAAGGGCAGTCTGCAGAGAACCAAGGGCTATATCTGTTCCTGGTTTTACATTTTTTGAATGGGGCATGCTTATTTAAGATGGTGAGGAAGGCACTTTTAAAGAATAACCAGGCATCCTCTACTGACGGGATGAGGTCAATATCATTCCAGGATACCCAGGCCAGGTCGATTAGAAAGGCCTGCTCGTTGAAGTGTCGTTTGACCGCAGACCCATTACAGATGCAGGCAATGAGGCAGTGATCGCTGAGATCTTGGTTGAAAACAGCAAAGGTGTATTTGGAGGGCAAGTTGGTTAGGATGATATCTACGGGCCGTGTTTAAGGATTTGGGGTTGTACCTGGTGGGTGCATTGATCATTTGTGTGAGATTGAGTGCATCAAGCTTAGATTGTTGGATGGCCGGGGTGTTAAGCATGTCCCAGTTTAGGTCACCTAGCAGCACGAGCTCTGAAGATAGATGGGGGGCAATAAATTCACATATGGTGTCCAGGGCACAGATGGGGGCAGAGGGTGGTCTATAGCAAGCGGCAACGGTAAGAGACTTGTTTCTGGAAAGGTGGATTTTTAAAAGTAGAATCTCAAATTCTGTCTTACTATCCAGGTACAGACCTGGATAGTAAGACAGAACTCTGCAGGCTATCTCTTCAGTAGATTGCAACACCGCCCCCTTTGGCAGTTCTATCTTGTCAGAAAATGTTATAGTTAAGGATGGATTTTTATTTTTATTTTTTTGGCCTTCCTAAGCCAGGATTCAGACATGGCTAGGACATCCGTGTTGGCAGAGTGTGCTAAAGCAGTGAATAAAACAAACTTAGGGAGGAGCCTTCTAAAGTTAACAGTCATGAAACCAAGGCTTTTACGGTTACAGAAGTCAAGGAGTAGGAGTGGAGCTAGGCACTGCAGGGCCTGGGTTAACCTCTACATCACCAGATGAACAGAGGAGGAGTAGGATAAGGGTATGGCTAAAGGCTATCAGAACTGGTGGTCTAGTACGTTCTGAACAGAGAGTAAAAGGAGCAGGTTTCTGGGTGCGATAGAATTGATTCAAGGCATAATGTACAGACAAAGGTATGGTAGGATGTGAGTACATTGGAGGTACACCCAGGCATTGAGTAATGATGAGAGAGGTATTTGACTCTAGAGTTCTTTAAACCAGGTGATGCCACCGCATATATGGGAGGTGGAAATAAATTGTTGGTTAAGGCATATTGAGCAGGGCTTGAGGCTCTACAGTGAAATATGACAATAATCACTAACCAGGACAGCAATGGACAAGGCGTATTGATATTAGGGAGAGGCATGCGTAGCCGAGTAATCATAGGGGTCCAGTGAGTGGTTGGGCTGGATGGAGACACGGCGATTCAGACAGCTAGGAGGCCGGGACTAGCAAGCTAGTAGAAGGGCCTTAGAGGGGCGTTGCGACAGAGGAAAGTCTGTTTTAGTTTCCGCGTGCGGTGACGTCGATAGACCAGTCGTGATGGATTAGGGTTCTGAGTAGCAGAGGGGTCCATGTTCAATTGTCAAAATAGGTATAGTGGCCGATAGATCTATTCATCTAACAGTCCAATATGCTCTAGACAGCTAAAGGGCTGCGGCTAGCAGCTAGCGGGCCGCGGCTAGCAGATGGGCATTCAGGGGACGTCGCGACGTAGGGGCCAGTTGAGTACCCCCTCGAGCAGATTACGTCGATAGTCCAGCCGTGAAGGATTGGCGGGCTTCCAGGCTAATTGGTGCTTGCTTCAGGATAGACGTTAGCCAGGAGCAGTCACTCGGATTGCAGCTAGCTAGCTGCGATGATCCAGGTGAAAAGGTTCAGAGCTTGCAGTTGGAATGCGCGGATATAAAGAGAAAATAGGTCAGGTATGCTCTGGTTCGAGTCGCATTGTGCAAACTGGCAAGAGCTTTCCGAGCTAAAGGTTAGCTGATGACCGCTATCAGTGGTTAGCTGACTACTAGCTAGTAGCTAGTGAGCTGGCTAGCTTCTGTTGGGGGATTCCGGTTCCAAGGTAAATAAAAATATTTTAGAAAAAAACAGATCCACACCACATTGGGTGAGGCGGGTTGCAGGAGATTATTTTGAGGTTTAGAAAAAGATAAAAAGATATGGGAATAAAAATATATAAAAATATATATACATGGGACACAACAAGACGAAAGACAAAGACGTCTGACTGCTCCGCCATCTTGGATTCCTGTGGACATCTGTTCTGCAATGAGCCAACAGAGCATGATACCCTTTGTTGGCATAATTGATCTCTTTCAGGCAGAGTACAC
Organism: Oncorhynchus gorbuscha; assembly: GCF_021184085.1. NCBI lineage: Eukaryota > Metazoa > Chordata > Actinopteri > Salmoniformes > Salmonidae > Oncorhynchus > Oncorhynchus gorbuscha. The sequence goes on from NC_060197.1 coordinate 20,274,553, forward strand.
CTGGCATAGCCCTTTTTATCCACTGTATTGAAAGTGGGCCAGCTTAAGCCAGGCCCAGCTCCAGCTACACTTGTTTAATATCAAGCAATGCCTCATTTTTCTCATTCTGAAAATTAACCACATACTGTAGAGGGAAAACATTAGTTCACAAATAGTAGTTTGTTCTTTAGCTAAATATACAGTGCCTTGCGAAAGTATTCTGCCCCCTTGAACTTTGCGACCTTTTGCCACATTTCAGGCTTCAAACATAAAGATATAAAACTGTATTTTTTTGTGAAGAATCAACAACAAGTGGGACACAATCATGAAGTGGAACGACATTTATTGAATATTTCAAACTTTTTTAACAAATCAAAAACTGAAGAATTGGGCGTGCAAAATTATTCAGCCCCCTTTATTAATACTTTGTAGCGCCACCTTTTGCTGCGATTACAGCTGTAAGTCGCTTGGGGTATCAGTTTTGCACATCGAGAGACTGAAATTCTTTCCCATTCCTCCTTGCAAAACAGCTCGAGCTCAGTGAGGTTGGATGGAGAGCATTTGTGAACAGCAGTTTTCAGTTCTTTCTACAGATTCTCGATTGGATTCAGGTCTGGACTTTGACTTGGCCATTCTAACACCTGGATATGTTTATTTTTGGTTTCATCTGACCAGAGCACCTTCTTCCACATGTTTGGTGTGTCTCCCAGGTGCTTGTGGCAAACTTTAAATGACACTTTTTATGGATACCTTTAAGAAATGGCTTTCTTCTTGCCACTCTTCCATAAAGGCCAGATTTGTGCAATATACGACTGATTGTTGTCCTATGGACAGAGTCTCCCACCTCAGCTGTAGATCTCTGCAGTTCATCCAGAGTGATCATGGGCCTCTTGGCTGCATCTCTGATCAGTCTTCTCCTTGTATGAGCTGAAAGTTTAGAGGGAATGCCAGGTCTTGGTAGATTTGCAGTGGTCTGATGCTCCTTCCATTTCAATATTATCGCTTGCACAGTGCTCCTTGGGATGTTTAAAGCTTGGGAAATCTTTTTGTATCCAAATCCGGCTTTAAACTTCTTCACAACAGTATCTCGGACCTGCCTGGTGTGTTCCTTGTTCTTCATGATACTTTCTGCGCTTTTAACGGATCTCTGAGACTATCACAGTGCAGGTGCATTTATACGGAGACTTGATTACACACAGGTGGATTGTATTTATCATCATTAGTCATTTAGGTCAACATTGGATCATTCAGAGATCCTCACTGAACTTCTGGAGAGAGTTTGCTGCACTGAAAGTAAAGGGGCTGAATAATTTTGCACGCTCAATTTTTCAGTTTTTTATTTGTTAAAAAAGTTTGAAATATCCAATAAATGCCGTTCCACTTCATGATTGTGTCCCACTTGTTGTTGATTCTTCACAAAAAAATACAGTTTTATATCTTTATGTTTGAAGCCTGAAATGTGGCAAAAGGTCGCAAAGTTCAAGGGGGCCAAATACTTTCGCAAGGCACTGTAATTAGTTAACATTTCACACAGATTGCCAGGGTCCAGTAAGCATCTAACGCATTATAACTTGAGGAACAGCAAGGAGTCGTAGCGAATTGGTTAGATTACTAACGTTAGATCATCTGTCTGAATTTATTAGCCAGACAATTTTCACCCCATAAACTCAATTATTTAATCAATTGGCTAATGCTCATCATTTCTCTGGCTAGCTAACAGATCATTCGAAAAAGCTAGCAAGATATTTAACAATGCTAACAATACTTGGTCCACCACAATTTTTTGGTGTGATGCAACTTAAAACAACACACTTCACTGCACCTATCCGGTGTATGTGATAATAATAATAAAAACACAATAGAATGAACTTGCCTGTGCAATCTAGCAAGGCATTTCTAAGAGCTGGTTAGCGTTTTTCGTCATGAATCTTATTTTGGAGGCAGCTCTGCAGAGTGTTCACCAGCTGGCACAGCCACAAAGTCAAAAAATCTGATTTTAATTTTGACTTTGCAGCTGGCCTATCTAATGGCAAATTGCCCAGTTATGCCTCCAGGACAAGACTCATGACAATAAACGTCAACCTGCTTTCTGGGAAAGACCTAGTCTGAAGAGAAATTCTCCTCCTCCTGCCCCTCTCCTCTGTCTCTCCCTCCCTTCCAATCTCCTCCCTCTTCCTCTCCTTCTTTCCTCTCTCCCTTCCCCTCTCTCCCTCCCCAGAGGTCAAATTCCAAGGAGCTTGGACAGGAATCTCTGACTCAGACAAAAAATAACTGAACAGTTTGAAACAACCGTTTTTCTTGGGCTGCTTCCCAAATGGCACTTTATTCACCAAAGGGCTCTGGTCAAAAGTATTACACAACATAGGGAACCAACTTTAGTTATGACACACACATTTATAGGACCCGTTAGTTCATGCACTCACCAACTTTCACTTTCTCTCTCTTCAAACCACTTTCTCTTTGTCTTCTTTCTTTTTACAATTACTCTGAAAACGAGTTTCTCAACCAGTGGAATTGGTGTGTGTGTGAGAGAGAAAGTGTTAGTATTGATAATAATAGCAATGATTTCTCTAATTTCTCGCTCTTCCACCCACACTCTATATTTTTCTTTCTCGCTCTCTCTAGGCGCTACAGACCCTGGAGCATTCAGCACTACACAGCTACCTTCGAGCAACACCAACCTCTCTGCCCCCTCCGGCCGTGCTCTATACCCCTACCACCCACGTCTGCCTGCTCCTGCCCGTCTCCACGTCATCTATTTCCCCCATGACTACCCCTGGACCCTCTGTGTCCAGGCTCTCCCCCTCTCCACTCTCACCACTGTTGTTTCAGCTTCCCATGTGACCAACCCCTACCCAATGCTTCCATTCAGCCACAAGAGCATTAGTGAGGCCAGGCATTGATGTTGGGCGATTAGACCTGGCTCGCAGTCAGGGTTCCAATTAATCTCAAAGGTGTTCGATGGGGTTGAGGTCAGGGCTCTGTGCAGTCAAGTTCTTCCACACTGATCTCGAAAAAATAATTTCTGTATGGACCTTGCTTTGTGGCATGCAGTGTCATGCTTAAAACTTCTTAGGGCTGAGATCTCGCTAACGGGATCGATATGACAACAGCCAGTGAAAGTACAGGACGGCAATTTCAAAACGACAGAAATCCCATAATTAAAATTCCTCAAACATTGAAGTATTTCGCACCATTTTAAAGATACACTTCTTGTTAATCCCACCACAGTGTCCGATTTCAAAAAGGCTTTACTGCGATTATGTTACGTTCAGAGCCAAGTCACAGAAAAACACAGCCATTTTTCCAGCCAAAGAGAGGAGTCAGAAAAATCAGAAATAGAGATAGAATGAATCACTAACCTTTGATGATCTTCATCAGATGACACTCATAGGACTTCATGTTACACAATACATGTATGTTTTGTTTGATAAAGTTCATATTTATATAAGAAAATCTCAGTTAAACATTGGCGCGTTATGTTCAGTAGTTCCAAAAACATCTGGTGATTTTGCAGAGAGCCACATCAATTTACAGAAATTTTCATAATAAATGTTGATGAAAATACAAGTGTTATGCATGGAACTTCAGATACACTTCTCCTTAATGCAACCGATGTATCAGATTTCAAAAAAGCTTTACGGAAAAAGCAAACCATGCAATAATCTGAGTACGGCGCTCAGAGACCAAACCAGCTTAAGAAATATCCGCCATGTTGTGCAGTCAACAGAAGTCAGAAATAACATTATAAATATTCACTTACCTTTGATGATCTTCATCAGAATGCACTCCCAGGAATCCCAGTTCCACAATAAATGTTTGTTTTGTTTGATAATGTCCATAATTTATGTCCAAATATCTACTTTTGTTAGCGCGTTTTGTAAACAAATCCAAACTCACGAAGCGTGTTCACTAGGAGCAGATGAAATGTCAAAAAGTTACGATACAGTCCGTAGAAACATGTCAAACGATGTATAGAATCAATCTTTAGGATGTGAATGCTTTAGTGTTAAGATTTTCCTTTCACTGGATCTAAGGGCCCAGCCCAAACCATGAAAAACAGCCCCAGACCATTATTCCTCCTCCACCAAACTTTACAGAAGGCACTATGCAATCGGGCAGGTAGCGTTCTCCTGGCATCCGCCAAACCCAGATTTGTCCGTCGAAGTGCCAGATGGTGAAACATGATTCATCACGTGATTCATCACTCCAGAGAACATGTTTCCACTGCTCCAGAGTCCAATGGCGGCGAGCTTTACACTACTCCAGCCGATGCTTGGCATTGCGCATGGTGATATTAGGCTTGTGTGCAGCTGCTCGTCCATGGAAACCCATTTCATGTAGTTCCCGACGAACGAACAGTTCTTGAGTTGATGTTGCTTCCAGCGGCAGTTTGGAACTCGGTAGTGAATGTTGCAACCGAGGACAGACGATTTTTACGAGCTGCTCGCTTCAGCACTCGGCAGTCCCGTTCTGTGAGCGTGTGTGGCCTACCACTTCGCGGCTTAGCCGTTGTTGTTCTTAGACTTTTCCACTTCACAATAACAGCACTTACAGTTGACCAAAGCAGCTTTAGCAGGGCAGCAATTTGACGAACTGGAAAAGTGGCATCCTATGACGGTGCCAAGTTGAAAGTCACTGAGCTCTTCTACTGCCAATGTTTGTCTACGGAGGCTGTGTGCTCGATTTCATGAACTTGTCATCAACGGGTGTGGCTAATTTGAAGAGGCATCCACATACGTTTGTATATATAGCAGTGGCGGTCAGTGCCGTTTAAGATAAGGGAGGACCATTTTTTTCCCTCAATAACATGGCCTTATTTCGATTACAGCATATCAGATGTCATTCATATTCCATTCAGCCAGTTCATTGTAACAGCAATGGAGTTTGGCTATTACATGATACTCTAATTTCCCTATACCTATCATGAGGTTGTTACAACCTAGCCTATGAATGAAAGTTTACAACGTAGGTGCGCGCAGGTCGAGTGAAAATTGAGGTGACAGACAGTGACACATTCAATACTGCCTTGCACACACTTACTTGCATCTAGCTGATATAGGGTGTAATCATCAGTCCAGGTATGTTTATCCCCGTTTTGTTCCATTTAAATGTTTTTCAATCATGCGTAAACACAGTTCACTTTCATAACAGCCACGTTGTATTCCTTCTTGCATCTATGTGCTCTCCTCCTCTCATCTTTCCCTTAGTCGTTTGTAGACGTCAATGTAAAACACATCAGTTATATGTGACCAGGCGAAAAAATCTTTCCAAGCCAAACCACATCATAACTGCTACACACAGCACACATCGTTGTCACCATATTAGCACAAACTAACGCATTAGTAAACCTGCTACAATCATGCAGTAACGTTACAGCAAACAGTCAGTAAGCAGTTTAGCACTTACTCCAGCGGGCCCCGATGGCAAAGAAATTGTAAAACCAAAGCTTACCTTGACTTGGGTTGTGTTGTTCCAGTGTTGTGATAGTCATAGCGAGCTAGCTAACATAGCATTCCACTGTTTGAGCAGGGTTTTTGAGTAGGTTAAACTATCTAGCTGCATTTGCTAGCTAAGTAAGTGTAACTGTTAAAAAATGATGAAATCTCTCTCTCTCTCTTGCTTCTCCTTCATTTTGGAAGAAATTAATTTGTTCAAAACTGTTGAACTATTGTCTTTCTCCTTCTGAGTCAACTACTCACCACATTTTATGCACTGCAGTGCTAGCTAGTACCTTATCAGAGCTCTTGCAGCAATCCACCCAATCAAAGGATCAGAGAATGAATCTAGTACTGAAAGCATAAGTTGGAGGACGTCCTCCGGAAATTGTCATAATTAAGGAGAGCTTGCACCATCCCGGAGCCTGTGTTGGCATGCTTCTCTGGCTCCAGTCAAGCCCTGCTCACTCCTCTCTATCCATCCTTCTCTCAGCCACTTTCTCTCTCAATCTCTTTATCATTTCTCTCTCCAAGACAGGCAGGCAAGCAGTTCTTGTTAGTTTTTTTGTAAACATTTCTCCCTGTTCAACTGTTTTCCTATTTTTCATTGATCTGTTTAGATTTTATTTTTTTCTTACATAATCCTGTATTTTCAAGAATGACATATTCTGATGTCTTGGTTTGTGTATGGTGAAGTATATTATTGGCAAGTATTTGTCAATGTTCTTATCACTGTGTCTCTGTTTCTCTCTTTCTTTCTCACCCCTACAATCTGGAGTTGTAATGTTGCTCTTTTCAAATGTTGTTCTTTGTGGTTAAAGTGCAATTCATGCTATGAATTTGGATACATATATTTGTACACATATTGTTTTTCTTGCAATATCACATTTCAGGGAGCTGTCTTCTAAAGACAACCTGCAAGGCTGCTTAGTACTGTAAAATAATTGTCTATTACTGTTGGTATTTCCCTGTAAATTTACAACATTATACTGGCACCACAGTTGCCAGTTTAATACTGTAATTTTGCTTTTACAGCAGTCATGCTGTAATATAGTTCACAGTATGATTGTCCTTACTGTAAAACACATTACAGCATCCCTGCTGTAATTTTACAGCATGGATGCTGTAATATGTTACAGTATGATGCTGTAAATATAAAGGGAAAAGTTTTACAGTATAGGCATATATGTCAATTTTTCCATTTTCTGGGGTCTTTTTGTTCCTATATCATTGACAGCGATTATAGATATTTTGATTTCATTTCATCTATTTATTATTTCCTTTCCCATTTAAAATCCCTTTTGGGGGGAGCCTTTTAGGCTCGATGATAATTTAAAAATAAAAAGGTATTAACTAATCTGATTTAAAACTTAAAATAAAACTTTTCATATAAAACGTTTTCATATAGAAATAAGTTTGGGAGATGTAGGAGTGGTTTTGTTTACTCAAGAATTGGAGTAGGGCAGGGGGAGGAGAGTAAAGGAGGAACAATGGGTACAGTGCATTTGGAAAGTATTCAGACCCCTTGACTTTTTTCCACATTTTGTTTTGTTACAGCCTTATCCTAAAATGCATTAAAAGAAATACCCATCAATCTGCACACAATACCCCATAATGACAACACAAAACATTTTTTTTAAAATTATTACTAATCTACTAAAAATAAAATACTTTATCACATTAACATAAGTATTCAGACCCTTTACTTAGTACTTTGTTGGAGCACCTTTAGCAGGGATTACAGCCTCGAGTCTTCTTGGGTGTGGCGCTGCAAGCTTGGCACGCCTGTATTTGGGAGTTTCTCCCATTCCTCTCCGAAGATCCTCTCAAGCTCGGTCAGGTTGGATGGGGAGCATTGCTGCACAGTTATTTTCTGGTCTCTCCAGGGATCTTTGATTGGGTTCAAGTCCGGGCTCTGGTTGGGCCACTCAAGGACATTCAGAGACTTGTCCCGAAGCCACTCCTGCGTTGTCTTGGCTGTGTGCTTAGGGTCGTTGTCCTGTTTGAATGTGATTCCTTCGCCCTAGTAAAAACTTCCCACCATGATACTGCCACAACCATGCTTCACCGTAGGGATGGTGCCAGGTGTCCTCCAGACCTGACGCTTGGCATTCAGGCCAAAGAGTTCAATCTTGGTTTCATCAGACCAGGGAATCTTGTTTCTCATGGTCTGAGAGTCCTTTAGGTGCCTCTTTGAAAAATCCAAGCTGGCTGTCATCTGGATTTTACTGAGGAGTGGCTTTTGTCTGGCCACTGCCATAAAGGCCTGTTTGGTGGAGTGCTGCAGAAATGGTTGACCTTCTGGAAGGTTCTCCCATCTCCACAGAGGAACTCTGGAGCTCTGTCAGAGTGACCATCAGGTTTTTGGTCACCTCCTTGACGAAGGCCCTTCTCCCCCGATTGCTCAGTTTGGCCGGGTGGCCAGCTCTAGGAAGAGTCTTGGTTGTTCCAAACTTCTTCCACTTAAGAATGATGGAGGCCACTGTGTTCTTGGTGACTTTCAATACTGCAGACATTTTTTGGTACCCTTCCCCAGATCTGTGCCTCGACACAATCCTGTCTCAGAGTTATATGGACAATTCCTTCAACCTCATGGCTTCATTTTTGCTCTGACATGCACTGTCAACTGTGGAACCTTATATAGACAGGCGTGTGCCTTTTCAAATCATGTCCAATCAATTGAATTTACCACAGGTGGACTCCAAGTTGTAGAAACATCTCAAGGATGATCAATGGAAACAGGATGCACCTGAGCTCAATTTCGAGTCTCATAGCAATGGGTCTGATTACTTATGTAAATAAGGTATTTCTGTTTATTTTTAATACATTTGCAAAAATGTCTAAACCCTGTTTCCAGTTTGCCAATATGGGGTATTGTGTGTAGATTGCTGAGGATTTTTATTTATTTAATCCATTTTAGAATGAGGCTGTAACGTTACAAAATGCGGAAAAAGTCAAGTTGTGAATACTTTCCGATTACAATCCCGTGAACATACCCATCTCGTGACCACTGTGCTCGACATCAGCACCTCCTGTTTACCAAACTGCTACCTGCTCACGTGTGCAAGGAGAGGTGACAACAAGAGAGAGGAGGAGAGGAAAGGAGAAGGAGGGGCCAGTGAAAGAGAGAGAGAGAGCAACCTGGTCTCAGAGCATTTCGTATTATTCTGTACCTCAATCCGAGAGACTCCATTTTGCATGTTATGTTTGGTATTGTTACATAAGATACATGGTTAAATAATAAGGCAAAAACTCAAATGTTGTGAGTTTGAATCTCGTCATCGAAAACTTTAGCATTATAGCTAATTAGCAACTTTTCAACTACTTACTTATTTTTAGATCATTTTCAACTAATTAGCATGTTAGTTAACCCTTCCCCTAACCTTAACCCTTTTAACTAACCCTTCGCCTAACACCCTAACCTTAACCCTTTAACCTAAGTCCTAAACTTAACCCTTACCCTCAACCCTTAGCCACCTACTTTTTCAAATGGTTATTATATTGTACATTTTGCAATTCGTTATATATTGTATGTTTAGAAAATTCATAATATATAAGAACTGTAATTCGTAACATTTTTTTTATTTTACTTTTATTTAACCAGGCAAGTCAGTTAAGAACATTTTCTTATTTTCAATGACGGCCTGGGAACAGTGGGTTAACTGCCTGTTCAGGGGCAGAACGACAGATTTGTACCTTGTCAGCTAGGGGGTTTGAACTCGCAACCTTCCAGTTACTAGTCCAACGCTCTAACCACTAGGCTACGCTGCCGCCCCATTTAATACGAAATGGGTGATGATGGCAATACACAAATGATGAATACATAGGCCTACAATACCAAATTTAACATAAATGGTGAGACACTGTATGCAAACCCAGAATAATATGAAATGCTCTGAGACCAGGTTGGAGAGAGAGACAGCATTACGACACCACTGGAGAGACGTGGAACAGTGATAATAAACCATAACGGCTAGGCTTACTAACTGGGTTAATACAGATGATTACATCATAAACATTGCGCGTGCAGACACCAGGCACTAGAACGCATGCAGTGACCGGTTGCGCAATTGAGAGTGAGAAACTGGGTTAGAACAAACGGAGGAGCTGAAGAAGGAAGGGATGAACAATGGTTTACCTCGTCTGTAGACACTATCAGCCTCAAACTAATGTAGACACGCACAGAGGGGAGGAAAGAAAGGGGTGAATGAGGAAGAGAGAGGAGAGAATGGCACAGTCACATAGAGACAGTGGTGAACAATCGGTGGACGAAGCCTAGCTAAAGAAACAGGAGAGGACAGGAGGTCGGATAAAAGGGATAAACTATGTTCTTTTTTATTTAAAGATGGGGAGTGAAAGAGGGAGTGTTCGCCCTCGGCGTCATAACGCATCCATAGATTAGCCCAAACCAAACGCTCCACCGCCCGTCCATGGCGTAAAGACTGGGGTACATAAATATATCTGAAATAATTAAATAATTCGCTGTGGCGAGAAGAGCGTCAGCCGCAGTGTGTCTCTCCTTGCACCACGTAAGCGCAGCCGAAACAGAGACGAGGACAGGGAGGACGGAGAGAGAGAACAAGCCATCCCTTTCCTAGCCGAACCAAGGAGAGAGGAAACGCGACAGACAGACAACAATGGGAATATAGGTCTATATACCTAAACCATCTGTGAGCAACCAGCACAGCTGAGGTTTTTGTGGTGTTTTTAGCGGTTAGCTATAAAGGAGACCGGGGATTCGGTGTTGCAGCGGCCGCGCTGAAGAACCGCACATGTCAACACGTTCAATCTCCATCCCGGCCCTGCGCGGATCGCAGATCCGTCTAACGGCAACGCCAGGCAGGTTACCGAATAACGGAACCGTTAACGGAACCGGGGAACAGTGATGAGAAGGACTCGGATCAATGGTTTTATGATATGAGCCTTTATAAACGAATCAATTAATGAATTACTTATCATCGATGAGAAAGGACCAATCAAACAACTGATTTTATGGATTCATGTTGACATTTTCGGAATGATCCCTATAACCTGCTTTATCGGTGTGATGTGCTTTATCTAAGGATCTATAGGCTATGGGCTATATTCATGACAGAAATATATACATAAATACCACATTTAGGCTGATGACTTAGTAGTAGTCTTAACAACCCATGCGTTTCTTCCTATCTCTATCGATAGATACATGGACAATTAGGCCTACCGTTAGATCTATGCGTTTTGTCTTTGCATACAAATATGTTTCGGTTAATTTAAAAAATAGTGAAGCAACCGTTTTTTCCTCCCTCTGTTGTATTGAGACGTTAGGCAGCAGGCAGGCAGGCAGGCAGTCACAAGCAACACACACACCATCCGTCCCTCTGTGGACTGCACCTCTCCATCTATATCCCTCCCTCCTATATCCCCCTCCTCTAATCCTCCCCATCCCTCTGTTCCATTCCCAGATTATCCATTTTTATTAATTTGTTAACGTATTAGCTCTTTTAAGGATTAAAAACTGTTCAACCTATCTCAATCCTATACGCCTCGCCTTCACTAACATATCATCGGCACATCCAGACACAGACACACAAACTTGACATACACACCGGACAGCTCGCCAATACAACACAGCAGCGATGGAGACAACTAAACTGCCCCCGACCAGCCCGTCCTCCCCGACCACCGGGTTCTCGGTACCGTCAGCGGAGAAGGTGGATGGGTTTCCCCGGCGCTCGATGCGTAGAGCCCGGCAGAGGCGCTCCCACTCCTCGTCCCAGTTCCGCTACCAGAGCTCCCAGGTCGAGCTAACGCCACTGCCGCTGCTCAAAGGTGGGTCCTCTGCTTTCTCCTCAATATCTATTCTATGTAGTAGACCTATTGTAGTACGCTACTACTTTATGTCCTATCAATGTGTATTCTATGTTTATAGTAGGCCTGCCTTTGCTCAAATATGGGTCCAATACCTGCTTATCAAGGTCTATTCTATGTAGTATGGCCTGTAATATGATTTAGGTTGCAGCCTATTTCCTCAATAGTGTACTTTTGACCAGGGCCCAAAGGCGTGTCCTACATCTCCATCAACTTCGATTCTATCTTTTTTTTTCAGGAATAGGCCTACAGCCTAGGCTGTATTCTATGTATTAGGACTGTTGATGAAATGTAGTGCACTACATAGGGAATATGATGTCAAAGTAGTGCATTACATATGGAATAAGTAGTGCACTACAGTACATCAACAACATTTATTGATTTGATTTAGTCATTTAAAATCATAAGCCTATCAACGTGCATGGTATAGTCCATTAGGACGTACTGTATTTAGGCTAATAGACCGTATATACAATTACACTACATGGCCAAAAGTATGTGGACACCCCTTCAAATGAGTGGATTTGGCTATTTCAGCTACACTCGTTGCTGACAGGTGTATAAAATTGAGTTAACAGCCATGTAATCTCCACAGACAAACATTGGTAGTAGAATGGCCCGTACTGAAGAGCTCAGTGACTTTCAACATGGCACTGTCATAGGATGCCACCTTTCCGACAAGTCAGTTTGTCAAATTTCTGCCCTGCTAGAGCTGCCCTGGTCAACTGTAATTGTTGTTATTGTGAAGTGGAAACGTCTAGGCGCAACAACGGCCCAGCCGTGAAGTGGTAGGCCACACAAGCTCACAAAACAGGACCGCTGAAGTGCATAGTGCTTAAAATTTGTCTGTCCTCGGTTGCAACATTCACTACTGAGTTCCAAATATCCTCTGGAAGCAACATCAGCACAAGAAATGTTAGTCGGGAGCTTCTTGCACACAATCCTAAGGTCACCATGCACATTGCCAAGCGTCGGCTGGAGTAGTGTAAGCTCGCTGCCATTGGACTCTGGAACAGTAGAAATGTGTTCTTTGGAATGATGAATCACACTTCAACATCGGACAAATCTGTGTTTGGCGTATGCCAGGAGAATGTTACTTGCACGAATGCATAGAGCCAACTGTAAAGTTTGGTGGAGGAGGAATAATAATCTGGAGCTGTTTTTCATGGTTCAGGTCAGGCCCCTTAGTTCCAATGAAGGAAAATCTTAATACTACAGCATACAATACCATACTAGACGACACTATGCTTCCAACTTTGTGGCAACAGTTTGGGGAAGGCACTTTCCTGTTTCATCATGACAATGCCCCCGTGCACAAAGCAAAGTCTATACAGAAATGGTTTGTTGAGATCAGTGTGGAGGAACTTGACTGGCCTGCATAGAGCCCTGACCTCAACCCCATCGAACACATTTGGGATGAATTGGAATGCTGACTGCGAGCCAGGCCTAATCGCCCAACATCAGTGCCAGAGCTCACTAAATGCTTGTGACTGTATGGAAGCAAGTCCCTGTAGAAATGTTCCAACATCTAGTGGAAAGCCTTCCAAGAAAAGCACAGGCTGTTGTAGCAGCAAAGGGTGGGACCAACTCCATATTAATTCCCATATTTTTGGAATGAGATGTTCGACGAGCAGGTGTCCACATACTTTGGGCCATGTAGTGTATGTTTGATGTAGGCTAATCAAGTAATTTCTAATCATTATCAAAGCGGATGAGTCTAGAACAGAGCATCCCATAATGCAGGAGTTCCCAAACCTTTTTGGCCCATGACTCAATTTTGTTATCAACATTTATTTGTAACCCCACCATGTAAAAGGACGTAATTTAATAAACGTTTACTTTTTAAATTGGGGATATGACAGTCTATTACAGATCAGTCTGACAGTACTTTTGACAGTATTTCAATCTGAAGGAAGGATGATTTGTAGTGATTGAAATCAGAATCAAAAAGGTATTAAGTTAAGAAGATCATCAGGCAATAATTTTGTATCATCTTCTGTGTGGAAAAGAACATCATAATTGTATTCATAAAGTATCTCAGAGTAGGAGTGCACAGTTTTGTCTTTTAGATCATAATGAATAAGATTACAGGAGACCTGATTCTACATAACCACTTCTGCTCCGAGAAGCTTTGTGAGTACACATGCAACAATACAGTAAAATAAAAAAGTATTTGTCCTCCAGACCTCCACATCTCCCTCAAACAGGCTGTTAGCTTGGCACTCATCCCCAGCTTTGATGTCCTCCCCTCAGGCTACAGCATCAGCTTGCCTCCCCGGTCATGGGTCTCCACGCTTTAGCTAACACGCTAATGATGCTAAGGTCACATTTTCACCCACAGGGTAGACTTTCCTCCTCTCCTCTCCTCTCCTCTCCTCTCCTCTCCTCTCCTCTCCTCTCCTCTCCTCTCCTCTCCTCTCCTCTCCTCTCCTCTCCTCTCCTCTCCTCTCCTCTCCTCTCCTCTCCTCTCCTCTCCTCTTCACTCCTTCTCTCACTTTTTTAGTTTTATTATGTATTATTTTACCTTTATTTGACTAGGAAGTTGAGGCAGAGAATCAAGAGTTAATTCGACCCAAGAGTTATTGCGACCCAAATGGCAATATATTCCCTTTATAGTGCATTACTTTTGACCAGAGCCCTATGGTCAATAGTAGTGCACTACATAGAAAATACTGTGCCATTTGAAACACAGCCAGTGAACCTATAACAGAGACCTGGTCATGTTTCTAGAACATTATAACATTACTCATACAGATTCTTTACTGAATCCAATTCAATTCTGAATCAATTACAATCAAATTAAATACAGCAGTGTTTTTTAGTCCTGGTCCTGGGAACCCAAAAGGGTTCACATTTTAGTTTTTGCCCTACTGTAGCGCTACACACCTGTTCCAACTAATCAACTCATCATCAAACCTTTGATAAGTGGAATCAGGTATGTTAGTGCTTGGGCAAAACCAAAAAATGGACACCCCTTCGGGTCCCCAAAACCAGGATTAGGAAACACTGGAATACAACAATCAATTAAAATACAGTTGGATAAGTGATAGAATATGCAGACGATAAAGGGCACACAGTTAGAATCCAGAGGCATAAGGGGGTTTTATCTGTGTGTCAGTGTTTTTGTGTGTGTGAGCTCTGAGCGCTGAAGCCGTTGGCAGAGCCTTGCTCCCTAAGATAGACCAGATAGTTTCTCGTGATCTCACACACACACACACACACACACACACACACACACACACACACACACACACACACACACACACACACACACACACACACACACACACACACACACACACACACACACACACACACACACACACACACACACACACACACACACACACACACACACACACACACACACAAACAATTATACCCTTGCCAATCATATCTTAAAAGAGCCAATAGTGTACTTTTAGGGGACAAAATAGTATCTTTCTAACATATAGTCTACAGGTACAAAAGTGTAACTTTAGAAAAGGTGTGCCTTTTCAGGGTATCACCATAGTGACAAACCCGTTTTTTCCTTTTAAGTGACAAAAACATACCTGTTCTCTATACCAAGTCCTCAAATGTACACACCCCTCCATCATTCAACTTCTGACACCAATGTAGCAAGTTCAAGGGTATCCCTGACTGGGACTTGAACCTGGATCCAGCACCTGTAAAGTCAACACCTTAACCATTATGCCACAAAGTCCATACCTCATGGCAGTGTTGTGTTAAGGTCACTATGTTACCCATTACAGCCCTTTAGTGTGAAATGCTCTTATGTAAGACTATATGAAGACTTCAGAAGTGGCAGCAGACATACTCAAACTTTAACTAACTTAACTATAGACTTTTTAAACTGGCACAACACTTCCACTCATGGGTGGCGAAAAATAACTAACTGAAAGCCACACACCCACTAAGCCACGCCTTCAATATAAGCCTGGCACAGGTGTATTCATCATTGTGCCTTATGTTGGGTACAAATATGTACCTTTCTTCAATACATTGTCAATATGTAGCTTTTCTGCTAAGCAAAGGGACAGATTAGTGCCAACAAGAATTGTTTTTAATATATGTTTTTGCATGTACTGTACATTGAGTGATTTATTGTTTGATAAATACAAAAAATGCTAACTAATCCAATTTTTTTTTGCACCTGTTACTGAAATGGTTGTTCCAGTTTAAAATACTTAGGTGGTCTCCTCACACTGTTTCTAATGCTGGCAGCCATTATACATGCAAGTTGCGGGTGAATACACATTTCAACTGTTGGATGGACTAACACTGGCTGGTTTCCTTTAGGAATTACTAAACACTTTGCAAGCCAGCATAATGTGACTTGCAGGTAGGGTTGCAAAATGCTGGTAAATTTCCCTTGTTTTCAAGAAATCCCGGTGTGATGATTCCTGGAAATCCTTCAAACAGGTTTTAAACTTAGGAATTTTGGGAGACTTACCAGAATTTTGCAAACTTACTTGCAGGCCCGATGTGGCCTGTAAACCATGAGTTTCAGGCCACTGTATTAGGATAAAGCTAGGTCTCAAAATAAGGCCTGATGAGATATGTAATGTATTGTGATAAAGACTTTAATTATAATAATAACATTCACCTAAGAACTCATTTGATGAAGGCCACAGGACTGAAAATGAATTAATTCAACAACCACATCTCTTTCACTAAAGGTCATGAACAGTCAAAATCATGTTTCTCATGAAATTGGATGATATATGAAACCAGAACAAAGTATGATGACCAAAGTATGAACAACTATTGTTGCTTCTGCATAAATAAAGTTTGATCATAAAGTTACTGGTCCCCTCCCCCATGTCAAACTCTTGGATTCAGGAGGCGGGATTATTAAAGGGAATAGCTGATATCACCCTAATTCACTTTTTAATACACCAATGGTAACATTATATTCTCTTACCTCATAAAAAAAACAGTGCCTTGTAACCAACATCGGAGAAGGCATGTTTGCAGAGTTGCGTGGTTTATAGCCAAATAGCTACTCTACTGGTGCCAATATTTGACTGTAGGGTGTCAGGAAATATAATTAATCTATGGCAAAGATATTTATATGATTCCTTTTCATCTGTGTCTGGTGTTAGCTGGTTACTTCAGCCAGCATGGAACAAAAGGGGGAAGGGTTGTTCAAAACTATGATGCAGTTGTCACATCCGTCTGTGCTGCTGTGAACCGCATCACAAGAGACATGCCAAATCGGAGATGTGTAAAATAGGGTTGAAGTCGGAAGTTTACATATACCTCAGCCAAGTACATTTAAACTCAGTTTTTCACAATTCCTGACATTTAATCCTAGTAAAAATTCCCTGTCCTTAGGTCAGTTAGGATCGCCACTTTATTTTAAGAATGTGAAATGTCAGAATAATAGTAGAGATAATGATTTATTTCAGCTTTCATCATTTACATTACATTACATTACATTTAAGTCATTTAGCAGACGCTCTTATCCAGAGCGACTTACAAATTGGTGCATTCACCTTATGACATCCAGTGGGACAGTCACTTAACAATAGTGCATCTAAAACTTAGGGGGGGGGTGGGGTGAGAGGGATTACTTAACCTATCCTAGGTATTCCTTAAAGAGGTGGGGTTTCAGGTGTCTCCGGAAGGTGGTGATTGACTCCGCTGTCCTGGCGTCGTGAGGGAGTTTGTTCCACCATTGGGGGGGCCAGGGCAGCGAACAGTTTTGACTGGGCTGAGCGGGAGCTGTACTTCCTCAGTGGTAGGGAGGCGAGCAGGCCAGAGGTGGATGAACGCAGTGCCCTTGTTTGGGTGTAGGGCCTGATCAGAGCCTGGAGGTACTGAGGTGCCGTTCCCCTCACAGCTCCGTAGGCAAGCACCATGGTCTTGTAGCGGATGCGAGCTTCAACTGGAAGCCAGTGGAGAGAACGGAGGAGCGGGGTGACGTGAGAGAACTTGGGAAGGTTGAACACCAGACGGGCTGCGGCGTTCTGGATGAGTTGAAGGGGTTTAATGGCACAGGCAGGGAGCCCAGCCAACAGCGAGTTGCAGTAATCCAGACGGGAGATGACAAGTGCCTGGATTAGGACCTGCGCCGCTTCCTGTGTGAGGCAGGGTCGTACTCTGCGGATGTTGTAGAGCATGAACCTACAGGAACGGGCCACCGCCTTGATGTTAGTTGAGAACGACAGGGTGTTGTCCAGGATCACGCCAAGGTTCTTGGCGCTCTGGGAGGAGGACACAATGGAGTTGTCAACCGTGATGGCGAGATCATGGAACGGGCAGTCCTTCCCCGGGAGGAAGAGCAGCTCCGTCTTGCCGAGGTTCAGCTTGAGGTGGTGATCCGTCATCCACACTGATATGTCTGCCAGACATGCAGAGATGCGATTCGCCACCTGGTCATCAGAAGGGGGAAAGGAGAAGATTAATTGTGTGTCGTCTGCATAGCAATGATAAGAGAGACCATGTGAGGTTATGACAGAGCCAAGTGACTTGGTGTATAGCGAGAATAGGAGAGGGCCAAGAACAGAGCCCTGGGGGACACCAGTGGTGAGAGCGCGTGGTGAGGAGACAGATTCTCTCGCCACGCCACCTGGTAGGAGCGACCTGTCAGGTAGGACGCAATCCAAGCGTGGGTCGCGCCGGAGATGCCCAACTCGGAGAGGGTGGAGAGGAGGATCTGATGGTTCACAGTATCGAAGGCAGCCGATAGATCTAGAAGGATGAGAGCAGAGGAGAGAGAGTTAGCTTTAGCAGTGCGGAGCGCCTCCGTGATACAGAGGAGAGCAGTCTCAGTTGAATGACTAGTCTTGAAACCTGACTGATTTGGATCAAGAAGGTCATTCAGAGAGAGATAGCGGGAGAGCTGGCCAAGGACGGCACGTTCAAGAGTTTTGGAGAGAAAAGAAAGAAGGGATACTGGTCTGTAATTGTTGACATCGGAGGGATCGAGTGTAGGTTTTTTCAGAAGGGGTGCAACTCTCGCTCTCTTGAAGACGGAAGGGACGTAGCCAACGGTCAGGGATGAGTTGATGAGCGAGGTGAGGTAAGGGAGAAGGTCTCCGGAAATGGTCTGGAGAAGAGAGGAGGGGATAGGGTCAAGCGGGCAGGTTGTTGGGCGGCCGGCCGTCACAAGACGCGAGATTTCATCTGGAGAGAGAGGGGAGAAAGAGGTCAGAGCACAGGGTAGGGCAGTGTGAGCAGAACCAGCGGTGTCGTTTGACTTAGCAAACGAGGATCGGATGTCGTCGACCTTCTTTTCAAAATGGTTGACGAAGTCATCTGCAGAGAGGGAGGAGGGGGGGAGGATTCAGGAGGGAGGAGAAGGTGGCAAAGAGCTTCCTAGGGTTAGAGGCAGATGCTTGGAATTTAGCGTGGTAGAAAGTGGCTTTAGCAGCAGAGACAGAGGAGGAAAATGTAGAGAGGAGGGAGTGAAAGGATGCCAGGTCCGCAGGGAGGCGAGTTTTCCTCCATTTCCGCTCGGCTGCCCGGAGCCCTGTTCTGTGAGCTTGCAATGAGTCATCGAGCCACGGAGCGGGAGGGGAGGACCGAGCCGGCCTGGAGGATAGGGGACATAGAGAGTCAAGGGATGCAGAGAGGGAGGAGAGGAGGGTTGAGGAGGCAGAATCAGGAGATAGGTGGGAGAAGGTTTGAGCGGAGGGAAGAGATGATAGGATGGAAGAGGAGAGAGTAGCGGGGGAGAGAGAGCGAAGGTTGGGACGGCGCGATACCATCCGAGTAGGGGCAGTGTGGGAGGTGTTGGATGAGAGCGAGAGGGAAAAGGATACAAGGCAGTGGTCGGAGACTTGGAGGGGAGTTGCAGTGAGGTTAGTGGAAGAACAGCATCTAGTAAAGATGAGGTCGAGCGTATTGCCTGCCTTGTGAGTAGGGGGAAGGTGAGAGGGTGAGGTCAAAAGAGGAGAGGAGTGGAAAGAAGGAGGCAGAGAGGAAAGAGTCAAAGGTAGACGTGGGGGAGGTTAAAGTCGCCCAGAACTGTGAGAGGTGAGCCGTCCTCAGGAAAGGAGCTTATCAAGGCATCAAGCTCATTGATGAACTCTCCGAGGGAACCTGGAGGGCGATAAATGATAAGGATGTTAAGCTTGAAAGGGCTAGTAACTATGACAGCATGGAATTCAAAGGAGGCGGTAGACAGATGGGTAAGGGGAGAAAGAGAGAATGACCACTTGGGAGAGATGAGGATCCCGGTGCCACCACCCCGCTGACCAGACGCTCTCGGGGTGTGCGAGAACACGTGGGCGGACGAAGAGAGAGCAGTAGGAGTAGCAGTGTTGTCTGTGGTGATCCATGTTTCCGTCAGTGCCAAGAAGTCGAGGGACTGGAGGGAGGCATAGGCTGAGATGAACTCTGCCTTGTTGACCGCAGATTGGCAGTTCCAGAGGCTACCGGAGACCTGGAACTCCACGTGGGTCGTGCGCGCTGGGACCACCAGAGTAGGGTGGCCGCGGCCACGCGGTGTGGAGCGTTTGTATGGTCTGTGCAGAGAGGAGAGAACAGGGATAAACAGACACATAGTTGACAGGCTACAGAAGAGGCTACGCTAATGCAAAGGAGATTGGAATGACAAGTGGACTACACGTCTCGAATGTTCAGAAAGTTAAGCTACGTAGCAAGAATCTTATTGACTAAAATGATTAAAATGATACAGTACTGCTGAAGTAGGCCAGCTGGCAGTGGGTGCGTTGTTGACACTACACTAATCAAGTCGTTCCGTTGAGTGTAATAGTTTCTGCAGTGTTGCTATTCGGGGGCTAGCAGGCTAGCTAGCAGTGTTGTTTACGTTACGTTGCGTTAAAAGAACGACAATAGATGGCTAGCGAACCTAGAAAATCGCTCTAGACTACACAATTATCTTTGATACAAAGACGGCTATGTAGCTAGCTAAGTAGCTAGCTACGATCAAACAAATCAAACCGTTGTACAGTAATGAAATGAAGTGAAAATGTGATACAACCTGTGATTGCGACCGGGTAGTTGAGTTCTATACAGAAGACGTTGGCTAGCGTTGGCTAGCTGTTGGCTAGCTAGCAGAGTTGGCTAGCTAGCAGAGTCACCTACGTTAAGGACGACAAATAGCTGGCTAGCTAACCTCGGTAAATTAAGATAATCACTCTAAGACTACACACTCTAAACCTAAACAACACAATTATCTTGGATACGATGATACGATGATAAGACAGCAAAGACAGCTATGTAGGTAGCTAACACTAAACTAATCAAGTCGTTCAGTTGAGTGTAATAGTTTCTCAGTGCAGCTAATCAGTGGACGTTAGCTAGCTGGCTAGTGAAGACTACGTTAGGACGGCGAAATACGATAATTACGCAATTATCTTTGATACAAAGACGGCTATGTAGCTAGCTGAATGCCCAGTGGGTCAGAAGTTTGCATACACTCAATTAGTATTTGGTAGCATTGCCTTTAAATTGTTTAACTTGGGTCAAACGTTAAAGTTAACCTTTCACAAGCTTCCCACAATAAGTTGGGTGAATTTTGGCCCATTCCTCCTGACAGAGCTTGTGTAACTGAGTCAGGTTTGAAGGCCTCCTTGCTCGCGTACACTTTTTTTATGGGATTGAGATCAGAGATCAGAGATCAAAAACATTTAGTATGTACAGTTGTTAAGATGAGACACCACAGTATAATCGTTCTGCCCATGGCCACTCCAATACCTTGACTTTGTTGTCCTTAAGCCATTTTGCCACAACTTTGGAAGTATGCTTGGGGTCATTGTCCATTTAGAAGACCCATTTGCGATGTCTTGAGATGTTGCTTCAATATATCCACATAATTTTCCTGAAATCTACTTTGTGAAGTGCACCAGTCCCTCCTGCAGCAAAGCACCCCCACAAGATGATGCTGCCTCCCCCCGTGCTTCACGGTTGGGATGGTGTTCTTTGAACCTCGCCATAAAAAAAGCCTCCCCTTTTTCCTCCAAACATAACGATGGTCATTATGGCCAAACAGTTCTATTTTTCTTTCATCAGACCAGAGGACATTTCTCCAAAAAGTACGATCTTTGTCCCCATGTGCATTTGCAAACCGTAGTCGTTTTTTATGGTGGTTTTGGAGCAGTGGCTTCTTCCTTGCTGAGTGGCCTTTAAGGTTATGTCCATATAGGACTCATTTTACTGTGGATATAGATACTTTTGTACCTGTTTCCTCCAGCATCTTCACAAGGTCCTTTGCTGTTGTTCTGGGGTTGATTTGCACTTTTCACACCAAAGTACGTTCATCTCTTGGAGACAGAATGCGTCTCCTTCCTGAGCTGTATGACGGCTGCATGGTCCCATGGTGTTTATACTTGCGTACTATTGTGTGTACAGATGAACGTGGTACCTGCAGGCATTTGGAAATTGCTCCCAAGGATGAACCTGACTTGTGGAGGTCTACAATTTTGGCTTATTTCTTTTGATTGTCCCATGATGTCAAGCAAAGAGGCACTGAGTTTGAAGGTAGGCCTTGAAATACACCTCCAATTGACTCAAATTATGTCAATTAGCCTATCAGGAGCTTCTAAAGCCATGACATAATTTTCTGGAATTTTCCAAGCTGTTTAAAGGCACAGTCATTGATGAAATGTCAATGTAATTTGAGCTTTGTGTGTCAGCAAATTTGCTTGAGATGATTTTACTCTAACTCGTGTGAAGTACTTAAAGTAAAACTACTATAAAGTACTACTTGAGTAATTTTTTTGGGTATATTTTTGACAACCTTTTCTTCACTACATTCCTAAAGAAAATAATGTGCTTTTTACTCCATACATTTTCCCTGACACCCAAACATACTCGTTAAATTTTGAATACTTAGCAGGACAGGAATTTCTTCAATTCCCTCACTTATCAAGAGAACATCCCTGGTCATCCCTACTGCCTCTGATCTGGTGGACTCACTAAACAAATCACATTTATTTATATAGCCCTTTGTACATCAGCTGATATCTCAAAGTGCTGTACAGAAACCCAGCCTAAAACCCCAAACAGCAAGCAATGCAGGTGTTGAAGTACGTTGGCTAGGAAAAACTCCCTAGAAAGGCCAAAACCTAGCAAGAAACCTAGAGAGGAACCAGGCTATGAGGGGTGGCCAGCCCTCTTCTGGCTGTGCTGGGTGGAGATTATAACAGAACATGGCCAAGATGTTCAAATGTTCATAAATGACCAGCATGGTCAAATAATAGGTCTGGGACAGGTAGCACGTCCGGTGAACAGGTCAGGATTCCATAGCCGCAGGCAGAACAGTTGAAACTGGAGCAGCAGCACGGCCAGGTGGACTGGGGACAGCAAGGAGTCATCGTGCCAGGTAGTCCTGAAGCATGGTCCTAGGGCTCAGGTCCTTCGAGAGAGAGAGAAAAAGATGTGATGTGATTGGTCAAAAGACCAATTAGTGGAAAAAAAATCAGAATTGGGCTGCCTGTGTAAACACAGCTTATGTGGTCACATAGGACGACTTGGGAGAATGATGATCCGCAACAGACAGCATATCTCAGTATGGGAATTGAAAATACAGCCAGACAGGCCTGTTACTGTCCCTTTCCAGACCTTGTACATTATCGAGTGTAGAACTGATTCAAATTGAATGAATCATTCAAATCACAGGGCTTTTGCACCATTATTCAAATTACATTTTCACTGCAGCCTAGAGTAGAATGTTGAAAATTGGTGCAGCTTTGAATGATTTTTTGTGTTGTATGAATGCTAGTCAGCCTATTGCAGATCTGGACATATACAATCCACCTACTACCATTGTCACTATGAATGGTGGGTGAGGGCAGGATATACAGTTAGACTGGTAGACCATATTGACCTGGTGGTATAGTAATAGTTAGCGCACGGAAAAGCATAGTGCATAAGGGAAGTACCAAAACACCTTGATATACAGTGGGAAGAAAAAGTATGTGAACCCTTCAGAATTACCTGGATTTCTGCATAAATTGGTCATAAATTGGTAAATTGGTCTGATCTTCATCTAAGTCACAACAATAGACAAACACAGTCTGCTTAAACTAATAACAGACAAACAATTATAAATGTTCATGTCTTTATTGAACACATCATGTAAACATTCACAATGCAGGTTGGAAAAGTATGTGGATTTAAAAACAAGTTGACCCTGCTTTGGCAGCAATAACATCAACCAAACATTTTCTGTAGTTATGGATCAGACCTGCATGATGGTCAGGAGGAATTTTGGACCATTCCTCTTTACAAAACTGTTTCAGTTCCACAATATTCTTGGGCTGTCTGGTGTGAACCGCTCTGTTGAAGTCATGCGGTAGCATTTCAATCGGGTTGAGGTCAGGACTGACTGGGCAACTCCAGAAGGTGTATTTCTTCTGTTCAAGCCATTCTGTTATTGATTTACTTCTGTCTTTTTGGTTGTTGTCCTGTTGCTTCACTTAACTTCTGTTGAGCTTCAATTGGCGGATAGATACATTCTCCTACAAAATGTCTTGATAAACTTGAGAATTCATTTTTCCATCGATGATAGCAAGCTGTCCAGCCTTGAGGTAGCAAAGCAGTCCCAAACCATGATGCCCCCTAAGAAGAGACTTGCTTTGGCCAAGAAACACAAGCAATGGACATTAGAATGGTGGAAATCTGTCCTTTGGTCTGATGAGTGCAAATTTGAGATTTTTGGTTCCAACCACCGTTTCTTTGTGAGATGCAGAGTAGGTGAATGAATGATCTCTGCATGATTTATTCAGAATTTAAGGCACATTTAACCAGCATGGCTACCACAGCATTCTGCTCTGCAGCGATACGCCATCCCATCTGGTTTGCGCTTAGTGGGACTATCATTTGTTTTTCAACAGGACAATGACCCAACACATCTCCAGGCTGTGTAAGGGCTATTTGACCAAGAAGGAGAGTGATGGAGTGCTGCATCAGGTGACCTGGCCTCCACAATCACCCAACCTCAACCCAATTGAGATGATTTGGGATGAGTTGGATCGCAGAGTGAAGGAAAAGCAGCCAACAAGTGTTCAGCATATCTGGGAAGTCCTTCAAGACTGATGGAAAATCATTCCAGGTGAAGCTTGTAAAGAGAATGCCAAGAGTGTGCAAATCTGTCATCAAGGCAAAGGCTGGCTACTTTGAAATATCTAAAATATTTGGTTACTACATGATTCCATATATGTTATTTCACAGCTTTCATGTCTTCACTATTATTCTACAATGTAGAAAATTTGAGAAATAAAGAAAACCCCTTGAATGAGTAGGTGTGTCAAAATTTGACTAGGATGGAGAAATTATGCAGCAAAACCTGCAAAAGGGTGATGTTAACCCTCTTCGGTGCCCAATAAAAAAACACACAACCCTCCCCAAAGCAAAAAAAAAGTTAGACAACCCTGCCTTATTCTGTACCCACCCCAGCCAGGTACATTTTGGACTGTCCCTTATGTGGTGATGCTGTGTTGTGTTTTCTGAGATGTAAGACACATTTCCTGAAAGGGACATAAATAAAGAAATTGTTGTTCTATGTCCTCTCTCACTCTCTCACTCTGTCGCTTCCTTTCTTTCTTTCCTTCCTTCCTTCCTTCTTTCTTTCTTTCTTTCTTTCTTTCTTTCTTTCTTTCTTTCTTTCTTTCTTTCTTTCTTTCTTTCTTTCTTTCTTTCTTTCTTTCTTTCTTTCTTTCTTTCTTTCTTTCTTTCTTTCTCTCTCTCTCTCTCTCTCTCTCTCTCTCTCTCTCTCTCTCTCTCTCTCTCTCTCTCTCTCTCTCTCTCTCTCTCTCTCTCTCCCTCTGTCTCTCTCCCTTTCTCTTTCTCTCTCTCACTGCGTCACAATGTGGGTGAGTCACAATGTGGGTGAGGTTAGACAATGAGAGAGAGACGGAGGAAGGCTGCTGTTATAATAGTGGCTCTTCATCTCACACACATACACACACACACACAGTCAAAACAGAAAAAGTGTTTTTTAAAGACGAGAGTGGTAGTTGCTCATCTCATTTAGAAAGCCACAGAGACAAGGAGGGAGGGAGGGAGGAGAGGTACCCAGGGATAAGGAGGGAGGAAGGGGAAGAGAGTAAGACAGAAGAGCAACATAGATGATGTCACCCTTTAATCCTCTCTCCCCCCTCTCTCTCTCTCTCTCTCTCTCTCTCTCTCTCTCTCTCTCTCTCTCTCTCTCTCTCTCTCTCTTCTCCTTTCCCAATCCTTTCCCTCTCTCCTCTCCCTCTCTCTCTTTCTCTCTCCGTTTCCCTATATCTCTCCCTCTGTCTCTCCCTTTCCCCCATCTCTGTCCTGTCTCTCTCTCTCTTCTCCCTCTCTCTGTGGTAGCACTATATTTAGCTCTGGCTGTGTGTGTGTGTTGCCGGGTGTCTGAATCAGTGATGCTTCTTCATGTCTGCCCCTTAAAGATGTCTGCACACCTTTTAAACTCCCTGTTTATTTCACGTTCTTTCTCTCTCCTACCCTTTCGCTCTCTGGCTCTCTCTTTCTCTCTTTTCCTCTCTCCCCATCCCTGTTTCCACAAACTCACTGTCTCCAATTTAATTTGTATTTTTCTGCCACTGTGCTCCGGAAGCTACAATATGTACACTTAGAAAAAAGGGTACCGAAAGGGTTCTTCAACTGTCCCAGTAGGATAACCCTTTTTGGTTCCATGTAAAATTATTTTTAGTTCCAGGTAGAACTCTTTTCGGTTCTACCTGTGTAAAGGGTTCAATGGGTTCTCCTATGGGGATAGCCGACGAACCCTTTTAGGTTCTAGATAGCACCTTCTTTTCTAAGATTGTAGCTCTCTCTCTCTCTCTCTCTCTCTCTCTCTGTCTCTCTTATTCAAGTTTGCTCCCCCTGTTATGCAGGTGAATGAGGACCCAAAAGCGACTTGGCGAAAACAGAGTCTTTAATCCAGTAAAGTAAATTTACAATCATAAGGCATAATTCCACTCGTAATGACGAGAACAGACTGGAGACTCGATCAAGAACTGCAGGTTGCCTCGGGAAGGCACTTGAACGTAGCAGACTCAGACACCTGCTCACCACGCAGCATCTGAGGGAAACACGACACGACAGGGCGATACACAGACACAGCACGGTGAACAATAGACAAGGATCCGACAGGGCAGAAACGGAAAACAAGGGGAGAAATAGGGACTCTAATCAGGGAAAAAGATAGTGAACAGGTGTGGGAAGACTAAATGATTGATTAGGGGAATAGGAACAGCTGGGAGCAGGAACGGAACGAAAGAGAGAAGAGAGAGAGGAAGGGAGAGAGAAAAAGGGGAACGAACCTAAAAAGACCAGCAGGGGGAAAATGAACAGAGGGAAAAGCAAAATGACAAGACAATCTAAGACAAAACATGACAGTACCCCCCCACTCACCGAGCGCCTCCTGGCGCACTCGAGGAGGAATCCTGGCGGCAACGGAGGAAATCATCAATAAGTGAACGGTCCAGCACGTCCCGAGACGGAACCCAACTCCTCTCCTCAGGACCGTAACCCTCCCAATCCACTAAGTATTGGTGACCCCGTCCCCGAGAACGCATGTCCATGATCCTACGTACCTTGTAAATAGGTGCGCTCGACAAGGACGGGAGGGGGAGGGAAGACGAACGGGGTGCGAAGAAAGGGCTTGACACAGGAGACATGGAAGACAGGATGGACGCGACGAAGATGTCGCGGAAGAAGCAGTCGCACAGCGACAGGATTGACGACCTGGGAGACACGGAACGGACCAATGAACCGCGGAGTCAACTTACGAGAAGCTGTCGTAAGAGGAAGGTTGCGAGTGGAAAGCCACACTCTCTGGCCGCAACAATACCTTGGACTCTTAATCCTACGTTTATTGGCGGCTCTCACAGTCTGTGCCCTGTAACGGCAAAGTGCAGACCTCACCCTCCTCCAGGTGCGCTCACAACGTTGGACAAACGCTTGAGCGGAGGGAACGCTGGACTCGGCAAGCTGGGATGAGAACAGAGGAGGCTGGTAACCCAGACTACTCTGAAACGGAGATAACCCGGTAGCAGACGAAGGAAGCGAGTTGTGAGCGTATTCTGCCCAGGGGAGCTGTTCTGCCCAAGACGCAGGGTTTCTGAAAGAAAGGCTGCGTAGTATGCGACCAATCGTCTGATTGGCCCTCTCTGCTTGACCGTTAGACTGGGGATGAAACCCGGAAGAGAGACTGACGGACGCACCAATCAAACGACAGAACTCCCTCCAAAACTGTGACGTGAATTGCGGGCCTCTGTCTGAAACGACGTCTAACGGGAGGCCATGAATTCTGAACACATTCTCGATGATGATTTGTGCCGTCTCCTTAGCGGAAGGAAGTTTAGCGAGGGGAATGAAATGTGCCGCCTTAGAGAACCTATCGACAACCGTAAGAATCACAGTCTTCCCCGCAGACAAAGGCAGACCGGTAATGAAGTCTAGGGTGATGTGAGACCATGGTCGAGAAGGAATGGGAGCGGTCTGAGACGACCGGCAGGAGGAGAGTTACCCGACTTAGTCTGCGCGCAGTCCGAACAAGCAGCCACGAAACGGCGCGTGTCACGCTCCTGAGTCGGCCACCAAAAGCGCTGGCGAATAGACGCAAGAGTGCCTCGAACACCGGGATGACCAGCTAACTTGGCAGAGTGAGCCCACTGAAGAACAGCCAGACGAGTGGAAACAGGAACGAAAAGGAGGTTACTAGGACAAGCGCGCGGCGACGCAGTGTGCGTGAGTGCTTGCTTAACCTGTCTTTCAATTCCCCAGACTGTCAACCCGACAACACGCCCATAAGGAAGAATCCCCTCGGGATCAGTAGAAGCCACAGAAGAACTAAACAGACGGGATAAGGCATCAGGCTTGGTGTTTTTGCTACCCGGACGGTAAGAAATCACAAACTCGAAACGAGCGAAAAACAACGCCCAACGAGCTTGACGGGCATTAAGTCGTTTGGCAGAACGGATGTACTCAAGGTTCTTATGGTCTGTCCAAACGACAAAAGGAACGGTCGCCCCCTCCAACCACTGTCGCCATTCGCCTAGGGCTAAGCGGATGGCGAGCAGTTCGCGGTTACCCACATCATAGTTGCGTTCAGATGGCGACAGGCGATGAGAAAAATAAGCGCAAGGATGAACCTTATCGTCAGACTGGAAGCGCTGGGATAGAATGGCTCCCACGCCTACCTCTGAAGCGTCAACCTCGACAATGAATTGTCTAGTGACGTCAGGAGTAACGAGGATAGGAGCGGACGTAAAACGTTCTTTTAGAAGATCAAAAGCTCCTGGGCGGAACCGGACCACTTAAAACACGTCTTGACAGAAGTAAGAGCTGTGAGAGGGGCAGCAACTTGACCGAAATTACGAATGAAACGCCGATAGAAATTAGCGAAACCTAAAAAGCGCTGCAACTCGACACGTGACCTTGGAACGGGCCAATCACTGACAGCTTGGACCTTAGCGGAATCCATCTGAATGCCTTCAGCGGAAATAACGGAACCGAGAAAAGTAACGGAGGAGACATGAAAAGAGCACTTCTCAGCCTTCACGTAGAGACAATTCTCTAAAAGGCGCTGTAGAACACGTCGAACGTGCTGAACATGAATCTCGAGTGACGGTGAAAAAATCAGGATATCGTCAAGATAGACAAAAACAAAGATGTTCAGCATGTCTCTCAGAACATCATTAACTAATGCCTGAAAAACAGCTGGCGCATTGGCGAGACCAAACGGCAGAACCCGGTACTCAAAATGCCCTAACGGAGTGTTAAACGCCGTTTTCCACTCGTCCCCCTCTCTGATGCGCACGAGATGGTAAGCGTTACGAAGGTCCAACTTAGTAAAGCACCTGGCTCCCTGCAGAATCTCGAAGGCTGATGACATAAGGGGAAGCGGATAACGATTCTTAACCGTTATGTCATTCAGCCCTCGATAATCCACGCAGGGGCGCAGAGTACCGTCCTTTTCTTAACAAAAAAACCCCGCCCCGGCCGGAGAGGAAGAAGGCACTATGGTACCGGCGTCAAGAGACACAGATAAATAATCCTCGAGAGCCTTACGTTCGGGAGCGGACAGAGAGTATAGTCTACCCCGAGGAGGAGTGGTCCCCGGAAGGAGATCAATACTACAATCATACGACCGGTGAGGAGGAAGGGAGTTGGCTCGGGACCGACTGAAGACCGTGCGCAGATCATGATATTCCTCCGGCACTCCTGTCAAATCGCCAGGTTCCTCCTGAGAAGTGGGGACAGAAGAAATGGGAGGGATGGCAGACATTAAACACTTCACATGACAAGAAACGTTCCAGGATAGGATAGAATTACTAGACCAATTAATAGAAGGATTATGACATACTAGCCAGGGATGACCCAAAACAACAGGTGTAAAAGGTGAACGAAAAATCAAAAAAGAAATAGTCTCACTGTGGTTACCAGATACTGTGAGAGTTAAAGGTAGTGTCTCAAATCTGATACTGGGAAGATGACTACCATCTAAGGCAAACATGGGTGTAGGCTTGTCTAACTGTCTGAAAGGAATGTCATGTTTCCGAGCCCATGCTTCGTCCATGAAACAACCCTCAGCCCCAGAGTCAATCAAGGCACTGCATGTAGCACCCGAACCGGTCCAGCGTAGATGGACCGACATAGTAGTACAGGATCTAGATGAAGAGACCTGAGTAGTAGCGCTCACCAGTAGCCCTCCGCTTACTGATGAGCTCTGGCCTTTTACTGGACATGAATTGACAAAATGTCCATCAAATCCGCAATAGAGGCACAGGCGGTTGGTGATCCTCCGTTCCCTCTCCTTAGTCGAGATGTGAATACCTCCCAGCTGCATGGGCTCAGTCTCTGAGCCAGAGGAGGGAGATGGTTGCGATGCGGAGCAGGGAAACACCGTTGACGCGAGCTCTCTTCCACGAGCTTGGTGACGATCCCGTCGTTCTATGCGGATGGCGAGAGCAATCAAAGAGTCCACACTGGAAGGAACCTCCCGAGAGAGAATCTCATCTTTGACCACTGCGTGGAGTCCCTCCAGAAAACGAGCGAGCAGCGCCGGCTCGTTCCAGTCACTAGAGGCAGCAAGAGTGCGAAACTCTATAGAGTAATCCGTTATGGATCGATCACCTTGGCATAGGGAAGCCAGGGCCCTAGAAGCCTCCCTACCAAAAACTGAACGGTCAAAAACCCGAATCATCTCTTCTTTAAAGTTCTGGTAATTGTTTGAACAATCAGCCCTTGCCTCCCAGATAGCTGTGCCCCACTCTCGAGCCCGGCCAGTAAGGAGTGAAATGACGTAAGCAACCCGAGCTCTCTCGCTAGAGTATGTGTTGGGTTGGAGAGAGAACACAATATCACACTGGGTGAGAAAGGAGCGGCACTCCGTGGGCTGCCCGGAGTAGCAAGGTGGGTTATTAACCCTAGGTTCCGGAGGCTCGGCAGGCCAGGAAGTAACAGGTGGCACGAGACGAAGACTCTGGAACTGTCCAGAGAGGTCGGAAACCTGAGCGGCCAGGTTCTCCACGGCATGGCGAGCAGCAGACAATTCCTGCTCGTGTCTGCCGAGCATGGCTCCTTGGATCTCGACGGCAGTGTTTACGAGCGTCTGTAGTCGCTGGGTCCATTCTTTGGTCGGATCCTTCTGTTATGCAGGTGAATGAGGACCCAAAAGCGACTTGGCGAAAACAGAGTCTTTAATCCAGTAAAGTAAATTTACAATCATAAGGCATAATTCCACTCGTAATGACGAGAACAGACTGGAGACTCGATCAAGAACTGCAGGTTGCCTCGGGAAGGCACTTGAACGTAGCAGACTCAGACACCTGCTCACCACGCAGCATCTGAGGGAAACACGACACGACAGGGCGATACACAGACACAGCACGGTGAACAATAGACAAGGATCCGACAGGGCAGAAACGGAAAACAAGGGGAGAAATAGGGACTCTAATCAGGGAAAAAGATAGTGAACAGGTGTGGGAAGACTAAATGATTGATTAGGGGAATAGGAACAGCTGGGAGCAGGAACGGAACGATAGAGAGAAGAGAGAGAGGAAGGGAGAGAGAAAAAGGGGAACGAACCTAAAAAGACCAGCAGGGGGAAAATGAACAGAGGGAAAAGCAATATGACAAGACAATCTAAGACAAAACATGACACCCCCTCTCTCCATCCCTTTCCCTACCACCCCCTCCTCCTGTATCGCTAATCTTCCCTACCAAGCAAAAATGTATCTTTAAATGATACCCTATTCCCTATATAGTTTACTACTTTTGAACAGAGCCCCATGGGTCCATTGGGGACACACACTCTATTCCCAGCACAATTCCTTTCCTTGATACTGTAGCCCAGTACCCACATCCACACCCACACATGCAGTCTAGTGATTTATACAATCAATATATTTGTGCAGTTAAACTACTTAAATATCTTAACTAAACCCCCTGTATATAGCCTCACTATGTTATTTTAATTATTTTAAACTTTTATTATTATAATATTTTTACTTACCTATTTTTTTATTTAAAACTGTATTGTTGGTTAAGGGCTTGTAAGTAAGCATTTCACTGTAAGGTCTACTACACCTGTTGTAAACGGCATGTGTGACAAATAACATTTGATTTGATTGAAATGCAGGACCGGCCTTAACCTATTTAACATTTACCACGTCATGATGGCACAGAGAAATATTTCATACAATTCTACACATTTTGCCATGGGTCGCAGAGATAATGTTATAACATTATAAAGCAAGTTTTCTTCAATTCTACATATTTTACCATTGGGCAGAGAGAAAATGTTGCAATTTTACATCAAATTTCATACAATTCTACTAATTTTGCCATGACTTATGCCATGTGAATATGATATCTGATTGCGAGTGACTTACAAAATCAATGGGGCCCCATTGGAGGTCAGGGCCCTTGGGCATGTGCCTTATGTGCTCTGTCGATATTTGGCCATGATTACTCGTTGGCCATGATAACTAGTTTTAGATAACGGGCTAGAGCAAATTACCAAGCTCCCGAGTGGCGCAGCAGTCTAGGGCACTGCATCTCAGTAATAGAGGCCTCACTACAGACACCCTGGTTCAATTCCAGGTTGTATCACAACCAGCTGTGATTGGGAGTTGTCTGGGTTTGGCCAGTGTACTCTGTCATTGAAAATAAGAATTTGTTCTTAATTGACTTGCCTGGTTAAATGAAAAATTGACTTGCCTGGTTAAATGAAAAAAAAAACATTTACTGACATGGCTATTTGAGTAACTGTCAGTGACTGACATACTTTAACAAAATAAACACTGCTGATGCACAACCACATTTTTAAATTGCATCTTGTGTATTCTACTATTCTAATTCTCAACAGTACGTTGAGACCCCAAAAATGTAAACGTTTTGCGGAAACCGATCCGCGGCCCTCCCCCCATTTTTGGAAATCGATCCGCGGGCCTCCGTGATCCGTCTGTTGCCCATCCCTACTCTAGGAATAGTCCTTTGCTCTCTCTTTCTCTCTATTTTCCCTCCCTTTCTCGATCTGTTCTTTCTGGTTCCTAGTTCGGATCTTCTTCATACAATTACTCCCTATTAAAAACTGATTCGATTTCTCTTTCATAGTCTGACTATGGAGGGAGAGAGAGAGGAATGGATGGAGGGAGGAGAAAAGAATGGAGGGGTGAGACAGAGCTCTACAGTTCGACCATTTTACTCGCATATGCACCTAAATGTTTTGCTGTGCTACCTGGAAGTTTTATTTAGGAGCACCAGTGAGTGAGCCTAACATTTTTGGGGATTCTAGCATTAATATCTAAAATATATTTCATTGTGTTACAATTTTTTTGTGTGTGCTGCCTACAATTTTTTTTGTATGTGCACCTACATTTTTCAATTTAAGTGCACATGTGCTCCTTATACAAAAGGTCAGCATAGAGCCCTGTGAGAGGGAAGGAGGGATGGGGGAAAGGTTGGAGTGGTGAGAAGAGGGGAGGGATGGATGTAAATTTTTAACAGGGACTTTGAACATTTAGTTCTCACAAATTACTGTTTGGTGTTACCTTGATGTGATCAAAAAGTGCAGCCTGTTGGTTTAACGGTTTTGACTGTTTGCGGGAGTGTTGTGTTTAACTTCTCTGTCTCTCCATCCCTCTCACTCTCCCTCTCTCCATACCTCCCCAGATGCCCCTGTGGCAGAGCTCCATGACCTGTTCTGTAAGAAGCTGCAGCAGTGCTGCGTCCTCTTTGACTTCCTGGACTGTGTGGCTGACCTGAAGGGAAAAGAGATCAAACGAGCTGCGCTCAACGAACTGGTGGAGTCTGTTGCTACAAGCAGAGGAGTTCTGATAGAGCCACTCTACCCAGAGGCTATTAAGATGGTGAGAGAGGATGAGTGAGGGAGGGAGGAGGAGGCAGGAGGAAGAAGAAAATGTGAGAGGAGAGAGGGAGGGAGAGGGGGATAATAGTAGCGGAAAGGGGTTGGAGAGTGGATAGTGAAGAGTAGAAGAGTGGAGAAAGGGAGAGAGGGAGGGATGAGAGGAGGTGGAGAGATGTAAAGAACTCTTCAACCGGAGTGTAGAAGAAAATTAAGGATTGGTTGAAGGAGAGAGAAAGAGGGAGGAGAGGAAGAGAGGGACAAGACGAAGGAAAGAGTTAGATAGCATTGGAGAAAAGAGAAAGGGTTATGAAGTTCAGAGAAACCTAATTAATTAATTTATTTTCCATTCTCTTATTTTCATCCTTTTCCCTTCCTCCTGCCTCTTCCCTCCACCTCTCCTCTCCTCTCCTCTCCTCTCCTCTCCTCTCCTCTCCTCTCCTCTCCTCTCCTCTCCTCTCCTCTCCTCTCCTCTCCTAGATCTCAGTGAATATCTTCAGGACATTACCTCCCAGTGAGAACCCAGAGTTTGACCCGGAGGAGGATGAACCCACTCTAGAGGCCTCCTGGCCACACCTGCAGGTACACACACACACACACACACACACACACACACACACACACACACACACACACACACACACACACACACACACACACACACACACACACACACACACACACACACACACACACACACACACACACACATATATATATACGGGCAGTCACACGATTAGAAACAGATTTGAAATATATGTTTGTGTAGATGATTCCATCTATCACCTTCTGTCTTTTTTATTTTTATTTAACTCTCAACTGTGTGTGTGTGTACTCTGTGTGTATGTTTTCTCAGCTGGTGTATGAATTCTTTCTGCGTTTCCTGGAGAGCCCAGACTTCCAGCCCTCCATGGCCAAACGCTACGTTGACCAGAAGTTTGTTCTTCAGGTAGAAATCCATTTTTTACATGTCTGCCTCTTACAATATGTATTTCAATATGTCTGTCTCTATTTGTGTATTACTCAGACTCTCTGGGTTCTGCATTTTGATCATTTATCTCTCTTTCTCTGTGTGTGTGTGTGTGTGTGTGTGTGTGTGTGTGTGTGTGTGTGTGTGTGTGTGTGTGTGTGTGTGTGTGTGTGTGTGTGTGTGTGTGTGTGTGTGTGTGTGTGTGTGTGTGTGTGTGTGTGTGTGTGTGTGTGTGTGTGTGTGTGTGTGTGTGTGTGCGTGTGCGTGTAGCTGTTGGAATTGTTTGACAGTGAGGATCCGAGGGAGAGAGAGTACCTAAAGACCATCCTGCATCGTGTCTACGGCAAACTGCTCGGCCTGCGGGCATACATACGCAAACAGATCAACAATATCTTCCTCAGGTACCACGCACACACACACGCTCAGGTATACACACATGCATGTACATGTACACACTCACATACTTACTCACTAACATATGCAAACACAAACAGACACTCATGTACACTCACACGTTAACATTGCAAATTATGTGTTTGTGTGACAGTGTGTGTGTGACCTGTCTCTGTTCTTCCAGGTTTATCTATGAGACCGAGCACTTCAACGGTGTGGCAGAGCTACTGGAGATCCTGGGCAGGTGTGTATCTTCTTGTATCACACACTCTTTGCCCTCTATGGGGTGCAGGTGCTCAAGTTCTGTTAGATCAATACATGTCAATTTTCAAATAAAAAATTATGAAAACCAGCCAACATTGCTGTCATTGAGGACTGAAGCGGTGCATCTCCTCTACACTCTACACCAAGAATGTGCAACTTTGATGGGGTTTGGGGCCACAAAAAATCTGAACTTGTGGGTCTGCGCACCCACATCCATACTCACACATGCAGTCAAATGATTTGTGCAATCAATCCATTTGTGCAATTAAACTATTCTTAACTCTGTTAACTAAATGCATTATACCCTCCTAGCCTTTTGGGGGCACTAGACAAGATTTGGCCCCCCTACCCCCTACCTCCTACTAATTATTTTTACTGGCCAATGTCTTGAATGATGGAGAGAACATTTTTAGTTTTAAAGGGATAGTTCGCCCAAATGACAAAATGACACATTTGGTTTCCTTACCTTGTCAGAGTTTTAGCATGTGATGCCATTCGTCATGGCACAAATGCCATTCGCCATGGGACAGATTTTTCAAACATCATGTTCAAAACCTCTATAAGTGACCTTTATGAGCTTCCCAATCAATTGTAAATACTTTCGGACGATTTGTAATTTGGCTGAACTATCCCTTTCAAGCCAAAGTGCAGTCAACAAGGTGATTTCCCTGTGCTTTATATATATTTACACATTATGAGGTTGGAACAATACTGTGACATGTTTTACATGATGATGCCCTTTTAGTGTTTAGCTGTTTGAAAAGACTGCCTGAAATTTAAGCCTGCTTGGGTGGTTTGGAGTTTTGGACTGCATGGTGTAATTAGTTAATAGACCAATAACAGCTAGTTTTCAGTTTTCCCTTCACACTCAGACCACTCCCAGACAGTCCTAGCAAAATTCTTACTTGAGAAATTACTTTTTACAACAAAGCTATTTTTTTATATATTTTTTTTTACCATTTTATTTTAAAACAATCACTGTAAAGTACTTCATTGTAACCCAGAAATGATTTGATATTGAGATAAAAGCAGCTGCATTGGACTTTTAAAGTACATTTTTTGCAATTCTACACATTTTGCCATGGCTTGGGGAGAAAATTTTGCAATTTTATTACAAACTTCATGCAATTCTCCTAATTTTTCCATAGTTTTTCCACACAGTTTCTCTTTCTCCCTTACTACAAGTGACACACACTGTTTATCTTTCTCCCAAGTCAACAAAACATACCATTGATTCTAGGTTTCTTCATGCTGGGACTGAGAAGATTGAGAGATAGAGAAATGGAGGGAGGGAGGGTGAGGGAGTGAGTCAATGTTTTGGGGGAAGGAGGGGGTGTGGGCTTCAGGTTGATGCTGACTGAGTATTTATAGACCCACCCACAAACTCACTGATAGATAGAAGAAAGGGAGAGAGAGGGTGGAGAGAAAGAGACGGGAGGGGAGAGAGAATGAAATAGAGGGGTATATAGGGGTGCCGTAGACAGAAGAGAGAGGATGAGAAACGGAGGATTAGAGAGGGATGCGATAGAGAGAGAGGCAATGGAGAGAGGCAGATATAGAAAAGGAATGGAAGAGAAAAACATCTGTTCTATTTTATCCTCCATAGCTATTTCTCTCTCTTTCATTCCTCAAATAGGAAGAGAGAAAACAAGGGGAAAAAACGATAAACAGAAAAAAAATAAACAGAAGACAGACACAAATAACAACTATGAGAGAGAGAGAGAGAGAGAGAGAGAGAGAGAGAGAGAGAGAGAGAGAGAGAGAGAGAGAGAGAGAGAGAGAAAACTATACATACCTCTGCCTAAACATCAGTGCCACAGGCAGGGGTGCAACTTTGGGTTTAGAAGTGTGGGGAGAGGACATAATAGTATATATTTTTTAATCAGATAAACTCTCCAAACAGCCTACCTAGCCGCTCGGAGGCGTCCGCAAGGATCTGGCAAAAAATACTTGAATCAGTAGAGAACCCATTGCTCTTTATGGTTGTGAGGCTTTGGTCACCAACCAATAACTCACAAAATGAGACAAACACCAAATCGAGACTCTGCAGAGCAAAATTAGGCTAATTATCAAAATCCAGAAAAGACCCGTTAAATTCTACAACCACCTAAAAGGAGGCGATTCCCAAGCAAGATGGTCCTGGGGCTCTGTTCACAAACACAAACAGACCCCACAGAGCCCCAGGAGAGCAACACAATTAAACCCAAACAAATCATGAGAAAACAAAAAGATAAGTACTTGACACATTGGAAAGAATTAACAAAAAAACAGAGCAAACTAGAATGCTATTTGGCCCTAAACAGAAAGTACACAGTGGCAGAATACCTGACCACTGTGACTGACCCAAAATGAAGGAAAGCTTTGGCTATGTACAGACTCAGTGAGCATAGCCTTGCTATTGAGAAAGGCCGCAGTAGGCAGACCTGGCTCTCAAGAGAAGACAGGCTATGTGCACACTGCCCACAGAATGAGGTGGAAACTAAGCTGCACTTCCCAACCTCCTGCCAAATGTATGACCATATTAGAAACATATTTCCCTCAGAACTCCCTCACACCCCAGACCTCACAACCATAAACGACAATGGGTATTTTTAGCCAGATTCTAATTGTATGTCGAATTTTATGTTCCTTTTGATGGCGTAGAACGCCCTTCTTGCCTTGTCTCTCAGATCATTCACAGCTTTGTGGAAGTTACTTGTGGCACTGATGTTTAGGCCGAGATATGTATAGCTTTATGTGTGCTCTAGGGCAACGGTGTCTAGATGGAATTTATATTTGTGGTCCTAGCAAACTGGACCTTTTTTGGAACACCATTATTTTGTCTTACTGAGATTTACTGTCAGGGCCAGGTCTGACAGAATCAGTGCAGAAGATCTGGGTGCTGCTGTACCAGATGGGTGCTGCTGCACCAGATCATCAGCAAACAGTAGACATTTGACTTCAGATTCTAGTAGGGCGAGGTCGGGTGCTGCAGACTGTTCTAGTGCCCTCGCCAATTCGTTGATATAGATGTTGAAGAGGGTGGGGCTCAAACTGCATCGCTGTCTCACTGCAGGTCCCTGTGGAAAGAGATGTGTGTGTTGTTAGCCAATTTTAACCTCACACTTGTATACATGGATTTATAATGTTCTATGTTTTTCCCTCAACACTGCTTCCATCAATATAGCAGACCCTCGTGCCAAATTGAGTCAACATCTTTTTTTTAAATCAACAAAGCATGAGAAGACTTTGCCTTTGTTTTGGTTTGTTTGGGTGTGCAGGGTGAGTTTGTGGTCTGACATATGGGAATTTGGTGAAAAGCCAATTCGATATTTGCTCACTACATCGTTTTCACTGAGGAAATGTAGGAATCTGCTGTTAATGATAATGCAGAGGATTTCCCCAAGGTTGCTGTTGCCGCATATCCCATGGTAGTTATCGGGGTCCAATTTGTCTCCACTTTTTGGTTCCACATTTTGGGGAAGATGCCAGAGCTGAGGGTGATGTTAAAGAATTTAAGTATAGCCAATTGGAATTGGTGGTCTGTGTATTTTATCATTTCAATTAGGATACCTACAACACCACATGCCTTTTTGGGTTGGAGGTTTTGTATTTTGTCCTGTAGTTCATTCAATGTAACTGGAGAATCCAGTGGGTTCTGGTAGTCTTTAATAGTTGATTCTAAGATTTGTATTTGATCATGTAGAGCGCATTCGGAAAGTATTCGGACCCCTTCACATTTTGTTACATTACAGCCTTATTCTAAAATGTATCAAATAAAAAAATGTCCTAATCAATCTACACACAATAGCCCATAATGACAAAGTGAAAACAGGTTTTGTAGTCATTTGAACATTAAAAAAATTTGATACCTTATTTACTTAAGTATTCAGAACCTTTGCTATGAGTCTCGAAATTGAGCTCAGGTGTTTCCTTTGATCATCCTTGAGATGTTTCCACAACTTGAGTGGAGTCCACCTGTGGTAAATTCAATTGATTGGACCCGATTTGGAAAGGCACAATCCTATCTATATAAGGTCCAGCAGTTGACAGTACATGTCAGAGCAATAAACCTTCCAGATGGACAACCATCTCTACAGCACTCCACCAATCAGGCCTTTATGGTAGAGTGGCCAGATGGAAGCCACTCCTCAGTAAAAGGCACATGAGAGACCGCATGGAGTTTGTCCAAAAGGCACCTAAAGGACTCTCAGACCATGAGAAAGAAGATTCTCTGGTCTGATGAAACCAAGATTGAACTCTTTGGCCTATGCCAAGCGTCATGTCAGGAGGAAACCTGGCACCATCCCTACGGTGAAGCATGGTGGTTTGGCAGCATCATGCTGTGGGGATGTTTTTCAGCAGCAAGGACTGGGAGACTAGTCAGGATCGAGGGAAAAATGAACGGATTAAAGTACAGAGAGATCCTTGATTAAAACCTTCTCCAGAGCGCTCAGGAACTCAGACTGGAGCGAAGGTTCACTTTCCACTCGAACAATTATTTTATTTACCTTTATTTAACAAGGCAAGTCAGTTAAGAACAAATTATTATTTTCAATGACAGCCTAGGATCAGTGGGTTCACTGCCAGTTCAGGGGCAGAATGACGGATTTGTACCTTGTCAACTCAGGGATTTGAACTTTTCAACCTTTCAGTTACTAGTCCAACGCTCTAACCTCTAGGCTACCCTGCCGCCCCAATGGCCCTAAGCACACAGCCGAAACAATGCAGGACTGGCTTCGGGACAAGTCTGAATATCCTTGAGTGGCCCAGCCAGAGCCTGGACTTGAAACCATTCGAATATCTCTGGAGAGACCTGAAAATAGCTTTGCAACAATGTTCCCCATCACAGAGCTTGAAAGGATCTGCAGACAAGAATGGGAGAAACTCCCCAACTACAGGTGTGCCAAGCTTGTAGCATCATACCCAAGAAGACTCAAAGCTATAATCGCTGCCAAAGTTGATTCAACAAAGTACTGAGTAACGGGTCTGAATACTTATGTAAATGTGATATTATATATTTTTTAAACTTCTTAGATTGCCCCCCCCTTTTTTTCCCCCGCCTAAATGACATACCCAAATCTAACTGCCTGTAGCTCAGTCCCTGAAGCAAGGATATGCATATTCTTGGTACCATTTGAAAGGAAACACTTTGAAGTTTGTGGAAATGTGAATTGATTGTAGAGAATATAACACAATAGATCTGGTAAAAGAAAATACATAGAAAAAAACAACTGTTTTTTTTTCTACCACCATCTTTGAAATGCAACAGAACGGTCCCAGTTCTAGCCACCACTCTGGTTGTAATTCCGATGGTGTCTACAAGATGGCAGCAGTGTATGTGCAAAGTTTCAGATGGATAACTTGAAGTATGAGCAAACTTCATGACATTCAGTGTGAAGTCACCTAGGTACATTTGGGCAAATCGTGAAGGAGTCATTTGCATTCATATGACATTTTTCTGAAAGAATATCGTCAAATCTGTATACTTGGACTTTGAATGAGCTTTTCCAGTATTAGTAGCCATATTATAAGTTCAACATTTGCAAAACAACCAGTTTTCATAACTTCACAACTCTGAATAATCTTATAATTTTTGTCCAAAAGTAAAAGGCATGCTTTCGAACAAGATTATTAGCTACATTCTCTCGTAAAGCCCAGCTCATTGGCTATCTAGCTAGCTTTGTTTGATCCCGATTGGTGCTTATTTGACCAAGTTAGAGTTGTTCAAGTGAAGACCGCCCGCGTCATCGGCGTGCCATGAAGGTGTCGCTATCTCACCAAATATGGTGTCCTATATGATATACCACACCCCTAATTATATAGTGAAGTCTGGTTACGTTCTAGGATCTCTGAGGAATACAAACAAACGTGATTTCACTGGTTGAAACAACGTTTAGGGTTAGATTTTCAGGTTCCTTTCTTTGCAAATTGAAAAAGTGGAAATACAAAATCGATCATGCATGCTATATGGACCTTTTTAGGATATGAAAAAGGATTGTATCTAGCAGAATTTAAGTACACATTTCACCTTCAGAGGTGAATTTATCAAACATATCGTGGTGAAAAAAGTGTTTCGTTGTTAGGAGCTCTCCTCAAGCAATAGCATGGCATTTTTTCTCAGTAATAGGTACGGTAAATTGTACAGTGCAGTTATATTAACAAGAATTTAAGCTTTCAGCCGATATAAGACACTTATATGTTTCGACATTTGTTGTTTCACTAAAATCTGCGATCGTGACAAGGCTCTGCATGATTTACAACTGTCCCATTGACTGGACGCCTTTCCTACATTTGCACAAATGTCTAAAAACCTGTTTTTGCATATTTGATCAAACAATTTGTTATTTTTGTAAATTTCCTTAGGCTGTCTGCTTGAATTTTTATTTATTTCATAGGTAAGCTTCTCTCTCTGTCTACAGCATTATAAACGGGTTTGCTCTGCCCTTGAAGTCGGAACACAAGCAGTTCCTGGTTCGAGTCCTGATACCTCTACACACAGCCAAGTCTCTGTCCATCTTCCATGCACAGGTCAGTCATTCTCTCTGTCTCTCTCTCTCTCTGTCTGTCTGTCTCTGTCTGTGTTTGCCTGTCTCTCTGTCTGTCTCTCTGTCTCTGTAGGTCTGTCTATCTCTGTTAGTGTTTGCCTGTCTCTCTGTCTGTCTCTGTCTGTCTGTGTGTCTGTCTGTCTGTCTGTCTTTCTGTGTCTGTCTGTCTGTCTGTCTGTCTGTCTGTCTGTCTGTCTGTCTGTCTGTCTGTCTGTCTGTCTGTCTGTCTGTCTGTCTGTCTGTCTGTCTGTCTGTCTGTCTGTCTGTCTGTCTGTCTGTCTGTCTGTCTGTCTGTCTGTCTGTCTGTCTGTCTGTCTGTCTGTGTGTTCCCCAGTGCTAAGAGTTAAAGGTGCGCTATGGAGAAATAATTTTCTGGATGCTAAAATTCAAATACTTGACAAAATAAGGAATTATAGTGTAGAAAATCATTCTATAATCTAAACCGCTGTGAAATAAATTTTCCATAACCAAAACAAGTCACATTTCTATGTGCATTTGGTTGAGTTGCCAAAAAGGTTACACATTGCAGCTTTAAATATTAAATGAGATTGCATTGTGCACCCATGACCACTAGAGACCAGCCTGGAGTCAGACTGACTGCACATCCAGCTGTGATCACAACTCATACTATCCTCTTATAGACACACACAACCAGTATCTGTGAATGTGTGTGTCTGTGTCAATGTGTAGGTTTCTATATATGTTTGTGTGCTCTATTCAATCTGTATGTACATGTATCTTTGCATCTCAGCCTTGGCGTGTGTGTGCATATATATGTGTTTGTGAATGTGTCAGTGTTTGTGTGTGTATTCTGAGTATAAACGTCAGCTTGCCCTACATTTCCCTCTTCAGACTCCATGTATTATTTATTAACACACACAGCACGGCCTGCCAAACACACATGCTCTCTCGCTCACTCGCTCTGTTTCCCAGTACTAAGAGTTAAAGGTGCATTATGGTGAAATCATTTCCTGGTTGCTAAAACTCTACTACTTCACCTAATTTCAGGTTATGTGACAAAACAAGCAAGTATAGTGTAGAGAATCATTGTACAATCTAAACTGCTGTGAAATAAATTTTCAATAACCAAAAATATAGTTTGAAGCAAAAATGAAGCTTAAGAACAGGAAGCATAGAAATAGCGCACACAGAACAGATCTACCGCGTCTTTGACTTGCTTTCAGAAGGACAGATCTATAACTCACATTTCTATGCGAAATTTGTTAGGTTGTCCAAAAAGTTAAATAAGGCCGCTTTAAATATTATATGAGACTGTCATGTGTACCCATGACCACTAGAGACCGGCGTCAAGTCACAATACAGACTGACTGACTGCACATCCAGCTGTGATCACAACTCACACCATCCTCTTATACACACACACAACCAGTATCTGTGAATGTGTGTCTACGTGTAGGTTTCTATATGCGTATGTGTGCTCTATTAAATCTGTATGTACTTGTATGTATGCATCTCCGCCTTGGTGTGTGTGCATATATGTGTGTGTTAGTGTGCATGTATTCTGAGTCTAAACGTTGGCTTGCCTTGCATTTCTCTCTTCTGACTCCATGTATTATTTATTAACACACACAGCATGGCCTGCCAACCACACAAACACACAGTTCCCTCAGGGAAAGAGCATGGTTAGCAAACCCCATTCACTCCAGCCAGGATCAGCTCAAAGTGCCCAAATAAAAACCATTAGCAGTGCAGGTCGGTTTGGTTTATCTCAAGGGTATTCAACTCTTACCATAAGGGGTCCAGAGCATGCTGGTTTTCTGTTCTACCTGATAATTAACTGCATCCACCTGGTGTCCCAGGTGTAAATCCGTCCCTGAGCAGAGAGGAACAATGAAAAATGCAGTGGAACTGGCTTTGACTTCCAGAGTTGAGTTTGAGGGGTCTAGCTGGTCTGACCAGCATGGTCTAGCTCATTGTTTCCCTAAGTAGGGGTAGCAATGTGGGGTCCTGATTTTAAAAATGTGGTTGCGAGAAGCAGTTGTAATAAACAGAACGGTTTCTGTTTTCTTACTACAAATGTGCCTCTATCTTTTTAAAGGGATACTTCGGGATTTTTGCAATGAAGCCCTTTATCTACTTCCCCAGAGTCAGATGAACTCATGGATACCATTTTTGTGTCTCTGCATGCAGTATGAAGGAAGTTTGAGGTAAGTTTTGTGAGCCAATGCTAACTAGCTTTAGCACAATTACTGGAAGTCTATGGTATCTACTAGTATGCTAGCAGTTACCATAGGCTTCCAGGCATTGCACTAACGCTAGTTAGCAATTGAGCTAACTGTTGTTAGCAAATTCCTTCAATCTGCACGCAGAGACATAAATGGTAACCATCCTCTGGCAAAGTAGATAAAAAGGCTTCCTTTTTTAAATCCTGAAGTATACTACATTATTATTATTATTATTATTATGACCTCATCACTGAAAGATAAGATGTTTCCCTCTACAATACCCACTAGCCACACAGGACTAATGAGAAAAGAGTGGACAAGACCAGGCACTAAATCAGACTGAGGGAAAAAGAACATCATCAATGATGTACTTTTTTTACACAGAAGATCATAAAAAAATGATTGCCTGATGATCTTCTTAACTTCCCAATACCATTCTAATTTCAGTCACTTCAAATCATACTTCCTTCAGATTGAAAAACGATCACAATTACACAAGTTTGTCTGGGGCTCCAAAGCGTGTGTGTGTGTGTGTGTGTGTGTGTGTGTGTGTGTGTGTGTGTGTGTGTGTGTGTGTGTGTGTGTGTGTGTGTGTGTGTGTGTGTGTGTGTGTGTGTGTGTGTGTGTGTGTGTGTGTGTGTGTGTGTGTGTGTGTGGTTTGGGGTACTCGAGGACTGGAGTTGGCAAACACTGGTTTAGGCTGCTGTATTTACATTTTTAAAGTCACCAGTTGTCACCTCTTATTAG
The DNA here is from genome assembly GCF_021184085.1 of Oncorhynchus gorbuscha. NCBI lineage: Eukaryota > Metazoa > Chordata > Actinopteri > Salmoniformes > Salmonidae > Oncorhynchus > Oncorhynchus gorbuscha. Next base: position 20,319,192 of record NC_060197.1, read on the forward strand.
CCTGGAACTACAAACACCATTAACTCTATCCTAACAGACTACAATACCGATAATCCCTCACCTAACAACAGAAAACAACTCTGTATTTACCCTAGGCTTGTCACTAATCTGACATTAATCCTTTAAACGCTTCAACTCCTGTCTTATTTTAATCACGGGTTCTTTCCTGCTTTTCTCATTCATCCCTCCCTCCATTCACCCTCTACCTCCACTCCAACCCTCTGTTGATCTTTCCATATAATGTGCATAGGGAGAAAGAGATGGAGAAAGTCAGGGATGAAGAGTGAAAAAAAAGAAAAGTGGAAAAAAAGAAAAGTGAAAAAGATGAGCGAGAGGGGAAAAGGTGAATGGGATGCAGAGGTAGAAAGCGAATGAATTATAGAGAAAAAGAAAGTGATACAGATAGTTAGGAAGAGAGAGAGAAAGATTGAGAGAAATATACAGAAAGAGAGAGAGAGAGAGAGAAAGGAGAGGTATAAGCTCTATGTCATATCCCCTCAGGGCAGGCTGTGAAATCACTCCTTCCGAAGTAAACACACACACTCCGTCGCCACGGTACCCACTCGCCATGGCAACACACCTAGGTGGAGGGGCAATCGCGAAACACACACACATGCAGGCACCAACTTGGAAAACGTATCTTTCCGATCCTTAGAACAGTAATCCGGTGGGATCAGGGTTTTACATCCCACATGTAGTGCTAGGGCAAAAAAACGAAACTTCCACCCAAGGGGTGGGCCCCAGGACCGAGTTCGGGAAACCCTACTCTAGGGAACATGTGGGTAGGTGGGTGTGTGTGGGTGTGTATTCTGACTCTAGGGAATGCTGCAACAAGAAAAAACTACAGATTACTGCAATACCACTGCTCATAACACGACACATGGGGTGTGAGTGTGTGCAGTGTTTGTGTGTGTGTGTATATACACACACACACAGTATTTGAATGTGTGTGCGTGCATGTGTAAAATACAATATTTTAGTGCGTACACAGTATACAGTACTCCCAGCTAGCCAATTTGATTCCTTGGAAGTTGTTGGAACGTACGTTTTTGGTTTCCCATTGGTTCTGGGAACTGTCCAATTTTGAGCTTTTTGCCATTCTCAGTGCAGGTGGTAAAGCCCTTAAATCCTTAGATCAGAGAAAGCCTACTGGTCCTGATCTTTTGGATCCCTGCTTTTTAAATCTGGCAGCTGATTTCATAGCTGAACCACTACATCTCTGTTCAATCTAACTCTGGAATGTAATGAAATTCCAACGATCTGGAAATCAGCATTTGTCCTACCATTTTTAAAAGGTGGGAGATCCAACTCTTTTAAATAATTATAGGTCAATCTCAAAGCTGTCACCCCTGGTGAAAGTACTTGAAACCCTTGTAAGTGAACAGCTAAAATAGTTTTTATTTACTAACTCTATTTAAACAGTGTACCAATCGGGCTTCAGGAAGAAGCATAGCACAATTACAGCAGCCATGAAGGTTTTAAATGATATCACTGAAGCCATTGACAAAAAACAGCACTGTGTCTCACTTTTTATTGATCTCTCTAAGGCTTTTGATACAGTTGCTCATGCTATACTAAGGCAGAGATTGTCGAGTGTAGGTCTTTCGGAGCATGCAGTTGCATGGTTTGCTAACTATCTTTCTGATAGAACTCAGTGCACTCAATTTGATGGGCTTATGTCTGTTAAATTGTCTGTCTTGAATGGTGTGCCCCAAGGCTCTGTACTTGGTCCTCTCTTATTCACTATTTATATAAATTATTATTTATTTAAATGATTTATATGATTTATAGACAAAAATGTCCAAAATGCACAACTTTTATGCTGATGATACTGTTATTTACTGTTGTGCCTCATCTCTTACAAAAGCTTTCCAGAACATGCAAACTGCTTTTTATACTGTTCAACATACCTTGTGTCAATTGAAGCTTATCCTCAATACTGACAAAACTAAACTAGTGGTGGTTTCTAATGCAAGAAATAGACCTCTGAACCTTTCACCTATTACTACCTGTCAGGGCAAGGAGATTGAGGTTGTAACCTCATATAAATATCTTGGAATTTTAATTGATGACGGCCTCTCTTTTAAATTGCATATTCAACAGCTTACAAAAAAATTGAAGCTGAAATTGGGATTTTATTTTAGGAATAAGGCCTGTTTTTCTTTTGAAGCCAGAAGGAGGCTAGTATCAGCTACATTTATGCCTTTACTAGACTCTGGGTATATTTTACTTATGAATGCTTCCGGTCAGTGTTTGAGATCAATTGACACTCTTTACCATGGCACTTTTGTAACGGCTTTCGTCTGTTGAAGAAAGAGAGTCGGACCAAAATGCAGCGTGTAGGTTACTCATGACTTTAATGAAATAAATTGCGGTACATGAAATAACTGAATACTAAATACAAAAACAACAGAACGGAACGTGAAACTAATTACAGCCTATCTGGTGACTACAACACAGAGACAGGAACAAACACTCACAAATTACAAAGCGAAACTGAGGCTGCCTAAATACGGTTCCCAATCGGAGACAACGAAAAGCACCTGACTCTAATTGAGAATCGCCTCAGGCAGCCAAGCCTATACCACACCCCTAATCAGCCGCGATCCCAAATAATACAAACCCCAAATACGAAACACAATATATAAACCCATGTCACACCCTGGCCTACCCAAACATATAACAAAAACACAAAATACAATGACCAAGGCGTGACAACTTTGAGATTTATTTTAAACTGCAAAACCCTTATGCACCACTGCACTTTGTATACCAGGGTTGGCTGGCCTTCTCTAGTCACTCATAGGTTCAGTCACTGGTATACTTTTATTTACAAAGCCATTTTAGGTTTACTACCTTTTTATTTGTCCATTTGTATTGTTCAGAAATGTGGTGGGTACTCTTCGTTCGTTGGACTTTATCCTGCTAACTGTTCCAAATGTCTGAACTGAATTTGTTAAAGGGCTTTTATGTACTCTGCGCCATCGTCTTGGAACACCTTTCAAAATACTTTTAAACTGGAAGAACTTGGTGTTTTTAAATCACTGATGAAGGATTTTGAGGCTGATTCCCTGACCTGTCAATGTTTTTAATTTTCTGTTTTATACTCTTGTGAATTCAATGGTTATTACTAGATTACTTGTAGTTTTTCATGTTGTCTGTACATTTTTTGTAATGACTTGGTGCTGCCTATCTTGGCCAGGACGCTCTTGAAAAATAGATTTTAATCTCAATGAGCCCTTCCTGGTTAAATAAAGATTACATTAAAAAATTTAAAAAATAAAAGTCTCCTGACTGTTAAAACTGAATGTTTTTAAATGTTCTGGGAACTTACATTTTTAGGTTGCAGGGAGGTTCTGAGAGCATTTTACTATAGTTCCTTGTAAGTTCTCCTGATAGTTTTTATTAACGTTCTGAGAACCGAAATTCTAGGTTATTTTGAGTTTAAATTTTTTTTTTCCTTTAAACTTTCACTGAATGTTTTAATAAGACTTTTAATAGCACTGCTAGCCCAGCTAGCACATAATGTTCTGAAAACCATATGTTTCTCAGAGCTTGGTGAGAGCATGGTTTTCCAATGGTTATTTTGCATACAACCTTCCCACAACATTCTGGAAATGGTGCAGGATACCCAGCTAGCACATAACTTTCTAAGAACCAGTACTTCATCATACATTTTTTTAAAGGTTTCCTCATATTCCTATTTAAAGTCATGTTCTCTGAATGTTCAGAGAATGGTAAAATACCACGATCTTCTGTGGGAATTTCAGTATTTCATCATAAAGTTTTTTGCAGGTTTCCTCATGGTTCTATTTAAAGTCATGTTCTCAGAACATTAAGAAAATGTTCCATAAAAACAACAATAAAACATTAAGAATTTTATTTTTTAAAATCTTGTTAAGTGTGTTCAGGTGTGTTAGCTACGCCCACTAATTACCCACACCTGATCTTAATGAATGCTCGTTTCCTTTGAAATGGTGTCTGATTGAATATACTAAAATGAACAGCTTTGTATGAGTTAAAAAAACATGGCATCCTAGCTCCATCCTGGTGGCGCAGTGGACAAATTCCATGGATAGCGAACAGAAGACCATTGGTTAAAATCTCACTGATGCCATGCCACAAGAAAATTCTATGTTTTTGCATGATTAATGCCTAAACAGATGAAATTCCATGTGTTATATCTGTGCTTGGAGTTCAACACAGTTAAGCTAGCAGTGTTTTTAAAAGTCTTATTGAAACATTTTCTCAGAACATTATTTAATTACTTTCAAATAACCTAGAATTTCCATTCTCAGAATGTTAATAAGACCTCACAGGAAAACTTTCAGGGAACTATAGTAAAATGTTCTCAGAACACATTATGGAAGTACTTCCCACAGAAGAACGTTTTTTCTTAACGTTATTTCTTAACAATTTGAGAACACTCCCAATGTCAAACCAGTTGGAGAATATTCCTAGAACATTATCAAACTGAAATTAAATATAACCATGTTTGAACTTTTAGGAAACATTCTCTAAATGTAATAAAATGTTTTTTTTTGTTAAGTTCCTTAAATGTGCTGAGCAACTATACGGCGCCATTCCCAGAAAGTTATGGGAAGGTTGAATGCAAAATAACCATAGGACAACCATGCTCTCACCAAGTTCTAAGAAACATATGGTTCTCAGAACATTATGTGCTAGCTGGGCTGTGTATGTGTGTTAACCTGCTGTATGTATCTACCACTCTACAGCTGGCGTACTGTGTGGTCCAGTTTATGGAGAAAGATTCTACTGTCACAGAATATGTAAGGAACACCTTTTCTGTCATTTAGGGTTGTAAAATCACAGTAACTTTCCTAGAAATCCCAGGCCTTCCAGAAATCCTGATTGCAGGATTTCCTGCATATTCCCTACTGATTCCAGGACTACTCCAACTGGGATTTTGTGAAAACCTGGGAATTTTGGATTATCGGTTACTGGAATTTTGCAACCTTACTGTTGTTAGTCACTGCTCACACTGGAACTTCCAGTATACATAAAACACTGTAACACCGTGCTGGACTTTGCCTCTGTTTGTTTTCTGGTCAGATCATACGAGGGCTCCTCAAATACTGGCCCAAAACCTGCACCCAGAAAGAGGTGAGACTGGATGTCCTTTGTGTGTGTGTGTGTTTTTTTATAAACCCATGGTGTGCTTCTCTCATATGTGTGTGCATCTGTGTGTGTGTGTCCCCGCCCGTGCGTGTTGTGTGTATATTTGTGTGCATCTGTCTCTTCATCTGTGTGCGTGTTTTTCTTTCTTTGTGTGTGTGTGTGTGTGTGTGTGTGTGTGTGTGTGTGTGTGTGTGTGTGTGTGTGTGTGTGTGTGTGTGTGTGTGTGTGTGTGTGTGTGTGTGTGTGTGTGTGTGTGTGTGTGTGTGTGTGTGTGTGTGTGTGTGTGTGTGTGTGTGTGTGTGTGTGTGTGTGTGTGTGTGCATCTGTAGGTGATGTTCCTAGGGGAGATAGAGGAGATACTGGATGTGATCGAGCCATCTCAGTTCATCCGTGTTCAGGAGCCTCTCTTCAAACAGATTGCTGCCTGCATCTCCAGCCCACACTTCCAGGTACACGCACACACACACAATAAAATTGAAGCTCACACATGCACGCACGCACATACACACAAACAGATCTCTGCCTGCATCTCCAGCCCACACTCCCAGGTTAGGCCATGCCCACCACATCTAGACAGCCAATCCCCTGTCCTCTCACATTGATCTAACAAACTGCAAAGGACAAATTCTCTGGACAATAAAGATTTGTTCTACTGTTATACACTGAGTGTACAAAACATTAAGAACACCTGCTCTTTCCATTACTGACTTACCAGGTGAATCTAGGTGAAAGCTATTATCCCTTATTTATGTCACTTATTAAATCCACTTCAATCAGCGTAGAAAAAGGGGAGGAGACCGGTTATAGAAGGATTTTTATGCCTTGAGACAATTAAGACATGGATTGTGTATGTGTGCCATTCAGAGGGTAAATGGGGAGAGAAAAGATTTAACTGCCTTTGAACGGGGTATGGTAGTAGGTGCCATATGGTAGTAGGTGCCAGTAGCTGCAACACTGCTGGGTTTTTCACGCTCAACAGTTTCCCATGTGTATTAAGAATGGCCCACCACCCAAAGGACATCCAGCCAACATGACACAACTATGGGAAGCATTAGAGTCAACATGGGCCAGCATCCATTACATTACATTACATTTAAGTCATTTAGCAGACGCTCTTATCCAGAGCGACTTACAAATTGGTGCATTCACCTTATGACATCCAGTGGAACAGTCACTTTACAATAGTGCATCTAAAACTTAAGGGGGGTGAGAGGGATTACTTATCCTATCCTAGGTATTCCTTAAAGAGGTGGGGTTTCAGGTGTCTCCGGAAGGTGGTGATTGACTCCGCTGTCCTGGCGTCGTGAGGGAGTTTGTTCCACCATTGGGGGGCCAGGGCAGCGAACAGTTTTGACTGGGCTGAGCGGGAGCTGTACTTCCTCAGTGGTAGGGAGGCGAGCAGGCCAGAGGTGGATGAACGCAGTGCCCTTGTTTGGGTGTAGGGCCTGATCAGAGCCTGAGGTGCCGTTCCCCTCACAGCTCCGTAGGCAAGCACCATGGTCTTGTAGCGGATGCGAGCTTCAACTGGAAGCCAGTGGAGAGAACGGAGGAGCGGGGTGACGTGAGAGAACTTGGGAAGGTTGAACACCAGACGGGCTGCGGCGTTCTGGATGAGTTGAAGGGGTTTAATGGCACAGGCAGGGAGCCCAGCCAACAGCGAGTTGCAGTAATCCAGACGGGAGATGACAAGTGCCTGGATTAGGACCTGCGCCGCTTCCTGTGTGAGGCAGGGTCGTACTCTGCGGATGTTGTAGAGCATGAACCTACAGTAACGGGCCACCGCCTTGATGTTGGTTGAGAACGACAGGGTGTTGTCCAGGATCACGCCAAGGTTCTTGGCGCTCTGGGAGGAGGACACAATGGAGTTGTCAACCGTGATGGCGAGATCATGGAACGGGCAGTCCTTCCCCGGGAGGAAGAGCAGCTCAGTCTTGCCGAGGTTCAGCTTGAGGTGGTGATCCGTCATCCACACTGATATGTCTGCCAGACATGCAGAGATGCGATTCGCCACCTGGTCATCAGAAGGGGGAAAGGAGAAGATTAATTGTGTGTCGTCTGCATAGCAATGATAAGAGAGACCATGTGAGGTTATGACAGAGCCAAGTGACTTGGTGTATAGCGAGAATAGGAGAGGGCCAAGAACAGAGCCCTGGGGGACACCAGTGGTGAGAGCACGTGGTGAGGAGACAGATTCTCGCCACGCCACCTGAGACAGAGGAGGAAAATGTAGAGAAGAGGGAGTGAAAGGATGCCAGGTCCGCAGGGAGGCAAGTTTTCCTCCATTTCCGCTCGGCTGCCCGGAGCCCTGTTCTGTGAGCTCGCAATGAGTCATCGAGCCACGGAGCGGGAGGGGAGGACCGAGCCGGCCTGGAGGATAGGGGACATAGAGAGTCAAGGGATGCAGAGAGGGAGGAGAGGAGGGTTGAGGAGGCAGAATCAGGAGATAGGTGGGAGAAGGTTTGAGCGGAGGGAAGAGATGATAGGATGGAAGAGGAGAGAGTAGCGGGGGAGAGAGAGCGAAGGTTGGGACGGCGCGATACCATCCGAGTAGGGGCAGTGTGGGAGGTGTTGGATGAGAGCGAGAGGGAAAAGGATACAAGGCAGTGGTCGGAGACTTGGAGGGGAGTTGCAATGAGGTTAGTGGAAGAACAGCATCTAGTAAAGATGAGGTCGAGCGTATTGCCTGCCTTGTGAGTAGGGGGGGAAGGTGAGAGGGTGAGGTCAAAAGAGGAGAGGAGTGGAAAGAAGGAGGCAGAGAGGAAAGAGTCAAAGGTAGACGTGGGGAGGTTAAAGTCGCCTAGAACTGTGAGAGGTGAGCCGTCCTCAGGAAAGGAGCTTATCAAGGCATCAAGCTCATTGATGAACTCTCCGAGGGAACCTGGAGGGCGATAAATGATAAGGATGTTAAGCTTGAAAGGGCTAGTAACTGTGACAGCATGGAATTCAAAGGAGGCGAAAGGGGAGAAAGAGAGAATGACCACTTGGGAGAGATGAGGATCCCGGTGCCACCACCCCGCTGACCAGAAGCTCTCGGGGTGTGCGAGAACACGTGGGCGGACGAAGAGAGAGCAGTAGGAGTAGCAGTGTTGTCTGTGGTGATCCATGTTTCCGTCAGTGCCAAGAAGTCGAGGGACTGGAGGGAGGCATAGGCTGAGATGAACCTGTGGAACACTTCCAACACCTTGAAGAGTCCATACCCTGACGAATTGAGGCTGTTCTGAGGGCAAAAGGGGGGTGCAACTCAATAGTCGGAAGATATTCCTAATGTTTTGTACAGTCAGTGTATATAACCTAAGCTTTCTCGTTCTTCCTCCCTCTATTCCCCTTCTGCTCTCCCTCCCTCCATCCATCTTCCTCCCTCTTCCTTCCTTCTCCATCACTACTTCTCTCTCTCTCCATCCCTTTCTCTCTCTATCTCCCTCCATCCCTTTCTCTCCCTCTCCTTCTCCCTCCCTCTCTCCATCTCTCTCTCCCTCCCTGCTGTAGGTAGCAGAGAGGGCATTGTACTTCTGGAACAACGAGTACATCCTGTCTCTGATAGAGGAGAACTGTCAGGTGATTCTACCGCTGGTCTTCGCCACACTCTACAGAGTGTCCAAGGAGCACTGGAACCAGTAAGGGACCTCTACCCCTTAACCTCTAACCCCTAACCTATAACCTTTGCTCTTTAAGTCTGTATGAACTGTGAATCTCTGCAGATATACCTCTCTAACCCCACCTTCACTCGTTTTCTGTCCTTCTCTCTTTCTCACATCTCCATCTCTCTCTTTCTCTCTCCCTCCATTTCACTCTCCCTCCATTTCTCTCTCCCTCCATCCCCCTCTCCTTCTCTCTATCTCTCTCTCTCTCTGCAGGACTATAGTCTCTCTGATCTACAACGTTCTGAAGACCTTTATGGAGATGAACAGCAAGCTGTTTGATGACCTCACTGCCTCTTACAAAGTGGAAAAACAGAAGTGAGCGTGCGTGTACTAATATGTGTGTATAACACCCCTGTTTCTCATCCTCCCATCTTTCTTTCTCCTTTTCTCTTTGTGTTCACTTGCATTCAATTCAAGGATCTTTATTGACACCAATGTTCCCTCTAAGCTACATGCATGCGCAGGTGCGCAGCTCCCCGGGACTGCCCCGCAGAAGAAATATCAGCCCGTGCAGAGAAGCACGAGATTGAACTTCACTCAACTTCCTACAGTGTTCCTCATTAGTTAACACTATTAACATTTCCCTTTCTTGTGGGAATTGTGATCGAATCAACGCAACATTAGCCACTTTCAATGCAACATACCGAAACAAAATGAACTATGCTAAGTTAGTATGCAGAACTAACTTAGTATGTAAAACTAACTATGCAAGAGATTTTGTTGTAGGCAGAATGTTTCAGAGTAAGATTCTATTGTATTGACACGCACGACTTAGCCTGTACTCTACACAGACTGGTGTGTCATAACCAATCAGAGCTGCAGTAGGCCTATATGCAAATAGGCCGTTGCTGTATATGGATCTGTGCCATTCACTTTGAACTGGACTGTGTTTACAGCATGGGTGGTCATGTGCAGATACGCTTGTTTTAATTTTCAAAGCGAGAGCCACGTGCACATTTGTTCATATCCTTTAATAATTAGTGAATTATTAGCCCAGTTATTGATCATTTGTAGTCAGCAATGGTGGAGTGATTACTTCCTACAAGAGCACAAAACATGTATCTTTGAAAAAACGAGTTGGGTAAAGAGTATTTTTTGTCTTCATTTTGTAAATTGAGACAGTCTTGAATTAGCTAAATTGCAAATAAGGTAAAGGGTAGAATAATTTGTCTGATTCTCTGTAATAATAATATGGAAATAATAATGCATTTTATTTTGTAAAGTGTTTTTTTGCATCAAACAACAAGACAACATTTTCAGTCACCTCCATGTCTGAAGGATAAGTGGATAAATAGGTTAATGTCAAGCCCTGCATGTTTTTTTAAATCTCATGGAATGTAGGCCTATGTCCATTGAACACCACACAATTGGCTTCTACTGTTAGAACAGATATTTCCATGTTAAAATGTTATGGGATGCATTTTCTCATTTGGAAGTTGCATTGATTGACACCACACGTCATTATCTTTCAATCAATCAATCAAATGTATTTTATAAAGCCCTTTTTCCATAAGCAGTTATAACGAAGTGCTGTACAGATTATCTTACATTTCTCTGACTCAATTTAACCCCCTGCCCTCACAACTTGACACAACTGTGGGTAGCATTGAAGTCAACATGGGCGAGTATCCCTGAGGAACGCTTTCGACACCATGCCCTGACGAATTGTAGCTGTTCTGAGGGCAAAATGGGGGGGTGCAACTCAATAGTAGGAAGGTGTTCCTAATGTTTTATACACTCAGTGTGTATATAACCTAAGCTGTCTCTCTCTTCCTCTTCCCCTTCTGCTCTCCCTTCCTCCCTCCATCCATCTCTTCCTCCTCTCTCTCTCTCCCTCCACCCTTCCTCACCTTTCCCCTCAAGGGAGTTGAAGAGGGAGTGTGAGCGTGCAGAGCTGTGGCGGGGGCTGGATGAGCAGCAGGAGAGGAGACTGCAGATCCTGGGGGAGGCCAGTCGCAATCAGAAGAACCTCCAGGAGAGAGGGGAGCCTCCTCAGCCCACCTCCACACAGACGGCATTCCCTGAGCAGCCAAACCCAGAGCTCAGCGGAGCCTCTTCTAACACCTAGAACCAGACAGCGGAGGATCAGTACCAGGATACATAGAGTAGTTAGAGGACATACAGAGACAGTATGCACATAGCCAAACACACACATGTACACACAATGGAGCAGACGCACACGCTCAAACACACACACACTGACAACGTACACATAAACACATACAGAGTCGCACACAGGCATATACTGTTTACACACACACTCTTGCAGAATGTAAACAAAAGATGAATCAACTCAAACACATAGACTACATTGAAGTGCAAACACAGCCCTCTACATACTCACTGGAAGACTACCCACACAAACTGCCCATATTTCTCTCTCACACACTCATACACACACATACTCACACTCACACACACAGGTACTGGTTCTAGCTGTCTAGGTTTTGACGTGTAACCGTTTTCCCGGTTCTCCGACAAAGGACTTTATACCGTCCCAAAAGATACAGAGGAATGATGACGTGAATGCTACATAATATTGTTGCTTCTTCTTCTATTCTTCTCTACTGTACTACTACTACTACTACTACTGATGTTTTTTTTATATATATATATATATATATATATGTCTGAATATTATGATTATTATAGTGTTGGTGGGAGAATCTTTAGTGTAGAACTCCTAAAGCTTTAGCATAACTTGAGCATGGTCCAAATCACACCCTATTCGCGACAGAGCGAGTGCACTATTGGCCAAATGTAGTACACTATATGGGGCCTAAATCCCCATATTGTAGTGCAATACTACTGACCAAAAGCAGTGCACTATAATGGGGAAAGGGGCAACTTCCCAAATGGCACCCTATTCCCTACATAGTGCACTACTTTTGACAAGCTCCCTATGATTTTGGGCGACTCCTAATCTCCTAAACTAAAACAATGTTCTGATATGTCATTATTCTTGTCCATTCATAATTGGGCACAGAGAGAAGGAAGAGAGTCAGAAAACCACGTTTTTCTAGTAATATTCTAATTTGTTTTGGATAATGTGTGTATTGGGGTTGTGTCCTAAATGGCACCATTTTCCCTATAAAGTGGACTACTTTTGACCAGGGCCCATAGAGCTCTGGTCAACAGTAGTACACTATATGGGGAATAGGGTGCCATTTGGGATGTGACCTCAGTCTACCATCTGTGGGCTCAGTCTACTAGTCCTTGATATCACACTGTCTTACTGTTCTTCTGTGCATCTTATTATGATTCATTCGTTTGATGAAATTATTTTGAATTTGTTTTAATATTTTTATGTTTTTGTGTGTTCATTTTGGGGATATCTGATATTTATGATATTTTTTTATTTGATCTCTGGAATTGTGACCTTATTGCAGGAAGTTGGCAAAGATGAGACGTGTTTGTGTGTGTATGTGTGTGTGTGAGAGCGATGGAGAGGTCATGGAAGTGTGTGTGTGTGTGTGTGTATGCGTGTATGCGTATGTGTTCATGTGTGTAAGATGCAGAGGTGATAGAAGTGTGTGTGTGAGAGAATTCAGTATGAGTGTAACAGTGACAGGAGATGTGTATAGACAGAGTGATAGAGGGAGAGAAGTGGCATCGATCCCTCTTTCTCTCTTCTCTCCCTTTCCTTTCGTAGAAACAGGATTTGAATCAGAATGTTACACTTTTGATTGATTGTGAATCTAGAGGTTTTTCTTGCGTCTTGTTATACCAAGACAACCAGACCAGCAGCCTTCAACACTCCTTTAACAGTTTTTAGTTTCAACAAAACAAAAAAGGACATAAAGAAACAAACCTCACTATCGTTAAAACACTTCCTGAATTTTGTAAGTTACCCATAATTCCCCCATTTGTCAGTCAGTTCGCTGGGAAAATAATCTTCCCTTCCTACTATTCTGTTCTAGAACAAGAAGAATCCTTCCGGAAATCGGGAATGCTGGAATTGGAACGCAATTTATCAACTGAAAGAAGAGGTTCCCGTCAGTAGAATTATAGAACAGCAATAATAATGGAATTGAATATGTACGCATAAGTAGCATTGCTAAACTACAATTGCAGTGTACTCCTGGTCTGGTTTGTAGGCTATCCGTGCTCAGAAACATAGAAACGATTGAGGATGACAATGTATTTTTTTTCCCGGGGACCAACAGCTGGGTAGATGAATGTACAGTCAAGTTAAACCGGGATTGTAGAAAGGAAAAGATGATGTGTTAAATTAACTTCACTTTGAGAAAACAATGGAGTGTGTTTGTGTCATTTTTTAAATGATCTCTTGTGTATTCTCTCTCTCTCTCTTTTGTCCCTATCACTCCATCCATCTAATGGGGCAAATCAAATCAAATCAAATGTATTTATATAGCCCTTCGTACATCAGCTGATATCTCAAAGTGCTGTACAGAAATCCAGCCTAAAACCCCAAACAGCAAGCAATGCAGGTGTAGAAGCACGGTGGCTAGGAAAAACTCCCTAGAAAGGCCAAAACCCAGGAAGAAACCTAGAGAGGAACCAGGCTATGTGGGGTGGCCAGTCCTCTGTTAAGTCCCCTATTTAGGGTTCTGGACCTGTTCCATCTGATATATTGCTGTACAGAGCACTCTGAATTTCACAGTGCTTTATAGTGCCAGAAAGCCCCATCTGTCTGCTTTCCATTACCACTCTTGTCAGTGGTGCTGACTTGAAGTGTCAGGTTTCACACCATACATTTGCATAGGTAATGAGTGTAACATTCTCTGTTCTATCCAGACAAAGAAAATCCGGTAATCATCGTTTCATCTCGCTGTGATATTCTCAGACTAATTTATAGCTGTCAACATAAAAAAACACAACGCATTTTTTAAAAAACACAACGCTGACTGTGTGGGTGGACCAATTCAGTTTGTCCGTGATGTGTACGCCGAGGAACTTACAACTTTACTACCCTCTCCACTACTGTTCCATCGATGTGGATAGGGGGGTGCTCCCTCTGCTCTTTCCTGAAGTCCACGATCATCTCTTTTGTTTTGTTGATGTTGAGTGTGAGGTTATTTTCCTGACACCACACTCAGAGAGCCCTCACCTCCTCCCTGTAGACCGTCTCGTCGTTGTTGGTAATCAAGCCTATCACTGTAGTGTCGTCTGCAAACTTGATGATTTAGTTGGAGGCGTGCATGGTCACGCAGTCATGGGTGAACAGGGAGTACAGGAGAGGGATCAGTATGTACCCTTGCGGGGCCCCAGTGTTGAGGATCAGCGGGGTGGAGATGTTGTTACCTACTCTCACCAACTGGGGGCGGCCCATCAAGAAGTCCAGACCTACCCTCACTCTCTCACAAACAGACACACACACATGGATGACCCCCCCCCCCCCAGGAGTCGCGAAATTTAAGGGCATTTTGTTATAATTGCTATGATGTCAGAGTGTCCGTACAATTTAACTGGACTAAAAGCGAAATAAAAACATTTGTTCTGAGATAGGGCATATTCAGACAGTGGAGAAGATGCCCAGCTGTTGTTTTTATAATTAAACTAGTCTTTACGTATCCTACCAAACAGATATGTATAGTCTACTTTCGTTGTTGGTGGTTCTTTATTTTGACAATATTTGTGAAATATTAAATTATTTGTCGCTCCTTTAAAATAGTTGAATCCTTTTCTTTTTTTTGTAGTTAACGGGCACGGCTCATGACAATGATGTTTATTGTCACTGCGCGCGTCACTCCAGGTAATTTGAGCGCATGAGGACCATGAGCCTTGCTGTTGCCATTAGAAATGTTTTCAGGTACATTTACGTACGTGAACAAAACAGACCTTTGATTCTGTTGATAAGACAACGATAAGGAACCAGTAGATTGTAGAATGCAGCATAACTCTAATAACACATCTACATCATTGATGTAAATGTTTAGAAATCAAATCAAATCAAATGTATTTATATAGCCCTTCATACATCAGCTGATATCTCAAAGTGCTGTACAGAAACCCAGCCTAAAACTCCAAACAGCAAGCAATGCAGGTGTAGAAGGCCAAAACCTAGGAAGAAACCTAGAGAGGAACCAGGCTATGTGGGGTGGCCAGTCCTCTTCTGGCTGTGCCGGCTGGAGATTATAACAGAACATGGCAAAGATGTTCAAATGTTCATAAATGACCAGCATAGTCGAATAATAATAAGGCAGAACAGTTGAAACTGGAGCAGCAGCACGGCCAGGTGGACTGGGGACAGCAAGGAGTCATCATGTCAGGTAGTCCTGGGGCATGGTCCTAGGGCTCAGGTCCTCCGAGAGAGAGAAAGAAAGAGAGAAGGAGAGAATTAGAGAACGCACACTTAGATTCACACAGGACACCGAATAGGACAGGAGAAGTACTCCAGATATAACAAACTGACCCTAGCCCCCGACACATAAACTACTGCAGCATAAATACTGGAGGCTGAGACAGGGGGGGTCAGGAGACACTGTGGCCCCATCCGAGGACACCCCCGGACAGGGCCAAACAGGAAGGATATAACCCCACCCACTTTGCCAAAGCACAGCCCCCACACCACTAGAGGGATATCTTCAACCACCAACTTACCATTCTGAGACAAGGCTGAGTATAGCCCACAAAGATCTCCGCCATGGCACAACCCAAGGGGGGGGCGCCAACCCAGACAGGATGATCACATCAGTGAATCAACCCACTCAGGTGACGCACCCCTTCCAGGGACGGCATGAGAGAGACCCAGTAAGCCAGTGACTCAGGCCCTGTAATAGGGTAAGAGGCAGAGAATCGCAGTGGAAAGAGGGGAACCGGCCAGGCAGAGACAGCAAGGGCGGTTCGTTGCTCCAGAGCCTTTCCGTTCACCTTCCACTCCTGGGCCAGACTACACTCAATCATATGACCCACTGAAGAGATGAGTCTTCAGTAAAGACTTAAATGTTGAGACCGAGTTTGCGTCTCTGACATGGGTAGGAAGACCGTTCCATAAAAATGGAGCTCTATAGGAGAAAGCCCTGCCTCCAGCTGTTTGCTTAGAAATTCTAGGGACAATTAGGAGGCCTGCGTCTTGTGACCGTAGCTACGTGTATGTATGTACGGCAGGACCAAATCAGAGAGATAGGTAGGAGCAAGCCCATGTAATGCTTTTTAGGTTAGCAGTAACACCTTGAAATCAGCCCTTGCTTTGACAGGAAGCCAGTGTAGAGAGGCTAGCACTGGAGTAATATGATCAAATTATTTGGTTCTAGTCAGGATTCTAGCAACCGCATTTAGCACTAACTGAAGTTTATTTAGTGCCTTATCCGGGTAGCTGGAAAGTAGAGCATTGCGGTAGTCTAACCTAGAAGTGACAAAAGCATGGATTAATTTTTCTGCATCATTTTTGGACAGAAAGTTTATGATTTTTGCAATGTTACGTAGATGGAAAAAAGCTATCATTGAAATGGTCTTGATATGTTCTTCAAAAGAGAGATCAGGGTCCAGAGTAACGCCGAGGTCCTTCACAGTTTTATTTGAGACGACTGTACAACCATTAAGATTAATTGTCAGATTCAACAGAAGATCTCTTTGTTTCTTAGGACCTAGAACAAGCATCTCTGTTTTGTCCGAGTTTAAAAGTGTAAAGTTTGCAGCCATCCACTTCCTTATGTCTGAAACACATGCTTCTAGCAAGGGCAATTTTGGGGCTTCACCATGTTTCATTGAAATGTACAGCTGTGTGTCATCCGCATAGCAGTGAAAGTTAACATTATGTTTTCGAATAACATTCCCAAGAGGTAAAATATATAGTGAAAACAATTAGTGGTCCTAAAACGGAACCTTGAGGAACACCGAAATTTACAGTTGATTTGTCAGAGGACAAACCATTCACAGAGACAAACTGATATCTTTCCGACAGATAAGATCTAAACCAGGCCAGAACTTGTCTGTGTAGACCAATTTGGGTTTCCAATCTCTCCAAAAGAATGTGGTGATCGATGGTATCAAAAGCAGCACTAAGGTCTAGGAGCACGAGGACAGATGCAGAGCCTCGGTCCGATGCCATTCAAATGTAATTTACCACCTTCACAAGTGCCGTTTCAGTGCTATGATAGGATCTAAAACCAGACTGAAATATTTCGTATACATTGTGAGGAATGGAAGATTCAATATAGGCCGATAGTTTTTTATATTTTCTGGGTCAAGGTTTGGCTTTTTCAAGAGAGGCTTTATTACTGCCACTTTTAGTGAGTTTGGTACACATCCGGTGGATAGAGAGACGTTTATTATGTTCAACATAGGAGGGACAAGCACAGGAAGCAGCTCTTTCGGTAGTTTAGTTGGAATATGGTCCAGTATGCAGCTTGAAGGTTTATAGAGGCCATGATTATTTTCATCATTGTGTCAAGAGATATAGTACTAAAACACTTGAGCGTCTCTCTTGATCCTAGGTCCTGGCAGAGTTGTGCAGACTCAGGACAACTGAGCTTTGAAGGAATACGCAGATTTAAAGAGGAGTCCGTAATTTGCTTTCTAATAACCATAATCTTTTCCTCAAAGAAGTTCATGAATGTATCACTGCTAAAGTGAAAGTCATCCTCTCTTGGGGAATGCTGCTTTTTAGTTAGCTTTGTGACAGTATCAAAAATGAATTTCAGATTGTTCTTATTTTCCTCAATTAAGTTAGGATGAAATAGGATGATCGAGCAGCAGTAAGGGCTCTTCGGTACTGCACGGTACTGTCTTTCCAAACTAATCGGAAGACTTCCAGTTTGGTGTAGAGCCATTTCCGTTCCAATTTTCTGGAATCTTGCTTCAGAGCTCGGGTATTTTCTGTGTACCAGGGAGCTAGTTTCTTATGAGAAATGTTTTTAGTTTTTAGGGGTGCAACTGCATCTAGGGTATTGCGCAAGGTTAAATTGAGTCACTCAGTTAGGTGTTTAACTGATTTTTGTCCTCTGGCGTCCTTGGGTAGACAGAGGGAATCTGGAAGGACATCAAGGAATCTTTGTGTTGTCTGTGAATTTATAGCACGACTTTTGATGTTCCGTGGTTGGGGTCTGAGCAGATTATTTGTTGCAATTGCAAACGTAATAAAATGGTGGTCCGATAGTCCAGGATTATGAGGATAAACATTAAGATCCACAACATTTATACCATGGGACAATACTAGGTCCAGCGTATGACTGTGACAGTGAGTGGTTCCAG
Source organism: Oncorhynchus gorbuscha (assembly GCF_021184085.1). Lineage (NCBI taxonomy): Eukaryota > Metazoa > Chordata > Actinopteri > Salmoniformes > Salmonidae > Oncorhynchus > Oncorhynchus gorbuscha. The sequence continues at coordinate 20,337,128 of NC_060197.1, forward strand.
AGACATGTTGGACAAAACCCACTGAGTCGATGATGGCTCCGAAAGCCTTTTGGAGTGGGTCTGTGGACTTTTCCATGTGAATATTAAAGTCACCAAAGATTAGAATATTATCTGCTATGACTACAAGGTCCGATAGGAATTCAGGGAACTCAGTGAGGAACGCTGTATATTGCCCAGGAGGCCTGTAAACAGTAGCTATAAAAAGTGATTGGGTAGGCTGGATAGATTTCATGACTAGAAGCTCAAAAGATGAAAACGTCATTTCTTTTTTTGTAAATTGAAATTTGCTATCGTAAATGTTAGCAACACCTCCTGCCTTTGCGGGATGCACAGGGAATATGGTCACTAGTGTAGCCAGGAGGTGAGGCCTCAGTTAACACAGTAAATTCATCAGGCTTAAGCCATGTTTCAGTCAGGCCAATCACATCAAGATTATGATCAGTGATTAGTTCATTGACTATAATTGCCTTTGAAGTAAGGGATCTAACATTAAGTAGCCTTATTTTGAGATGTGAGGTATCATGATCTCTTTCAATAATGACAGGAATGGAGGTGGTCTTTATCCTAGTGAGATTGCTAAGGCGAACACCGCCATGTTTAGTTTTGCCCAACCTAGGTCGAGGCACAGACACGGTCTCAATGGTGATAGCTGAGCTGACTACACTGACTGTGCTAGTGGCAGACTCCACTATGCTGGCAGGCTGGCTAACAGCCTGCTGCCTAGCCTGCACCCTATTTCATTGTGGAGCTATAGGAGTTAGAGCCCTGCCTATGTTGGTAGATAAGATGAGAGCACCCCTCCAGCTAGGATGGAGTCCGTCACTCCTCAGCAGGTCAGGCTTGGTCCTGTTTGTGGGTGAGTCCCAGAAAGAGGGCCAATTATCTACAAATTCTATCTTTTGGGAGGGGCAGAAAACAGTTTTCAACCAGCGATTGAGTTGTGATACTCTGCTGTAGAGCTCATCACTCCCCCTAACTGGGAGGAGGCCAGAGACGATTACTCGATGCCGACACATCTTTCTAGCTGATTTACACGCAGAAGCTATGTTGCGCTTGGTGATCTCTGACTGTTTCATCCTAACATCGTTGGTGCCGACGTGGATAAAAATATCTCTATACTCTCTACACTCGCCAGTTTTAGCTTTAGCCAGCACCATCTTCAGATTAGTCTTAACGTCGGCAGCCCTGCCCCCTGGTAAACAGTGTATGATCGCTGGATGATTCGTTTTAAGTCTAATACTGCGGGTAATGGAGTCGCCAATGACTAGAGTTTTCAATTTGTCAGAGCTAATGGTGGGAAGCTTCGGCGTCTCAGACCCCGTAACGAGAGGAGTAGAGACCAGAGAAGACTCGGACTCCGACTCGCAGATACTATCTGTACTTACTGGTGGCATAGACGCTGTTTCATCCTTTCCTACACTGAAATTACCCTTGCCTAACGATTGCGTCTGAAGCTGGGCTTGTAGCACAGCTATCCTCGCCGCAAGGCGAGTACAGCGACTGCAATTAGAAGGCATCATGTTAATGTTACTACTTAGCTTCGGCTGTTGGAGGTCCTGACGAATCGTGTCCAGATAAAGCGTCCGGAGTGAAAAAGTTGAGGAAAAAAAATCTATATATATAAACGGTAATTAAAAAGTAAAAACAGTAAAGTTGTCAGGTAGCAAAAAGGTTGGCAACAAAACGCACAGCAACTCGAAAACAAGTCTGCAAGATGTAACCGGAAATGACGTCAACACGTGGTGGTCAATTCAATCTTGCAACCTAGCTAAATCAGTTTAGCTTACAATTTGAATAAAATAAAAACGTTGTATAACTGATGGACATTTTATTTCCTTTATCATGACAAGAACGTATCACTGTACTTGTCTAGTTGCTCAGGCTCAGCACAGAGATCTCTTGATCGGCCGTGCAGGAATCATGACGTACGCTTGGGGAGATTCTATATGTTTGTAGTGTAAGAACAGAAGAGACTTCAATAGTTTGATTTACCTGTCTTATATGAAGCAAAGTTAAACTGATAGTAACTTACGTGAAAGTTACCATCAATTATTACAAAAATGTTGTGGACCAGATGTAGACCAGATGTAAATTTGATGTATGAGTTTAAAATGTATTGAGCCATCAGACCATTCTCATCATCACTTCTCTCTCCATTCATCTCTCTCTGTCTCTGTCTCTGTCTCAGGATTTTGTTGCCCCGCTAACTCTCTCTGGCTACATTTACACAGGCAGCCCAATTCTGTTTTTTTGTTGCTAATTGGCATTTTGACTGCTGCAACACCTGGGAGATAGGTAAACAGGACAACAAACACATGCACACACCTGGACACTTCCTTTAAATAAAGATAGGGCTTTTTTAAGCTGCTGTAGAACTCCTCCTCACTTGGCCTGCCTCCAAGCCGCCGATTGTGTATGTGTTTATTCTCGCTTGCTCTATAAGTCGTCCTACGTCTGCTTCACACAGGACACTGAGGGAAAGAAGTATGTGTATTGGTTGGGGTGGCGGGGAGCAGGGATTGTGTGTCGGGGGAGGGGGACCAGGATGTGTGTTTGTGTGAGAGAGAGCGATTGAGGAGATGAGAGGTGTGTGTGTGTGTGTGTGTGTGTGTGTGTGTGTGTGTGTGTGTGTGTGTGTGTGTGTGTGTGTGTGTGTGTGTGTGTGTGTGTGTGTGTGTGTGTGTGTGTGTGTGTGTGTGTGTGTGTGTGTGTGTGTGTGTGTGTGTGTGTGTAAGACCAAGAGGGTTTCATATTGCTGTATGTACACCACTGTAGTGTTATGACACAGAAAACTTCTTTAAAAATATGTTGTAATCTTTTAAATGTTTATTTCCTCAACACTTCCAACATTCTTTCTTGTCACTTACTTACAAAACATCAGTTGTTCAAGCTCATTAAAATAAATAAAGTTTCATGTACATTATTTTGTCTCTTAATGTCTGGCTGTGTAGTGGCCATAGAATTCATAGAACAGAATTGGAACTTCTGACCATGGCAACTTGATTGGTAAATACTCAAATTGGCTGCCAGTCCACCCATTGATTTGAAAGTTGGATTCTAGTTCTACTCATTCTAGTTCTGTGGAAGGGGCTGTATAGCAGATCTATGTAGAGTTAATTATTGTATTATCTATAGTCGTTTGACTGGCTGCCAGTGCCTACGAATGCATCCCAAATGGCACCCTATTCCCTTTATAGTGCAGTACTTCTGACCAGAGCGCTATTGACCCTGGTCAAAAGTAGTGCTCTACAAAGGAAATAGGGTATTAACTCATACAGGGTCACAAACGGTCTTCTTCTGTCTTAAACCAATGTTTAAACCAACCATTCTTAAATAAAGCAACGTTATAAAAAGTGTTTCTCAAGTCTTTTTTCCCTGCTCCACCATTCCATTCTAGGCATGCACAAACCTCTCTCTCTCATATACAGTACATTTGATTGACAGATTGCTCTCCTTGGGACTCCTTCTTATCCCAGTCCTCATGATACAGTTTGTGCATGTTCCCGCGGCGACAGTGCCATCTCAGTAGTGTGACTTGCGACACATGTCGCAGTGACAGGCCCGCGCCGTCAGGATCTCAATGTCGTTGTGATGACGAGCACGAGGGCAGTCCAGACGAACTTTGATCTTAGGAAAATTAATACAATTTCAATATTTTATATCACATGTTTCACATTTTCAGACATGTCAAGTGACAATGTTCCAACCAAATAGGTAATCAGGATGACATACCCTTACCCTACGTGTGTGTGTGTGTGTGTGTGTGTGTGTGTGTGTGTGTGTGTGTGTGTGTGTGTGTGTGTGTGTGTGTGTGTGTGTGTGTGTGTGTGTGTGTGTGTGTGTGTGTGTGTGTGTGTGTGTGTGTGTGTGTGTGTGTGTGTGTGTGTGTGTGTGTGTGTATATATACTCTACCTTTGCGTCTTTGCTGATAGTTTCAGTATTTCAAGACTGAGATAATGTTGTGTGTGTCTCTGTCTCTGTCTCCATACTCTACCTTTGCATCCTTGCTGATGGTACAACATCTTGACGCTGAGGTGATGTTGTGAGTGAAGTTAGATGCCACCAGGACAGAGTAGCGTGAGGGAAAGGCACTGGACTCACAGTATCCAACACAGGCATACACAACATGGGTTCCCTTACATGTCCCACGCCGGTCACTACGGATGGTCACGTTAAATGCTGCAGGAGTGGAGAGGAAAGAGGAGAACAATTCATTTAAACAAGTAATTGACCGACATAATTTAAATTATTTGAATTCAATTTTGTATGTTTTTTTCTGTGAGCTCAATGCACACATTGCAAATTCTCTAGAGATAAATTAGATCCAGCCGGAACTGTGACGATGTAGTAGGGAGTTGTTGTTTCCAACAGGCCAATATTCAACATAATTATCACAGTTTATGTGCGAAACTAACTAAAATGACCATAATCCATTGCGCATCTACTTGTCCAGTCTGTGTTTCTTTTATGCGTGCAATGGGAAGAGACAAAAGAATGCACAATAGTGAGGGGATGAAGACATCAGCTGTTGCTTGTTGAGGTGTCCCTACCTGAAACTACAGTTGAAGTCAGAAGTTTACATACACCTTAGCCAATTACATTTAAACTTAGTTTTTTCATAATTCCTGACATTTAATCCTAGAATGTGAAATGTCAGAATAATAGTAGAGAGAATTATTTATTTCAGCTTTATTTCTTAAATCACATTCCCAGTGGGTCAGAATTTTAAATACACCCAACAAGTATTTGATAGCATTGCATTTAAATTGTTTAACTTTAACAATAAATTGGGTGAATTTTGGCCCATTCCTCCTGACAGAGTCAAGTTTGTAGGCCTCCTTGCTCGCACACACCTTTTAAGTTCTGCCCACACATGTTCTATAGGATTGAGGTCAGGGATTTGTGATGGCCACACCAATACCTTGACTTTGTTGTCCTGAAGCCATTTTGCCACGACTTTGGAAGTATGCTTGAGGTCAATGTTCATTTGGAAGACCCACTTGCGACCAAGCTTTAACGTCCTGACACATGTCTTGAGATGTTGCTTCAATATATCCACATAATTGTCCTGCCTCATGATGCCATCTATTTGTGAAGTGCACCGGTCCCCCTTGCAGCAAAGCACCCCCACAACATGATGCTGCCACCCCCGTGCTTCACGGTTGGGATGGCGTTCTTCGGCTTGCAAGCCTCCCCTTTTTCTCCAAACATAACGATGGTCATTATGACCAAACAGTCCTATTTTTGTTTCATCAGACCAGAGGACATTTCTCCAAAAAGTACACTCTTTGTCCCCATGTGCAGTTGCAAACCGTAGTCTGACTTTTTTTATGGCTGTTTTGGAGCAGTGGCTTCTTCGTTGTTGAGCGGCTTTTCAGGTTATGTCAATATAGGACTCATTTAAGTGGAAATTGATACTTTTCCTCTAGCATTTTCACAAGATTCTTTGCTGTTGTTCTGGGATTGATTTGCACTTTTCACACCAAAGTACGTTCATCTCTAGGAGACAGAGCGCATCTCCTTCCTGAGCAGTATGACGGCTGCATGGTCCCATGGTGTTGATTCTTGCGTACTATTGTTTGTACAGATGAACGTGGTACCTTCAGGCGTTTGGAAATTGCTCCCAAGGAGGAACCAGACTTGTGGAGGTACAATTTTTTTTCTGAGGTCTTGGGTGATTTATTTTGATTTTCCCATGATGTCAAGCAAAGAGGTACTGAGTTTGAAGGTAAGCCTTGAAATACATCCACAGGTACACCTCCAATTGACTTAAATGATGTCAATTAGCCTATCAAAAGCTTCTAAAGCCATGACATAATTTTATGGAATTTTCCAAGCTATTTAAAGGCACAGTAAACTTAGTGTATGTAAACTTCTGACCCACTGGAATTGTGATACCTTGAATTATAAGTGAACTAATCTGTCTGTAAACAATTGTTGGAAAAATTCATTGTGTCATGCACAAAGTAGATGTTTTAACCGACTTGCCAAAACTATTTGTTCACAAGAAAGTTGTACAGTGGTTGAAAAACAAGTTTTAATGACTCCAACCTAAGCGTATGTTAAATTCCGACTTCAATTGTACGTGGTCTAAATGATTGATAGCTGTATTCAGTAGTCATAAAATAATGCCTTATTTACTATGAAGAACTGCGAAATAGTGATTTTGTCAGACAGCATAAGCAACAGCTCGATAGAGATGAAATGATGTCTTGGAATGAAATAATTAAAGTCATCAAATAAAACAAATGTAAATATTTCATTAAAGTAAAGTTACGTGAATAAATTATGGTTTATAAGCAGTAATGGGCAGTCACTACCATCATGGGACTTTAATATATTGTTTTTTTTCTGTGTTGTCACAGCATTCAACTCTGATTGTTTTTTATTAAATCAACCAAAACCACCTCAAAAAACAAAAATCACTCAGCACGAGTGAATTTATCTGTAAGGAGTGTGTGTGTAACAGTACATTATGTGTGTTTGCGTGTATCTGAACATCGTGTGTGTGTGTGTGTGTGTGTGTCAAAGTATATATTTGCACATTATGTGTGTGTATCTGTATATGTCTGTGTGTGTTAGACTGACGGTATAAATGGCAGCCAGGTCTTGTGCTGAGCCCCTTGTAGCTGAAGTTGAATGGTGACAGCAGCAGCAGGGTCAGTAGCAGCATTAGCACACATAGGTTAGAGGGCATACACTGAGACATGATGACCAAGGACAGTGGCCTGCATGGGACAAACAGAACAAACAGAGAGAAGGATTAATATAAGTGGGAGTTTCCATGTCTCTAAGTGCGTGTCTGTGTGTGGTCATTTGCACTGTTTAGTCTCAGCCAGTGTGTTTGGGTGATTGTTACCCTGTTTCCGTGTGTGTGTGTGTGTGTGTGTGTGTGTGTGTGTGTGTGTGTGTGTGTGTGTGTGTGTGTGTGTGTGTGTGTGTGTGTGTGTGTGTGTGTGTGTGTGTGTGTGTGTGTGTGTGTGTGTGTGTGTGTGTGTGGTAATCATTTCTCATTTGATATGAAAGCAAAATCTATGCAAAAAGTTTACATTAAGTTATGAGGACAGATATAACGTCAGGATTCCGACCCAAGAGCCCAACGTGGAACTCAAGTTTATCCATCATATTCTGCAGGCCTAAATGCACTTATACGTATGAAAAAACTAAATATTTTACTGAATCACTGAATAATGTGTAGACTAGATCAGATTTATCTGAAACACACCAATCCACTATTTTGTGGCCAAAACACACAGTATTTATTGCATACTGTATACAATAATTGCAGAACTTAAGTTATTGCATTTTTCTTAGTGAGATATGGCTCATTAAAACTTTCATGCAACTTATATTGGCAGAGACAGACAAACATCCACTGACACACACAAACACTCAAGAATGTATACACAAAATCTCGCCAACACAATAATTTACTTTTAATAATAATTTACTTTTTTATTGACTTTTAACAGTGAGAACAACAATTATCAGGTGTGTGTGTGTGTATAAGTGTGTGTGTGAGGTGCTGGTGTTACCTGTTAAGTTGTGGTATATGTTTTCTTCAGCCCAGGGGAGTCAAGGTGAATCGACAGGGCAGCAGCGTCGACAGGTGTGTGTGAGTGTGTGTTTTCTACCTCACACACGGCTATATGTAGCCCCTTAGGTAAACGGGAGAAGAGTCTAAGTTACTCCTTTGGTCACACCCACAGCAACCTCTTTTTCTCTCTCGACGTGCGTGTGTGAATGTGAGAATGTGTTTGAGTGTGTGCGAGTGTGTCTGGACCCCTCCTTCCCTCCTTTTCTTAACCTTCACTGTTAGCCTCTCTCTCTTTTTTTCTCTCTTTTTCTCTCTCTCGTTTTCTCTCTTTTTCTCTCTTTTTCTCTCTTTTTCTCTTTAACCATGACAACACACACCTGGACAATTCTTTGTCATGAAACAAGCTTTCTTGAGCCGCTGTAGTACTCCTCCTTGCTTTCCCCATCTAGAAGTGTGTGTGTGTTTATTCTTGCTTGGTACAATAGTGCTCTATTGGTCCTCCCACGTCTAGCCATCTCATCATACACTACATGAAGTATGTAGACACCTACTCGATTCCAATCTCATTCCAAAATCATGGGCTTTAAAATGGAGTTGGTCCCCCCCTTTGCTGCTATAACAGCCTCCACTCTTCTGGGGTGGCTTTCGACTAGATGTTGGAACATTGCTGCAGGGATTTACTTCCATTCAGTCACAAGAGTATTAGTGAGGTCGGGCAATTAGACCTGGTTCGCAGTTGGCGTTCCAATTCATCCCAAAGGTGTTCGATGGGGTTGAGGTCAGGCCTCTGCACGGGTCAGTCAAGTTCTTCCACACTGATCTCAACAAACCATTGTTGTATGGACACTCGTCAGAAACGGGTGTGGCTGAAATAGCCAAATCCACTAATTTGAAGGGGTGTCCACATACTTTTGTATGTATGTTCTAACCATATCTCACCTTATACAACAACAATGATGTATCATTTGCAGGGTTTAAAAAAATATATATATATATATTTTTACAGGGACAGTGCACATTAATCAACGTTTCAGTAAAAGTGCCGGTATTAGCCAGCCGGCTAATTTTCAACCACAGTCCCTGGGCAGGTTATTAAAAACAATTACAATATAGACAATAGCACCATAGAACAAGCAAGACATAGCAACATAGGACAAGCAAGACATAGCATACAGACAGAGCAACATAGAACAAAAAGCAGCAAAACAAAATTCATAAAAGCAACAAAGTGTTTCCACACCTCACAAGCTACAGACAACAGACAACATGGAAAGCGGCAACACACAGCTAGGGACCATGTTCACAAATCTGATTGACCAGGTCTTCAAGCATTTTGTGAAAGTGTGATATGTGGTGCAGTTATGTGTGTCGGATGGCAGTGTATTCCAGACATGGGAAGCTCTCACAGAGAACGCAGATTTACTAAAGGTGATTTTCCTTAGGGGAACTATACAGTCACCTCTCATGGCAGACCTTGTGGATCTGCTGCCATATGTCTGGGTTTTCTGTTTAACAAAAATATTGAGTGGAGGGGGAGCCAGTTAATAGGGTTGTTATGTTGTTCCTGTCACCCTACAGAAGCTGCTCCTGGAGCACCCCTAAATCCAGTGGTACCACCATATTTGTTCCTATGGGCATACCCGCTACCTGACGGCCGGTCTGCCAGGCTGCTACACCTACCCTCTGGCTCTGAACTGACGCTGTACAGTCTGTTCTACAGCGAGCAGAGATAAGGCGGGACTTTACCTAGCAGGGTCTTGTAGATGACCTGGAGCCAGTGGGTCTGGCAACGAGTATAATATAATAATAATAATATATGCCATTTAGCAGACGCTTTTATCCAAAGCGACTTACAGTCATGTGTGCATACATTCTACGTATGGGTGGTCCCGGGGATCGAACCCACTACCCTGGCGTTACAAGCGCCATGCTCTACCAACTGAGCTACAGAAGGACCAGTATGAAGTGAGGGCCAGCCAACAAGAGCATACAGGTCACAGTGGCGGGTAGTATATGGGGCTTTGGCGACAAAATGGATGGCACTGTGATAGACTGCATCCAACTTGTTGAGTAGGGTATTGGATGCTATTTTGTAAATGACATCGCCAAAGTCGAGTGTTACGGATACCGGTATCCTGTGTGTGTGTATCCTGTGTTCTTTTCTCTCCTTCTCCCATCACAGGTGAAAATCATCACTCCCCAATCAGTCACCAATCCAATCATCAATCAGAAGACACACCTCCTCCTGTTTCCTACCCTATCACAGTTCCTTTCCCTTGGTTTAAAAACCCCATCAGTTGTTTGCTCTAGAGCTCAATCTCTCTGTAAATGCCATGTCTGTAGATCTCTCTGTTTCACTCTCTTTGTGTATTGAGCTATCTTTTGTTTGAGCATCTCCATAGCACTTTGTCCTCACCTGTGAGTATTGTTTTTGGTTATTGTGTTTGTTTGCTGGTGGGGAAAGGGGAAACCAAGACAAGTCGCCCATGGGCATACACTACCCATAGGTAGACTTTGTTAAATACACTAGTTAGAACTGGGTGGACCACCTACTGTATTTTTGGTTAGTTAGCTGTTGTTAAAGTAGGCTAGTCTAGCTTAGGGCTGTTTTTGAATACTTATTGTTTCTTTCCTTGGGTCCTGCTCAGCCCCTTTTCCTGCCCCCCCCCCCCCCCCCATTACCGTGTGTTTTCAAATAAACCTTGAGTTTGACGGTAGATTTCAGTTGTCCTGGTTATGTCGTTCACTCTTTTACTTTGTCACTTATAATTTGCCTGAGTTATGTTACGGGTCTCATTACCATCCCCCCCTAGACTGTCGGTCCAAAAGGGATTCGTAACATCGAGGATCGGTAAGATGGTCAGTTTTACGAAGGTATGTTTGGCAGCAAGAGTGAAGAATGCTTTGTTGTGAAATAGGAATCCAATTCTAGATAACTTTGGATTGGATATGTTTTACGTAAGTCCGGAAGGTGTTTACAGTCTAACCAGACACCTAAGTATTTGTAGTTGTCCACATATCCAGAACCGTCCAGAGTGGTGATGCTGGACAGGCTGGCAGGTGCAGGCAGCGATCGGTTGAAGAGCATGCATTTGGTTTTACTTGTATTTAAGAGCAGTTGGAGGCCACAGGAGGAGAGTTGTATCGCATTGAAGCTCGTCTGGAGGGTTGTTAACAGTGTCCAAAGAAGTGCCAGAAGTATACAGAATGGTGTCGTCTGCGTAGAGGTGGATCAGAGACTCACCAGCAGCAAGAGCGACATCATTGATATATACAGAGTCGGCCCAAGAATTGAAACCTGTGGCACCCCCATAGAGACTGCCAGAGGCCCGGACAACAGGCCCTCCAATTTGACTGAACTCTGTTGGAGAAGTAGTTGGTGAACCAGGCGAGGCAATAATTTGAGAAACCAAGGCTGTTGAGTCTGCCGATGTGGTGATTGACAGAGTTGAAAGCCTTGGCCAGGTCAATTAATACAGCTGCACAGTAATGTTTCTTATCGATGGCGGTTAAGATATCGTTTAGGACCTTGAGCGTGGCTGGGGTGCACCCATGACCAGCTCGGTTTTTGTATTGGTTAAGGGCAGTCAAGTCTGGAGAGTACCAAGGGCTATATCTGTTCCTGGTTCTACATTTATTGAATGGTGCATGGTGAGGAAGGCATTTAGAAAAAAATATTAGGCATCCTCTACTGACGAGATGAGGTCGCTATTCTTCCAGGATACCCGGGCCAGGTTGATTAGGAAGGCCTGCTCGCTGAAGTGTTTCAGGGAGCGTTTGATTGTGATGAGTGGAGGTCGTTTGACCGCTGAAACATTACGGATGCAGGCAATGAGTCAGTGATTGCTGAGATCTTGGTTGAAGACAGCAGAAGTGTATTTAGAGGGCAGGTTGGTTAGGATGATATCTTCTCATGCGGAACCCCTTGACAACATTCACAAGTGCAATACACCAAATGACAAACTTCTTAACCCCTTATGGTATAGGGGACGCTTGCGTCCCACTTGAAGAAAGAAAACAGGGAAAATGCAGCACGACAAATTCAAATAATGATATAAAATCAAACATTCATTAAATCACACATGTAAGATACTCAAAGCTACACTCGTTGTGAATCCAGCCAACATGTCAGATTTTAAAAAGCTTTTCAGCGAAAGCATAGGGAGATATTATCTGATAGCACAATGACAACAAAGAGGGTAGCATATTTCATCCCTGCAGGCGCTACACAACGCTGAAATTAATTATAAAACATGCATTACCTTTGACGAGCTTCTTTTGTTGGCACTCCAATATTTCCCATAAACATCACAATTGGTCCTTTTGTTAGATGAATTCCGTCCATATATATCCAATTGTCCATTTATTTGACGCGTTTTTATCCAGAAAAAAACAGCTGCCAAAAAAACTCAACGTCACTTCAAAACATTTCAAAAGTTGCCTATAAACTTTGCCAAAATATTTCAAACTACTATTATAATACAACTTTAGGTATTTGTAAACGTTAATAATCGATCAAATTGTAGACTGGGCAATCTGTGTTCAATACAGCAAGTAAACCAACCATGCTCCTTTTTACATCTTGCGCAACTCTCAATAGTGTAACGTTGTTCCAGGATGTGCTTCTTCGTTGCACAAATGAATAACCTAAACCAAATTCCAAAGACTGGTGACATCCAGTGGAAGTGGTAGGAACTGAAAACAGGTTCCAATGAAATATCCCTTGGCAAAGACAGTCAGGGAACAGTCGGAGGCAAAAAAAAAATCTGAACAGTTAGTCCTTGGGGTTTTGCCTGCTACATAAATTCTGTTATACACAGACATGATTCAAACAGTGTTAAAAACGTCAGTGTTTTCCATCCACGTCTACTAATAATATGCATATATTATATTCCTGGCATGAGTAGCAGGAAGTTGAAATTGGGCATGCTATTTATCCAAAAGTGAAAATGCTGCCCCCTATACCTTAAGAGGTTTTATTCTACCCATTGTGTCAGATTTCAAAAAGGCTTTACAGTGAAAGCACAACATATGGTTGTTAGGTCAGAGCCTAGTCACAAAAAATAGTCATTTTCCAGCCAAAGAGGGGAGTCACAAAAAGTAGATATAGATATAAAATTAATCACTAACCTTTGATCTTCATCAGATGACACTCATAGGACTTCATGGTACACAATACATGTATGTTTTGTTCGATAAAGTTCATATTTATATCAAAAAATCACAGTTTACATTGGCGCGTTACGTTCAGTAATGTTTTGCTTCCAAAACATCTGGTGATTTTGCAGAGAGCCACATCAATTTAAAGAAATAGTCATCATAAACTTTAATATAAGATACAAGTGTTATCCACAGAATTAGAGATACTTCTCCTTATTATTAATGCAACCGCTGTGTCAGATTTTTTAACAACTTTACGGAAAAAGCAAACGATTCAATAATTTAAGTACGGTGCTCAGACAACAAATCAAACCATACAGATATCCGCCATGTTGGAGTCAACAGAAGTAAGAAATAGCGTTATAAATATTCACTTTCAGAATGCACTCCCAGGAATAACCGTTCCACAATAAATGTTTGATTTGTTCAATAAAGTTCATTTATGTCCAAATACCTCCTATTGTTAGCGTGTTCAGTTCACAAATCCAAACTCAGGATGCGTGGGCAGGTCCAGGCGAATGTCATATTACAGTTCGTAGAAACATGTCAAATGATGTATAGAATCAATCTTTAGGATGTTTTTATCATAAATCTTAAATAATATTCCAACCAGAGAATTCCTTTGTATTCAGAAATGCAATGGAATGCAAGCTAACTCTCACGTGAACACGCGTGACCAGCTCATGCCACTCTGAAAGACTACTGACTCATTCAGCTCCCATTCCCCCCTCCCTCACAGTAGAAGCATCAAACAAGGTTCTACGTTTTTCATCTAAATGTGAAAATGCTGCCCCCTATCCCAAACAGGATCTATGAGGGTGCCCATGTTTACGGCTTTGGGGTTGTACCTGGTAGGTTCATTGATAATTTGTGTGAGATTGGGGTTATCAAGCTTAGATTGTAGGATGGCCGGGGTGTTAAACATGTCACAGTTTAGGTCACCTAGCAGCACCAGCTCTGAAGATAGATGGGGGGCATTCAGTTCACATATGGTATCCAGAGCACAGCTGGGGGCAGAGGTTGGTCTATAGCAGGTGGCAACGGTGAGAGACTTGTTTTTAGAGAGGTGGATTTTTAAAATAGAAGTTCAAATTGTTTGGGTACAGACCTGGATAGTAGGACAGAACTCTGCAGGTTACCTCTGCTGTAGATTGCAACACCGCCCCCTTTGGCCATTCTATCTTGTCTGAAAATGTTGTAGTTAGGGATGGAGATTTCAGAGCAACTGGTGGTCTTCCTAAGACAGGATTCAGACATGGCTAAGACATCCGGGTTGGCAGAGTGTGCTAAAGCAGTGAATAAAACAAACTTAGGGAGGAGGCTTCTAATGTTAACATGCATGAAACCAAGGCTTTTACGGTTACAGAAGTCATCAAAAGAGAGCGCCTGGGGAATAGGAATGGAGCTAGGTACGGCAGGGCCTGGATTCACCTCTAATTCGCCAGAGGAACAGAGAAGGAGTAGGATAAGGGTACGGCTAAAAGCCATGAGAATTAGACGTCTAGGATGTCCGGAACAGAGTAAAAGGAGCAGGTAAAATAGATTCAAGGTATAGTGTACAGACAAAGGTATGAGATTGAGGGGAGGTAAACAGTGGAGGTAAACCTAGGCATTGAGTGATGAAAGAGATATTGTCTCTAGAAAAATCATTGAAACCAGGTGATGTCATCGCATGTGTGGGTGTTGGAACTGAAGGGTTGGATAAGGTATAATGAGCAGGGCTAGAGGCTCTACAGTGAAATAAGCCAATAAACACCAATAAAAACGTGATCTTTTTTCCATTTTTACTTCCAACATTATTTGTCACTTATTTACAGAACATCAGTTGTTCAAGCTCAAAAGTTTGGACACACCTACTCATTCAAGGGTTTTTATTTATTATTGTGTTGTCAACATAGTCGAATATTAGTGAAGACATAAATTATTCACTTTGAAATAACACATATGGAAAGTATAGAACTCAACTACCCGGTCGCACTCACAGGTAGTATCACATTTTCACTTCATTTCATTACAGTACAACGGTTTGATTTGTTTGATCGTAGCTAGCTACTTAGCTAGCTACATAGCCGTCTTTGTATCAAAGATAATTGTGTAGTCTAGAGCGATTTTCTAGGTTCGCTAGCCATCTATTGTCGTTCTTTTAACGCAACGTAACGTAAACAACACTGCTAGCTAGCCTGCTAGCCCCCGAATAGCAACACTGCAGAAACTATTACACTCAACGGAACGACTTGATTAGTGTAGTGTCAACAACGCACCCACTGCCAGCTGGCCTACTTCAGCAGTACTGTATCATTTTAATCATTTTAGTCAATAAGATTCTTGCTACGTAGCTTAACTTTCTGAACATTCGAGACGTGTAGTCCACTTGTCATTCCAATCTCCTTTGCATTAGCGTAGCCTCTTCTGTAGCCTGTCAACTATGTGTCTGTTTATCCCTGTTCTCTCCTCTCTGCACAGAGCATACAAACGCTCCTCACCGCGTGGCCGCGGCCACCCTACTCTGGTGGTCCCAGCGCGCACGACCCACGTGGAGTTCCAGGTCTCCGGTAGCCTCTGGAACTGCCAATCTGCGGTCAACAAGGCAGAGTTCATCTCAGCCTATGCCTCCCTCCAGTCCCTTGACTTCTTGGCACTGACGGAAACATGGATCACCACAGACAACACTGCTACTCCTACTGCTCTCTCTTCGTCCGCCCACGTGTTCTCGCACACCCCGAGAGCGTCTGGTCAGCGGGGTGGTGGCACCGGGATCCTCATCTCTCCCAAGTGGTCATTCTCTCTTTCTCCCCTTACCCATCTGTCTATCGCCTCCTTTGAATTCCATGCTGTCACAGTTACTAGCCCTTTCAAGCTTAACATCCTTATCATTTATCTCCCTCCAGGTTCCCTCGGAGAGTTCATCAATGAGCTTGATGCCTTGATAAGCTCCTTTCCTGAGGACGGCTCACCTCTCACAGTTCTGGGCGACTTTAACCTCCCCACGTCTACCTTTGACTCTTTCCTCTCTGCCTCCTTCTTTCCACTCCTCTCCTCTTTTGACCTCACCCTCTCACCTTCCCCCTACTCACAAGGCAGGCAATACGCTCGACCTCATCTTTACTAGATGCTGTTCTTCCACTAACCTCATTGCAACTCCCCTCCAAGTCTCCGACCACTGCCTTGTATCCTTTTCCCTCTCGCTCTCATCCAACACCTCCCACACTGCCCCTACTCGGATGGTATCGCGCCGTCCCAACCTTCGCTCTCTCTCCCCCGCTACTCTCTCCTCTTCCATCCTATCATCTCTTCCCTCCGCTCAAACCTTCTCCCACCTATCTCCTGATTCTGCCTCCTCAACCCTCCTCTCCTCCCTCTCTGCATCCCTTGACTCTCTATGTCCCCTATCCTCCAGGCCGGCTCGGTCCTCCCCTCCCGCTCCGTGGCTCGATGACTCATTGCGAGCTCACAGAACAGGGCTCCGGGCAGCCGAGCGGAAATGGAGGAAAACTCGCCTCCCTGCGGACCTGGCATCCTTTCACTCCCTCCTCTCTACATTTTCCTCCTCTGTCTCTGCTGCTAAAGCCACTTTCTACCACGCTAAATTCCAAGCATCTGCCTCTAACCCTAGGAAGCTCTTTGCCACCTTCTCCTCCCTCCTGAATCCTCCGCCCCCCCCCCCTCCTCCCTCTCTGCAGATGACTTCGTCAACCATTTTGAAAAGAAGGTCGACGACATCCGATCCTCGTTTGCTAAGTCAAACGACACCGCTGGTTCTGCTCACACTGCCCTACCCTGTGCTCTGACCTCTTTCTCCCTCTCTCTCCAGATGAAATCTCGCGTCTTGTGACGGCCGGCCGCCCAACAACCTGCCCGCTTGACCCTATCCCCTCTCTTCTCCAGACCATTTCCGGAGACCTTCTCCCTTACCTCACCTCGCTCATCAACTCATCCCTGACCGTTGGCTACGTCCCTTCCGTCTTCAAGAGAGCGAGAGTTGCACCCCTTCTGAAAAAACCTACACTCGATCCCTCCGATGTCAACAATTACAGACCAGTATCCCTTCTTTCTTTTCTCTCCAAAACTCTTGAACGTGCCGTCCTTGGCCAGCTCTCCCGCTATCTCTCTCTGAATGACCTTCTTGATCCAAATCAGTCAGGTTTCAAGACTAGTCATTCAACTGAGACTGCTCTCCTCTGTATCACGGAGGCGCTCCGCACTGCTAAAGCTAACTCTCTCTCCTCTGCTCTCATCCTTCTAGATCTATCGGCTGCCTTCGATACTGTGAACCATCAGATCCTCCTCTCCACCCTCTCCGAGTTGGGCATCTCCGGCGCGGCCCACGCTTGGATTGCGTCCTACCTGACAGGTCGCTCCTACCAGGTGGCGTGGCGAGAATCTGTCTCCTCACCACGCGCTCTCACCACTGGTGTCCCCCAGGGCTCTGTTCTTGGCCCTCTCCTATTCTCGCTATACACCAAGTCACTTGGCTCTGTCATAACCTCACATGGTCTCTCTTATCATTGCTATGCAGACGACACACAATTAATCTTCTCCTTTCCCCCTTCTGATGACCAGGTGGCGAATCGCATCTCTGCATGTCTGGCAGACATATCAGTGTGGATGACGGATCACCACCCCAAGACGGAGCTGCTCTTCCTCCCGGGGAAGGACTGCCCGTTCCATGATCTCGCCATCACGGTTGACAACTCCATTGTGTCCTCCTCCCAGAGCGCCAAGAACCTTGGCGTGATCCTGGACAACACCCTGTCGTTCTCAACTAACATCAAGGCGGTGGCCCGTTCCTGTAGGTTCATGCTCTACAACATCCGCAGAGTACGACCCTGCCTCACACAGGAAGCGGCGCAGGTCCTAATCCAGGCACTTGTCATCTCCCGTCTGGATTACTGCAACTCGCTGTTGGCTGGGCTCCCTGCCTGTGCCATTAAACCCCTTCAACTCATCCAGAACGCCGCAGCCCGTCTGGTGTTCAACCTTCCCAAGTTCTCTCACGTCACCCCGCTACTCCGTTCTCTCCACTGGCTTCCAGTTGAAGCTCGCATCCGCTACAAGACCATGGTGCTTGCCTACGGAGCTGTGAGGGGAACGGCACCTCAGTACCTCCAGGCTCTGATCAGGCCCTACACCCAAACAAGGGCACTGCGTTCATCCACCTCTGGCCTGCTCGCCTCCCTACCACTGAGGAAGTACAGCTCCCGCTCAGCCCAGTCAAAACTGTTCGCTGCCCTGGCCCCCCAATGGTGGAACAAACTCCCTCACGACGCCAGGACAGCGGAGTCAATCACCACCTTCCGGAGACACCTGAAACCCCACCTCTTTAAGGAATACCTAGGATAGGTTAAGTAATCCCTCTCACCCCACCCCCCTAAGTTTTAGATGCACTATTGTTAAGTGACTGTCCCACTGGATGTCATAAGGTGAATGCACCAATTTGTAAGTTGCTCTGGATAAGAGCGTCTGCTAAATGACTTAAATGTAAATGTAAATGAAAGTTGTTAATCAAAATCAATTTTAGATTTTAGATTCTTTAAAGTATCCACCCTCTGCTTTGATGACAGCAGGAATGCTTTTCCATCAGTCTTGAAGGAGTTCCCACATATGCTGAGCACTTGTTGATTACTTTTCCTTCACCCCGCGGTCCAAATCATCCCAAACTATTTAATTTGGGTTGAGGTGGGGTGATTGTAGAGGCTAGGTCATCTGATGCAGCACTCCATCACTCTCCTTCTTGGTCAAATAGCTCTTACATAGCCTGGAGGTGTTTTGGGTCATTGTACTGTTGAAAAACAAATGATAGTCCCACTAAGAGCAAACCTGATGGGATGGCGTATCGCTGCAGAATGCTGTGGTAGCCGTGCAACTTCTTAAGGATCGGTGTCTCGCTAGCGAGACAATGCTATTGTTTGAGGACGGCGCCCCACATCAAAATAGTTTTCCACCGCCACAGGTCAAAATATGTTTCTATTTACATTCCAGGTGACTACCTCATGAAGCTGGGTGATAGAATGCCAAGAGTGTGCAAAGCTGTCATCAAGTCAAAGGGTAGCTACTTTGAAGAATCTGAAATATAAAATAGATTTTGATTTGTTTAAATTTTTTTGGGATACTACATGATTCCGTATGCGTTATTTTATAGTTTTGATGTCGTCACTACTATTCTATAGTAAAAATGTATGTATATATAAAAATGTGTATGTAGAGTCATTCGGAAAGTATTCAGATCCCTTCACTTTTCCACATTTTCTTACGTTACAGCCTTACTCTAAAAAATATTCAACAAAAACATTTCTTTAACAATCTACACACAACAACGCATGATGACTAAGCAAAAACTGTGACAATACAGAGGTGGATGCAAGATGCAAGCAACGATGGTTTACTGAATACAATTTATAGCAGCAACAGGACAGACAGACTGTACTCAGACGGAATCCGACCCAGGGACTAGAGCGCATCTTCCGGTGATAGCGTGCTGAGAAATCCAGGGGAGTGTGTCCGGATGGGAAGGAAGGAGCACAGCAGATAATCCACACAAGGGCGGCGAGAAATGAGCACTGACACACGACACAACCTCAGGGAAGTAAGAACACAACCTCAGGGAAGTAACAACGATCTGACAACAAGAAACACTGGTTACAGAACATATAAAGGGAAGATGAGTGGTTCCAGCTGGCGCAGACAATCAGGCCGAGATTGGGAACCACGCCCACACAAACACGGGAGAGAAAGAGAAAGACAAAAGAGAGAGGAAGGCAGTGGATTCATGAACCGTGACAATACCCCCCCTAGGAACGCCTTTTGGCGTTCCCAGGCGAATTTACCTGTCGATTGAAATCATCGATAAGGGCGTGATCCAGAATGTCCCTAGCAGGTACCCAACTTCTCTCCTCCGGGCCGTAACCCTCCCAGTCCACCAGTTACTGGAATCCGCGTCCCCTCCTTCTAGAGTCCAAAATACGATTGACAGAAAAGGTGGGTTGCCCATCAACAAGTCGTGGCGGCGGGGGAACCGGGACCGGCGGGTTAATGCGTGCCTGAAACACAGGTTTTATTTTAGACACATGAAAGGTAGGATGAATTCTCCTATATGCCGGAGGAAGCTTGAGCCGGACCGCCACCGGACTAATGATCCTGGTGACTCTGAACGGGCCGATAAATTTGGGGGCAAGCTTGTTCGAAACGGATCGGAGTGGAATGTTCTTAGTAGAAAGCCACACTCTTTGGCCAACGACGTATACCGGAGGCTTCGACCGGTGGCGATCGGCCTTAGCCTTGGTGCGCGCCCCCACACGGAGAAGAGTCTCACGGGCTCTGCTCCATGCGTGACGGCACCTCTGGATGAAAGCGTGAGCGGAGGGAACAGTGACCTCTGACTCCGTACTGGGAAAGATAGGTGGCTGGTAACCTAAACTACACTCAAACGGAGAGAGACCCGTGGCTGCCACTGGCAACGAATTGTGAGCGTACTCAACCATAGAGAGTTGTTGACTCCAGGAAGAGGGATTCTTAGAAACCAAACATCGCAACACTCTCTCCAAATCTTGGTTGGCCCTCTCCGTTTGACCGTTGCTCTGGGGATGAAACCCTGAAGACAGGCTGACACTCGCTCCCAGTAACCTTCAAAACTCTTGCCAAAACTTGGACACAAATTGGGGCCCCCTGTCAGAAACTACGTCCATCGGCAGGCCATGTAAGCGAAAGACGTGATCCACGACAGTTACCGCTGTCTCCTTGGCAGATGGTAATTTAGGCAAGGGAATAAAATGAGCCGCCTTCGAGAACCGGTCCACCACGGTCTAAACAACCGTCTTGCCCTGGGAGGATGGAAGGCCGGTAACAATTATTGTTATTGAGACGGTTGATCTTGGGAGAGGGTTTAAAATTAAATCTGTCCATGAAAATAAGATCACGAAATTAGGAAGTTTTGTGCTGGGTATCAAATTTGGTCAACAAAAAATGTAATTGCTTATTTGAGGCTTGTTTAATCTAATTGAAGTTGAGGTAGTATGTACATGAATGTATAGTTAAAGTGACTATGCATATATGATAAACAGAGAGTAGCAGCAGCGTAAAAAGAAGGGTTGGGGGGGCTGGGGGGGCACACAATGCAAATAGTACGGGTAGCCATTTGATTACCTGTTCGGGAGTCTTATGGCTTGGGGGTAAAAACTGTTGAGAGCATTTTTGTCCTAGACTTGGCACTGCGGTACCGCTTGCCATGCGGTAGTAGAGAGAACAATCTCTGACTGTTCTGGGGTCTTTGATAATTTTTTTGGGCCTTCCTCTGACACTGCCTGGTGTAGAGGTCCTGGATGGCTGGCAGCTTAGCCCCAGTGATGTATTGGGCCATACGCACTACCCTTTGTAGTGCCTTGCGGTCAGTGGCTGAGCAATTGCTGTACCAGGCAGTGATGCAACCAGTGATGCTCTCGATGTTGCAGCTGTAGAAACTTCTGAGGATCTCAGGACCCATGCCAAATATTTTTAGTGTCCTGAAGGGGAATAGGCTTTGTCGTGCCCTCTTCACGACTGTCTTGGTGTGTTTGGACCTTCTAGTTTGTTGTTGATGTAGACACCAAGGAACTTGAAACTCTCAACCTGCTCCACTACAGACCCATCAATGACGATGGGGGCATGCTCGGTCCTCCTTTTCCTGTAGTCAACAATCATTTCCTTAGTCTTGGTTACATTCAGGGATAGGTTATTATTCTGGCACCACCCGGCCAGGTCTCTGACCTCCTCCCTATAGGCTGTCTCGTCGTTGTCGGTGATTAGGCCTACCACTGTTGTGTCATCTCCAAATTTAATGATGGTGTTGGAGTCATGCCTGGCCATGCAGTCGTGGGTGAATAGGGAGTACAAGGAGGAGATTGAGCACGCACCCCTGGGGAAATCCGGTGTTGAGGATCAGCGTGGCAGATGTGTTGCTACCTACCGTCACCACCTGGTTGCGACCTGTTTGGAAGTCCAGGATCCAGTTGCAGTGGGAGGTGTTTAGTCCCAGGAACCTTAGCTTAGTGATGAGCTTTGAGGGTACTATGGTGTTGAACACTGAGCTGTAGTCAATGATTAGCATTCTCACGTAAGTGTTCCTTTTGTCCAGGTGGGAAAGGGCAGTGTGGAGTGCAATAGAGATTGCATCATCTGTGGATCTGTTTGGGCGGTATGCAAGTCTAGGGGTCTAGGGTTTCTGGGATAATGGTGTTGATGTGAGCCATTACCAACCTTTCAAAGCACTTTATGGCTACGGAAGTGAATGCTACGGGTCTGTAGTCATTTAGGCAGGTTGTCTTCGTGTTCTTGGGCACAGGGACTATGGTGGTCTGCTTGTAACATGTTGGTATTACAGACTCAATCAGGGACACCTGCCAGTTGGTCAGCACATGCCCGGAACACATGTCCTGGTGATCCATCTGGACCCACAGCCTTGTGTATGTTGACCTGTTTAAAGGTCTTACTCACGTTGGCTACGGAGAGCGTGATCACACAATCGTCTGGAACAGCTGATGCTCTCATGCATGCCTCAGTGTTGCTTGCCTCGAAGCGAGCATAGAAGTGATTTAGCTCATCTGGTAGGCTTGTGTCAGTGGGCAGCTCGCGGCTGTGCTTCCCTTTTGTAGTCTGTAATAGTTTGCAAGCCCTGCCACATAAGACGAGTGTCGGAGACGGTGTAGTGTGATTCAATCTTAGCCCTGTATTGACGCTTTGCCTGTTTGATGGTTCGTCGCAGGGCATAGCAGGATTTCTTGTAAGTTTCTGGGTTTAGAGTCCCACACCTTGAAAGCGGCAGTTCTACCCTTTAGCTCAGTGCGAATGTTGCCTGTAATCCATTGCTTCTGGTTGGGGTATGTATGTACAGTCATTGTGGGACGACGTCCTCGATGCACTTATTGATAAAGCCAGTGACTGATGTGGTGTACTCCTCAATGCCATCGGAAGAATCCCGGAACTTGTTCCTGTCTGTGATAGCAAAACAGTCCTGTAGTTTAGCATCTGCTTCATCTGACCATGTTTTTATAGACAGAGTCACTGGTGCTTCCTGCTTTAATATTTTCTTGTAAGCAGGTCGGATTTACCAAATGGAGGGTGAGGGACAGCTGTGTACGTGTCTCTGTGTGTGGAGTACCTGTGATCTAGATTTTGCCCAGTGGGCTATAACTTTTTATTTAGACCTTTTTTGGAAGTATTTACCAGCTGTAACGATAGTAATGAACATAGTTGCTCAGTGAAACTCCATTCTTTGGTAAGTACCAAATGTATTTTGACATTATTAAACTTGAAAAGCTGTCAAATGGTAAATTGAATGGCTGCTTCCTGGGCTTAAAGGAGAATCACCATATTCAACGTCTCCTGTAAACCCAGATTCTGGTTCAAGGTGAACTCAACTAAAACCGTGTTTAGTTGGAAGGAATAAACTGTCTAATCCTTTCCTTACCGTAATGGCACTGAATGAACACACACACTTCCACACTAAAATAACAAGTGGAAGCGGACACATTAATGATATTAACGTTATTCAAGACGCCGCTATCTTCCGGGTTACTGAGACTGGCGGGTAGAAACACCAGACAAACACACACACAGGGATATACAAACAAAGACACAGGATGCCGGGTACGAATAACGCAAATCACTGAGCTGACTCATGGTCACAGAATTAGCTTTTGTGACATGGCATGGTGTGTGAGAGGCTCACGGTCGTTAAGACTGTAATGGCAAGATGGAGTGGTGATTGTCAGATAGTATGTGTGTGAGAGCGAGAGCGAAAGATATAGGGAAAGAGAATGAAAGGGAGAGAGAGAGTAAGTGGCTGTAGAGAGACATTGAGGGTCAAAGACAAATAATGTGTGTGTGTGTGTGTGTGACAGCCCTCAATTCACTTAAAGCAATGAGATCACTTCAGTTACAAGTGATCCATCAAATATGGACACACACACGGCTTACACAGGCTAACTGAGATTGACAGGAGAAAAGTGGAGTTTCCACTACATACTTTTGACAGAAGTTGAACATACACACCACCACCACACACACACACACACACAGATACCCCCCTCCCCAAGTTTGACAAAAGCAGAAAATACGCACACACCACCACACACACACACTAAGTATTTCAGACTGGAGTGATGTCAGGTAGAATGGAAAGGTTTACTAGTGTCAGTCAGAGCCACGTATTTAGAGTTTGGCCAATGTGGTTTCTACATTATGATGCATTTTCATGACACTTCCATGGCAGCCATGTAAGATCCCATTGACATTACATGGAAATATTTGTAAAAATACTTTAAAACTGAATGTCTAGAATTAGATCAATATTCAAAATTCTAAAAGTTGGGTCCCAGAAGCTCTGTCGGTTGGTTGTTTGGTCGTCCAGAGTAATGACAGCCATTTTCACTCTCTGGAGAACACGGAGAATGGAAACACCTGGCGAGAGAGCGAGAATTGGCGAGGGCACTAGAACAGTCTGCAGCACTCAACCTCACCCGACTAGAATCTAAAGTCAAATATTTACTGTTTGCTGATGATCTGGTACTTCTGTCCCCAACAAAGAAGGGCCGACAGCAGCACCTACAGTAGATCTTCTGCACAGATTCTGTCAGACCTGGGCCCTGACAGTAAATCTCAGTAAGACAAAAATAATGGTGTTCCAAAAAAGGTTTAATCTAGACACCGTTGCCCTAGAGCACACAAAAAAATATAAATACCTCTGCCTAAACATCAGCACCACAGGTAACTTCCACAAAGCTGTGAACGATCTGGAGAGACAAAGGCAAGAAGGGCCTTCTATGCCATCAAAAGGAACATAACATTTGACATACCAATTAGGATCTGGCAAAAAATAATTGAATCAGTTATAGAACCCATTGCTCTTTATAGATGTGAGGTCTGGGGTCCGCTCACCATCCAAGAATTTACAAAATGGGACAAACACCAAATTGAGACTGCATGTAGAATTCTGCAAAAATATATTCCATGTACAACGTAAAAAAACAAATAATGCATGAAGAGCACAATTAGGCCGATATCTGCTAATTATCAAAATTCTGAAAATAACTTAAATTCTACAACCTAAAAGGAAGCAATTCCCAAACCTTCCATAACAAAGCCATCGCCTACAATCTGGAGAAGAGTCCCCTCATCTGTCCAAGATGGCGTAGCAGTGCAGACGTGTTTTGTTCGTCCTCTCATGTGCATTTGTATTTTTTTGTATATATTGAAATTTTATTTTCAATCTCTTTTCCATTTTAATTCAATTATACCTTCAGGTAACCTGCCTCACCCAATGTGATACGGAGCCACTATTATTTTAAATTTTTAGACCTTATCGCAAGAACCATCAGAAGCTAACCAGCTAATTAGCTACAAGCTATTTAGTCATTGCTAGCCACTGCTAGCGGCCTTTACCTTCTGCACAGATACCAGCCCTTTTTACATTTTTTGGCCTGGATAATACTCCAGGCCAAAAAACACGGCTAGAACCCACTACTCCACCGGATCCTTGCCGTAAGCTCTGGACCTTGGCACCGGATCACTGCTGCTACCGAGTGGCTATAGTGGCTAACTCCCCTGCCCCAAAGCTAGCACCAGTTAGCCGTGAGCCATGCGCATCTCCCGGCTAGCAAACTAAATTACTACAGCTACAGTACCTCTTTTGCCATCTGGCTTGGATCCTTTGTCGACACGGCACCCCACCGCACCACCACGACTGGTCTGCCGATGAATACTCCATCCGCTGTGCCTTCAACCGGCCTCCGTCGGACGTTGGAGCAGACACTTCTACTAGCCCTACTAACTTTAAACGCTGTTTCGCCCGCGTGCTAGCGTAGTAGCGACTACTCCGCAGCTTCCCTGTTCCATCTATTGCTGCCCCCTGGACCCTATGATCACTTGGCTACATAGCTGATGCCTGCTGAACTGTCCATTAATCACGGTACTCCAATCTGTTAATTTTTTGTTTGTCGGCCCCGGCCGCGAACTCAGGCTCTGTGTGTAGACCCTCTCTGCCCATTCATCGCCATTTTACCGGTTGTTGTTGTTTTAGCTGATTAGCTGTTGTTGTCTTACCCGTTGTTGTCTTAGCTAGCTCTTCCAATCAACACCTGTGATTACTTTATGCCTCACTGTATGTCTCTCTCAAATGTCATTATGCCTTGTATACTGTTGTTTAGGTTAGTTATCATTGTTTTAGTTTACAATGGAGCCCCTAGCTCCACTCATCATACCTCTGATACCTCCTTTGTCCCACCTCCCACACATACGGTGACCTCACCAGCTATAACCAGCATGTCCAGAGATACAACCTCTATCACTCAGTGCCTGGGCTTACCTCCTCTGTATCCGCATCCCACCATGCCCCTGTCTGCACATTATGCCCTGAATCTATTCTACCACGCCCAGAAATCTGCTCCTTCTATTCTTTGTCCCCAACGCTCTAGGCGACCAGTTTTGATAGCCTTTAGCCCAGAGGTGGGCAAACTTTTTGACTCGCGGGCCACAATGGGTTCTAAAATTTGACAGAGGGGCCGGGCCAGGAGCATTTGGAGGGAGTGTTTGGGCCGGATATACTAAAGCATTAAATGTAGTGTGTGCAAACCTCATAGCACAGTAATAACACTACAACCCAATTTATTAACTGTCTTTCAAATGTGAAAAATAGCCCTTATCAGTTAATAAATTTGTCTCAAGGAATATGCAAGATATGGCATTTACATACTATTTCACAGATACTGGGAGGAGGAAATGTAAATAGATTAAAATAACATATGCACTGTGATTTATCAAGATTGCGTCTGTTTTTAATAAGTTTCAATCGAAGGTGCAAAGTTAAAGAAATCAACATTTATTGAAAAATGGAATCACTTTCAACATTCAAAACATTATTACACAATGAAATACTCAAGCTCAATAATATCTACTTGTGTTAAACTCCGCAAAATCATGGATGGATTGTCCTGACCGCGCGCTCTACAAACTCGCCTTCACGCTCTACAAACTCGCCTTCACGCACAAACAGTACACGTGTATCATTGCCAAGCACACAGACATAGGCTGTATTAAATATCCTACCTGCAGCTGAAAATGTAAATTTAAATTGCGATGTGCGGCATGTTAATTAAGCTACTGTACCGCTGCTGTGCGTAAATGCGCATTGCTCTTAATTAAAAGACTCACTTCCAAACTTTCCATATGCATTTTTTCATAACACAGCAGAAAAACTCACCATTTCAGTGGGAACAGTGTTGTTGGTCTCCCTTTTTTGCCAGTGCATCAAAGTCTGGAGTTAGTTTTGTTGTGGCAATTCTCAGGACAGATCTGAGGTGTTGGTCAGTTAACTTGGATCTGTGATGGGCTTTGTTGATTTTCATGACGCTAAACGTCTGCTCACACATGTAGGTCGAGCCAAACACCAGCATCTTCTGCGCCGTCCTCCGGAGGTTTGGAAACACGGTAAAAGTCATTCAGTTTAAGAGACTTGAACTTCTCCTTTGAGACGGAGTCAGACTGAAGATCGATCAGTTCCAATTGCAGCTCCTTCGGTGCTGATTCGGGGTCTTGTGACAGGGGACAGGACACCAGTTGAAGTGACTTGTCAATTTTTTCAAAATCACAGAACCGACGGCAAAATTCTCTGTGCAGATCGTCCAGTGATTTGCAGTATTTCTTCGCATTTCGGGCGGCCTCTTTCTGCACGGCTAGTGTGGGGAAATGTGCGAAAGATTTGTTTGACATTTGCCTGGAGAATAAAACCAGCTTGGATTTGAAGGCTCTCACATTTGTGTACATGTCGTGCGCAAACTGATCTTTCCCCTGTAGCTTCACGTTCAGCTCATTCATGTGTGAAAATATGTCCACAGCAATCGCAAAGTCACAAAGCCAGTTTGTGTCGCTCAGCTCGGGGAATTTCCCCATTAAATTAAAAAATGAGCGAATCTCGTCTTTGAGCTCCCAGACTCGTTGAAACACTTTCCCCAAACTTAACCAGCGGACGCGAGAGTGGTAAAGTAGGTCCTGGTGATCCGCATTAGTTTCTTCCAGGAACGTAATGAACTGATGATGATTAAGTCCCCTTGCTCGTATGAAGTTAACAAGTTTTACAACTGGATCCACGACGTGATTAAGCTGCAATACAGACTTACACAGAGACTCCTGATGAATGATGCAGTGAAGTAAAATAACATCCTGGTCAGGGTTTTCTTCTTTCACTTTATCCTGGATTCTTTTCAGCAGCCCGATGTTTTTTCCAGTTAAATTTGGCGATCCATCCGTGGTGACATTGGAAAGTTTACTCCAAGGTAGCTTCATTCTCTCGATGACAGCAGACACCTGTTCATATAAGTGCTCTCCTCGCGTTTTCCCTTTCAGTGATTCCATGCTCAAAAGCTCCTCCGTTATCTCAAAACTGTCGTTAATCCCTCGGATAAAAATTAGGAGCTGAGCAGTGTCTTTTATGTCGTTACTTTCATCCAGTGCTAGTGAATATAACTTAAAGGACTCCGCCTTTTTGTTTAACTCGCTGACTAAATCTTTGTCAATCAGTTCCACGCGGCGAGTCACTGTCCTGCGTGCTAAACTGATTTTTTTCAAACTTGGCTTTGCTCTCCGGACACAAGAGACCTGCTGTCTCTACCATGCACTCTTTCAAAAACTCTCCTTCGGAGAAAGGCTTGCTAGCCTTTGCTAATGTGAATGCCAGCAAATAACTTGCCTTGGTACTTGACTCTTGAATTGCAGTTTGTCGGTGAAAAAAGTTCTGTTGACTCTGTAAATTAGCTGCCAACCTCTGAGCAGTAGCCGCCCGTTCTTGTGTTGACTGCTTGCTAGCATAGTTTGCATGCTTCGTGGGCAAAGTGACGGCTGATATTGTACTCTTTGAAAACCACAACAGCTTCTTGGCATATCAGACATACAGCCGTTGATCGGACTTCAGTGAAGAAGTATTTTGTCCACTCCTTATTAAACACTTGGCATTCGCTGTCCACTTTCCTTCTCTTTGGTCCGCTCATTTTCACAGAAGGGCTTAATGGTGACGTGAAACGAAGTGAAAATTAAAGTGAAATAAAGAAATACGCGCCACTCCAACAACGGTCAATGTGTTTTGAGTGCGCCATCTATTGGGGAAACGTGGGCATTGCAGGGAAAGGGGGAAAAAGGAGGTTTTTACTATAATTTGGACAAGTTCGGCGGGCCAGATTAAAAAGCCTAACGGGCCGTATGTGGCCCGCGGGCCGTAGTTTGCCCATGTCTGCTTTAGCCGTACCCTCATTCTACTCCTCCTCTGTTCCTCGGGTGATGTGGAGGTAATCCCAGGCCCTGCGTGTCCCCAGGTACCCTCATTTGTTGACTTCTGTGATCGAAAAAGCCTTGGTTTCACGCATGTTAGTTTGTTTTACTCACTGCTTTAGCACCCTCCGCCATCCCTGATGTCCATGCCGTGTCAGAATTCTGGTTTAGGAAGGCCACAAAGTTCTGAGATTTCCATACCCAACTACAAATTTTTCCGTCAAGATAGAACTGCCAAAGGGGGAGGAGTTGCAATCTACTGCTGAGATTGACAGAACTTTGCAGGCTTTCTTTCCAGTTTGAACTTATAATTTAAGAAATGAATCCCTCCAGAAATAAGTCTCTCACTGTTGCCACCTGCTATCGACCCCCCCCCCCCCCCCCTCCTCTCCCAGCTGTGCCTTGGACACCATTTGTGAATTGATCGCCCGCCATCTAGCTTCAGAGCTCGTTCTGTTAGGTGACCTAAGCTGGGATTTCCCTGGAAGTCCTACAATCTAAGCTAGATGCCCTAAATCTCACACAACTCATCAAGGGACCCAACAGGTACAACCATAAATCCGTTAACACGGGCACCCTCATAGACATTATCCTGACCAACTTGCCCTCCAAATACACCTCCGCTGTTTTCAATCAGGATCTCGGCGATCATTGCCTCATTGCCTGTATCCGCTATGGGTCCGTGGTCAAACGACCATCCCACCTCATTGTCAAACGCTCCCTAAAACACTTCGGAGAGCAGGCCTTTCTAATAGACCTGGCCCGGGTATCCTGGAAGGATATTGACCTCATCCGATCAGTCGAGGATACCTGGTCATTCTTTAAAAGTAATAAGCATGCCCCGTTCAAAAAATGCAGAACTAAGAACAGATATAACCCTTCACTCCAGACCTGACTGACCTTGACCAGCACAAAAACATCCTGTGGCGGACTGCAATAGCAATGAATAGTCCCCGCGATATGCAACTGTTCAGGGAAGTCAGGAACAAATACACGCAGGCAGTCAGGAAAGCAAAGGCTTGCTTTTTCAAGCAGAAATGTGCATCCTGTAGCTCTAACTCCAACAGGGTTTGGGACACTGTAAAGTCCACGGAGAACAAGAGCACCTCCTCCCAGCTGTCCACAGCACTGAGGCTAGGTAACATGGTTGCCACCAATAAATCCATGATAATCGAACATTTCCGGTGAACAGGTCAGGGTTCCATAGCCACAGGCGGAACAGTTAAAACTGGAGCAGCAGCACGGCCAGGTGGACTGGGGACAACATGGAGTCATCATGCCAGGTAGTCCTGAGGCATGGTCCTAGGGCTCAGGTCCTCAGAGAAAGAAAGAGAGAAAAAGAATTAGAGAGCATACTTAAATTCACACAGGACACCGGATAAGACTAGAGAAATACTTCAGATATAACAGACTGACCCTAGCCCCCCGACACAAACTACTGCATCATAAATACTGGAGGCTGAGACAGGAGGGGTCGGGAGACACAACTAACCTGACCAAAACCAGTTGTATGAATAGTGTTTTTGACAAATGTTGCTAATATTTACAAAAGATACAAAGATGATATGCTGTATGTTGCAAGCCTGGCTAAACTGGTTGTGTTATCTGCATGACTATAATATTTTAAAATTATCGTTAGGCCTATTCCACCTACTATTGAAAGAGTTGTGGCAATGTCAGACCAATTCAATTAAAACCAATGGAGCTGGTTGGCAGCTGGTTGTATCCTATGGCAGGGGTTCTCAATCTTTTCGTGATAACAAATTCATCAGAGACCCCCTCATAATCAGAACACAACTCGAGTGCAATAGCAAATAGCCTATAAGGAGTTTTACTAAAAAGTCTGAGATACATGGCTAGACGAACCAAGTCTTGGGCCTGGGGAAAGAATATTTAAAAGGCCCGAATAAAATGAAAAGGAAGAAATCCAGACTATCCAACCACACGGAGCAGGACTAGAACAAGGCTGTGATCAACATTTCTGGAGAACCCCTTTCTGATGATTGTATAAGAGTATCGTCTAAAGGACTGTCCTTTGCCCAGCATATTCAACTAATGAATTTAATACAAAGATTGACCTATTTCATTTCTACAGGAATCTACATCTGAAGGCCTGGTACAAGCAAAACATCTCTCCAACTACAGATGCGTGTCTCAGGTCAGGTAGTTTCTCTTCCCTCTAAAACACTTAAGCCCAAGTCCACATTTTTGTCCCATCGTCCAGAATGCCACATTAAATACATTTGCCAATAAGGTACATTTTGATGTGGAGAATCTGTTTAAGGGTAAAATTGACTCCAACCAAACACAACGTAATCTTTCTAAGACGGAGCGGGATGCAGTTGAATTATTGTCCAAAAATGAACCAATTGTGGTTAAAAAAGCAGACAAAGGTGGTGCTACAGTAGTGTGGAGTAAAGACAAATATGTGACGGAAGCCTACTGTCAATTAGACAATGATGAATTCTACCAATCTCTTACCTTCAACCCTACAGAGGACCTAAAACTGAATTGAAAGGGATCCTCACAGAAGGTAAGGAGAATGGTTACATTTCAGACAATGAGTTCAAATTTCTATTCAATGGCAGCATGGCTTCATTTTACCTTCTTCCAAAAGTCCACAAAAATCTTTAATCCCCCAGACAGACCAGTCATTAGAGGTCAGGAAAGTCTGACCAAACCCATCTGAAAGTGCATTGATTACTTTATTAAGCCTTTTCTGACGTCACTCCCAGCCTATCTACAAGATACCACAGATGTGGTGAACAAAAATAAAGAATTGAACAATACAGGTACAGGTTCCTTCTTAGTCACCATGGATGTGGAGTCTCTTTACACCACCATTGAGCATGAACAAGGTTTGGCAGCTATGCACCATTTCATGAGTACCTGACCTGAAACTGAGATTCCTCCTACAGAATTCACTCTCTCACTGACTGAATGGACTCTTAATCATAAAATCTTTATCTATCAGGACAGTATTTTTAAACAGGTCAAAGGGTGTGCCATGGGAGCTTGCTATACAGCCCTTCCTACGCTGGTTTGTACTTGGGTAAATGGGAAAATGACTTCATTTTGGATCCTTCGAATAACCATTTCTTTGACCGGATTATATGGTGGGGACGCTAATATTGATGATGTTTGCCTGTTATTTCCTTCCACCAATACCTTAACAACATTAACCCTAACATCAAACTAACTATGGAGTACAGCAAGGATAACATTCATTTTTTGGACCTCGACATTAGTAAAAATGACAGGTTGTTTGCACACATCTATCTTTAGGAAGCCTACAGGTGGTGTTCTTTGGATGCAACTCAGCATTCTTTGTCCTCCAAACACGACGAGTTATGTTTTTACCAAAAAGTTATATATTGGTTTCATCTGACCATATGACATTCTCCCAATCTTCTTCTGGATCATCCAAATGCTCTCTCGCAAACTTCAGACGGGCCTGGACATGTACTGGCACTGCAGGTTTGAGTCCCTGGCGGCATAGTGTTTTACTGATGGTAGGCTTTGTTACTTTGGTCCCAGCTCTCTGCAGGTTATTCACTAGGTCCCCCCGTGTGGTTCTGGGATTTTTGCTCACCGTTCTTGTGATCACTTTGACCCCACGGGGTGAGATTTTGCGTGGAGCCCCAGATCGAGGGAAATTATCAGTGGTCTTGTATGCCTTCCATCTCCTAATAATTGCTCCCACAGTTGATTTCTTCAAACCAAGCTGCTTACCTATTGCAGATTCAGTCTTCCCAGCCTCGTGCAGGTCTACAATTTTGTTTCTGGTGTCCTTTGACAGCTCTTTGGTCTTGGCCATAGTGGAGTTTGGAGTATGACTGTTTGAGGTTGTGGACAGGTGTCTTTTATACTGATAACAAGTTCAAACAGGTGCCATTAATACAGGTAACGAGTGGAGGACAGAGGAGCCTCTTAAAGAAGGTCTGTGAGAGCCAGAAATCATGCTTGTTTGTAGGTGACCAAATACTTATTTTCCACCATAATTTGCAAATAAATTCATTACAAATCCTTCAATGTGATTTTCTGGATTTTTTTTTCTCATTTTGTCTGTCATAGTTGTGTACCTATGATGAAAATTACAGGCCTCTCATCTTTTTAAGTGGGAGAACTTGCACAATTGGTGGCTGATTAAATACTTTTTTGCCCCACTAGTTATAGTGACCCTAGAAAAATTGTCCGATAGACCTATTCAGATAGCAGCCGATAAGACAGCTAACGTTAGCTTCAGACTGTCTGCATCTGGGTCTTCTCCTGAACCTTGACGGTACGAACGGGCCATGACGGACCCAGCAGACTCGGACCAGCTCCGCAACGCTGTCTCCTTCCAAGGAGCAACCATTGGAAGACATGAGGAGTTGCTTCTTGGTCTTATGAAAGGGTTCCAGACCCTGGCCGAATGCCATGACCTCACGTTGATCACATTGCCTGAGCAATTCCACGGGCTGTCTGTCAGGCAGCCTTCCACGACGGTAATCTCCCAGCCCTCAGTTACCTGCAAAGTACCAGGACCTCCGGGAGGTTTTCACTTCACTTCCTCCGCACCAACCCTATGACTGCGGGATCGACCTTCTCCCAGGCAACACACCTCAACGGGAAGAAGGTACTCTATGTCGGTCTGGAGACCAAGGCCATGGAGACCTACATCATGGACTCCCTAGTTGCAGGGTGTATCATTCCTTCTGCATTCCCCGCTGGCGCAGGGTTCTTCTTTGTGGAGAAAAAGGTCAAAACCCTGCGCCCGTGAATTGACTACCGGGGCCTCAACGACATCACGGTAAAGAACCGATACCCGCTACCACTCATTGCCTCTGTCTTTGAGCCGCTCCAGGGGGCCATCTTGTTCTCCAAGTTGGACCTGTGGAACGCCTACCACCTGATGATGATGATACGGGATGGAGACAAGTACAAGACTGCCTTGAACATACCAGCAGTCACTATGAATATCTGGTCATGTCATTTGGCCTTATCAACGCCCCAGCTATATTCTAGGCCCTGGAGAATGCCGTTCTCCGCGACATGTTGAACCGGTTCATCTTCATCTACCTTGACAACATCCTCATTTTCTCCCACTCAGCTTTTTTGAAAGCGGGGAAATGCAAATTCCATCCCCTTCCATCCCCTTCCTTGGTTACATAATCTCTGCAGGGAATGTACAGATGGATCCCGGAAAGGTGAGAGCGGTGGTGAATTGGCTACAGCCTACGTCCAGAGTGCAGCTGCAACTCTTCCTGGGATTTTCCAACTTTTATCGTTGCTTTATCCGGGGTTACAGCACCCTGGCTCCCCCTGTCTGCACTCACCTCTCCCAAGGTTTTGTTCATGTGGTTCCCAGCTGCTAACGGAGCGTTCCGGGACCTCAAGCACCGCAGCTCCCATATTGGTTCATCCTGACCCGTTCCGTCAGTTTGTGGTGGAGGCCGATGCTTCGGATGACTGAGTGGGGGCTGTTCTGTCCCAGCGTTCTGCCCTGGACCACAAATTACATCCCTTCAACTTCTCCCGTTGCCTCAACACCACGGAGAGATCCCGGAGAAATTGTTCAACTTGAGTCAAACGTTTTGGGTAGCCTAACGGAGTCAGGTTTGTAGGCCTCCTTGCTCACACACGCTTTTTCACTTCTGCCCACAAATTTTCTATGGAATTGAGTTCAGGGCTTTGTGATGGCCACTCAAATGCCTTGACTTTGCTGTCCTTAAGCCATTTTGCCACAACTTTGGAAGTATGCTTGGGGTCATTGTCCATTTGGAAGACCCATTTGCAAACAAGCTTTAACTTCTTAACAGATGTCTTGAGATGTTGCTTCAATATATCCACATAATTTTGCTTCCTCCTGAAGCCATCTATTTTGTGAAGTGCACCAGTCCCTCCTCCAGCAAAGCACCCCCACAACATGATGCTGCCACCCCTGTGCTTCACGGTTGGGATGAAATCTAACTTTACAGCTCCCAATATCTTCTTATTATCAATGTCTTTCAACCAATTATTTACATTTACATTTAAGTCATTTAGCAGACGCTCTTATCCAGAGCGACTTACAAATTGGTGCATTCACCTTATGACATCCAGTGGAACAGTCACTTTACAATAGTGCATCTAAATCTTAAAGGGGGGGTGAGCAGGATTACTTATCCTATCCTAGGTATTCCTTAAAGAGGTGGGGTTTCAGGTGTCTCCGGAAGGTGGTGATTGACTCCGCTGTCCTGGCGTCGTGAGGGAGTTTGTTCCACCATTGGGGGGCCAGAGCAGCGAACAGTTTTGACTAGGCTGAGCGGGAACTGTACTTCCTCAGTGGTAGGGAGGCGAGCAGGCCAGAGGTGGATGAACGCAGTGCCCTTGTTTGGGTGTAGGGCCTGATCAGAGCCTGGAGGTACTGAGGTGCCGTTGCCCTCACAGCTCCGTAGGCAAGCACCATGGTCTTGTAGCGGATGCGAGCTTCAACTGGAAGCCTGTGGAGAGAGCGGAGGAGCGGGGTGACGTGAGAGAACTTGGGAAGGTTGAACACCAGACGGGCTGCGGCGTTCTGGATGAGTTGTAGGGGTTTAATGGCACAGGCAGGGAGCCCAGCCAACAGCGAGTTGCAGTAATCCAGACGGGAGATGACAAGTGCCTGGATTAGGACCTGCGCCGCTTCCTGTGTGAGGCAGGGTCGTACTCTGCGGATGTTGTAGAGCATGAACCTACAGGAACGGGCCACCGTCTTGCCGAGGTTCAGCTTGAGGTGGTGATCCGTCATCCACACTGATATGTCTGCCAGACATGCAGAGATGCGATTCGCCACCTGGTCATCAGAAGGGGGAAAGGAGAAGATTAATTGTGTGTCGTCTGCATAGCAATGATAGGAGAGACCATGTGAGGTTATGACAGAGCCAAGTGACTTGGTGTATAGCGAGAATAGGAGAGGGCCTAGAACAGAGACCTGGGGGACACCAGTGGTGAGAGCGCGTGGTGAGGAGACAGATTCTCGCCACGCCACCTGGTAGGAGCGACCTGTCAGGTAGGACGCAATCCAAGCGTGGGCCGCGCCGGAGATGCCCAACTCGGAGAGGGTGGAGAGGAGGATCTGATGGTTCACAGTATCGAAGGCAGCCGATAGGTCTAGAAGGATGAGAGCAGAGGAGAGTGTCATTTGTGTCAGTGCAGTACATGTTGATTGCCCTTCGCTATTCGGTTAAACACCATTTTTCTCAACAGTTTGCTGAGAGCTGGCAGCAAGCTGATAGGATGGTTGATAGAATCAGTAAAGGCCTCTTTACCATTCTTGTGTAGTGGAATAACTTTGGTTGAGGACAACACTTTCCTCTATGCTCAGATTAAAGATATGAGAGATAGAAGTGGCTATAGAGTCAGAACCATCCTCAGTAGCTTTCCATCTAAGTTGTCAATGCCAGAAGATTTGGCATTATTGATCAATAACAAACAAAAAATCCACCTCTTCCACACTAACTTTACAAAATTCTATCTTTACAATGCTTTTCTCTCAATATTAGTTTTTTATCCAGGATTCCGATGTTTGTAGTTGGCATTTCCTGCCTAAATTTGACCACTTTGCCATTGAAGTAACCATTAAAACAGTTGGCAACATAATATGGTTTTGTGATGAATAAGCCATCTGATTCGAGTTGAAATGTTGTTTCTGCCCATCATTTCAAAGTTTTATTTCTCCATAAATCTTTAAATCATTGATCTTGGCTTCTTGTTTTTGTTGAGTTTAGTCATATAATTTCTCAATTTGCTGTAAGTCAGCCAGTCAGATGTGCACCCAGACTTATTAGCTATTACTTTCCCCCCATCTCTTTCAATCATACAGTTTTTCGATTGCTCATCAATCCATTGAGCCTTAACAGTTCTAACAGTCAGTTTCTTAATAGGTGCATGTTTATTAATAATTGGAAGACGAAATGCAATAAATTCATCAAGTGCAGCATCTGGAGGCTCCTTATTAATCACGAGACCAACACATATTTTTAACATCAACTACATAAGAGTCACATAAATATTTTTTATGATCTCTTATACACTATTTGAGGCCCAACGTTTGGAATTTTGTCTTTCCTGGATATAGCCACTATATTGTGATCACTGCATCCAATGGGTACGGATACAGCTTTAGAACAAAGTTCTACAGTATTAGTAAAAATGTGATCTATACATGTGGATGATCTTGTTCCTGTAGTGTTTGTAAACACCCTGGTAGGTTGATTAATAACCTAAACCAGATTACAGGCACTGGTTACAGTGAGAAGCTTCCTCTTGAGTGGACAGCTTGATGAAAACCAGTCAATATTCAGGTCCTCAAAAGAGTAAACCTCTCTGATTACATAACATACAATATCAAGCACTTCACACATTATCTAGATACCTTCTGTTAGCAATTGGTGGCCTATAGCAACACCTTAAAATAGTAGTCTTTAGATGAGACAGGTAAACCTGCAACCACAACACTTCATTAACACTTGTCATGAGATCTTCTATAAGCATAACAGGGATATGTCTCTGAATGTATACAGCAACGCCTCCTCCATAGGCATTCCTGACTCTTCTGTAGATGTTATATTCTTGTATTTCTACTTCTGTATCATATGAAATATTTAAGTGAGTCTTGGAAATGGGTAATATATTAATGTTATCTGATGTTAGCAAGTTATTGATTTCATTAACTTTATTTCTAAGGTTAAATACAATTAATTTGGAAGGTATTCAGACCCCTTTACCGTTTCCCACATTTTGTTCCATTACAGCCTTGTTTTTTCCCCCTCATCATCATACTTCTCTGCAGATCCTCTCAAGCTCTGTTAGGTTGGATTGGGGGCATTTTCAGGTCTCTCCAGAGATGTTCAATCGGGTTCAAGTCCAGGCTCTGGCTGAGTCACTCAAGGACTTTCAAAGATTTGTCCCGAAGCTACTCCTGCGTTGTCTTGGCTGTGTGCTTAGGGTAGTTGTCCTGCTGGAAGATGAACCTTTGCCCCAGTCTGAGGTCCTGAGCGCTCTGGAGGACATCTTCATCAAGGAACTCTCTGTACATTGCTCCGTAAATTTTTCCCTCGAACCTGACTAGCCTCCCAGTCCCTGCCGCAGAAAAACATCCCCAAAGTCCGATGCTTGCTTCACGGTAGGGATGGTGCCAGGTTTCCTCCAGATGTGACGCTTGGCATTCAGGCCAAAGAGTTCAATCTTGGTTTCATCAGACCAGAGAATCCTGTTTCTCATGGTCTGAGAGTCCTTTAGGTGCCTTTTGGAAAACTTCTAGCGAGCTGCCTTTTACTTTTTTCAAGTTTCCAAGATGGCGTAGCAGCCAGACGTCCTTTGTCCTCGTCTTATCGTGTCCCGTTTATATATCTTTTTATATATTTTTCTTCGCATATCTTTTTCATATATAAAAAAACCTCATCTTATAAACACTCTCCTGCAACCCACCTCACCCAATGTGGTGCGGATATTATTTTTTCTAAACTATTATTCACCTCGAATAAGGAATCCCACAACAGAAGCTAACCAGATCACTAGCCACCTCACTAGCTACTAGCCAGTAGTCAGCTAATCACTGCAAGCAGTCCTCAGCTAACCTTTAGCTCGGAAAGCTCTCGCCAGTTTGTACAACACGACTCAAACCAGAGCATACCGGACCTATTGTCTTCATGTCCCCGGGTTCCTACAGCAAGCTCTGGACCTTTTTACCTGGTTCTTCGCAGCTAGCTAACTGCTATCCGAGTACTGGCTAATGTCGGTCCTGGAGCAAGCACCAATTAGCCTGGAGCCCATGCTAGGCCCTTTCTCCCGGCTTGCTAGAGGCCCATCACCCACTCCTGGGCTACAAAACCCGGACCCCTTCTACTGCTGGTACGGTGCAAGGAACCCCGCCGATCCTTGACGACTGGACTACGACTTAATCTGCTCAAGGGGTACTCAACTGGCCTCTACATCGTGACCACCCCTGAATGCCCACCCGCTTGCCGCAGCCCGCTAGCTGTCTAGAGCATATTGGACTGTTATCTGTATAGCTCCATCGGCCAATTTCTTGGGCCATTATATCCTTTTAGCTAATTGGACTTGGACCCCTCTGCTACTCGAAACCCTACTAATCCATCATGACTGGTCTATCGACGTCACAAACGCAGAGACCAACACAGACTTTACTCCGTCGAGACGTCTGTCTAAGGCTCTTGCTAGCATGCTGTTAGCTTGTAGCCCCGGCCTGCTAGGTGTCTGAATCGCCGTGTCTCCAGCCAGCCCAATCACTCACTGGACCCCTACTGATCACCCAGCTACGCATGCCTCTCCCTAATATCAGTATGCCTTGTTCATTACTGTCCTGGTTAGTGATTATTGTCTTATTTCACTGTAGAGCCTCTAGCCCTGTTAAACATGCCTTAACCTACCATTTAGTTCCACCTCCCACATAACGTCTCTAGAGAAGAAATCTCTCATCATTACTCAATGCTGAGGTTTACCTCCAATGTACTCACATCCTACCATACATTTGTCTGTACATTATGCCTTGAATTAATTCTATCGTGCCCATAAACCTGCTCCTTTACTCTCTGCTCTGAACGCATTAAACGACTAGTCCTGTTAGCCTTTAGCCATACCCTCATCCTACTCTTCCTCCGTTCCTCTGGTAATGTAGAGGTTAATCCAGGCCCTGCAGTGCCTATCTCCACTCTTACTCCCCAGGTGCTCTCAATTGTTGACTTCTGTAACTGTAAAAGTCTTGGTTTCAAGCCTGTTAACATTAGAAGCCTGCTCCCTAAGTTTGCTTTATTCACTGCTTTAGCACACTCTGCCAACCCGGATGTCCGAGCTGTGTCTGAATCCTGGCTTAAGAAGTCCACCAAAACCCCTGGAATTTCCATCCCTAAGTAAGAGCGTCTGCTAAATGACTTAAATGTAAATGTAAATGTATAACATTTTCCTACAAAATAGAACGGACAAAGGGGGCGGTGTTGCAATCTACTGCAGAGATGGCCTACAAGTTCTGTCCTACTATCCAAGTCTATACTAAAACAATTAGAACTTCTACTTGTAAAAATCTATCTTTCCAGAAACAAGTCACCCTCTTTTGCCACTTGCTATAGACCACACTCTGCCCCCAGCTGTGCCCTGGACACCATATATGAATTGACTAACGCCCCATATATCTGGAGAGCTCGTGCTGCTAGGTGACTTAAACTGTGACATGCTTAACACCCCGGCATTCTACAATC
This sequence comes from Oncorhynchus gorbuscha, assembly GCF_021184085.1. NCBI lineage: Eukaryota > Metazoa > Chordata > Actinopteri > Salmoniformes > Salmonidae > Oncorhynchus > Oncorhynchus gorbuscha. The sequence goes on from NC_060197.1 coordinate 20,377,331, forward strand.
TAAGCTTGATGCCCTCAATCTCACACAAATTATCAATGAACGCACCAGGTACAACCCCAAATCCGTAAACACGGGCACCCTCATAGATATCATCCTAACCAACTTGCCCTCCAAATCTGCTGTTTTTAACCAAGAGCTCAGAGATCACTGCCTCATTGCCTGCATCCGTAATGGGTCTGCGGTCAAACAACCACCACTGTCAAATGCTCCATAAAACACTTCAGCGAGCAGGTCTTTCTAATCGACCTGGCCCGGGTATCTTGGAAGGATATTGACCTCATCCCGTCAGTAGAGGATGCATGGTTATTCTTTAAAAGTGCTTTCCTCACCATCATAAATAAGCCCCCATTCAAAAAATGTAGAACCAGGAACAGATATAGCCCTTTTTTCATTCCAGACCTGAATGCCCTTAACCAGCACAAAAACATCCTGCGGCATATTGCATTAGCATCGAACAGCCCCCGTGATATGCAACTTTTCAGGGATGTTAGGAACAAATATACACAGGCAGTTAGGAAAGCTAAGGCTTTTTCCAAGTAGAAATGTGCATCCTGTAATACTAACTCCAAAAAGTTCTGGGACACTAAAGTCCATGGAGAACAAGAGCACCTCCTCCCAACTGCCCACTGCACTGAGGCTAGGAAACACTGATACCTCTGCCACTTCTCCTTCACCCAAATCCAGATAGCTGATGTTCTGAAAGAGAAGCAAAATCTGGAGCCCTACAAATCAGCCGGGCTAGACAATCTGGACACTCTCTCTTTCTAAAATTTTCTGCCGAAATTGTTGCAACCCCTATTACTAGGCTGTTCATCCTCTCTTTCATATTGTCTGAGATTCCCATAGATTGGAAGGCTGCCGCGGTTATCCACCTCTTTAAATGGGGAGACACACTAGACCCAAACTGCTACAGACCTATATCTATTCTATCCTGCCTCTCTAAGGTCTTTGAATGCCAAGGTAACTAACAGATTAGCAACCATTTCGAATCTCACCTTACCTTCTCAGCTATGCAATCTGGTTTCAGAGCTGGTGATGGGTGCACCTCAGCCACGCTCAATGTCCTAAACGATATCATAACTCCCATCGATAAGAGACGTTACTATGCAGCCGTCCGTATTCATCGACCTTGCTAAGGCTTTCGACTCTGTCAGTCACAACATTCTTATCGGCAGACTCAACAGCCTTGGTTTCTCAAATGATTGCCCTGCCTGGTTCACCAACTAATTCTCTGACATTGTTCAGTACGTCAAATCGGAGGGCCTGTTGTCCGGACCTCTGGCAGTCTCTATGGGGGTGCCACAAGGTTCAATTCGCAGTCCGACTCTTCTTTGTGTACATCAATGATGTCGCTCACGCTGCTGGTTATTCTCTGATCCACCTCTATGCAGATGACACCATTCTGTATACCTCTGGCCCTTCTTGGAACACTGTGTTAACTAACCACCAGACGAGCTTCAATGCCATACAACTCTCCTTCCGTGGCCTCCAACTGCTCTTAAATGCAAAAACTAAATGCATGCTCTTCAACCGATCGCTGCCAACACCCGCCCGCCCGTCCAGCATCACTACTCTGGACGGTTCTGACTTAGAATATGTGGACAACTACAAATACCTAGGTGTCTGGTTAGACTAAACTCTCCTTCCAGACTCTCATTAAACCTGTCCAATCCAAAATTAAGTCTAGAATCGGCTTCCTATTTCATAACAAAGCATCCTTCACTCATGCTGCCAAACATACCCTCTTAAAACTGACCATCCTAACGATCCTAGACTTCGGCGATGTCTTTTACAAAATAGCCTCCAACACTACTCAATAAATTGGATGCAGTCTACCACAGTGCCATCCATTTTGTCACCAAAGCCCCATATACTACCCACCACTGTGACCTGCATGCTCTCGTTGGCTGTCCCTCGCATCATACTCATCGCCAAACCCACTGGCTCCAGGTCATCTACAAGTCTCTGCAAGGTAAAGTCCCGCCTTATCTCAGCTCACTGGTCTCCATTGCAGCACCCACCCGTAGCAACCGCTCCAGCAGGTATATCTCACTGGTCACCCCCAAAGCCAATTCTTCCTTTGACCACCTCTCCTTCCAGTTCTCTAATGCCAATGACTGGAACGAACTGCAAAAATCTCTGAAGCTGGAGACTCTTACCTCCCTCACTAGCTTTAAGCACCAGCTGTCAAAGCTACTCACAGATCACTGCACCTGTACCATAGCTCATCTGTAAATAGCCCATCCAATCTACCTCATCCCCATACTGTATTCATTTATTTATTTATCTTGCTCCTTTGCACCTCAGTATCTCTACTTGCACATTCATCTTCTGCACATCCTACCATTCCAGTGTTTAATTGCTATGTTATAATTGCTTAACCACCATGGCCTATTTATTGCCTTACCTCTCTTATCCTACCTCATTTGCACATGCTGTATATAGATTTTTCTACTGTATTATTGATTGTATGTTTCTTTATTCCTTGTGTAACTCTGTTGTATGTGTCGGACTGCTTTACTTTATCTTGGCCAGGTCGCAATTGTAAATGAGAACTTGTTCTCAACTAGCCTATCTGGTTAAATAAAGGTGAAATATAAAAAATAAAAGAAATACTGAGGAGTGGCTTCTGTCTGGCCACTCTACCATAAAGGCCTGATTGGTGGAGTGCTGCCAAGATTGTTGTCCTTCTGGAAGGTTCTGCCATCTCCTCAGAGGATCTCTGAAGCTCTGTCAGAGTGACCATTGTGTTCTTGGTTACCTCCCTGATCAAGGCCCTTCTCCCCCGATTGCTCAGTTTCGCCGGGCGGCCATCTCTAGGAAGAGTCTTGGTAGTTCCAAACTTGTTCCATTTAAGAATGATTGAGGCAACTGTTATTGAGGAGCTTCAATGCTGCAGACATTTTTTGGTACCCTTCCCCAGATCTGTGTCTCGACCCAAACCTGTCTCGGGGCTCTATGGATAACTCCTTCAACCTGGATTGGTTTTTGCTCTAACATGCATTGTCAACTGTGGGACAGGTGTGTGGCTTTCCAAATCACATTCAATAAATAGAATTTACCACATGTGGACTCTAATAAAGTTGTAGAAACATTTCAAGGATGATCAATGGAAACAGGGATGCACCTGAGCTCAATTTCGAGACTCATAGCAAAGGTTCTGAATACTTATGTCAATACTTATGTCTGAAAACCTGTTTTTGCTTTGTCATTATGGGGTATTGTGTGCAGATTGTGAAGATTATTCTTTTTTAAATTAATTTTAGAATAAGGCTGCAACTCAACAAAATGTGGGGTCTAAATACTTGCACTGTATATTAATATGGGCTGTTTTTATACCTTTCCAGTGTAGCTTATCAGAGAGACATAATATGGAAAAGAACAAACAAAGCAAGAGAGAAAAAAACATTTTCAGCAGTCCATCAATCTGTTGGTGTTTGTGTACTGTGGGTTTGAAGCTATGAATCCACAGGCTTTGCTCTCTCATCCCTTACAGGCTTTTGGTTGAGAGGTTGGACAATGAGCCTGTCATAGCAGATGTAAGCAATATCCTCACGCGCTCTGGCAGCTTTTATGGCTAGGATACATTTTTTCCTCTTCTTTTGCATAGCTTCAGGATAGTCCTCGTTTAGGAAGATGGACATTAGTCCCAAGTTCTTGGCTCTTTCCAGAACAGCTACCTTGTCTTCAGTGGTTTAAAGTACTTAAGTAAAAATACTTTAACACTTTTACCCAAGTAGGATTTTACTGGGCAACTTTCCCTTTTACTTAACTTGAGTCATTTGCAGCTTGTAAGTTTTTCCGTCAGGAATTTATGTTGGCTCCTTGGTTGTTATTTTTGCTGCGCAATTCAATATCTTGACAGCAGCCCTTTCAAATATACAGATATGGAAACTCATATTTCAAAATACCTTGAGGAAATCAATCAAACATGTCCCATTGTTGCTATCTTTAATTTTACTCAAGAATTACATTGGGTACTTTTTCCACCACAGCTTGTCTTTGAACCTAAAGGACTTGACCACTATCGGCCTGTCACCTGTGCTGGTGGTGGGTTTTCCAATCCCGTGGGCGCGCTCCACCTCAATATTCCTGTGGTTAATGTTTCAATTTCACAGTGATCATTTCCCTCACTTTGAGCCCAGACTCCTTCCTGGTCTCATGTGGAGATTCTGCAATTCCGTCCACCACAATGATGTTCCACTCATATTCTCATACAGAAATGATATCCTCTCTAAATAACTTGTAATCTTGCTGTTCTCCTGTTTAAACTTATCGAGCTGACCCTGGGAGAACTGCAAACAGTTCTTCAGGTCCTGGACCTTTCTGGTCAGATCGTCCATTATTTTATTACTTGACTCCACCAGTATTTGGACACAACACTTTAAGCTATTTTCTTGTTGTTGCAAAAACTGCTTGTAGAACTATTTTGTTTGTTTAAATGATCCTTCACCTGTGATAAAGATACGTCACTGTCCTCAACCACACTCCCGCCGGCTTTTTTTTAATGGTAGGCTTTGCTGTTACTTCTCACTGTTCCAGACAGGGCTGGTCGCAGGGCAGATGGAAACAGCAGCAAACAGCAAGAATTCAAACAGTCTCACTCCCGAGACAATCTGTGGTCCTAGCTGCAAAGTTTGTGTACAAGCTGTACAAGGACAACTGGTTAGCTTGATAGCTAGCTAACATTAGAAACTAGGCTAGCATCTGCGCCAATGAAGGAACAATGAGCGACTTCTATGAAATGCAATCCATGCAATTGGTGGTCCAGAAGGGCATTCCAGAGGCCCACGGTGGTCAAGCTGATAACAAAGTATTCCCTATGAGCCCTGGCCAAAAATGTTGTATTACATAAGGAGTAAGCAGCCATTTGGGATGTAACCATAGTTTTACCTGGTGAGGTAGGCCAGCATACCTGACCTCACAGAAGAATCAAGGTCAAGGTTAGTTCAGTTCCTCCAGGTCGCCCTCCTCAACTGTCCCAGGATGCACCTCTTCCTCTCCGTGACCACCAGGTGACCTCCTTGGTCTCACTGCCACCTGTGACAGCCCTCCCCATTGACACACACACACACACACACACACACATATACAGTCATCTCAGAAGGGGTATGGCTATCTGATACCACACAGTGTGCCTGAGAAAGACAGAGATAGGGGGTGAGAGAGGAGAGAGAGAAAAGACAGGGTGATAACATTCAATCCAATGAAGCGTGCTGTATATTAAAATACGTAGTGGGAGAGAAAGACAAAAAGAACAGAAAGAAGGAGAGGAACGAGACAGAAGGAGGGCCAGGAAAAGTGTAGGAGTGAACATTTAGAACCTGTTGCTAATCAAACATCCAAATGCATACACACAAACATACGTTCTCTCTCAGCTCAGAAGCCATTTAATATCCGTCTCCAGATACACACAGTGGCTAGGTACAGATGTAGGATCTTACTTTCATAAATCTGATGCTGAGAATTTTCCTGCACTGCAGGAAATGCAGATGAGCTTCAAACGGTTATATTGACATTATTGCAGTTTTCATGAAGGCTAATTTTGGCCAGCTGAGAGCATAACCACCGATCAAGCAACATAATCGTTAAAATCCTGTAGCTGAAGGTTTATTTTGCTGCAGCAATACTGGTCAAATTAAGATCTTACACCTGTCCTGGTCAAAATATGTCCACTACATAGGGAATAGGGTGCCATTTGGGACACAGGCACAGTCTGTTGCTATTTAATGTGTTTATATTATGGCAGCGTGTCCATTTAATGTGTTTCTATCCTTAACTTAATCAGGTGGTTATTATAGAAGTTATTATACCATCTGAATGGACTAATGTAGCCCCCAGGGAGCAATAAAGAGACAAGACACACATTGTTTGTGTGTGTGGGGGGGTGTGTGTGTGAGAGAAAGTATTAGAGAGACACAGAGAGAAAGAGAGCAAGATAAAAAGAGAGAAAGAAAGAGCGAGACAGTGACAGAGCGCGCGAGAGAGCGAGAGACACACACACACACACACACACACCTTCCCATCACCAGTCTTTGCCTCTGTTTGCCCTGGTCTGAGACATTCCCTATATGTCACATTGGGAGAGAGACTGAAAAAGTTAAATACAGAAAGAGAAAGATTGAGAGGGAGGGATGGAGTGAAGGAGAAATATGAATGTAGCCTTGAGTGTTGTTGTTTGCTTTCGGTAGGCAATCGTCCCACTCTTGTTCCCTTCTTCCAGCACGTTTAACACACAAACACACATGCTGTCAACTATATAGCACCCTCAGGACACACACACACACTTCCATAAGGTCATGTTCTAGCACAGCTCTGTATAAACTCAATGTAAAAATGACCTAGTAGTAAATCCTCACATTTTAACCCATCCATCACAAACACACACACACGTGCACACACACACACACACACACACGTGCACACACACACACGTGCACACACCTACTTACTATGAGAGGTGAAGCAGAACTGATTACTTTCAAATTAGCTGTCTGATTTCTATTCTCCGTGTTTCCCATTCAATGTTTACTTCTGCTTCAAGGAGTGTGTATGTGGGGTGTCTGTATTCCTGTATATGAGTGAGAGCGAGATAATATTTGTCAACGTCTGTATGTATACTTGTATGTAAACTTGTTGGATGCATTTGCTGTTTGTTTTGGTTGTGTTTCAGATTATGTTTTGCCCAATAGAAATGAATGGTAAATAATGTATTGTGTATCTCCTTTTTTTTCTCCAATTTTAAACTTGTCTCATCGCTGTAACTCCCCGACAGGCTTGGGTGGCGAAGGTCAAGTCATGCGTCCTCCGAAACATGCCCCGCCTAACCGTGCTCCTTAACACACACCCGCTTAACCCGGAAGCAAGCCGCACTAATGTGTCGGAGGAAACACCGTTCAGCTGACGACAAGGTCCACCTGCAGGAGCCCGGCTCGTCACAAGGAGTTGCGAGAGTGTGATGAGCCAAGTAAAGCCCCCCCTGTCAAACCCTAACAATGTTGGGCCAATTGTGAGCCGCCCTATGGGACTCCTGATCACGGCTGTTTGTGATACAGCCCGTGATCGAACCCGGGTCTGTAGCGATTACCTCTAGCACTTCAATGCAGTGCCTTAGACCGCTGCGCCACTCGGGGAGGCCATGTATTTTGTATTTTTATTGTAAATAAGGATAAAATATGTTTATGAACACTTCTACATTATTGTGGATGCTACCATGATCATGTATAATCATTAATGAATCGTGAATAATGATGAGTGAGAAAGTTACAGAGGCACAAAGATCATACCCTCAAAATATTCTAACCTTTCACCATTACCAATAACAGGTAAGGTTCACTTTTTTTTAGCGGGAATGATATTTATGCCTCTATAACTTTCTCACTCATCATTATTCACAATTCATTCGTGATTATCCATAATCATCGTAGCATCCAAAAGTGACTCCAAAATGACACAATATTTACCATTCATTTCTATTGGGCACAATATAATCTGAAACACAACCAAAACAAACAGCAAATGCATCCAACAACTTTGTGTAGTCATTGCGTGCTAGGAATATGGGACCAAATAATAAACGTTTGACATCTTTAAAGATGTTTTGGATGCATGTTTTGGTTGTGTTTCAGATGATATTGTGCCCAATAGAAATGAACCCTTCAAATGGGGGGACTAGATACATAAAATGCTTTCATTTCCAAATAATCAAACAAAAAATAAAAATCCCCTTAAATAAAAGGTGACATTCTGTACTGTTGCCTCATATGATGAATAAAAAAATCATAATAATATTAACCCCTCACCACCCCCCCCCCCTTCATAGGACAAATATCTTTTCATTTTTTAACAGCTTTTTTGCTACATAAACTCAGCATAAAAAGAACAGTCCTCTCACTGTCAACTGCGTTTATTTTCAGCAAACTTAACAGATAACAGATGTTCTGAAAGAGCTGCAAAACCTGGACCCGTATAAATCAGCTGGGCTTGACTATCTGGACCCTCTATTTCTGAAACTATCCGCCGCCATTGTCGCAACCTCTATTACCAGCCTGTTCAACCTCTCTTTCATATCGTCTGAGATCCCCAAGGATTGGAAAGCTGCTGCAGTCATCCCCCTCTTCAAAGGGGGAGACACCCTGGACCCAAACTGTTAAAGACCTATATCCATTCTGCCCTGCCTATCTAAGGTCTTCGAAAGCCAAGTCAACAAACAGGTCACTGACCATCTCGAATCCCACCGTACCTTCTCCACTATGCAATCTGGTTTCCGAGCCGGTCACGGGTGTACCTCAGCCACACTCAAGGTACTAAACGACATCATAACCACCATCGATAAAAGACAGTACACTGTGCAGCCGTCTTCATCGACCTTGCCAAGGCTTTCGACTCTGTCAATCACCAGATTCTTATCAGCAGACTCAGTAGCCTCGGTTTTTCGGATGACTGCCTTGCCTGGTTCACCAATTACTTTGCAGACAGAGTTCAGTGTGTCAAATCGGAGGGCATGCTGTCCGGTCCTCTGGCAGTCTCTATGGGGGTGCCACAGGGTTCAATTCTCGGGCCGACTCTTTTCTCTGTATATATCAATGATGTTGCTCTTGCTGCGGGCGATTCCCTGATCCACCTCTACGCAGACGACACCATTCTATATACTTTCGGCCCGTCATTGGACACTGTGCTATCTAACCTCCAAACGAGCTTCAATGCCATACAACACTCCTTCCGTGGCCTCCAACTGCTCTTAAACGCTAGTAAAACCAAATGCATGTTTTTCAACCGATTGCTGCCTGCACCCGCATGCCCGACTAGCATCACCACACTGGATGGTTCCGACATTGAATATGTGGACACCTATAAGTACCTAGGTGTCTGGCTAGACTGCAAACTCTCCTTCCAGACCCATATCAAACATCTCCAATCGAAAATCAAATCAAGAGTCGGCTTTCTATTCCGCAACAAAGCCTCCTTCACTCACGCTGCCAAGCAACTTCGTCGATGTCATCTACAAAATCGCTTCCAACACTCTACTCAGCACCTGGATGCAGTTTATCACAGTGCCATCCGTTTTGTCACTAAAGCACCTTATACTACCCACCACTGCGACTTGTATGCTCTAGTCGGCTGGCCCTCGCTACATATTCGTCGCCAGACCCACTGGCTCCAGGTCATCTACAAGGCCATGCTAGGTAAAGCTCCGCCTTATCTCAGTTCACTGGTCACGATGGCAACACCCATCCATAGCACGCGCTCCAGCAGGTGTATCTCACTGATCATCCCTAAAGCCAACACCTCATTCGGCCGCCTTTCGTTCCAGTACTCTGCTGCCTGTGACTGGAACGAATTGCAAAAATCGCTGAATTTGGAGACCTCACCAACTTCAAACATCTGCTATCTGAGTAGCTAACCGATCGCTGCAGCTGTACATAATCTATTGGTAAATAGCCCACCCATTTTCACCTACCTCATCCCCACAGTTTTTATTTATTTACTTTTCTGCTCTTTTGCACACCAATATCTCTACCTGTACATGATCATCTGATCATTTATCACTCCAGTGTTAATCTGAAATATTGTAATTATTCGTCTACCTCCCCATGCCTTTTGCACACATTGTATATAGACTCCCCTTTTTTCTACTGTGTTATTGACTTGTTAATTGTTTACTCCATGTGTAACTCTGTGTTGTCTGTTCACACTGCTATGCTTTATCTTGGCCAGGTCGCAGTTGCAAATGAGAACTTGTTCTCAACTAGCCTACCTGGTTAAATAAAGGTGAAATAAAAATAAAAAATAAAAATGTGTCACAAATCATCCCAAGGTGGCATAGCAGTCAGACGTCCTTTGTCCTCGTCTTGTCGTGTCCAATATATACTATACAATATATATATATATATTTACACCTTACTTCGCATATCTTTTATATATTTCCAAAAACTCAACTTCAAAACACTCTCCTGCAACCCGCCTCACCATTTTTTTAAAGAAAGTATTATTTACCTCAAATCTGAAATCCACAATAGAAGCTAGCCAGAAGCTAACCAGAAACTAATCAGAAGCTCGCCGAAGCTAGCCAGTTTACTGGCCAACGTTAGTATTCAGCTAACCACAGTTTGTTGTCATCAGCTATCCTTTAGCTCGAAAATCTATCGGCAGTTTTGTACAACACAACTCAGACTAGAACATACCGGACCTATTTTTCTCTCCATATCCCCGGGTTTCAACCGCAAGCTCTGGACATTTACACCTGGATCTTGCAGCTAGCTAGCTGCTATCCGTGTGACTATTGGCTTACGTCGATTCCAGAGCAAACATCAATGATTCCGGAGCTAGCCAGCCGAAGAGTTCTATCAGCCACTCCTGGGCTACAATCACCTATCAGGACCCGTTTTACTGCCAATACAGAGCCCCACGGGCCTTCACAACTGGACTACCGACGTTATCTTCCCGAGGGAGTTATCCAACTGGCCCCTCCGTCGCGACGTTACCTGAACTCCCATCTGCGGCCCGCTAATCGTTAGCTGTCTTATTGGTTGCTATCTGAATAGATCTATCGGACAATTTTTCTTGGGTCACTATAACTATATCTATTTTGTCAATTGGATTGATCTCCTCTACCACACGGAACCCCACGAATCTACTGACGGAAACGCACGAGGTGGCTAAAAACAGACCTCCATCCTATGCTAGCTTGCTACCAATGGCCCGGCTCGCTGTCTGAATCGCCGTTACCCCAACCAACCTCACTACTCACTGGACCCTTATGATCACTCGACTAAGCATGCCTCTCCTGAATGTCAATATGCCTTGTCCATTGCTGTTCTGGTTAGTGTTTACTGGCTTATTTCACTGTAGAGCCTCTAGCCCTGCTCATTATACCTTATCCAACCTTTAAGTTCCACCACCCACACATGCGATGAAATCACCTGGTTTCAAGGATGTTTCTAGAGACATTATCTCTCGCATCGTCACTCATTACATTTACATTTAAGTCATTTAGCAGACGCTCTTATCCAGAGCGACTTACAAATTGGTGCATTCACCTTATGACATCCAGTGGGACAGTCACTTAACAATAGTGCATCTAAAACTTAGGGGGGTGGGGTGAGAGGGATTACTTAACCTATCCTAGGTATTCCTTAAAGAGGTGGGGTTTCAGGTGTCTGAAACCCCACCCACTCAATACCTAGGTTTACCTCCACTGTATTCACATCCTACCGTACCTTTGTCTGTACATTATACCTTGAAGCTATTTTATCGCCCCCAGAAACCACCTTTTACTCTCTGTTCCAGACGTTCTAGACGACCAATTCTTATAGCTTTTAGCCGTACCCTTATCCTACTCCTCCTCTGTTCCTCTGGTGATGTAGAGGTGAATCCAGGCCCTGCAGGGCCGAGCTCCACTCCTATTCTCCAGGCGCCCTCTTTTGAAAACTTCTGTAACCGTAATAGCCTTGGTTTCATGCATGTTAACATTAGAAGCCTCCTCCCTAAGTTTGTTTTATTCACTGCTTTAGCACATTCTGCCAACCCGGATGTTCTAGCCATGTCTGAATCCTGGCTTAGGAATACCACCAAAAATTTGGACATTTTCATCCCTAACTAAAACATTTTCAAACAAGATAGAACGGCCAAAGGGAGCGGTGTTGCAATCTACTGCAAAGACAGCCTGCAGTGTTCTATCGTACTATCCAGGTCTGTACCCAAACAATTTGAACTTCTACTTTTAAAAATCCACCTCTCTAAAAACAAGTCTCTCACCGTTGCCGCCTGCTATAGACCACCCTCTGCCCCCAGATGTGCTCTGGACACCATATGTGAACTGATTGCCACCCATCTATCTTCAGAGCTCGTGCTGCTAGGCGACCTAAATTGGAACATGCTTAAACAGCCACCACTAACATTGAGTGGCTGCTGACAACATACTGACTCAACTCCAGCCACTTTAATAATGGAAATTGATGTAAAAAATGTAGCCACTTTAAACAATGCCACTTACTATAATGTTTACATACCCTACATTACTCATCTCATATGTATATACTGTACTCTATACCATCTACTGCATCTTGCCTATGCCGTTCTGTACCATCACTCATTCATATATCTTTATGTACATATTCTTTATCCCTTTACACTTGTGTGTATAAGGTAGCAGTTGTGGAATTGTTAGGTTAGATTACTTGTTGGTTACTACTGCATTGTTGGAACTAGAAGCACAAGCATTTCGCTACACTTGCATTAACATCTGCTAACCATGAGTATGTGACAAATACAATTTGATTTGGATTTGTTTACCACTTGGATCCTGTTTCAAGTAATAATGAAATCAGACCTTGTTGAGTGTCTGATAATCTACCTTTTTATATAGGAGTGGTTAAAACATGCTAATAATGGTCTTCTTAGTATTTAAAGTTTGATATACTTCCTCTGGCATGCCATCCTCTGGCATGCCATCCACCCCTGGATTTTTCCCAGACTTAAAGGCTTTAATTGCATAAAGAAGTTCCTCTGTAATTTGGCCTTCACATGAGTCTCTCTGTACATATGCTATTTTTACAGTATTAATAGGAAAACAATCCATACAATTAGCTTCGGTTAGTGGAGATGGAGGAGACTGAAATGAAAACATATTCTTAAAGTACTTTACTTCCTCTTTCAAAATATCGTTTGGTGAATCATGTGTGACTTCAAAAAGAATTTGGTGCATTTTTTCCCCATATTCCATCCAGCTCGCTTTATTTTCATAATATATACAATGGATCTTTCTTGAAACAGTTCTTCCATTTCTTTTTGTTTTTTCCTCTAACTTACTCTGACCCTCTATGGCACACTTTGTATGGCTATATATCTGTACTTTTAGCCCTTCAATTTCCTTTGTTAATATGGACTCTTGACATAAATTGCTTTTGATGAGCACTGAATTGCATGGCCTCTAAAGGCAAATTTGAAAGTATCCCATACAATAAGGGGATCTGCTATACCCATGTTATGTCGGAAAAAGTAAGTTATAAATTCTTCTGTCCTAGTTAAAAACAAGTTATCATCCAGTAGGCTTTGATTAAATTTCCAATATCTTCGCCCACGTGGAAATTCTGTAAGAGTAATATAAATGACAATTATGTGATGGTCTGACTGCATTCTGTCCCCTATCAACACTTTTTAACTTTTGGTGCCAGAGAGAATGACATAAGAAAGTAATCAAGACGACTAGCTTGATTAAGCTTCCGCCATGTATCTCTCACTAGGTCAGGGTATTTAAGCCTCCATATATCCACTAATTCCAATATATCCATGACATTCATGATTTCCTTAAGTGCCTGAGGGTGATAGTTTGTGGTTTCCTTTCCAGTCCATAGAGGTATTTAAAACCGTATTATAATCTCCCATAATAAGAGTCTAGTGTTGCTTGTAGAGTTGATCAATTCGTAATATATATTTTCAAAGAAGCTTGGATCATCATTATTTAGACCGTATAGGTTAATAAGGCATATCGGTTTATGGTCAAATAACATGTTTAAAATCATCCATCTACCTTGAGGATCTGTTTGGACAATATCATCACCCATTTTAAGTTTCTTTACCCATGGGAGAAATATATTTCACACCCCCAGTCCTTTTTCCACAAAACTTATCAAAAATTGTTGAATGAGTTTCCTGTAAACAATAGATGTTATATTACTCTCTTTTAGCCAGGTAAATACTGATCGTCTATTATTATCTGCTAAGCCATCACAATTATAACTGGCTATACTTATTTCACCAATTACCATAATGAGACACATAATGTTTGTAAACATACCATTAAAAAGTAACATGATGATATAGCGATACCATGATATTTGCATTGCTACTAAGTAAACCTCCAATTGGTCCCCACTATTCCACCCACTAAAACCCCTCATCCCGAGTTGGGTTGTCATCCCAATGCCTGGCAGACCCCCACCGACCCCCTGGATCCCATGGCCTGGAGAGACTGCGACCCATCCTTCGAAAAGAGCACACAGTGCCACCCACAAAACAGAAGCAGATCAACCGGCAAAAGTATTTCCATCGCCCTCACCTCAAATTGTATTATATCGCTATTAAAAAAAATATATACATTTAGAAAATACAGGTTCTTAATAATTCTTAATAATAATTAGCCACTCATTTTTGTAGTAATGTAGGCAGTTTATGCACAGGATTGTTTCCTCTTACCAGTATTGCCATTACGGCAAGCAACTATTATTTTGGCAAACAATTGTGATTCATCCGATATAATGTCCCTAACATCTTTTACTCCCTCGCAACACGCACACTCACAGAGAAACACACACACTCAACCCCTTTCCCCACAACAACCATAGACTCAGATTCTCAACAGTTGCACTATCCCAGAGCCCAACTCAAGAAAGGTCTTGATTTACGAGTGCGTATACAGTGGCAGCTGTATGAGAAAGCCTGCAAAACTGAGCAAAAAAATGGGCAGAAATGGGGAGATTTGATTTACCATTGTAGTATCATTTTATCTAAAGAGGATCATTTTTTAAATGTTAAAAAATATATATTTTTAATGAAATTCACTGAGGATGATTCTTCCCTTCTTCTTCTCCCCTCCACTGACTTAGATGTACAAGTTGGGCGAATGTCAATATGGTTTTCACAGAAGTAGTGCACTGGTCCTTTACTATTATTAGCAGACCGACATAGACATCTGTAGCCTGAGCAAAAAACTTTCTCAGCATCTCCACTTTGGCAAAAAAAGGTAGTATAAATAAGACCAGTATCTTGCAATCGTAAAAGTTGTTGCCCTTTCCCTTTTTCTGCGATTGTCATTCTAATGGTATCCAGAAAGACCTCTCCTCAAACATTTACATCAAAAGGTGCAAGGTTATGGGCAAAAACATCCACATCAAATTAAATATTTGTATTGATCAAATAACATGGAAAACAACCACTTTCTGTGCAGTATTAAGTTTACCATCCTTACAAACCACTTAATGTAAATATGCATTACTGTATTGTACATATTGTAGGCTGGTCATCCTGGTTTGTACCCAAAGAATTTCCATCACCATGAAAGAAACTATACAGTATACAGTAATTGAGTACATTGAAACATCAAGAGGTTTGTGATGATATGATGTGGCACTGTTGGTAGTTTGCAATGCAAGGCTTGTGGGATCGATTCCCATGGGGGACCAACACGAAAAATCATTTAAATGTATTCACTCACTACTGTAAGTTGCTCTGGATAAGAGTGTCTACTAAAATGGAAAATTAATTATGACTGTGACTTTCAGTTTTCACATATAAATAAGTTGCATTTGCAAAGTTTTCAAGAAACTGGAAACATATCAAGCATTTTTACATTCCACAAGTATTATCAGATTAACTGTTTTGTACAGATAATTATCAGACTCAAGAAATGCTCAAATACATTACATTTTTTCACAAAAGTAGTGCACTGGACCTTTACTAGTCCTGTATTAGCGGACCAATATAGTAGTTTTAAGTGCGGGAATAATTTTTGCTGCACCAGACAATATTACACACACACAGACATACACCCACACACACACTAGTACACATAATAAAATGGTTAGCTTACTTACCCAATGGCCAGGATTCAACACGCCTTTTAAAAGGCAATGTTACCGTGTTTGCAGAGATTGCATTCAAGGTAAGCACTGTAGATGTTTGCTCAATTGGAAATTCATTTTAAATGTCAAGCATGTTTCGGATTGAGTCCTGGCCAATATAACACAATAATAGCTAAACTCCTTTCACAAACTGTTTGTAGGAAATATTACACAGTACTTGCAATCTGCTGGCACTGCTTCTTGAAAATATAGTTTTCAGGAAAATAAATAGAACAAAAAAAACAAGAGACGAGGATCACAATGAAAACAAACCTTCAGTCTTTATTGTGTTTTATTCTTATGTACTGTTCTCTCCGACTGGAGCAGTGCAACCAACCAACCAAGACAAAGCAGAGATTTTAGACAAAAATTTAGTATTTATTGAATTTACAGTTATACAGTTTATATTATATCTCCAGATAAACAATAAAACATATTACATCTTGATGCATCATAGTATTATTCCCTTTGACATGGTGGACCAGTCCTTTCTATATACAGTGTCTTCAAACTATCTCTCACTCTTTCTTCATCTTGATTTTTAAAAATGTTTCTCTCTATATATATATTAAGTGGCTTGGGGCAGAGAGAGAAACTCATAATTTCTACATACAGCGTCAACAAACTCTGTCTGCGCCCCAAATGGTACCAGGGCCCATAGTGCACTATATGGGGAATAGGGTGTAATTTGGGACAAAACCTATACCTCTCTATCTCTTTCTATTAAGTGACCTGGGGGCTCGGAGAGAAACTCTTGTAAGGGGAAGGAGGGAGAGAACGATGGATGGAGGGGTAGACAGGGTGAATGTAAGAAGGCATTGCAGTCATACAGTGTCAACCAACTATACCGCTCCTCCATCTCTCAGTCTGTTCTAAAGATCATGAACAGTCAAAATGATGTCTTTCATGAAATTGGATGATATTTGGATGAAACCAGATCCCAGTATGATGTCCAAAGTACGAAAAATAACTGTTGCATCTACATTGATAAAGTTTGAAAATAAAGTACCTGGTCCTCTCCCCAGTGTTAAACACTTGGATACAGGTGGCAAGATTATTAGGGGGATAGGGTGACATCTCTAGAATTTTAATACATCAATGGTAACATGATATTCTCTAACCTAATTTAAATAAGTACCGCCTTGTAACCAACAATGGAGAAGGCGGGTTTGCAGAAGGGCGCGGTTTACATAAATAGATAGCTACTCCGCTGGTGGCCAAAATTTTACTGAAGGGTTTCAGAAAATATTATTAAAGGTTTACCCTCTTCATCTAAGGCAAAGGTTATTGTGTTTCCCCTTTATCCGTGTCTGGTGTTAGCTAGTTAATGGCTAGCTAGGTGTTCAGCCAGCATGGAACAAACAAGGGGGAAGGGTCCTTCAAAACTCAAGACGCAGCTGTCAAGTCAACACATCCGCCAGTGCAGCTGTGAACCACATCACAAGAGACATGACAAATGAGAGATGTAAAAAACATTTTTGACATCATTGATAAAATTTCATAAAATTAGCTTGGGATGGTTTTACTGCAATGCTGCTCACTGCATCCAAGTTGCTTGACATACGTTTTTCAAAGAGCTGTCAGTCTTGGCGAGCTCATGAATATAAGCTTCCCGCCCACTCAGCCTGCCTTTTCAAACATCCTGGTAGTTAGCCATGAGAGAAAAAGTACTTAAAAAAAACCTTTTTATCAAAAACAAATATTATGGGTGATATTTTCATCACTCAAAGGGCTTTTTAAAATGGGAATCAGAATGACTTTTCGGGACCTTTAAGTGACCTGGGGATGGAAGAGAAAGTCTTGTAAGGGGAAGGATCAATGTAAGAAGGGATGGCAGTTGGCGCCCTTACACATGGTCTACAGCAGGGTTCCCCAACTGGGGAATTTGTATTTGCCCCACCAAGTTTTTTGAGCATAAAATATATTTTATTTTTTATATACAGAACCAGTCAAAAATTTGGACACACCTACTTACTAAAGGGGTTTTCTTTATTTAGACTATTTTCTATATTGTAAAATAATAGTGAAGACATCAAAACTAATGAAATAACACATATGGAATCATGTAGTACCCAAAAAAAGTGTTAAACAAATCTTCGAAGTATCCACCCTTTGCCCTCGAGGACAGCTTTGCACACTCTTGGCATTCTCTCAACCAGCTTCACCTGGAATGCTTCCAAAAGTCTTGAAGGAGTTCCCACATATGCTGAGTACTCGTTGGCTAATTTTCCTTTACACTGCGGTCCAACTCATCCCAAACCATCTCAATTGGGTTGAGGTTGGGTGATTGTGGAGGCCAGGTCATCTGATGTAGTACTCCATCACTCTCCTTCTTGGTCAAATAGCCCTTACAAGGCCTGGAGGTGTGTTGGGTCATTGTCCTGTTGAAAAACAAATGATAGTCCCACTAAACACAAACCAGATGGGATGGTGTATTACTGCCAAATGTCGTGGTAGACATGCTGGTTAAGTGTACCTTGAATTCTAAATAAATCACCAACAGTGTCACCAGCAAAGGACTCCCACACCATCACACCTTCTCCTCTATGCTTCACAGTAGGAACCACACATGTGGAGACCATCCGTTCACCTACTCTGCATGTCACAAAGACACAGCAGTTGAAACCAAAAATTCAAATTTGGACTCATTAGACCAAAGGACAGATGTTCACTGGTTTAATGTCCATTGCTCGTGTTTCTTGGCCCGATTCACGATTCAAGGCCTGATTCACGCAGTCTCCTCTGAAAAGTTTATATTGAGTGTCTGTTACTTGAACTCTGTGAAGGATTTACAATGGCGTGCGAAAGTATTCACCCGCCTTGGCATTTTTCCTATTTTGTTGCCTTTACAACTTGGAATTAAAATAGATTTTTGTATCATTTGATTTACACAACATGCCTACCACTTTGAAGATGCAAAATATTTTTTATTGTGAAAAAAAAGACGCAAGACAAAAAAACTAAACTTGAGCGCGCAATTACAGCTGCAAGTCTTTTGGGGTATGTCTCTATAAGCTTCGCACATCTAGCCACTGGGATTTTTGCCCATTCCTCAAGGCAAAACTGCAAAACTACAGCAATCCTTAAGTCATACCACAGATTCACAATTCGATTGAGGTCTGGGCTTTGACTAGGCCATTCCAAGACATTTAAATGTTTCCCCTTAAACCACTCAAGTGTTGCTTTAGCAGTATGCTTAGGGTCATTGTCCTGATGGAAGGTGAACCACTGTCCCAGTCTCAAATCTCTTGAATACAGAAACCGGTTTCCGTCAAGAATTTCCCTGCATTTAGTGCCATTCCATCATTCCTTCAATTCTGACCAGTTTCCCAGTCCCTGCCGATGAAAATCATTCCCACAGCATGATGCTGCCACCACCATGCTTCACTGTGGGGATGTTGTTCTCGGGGTGATGAGAGGTGTTGGGTTTGCACCAGAGATAGCATTATCCTTGATGGCCAAAAAGCTCAATTTTACTCTCATCTGACCAGAGTACCTTCTTCCATATGTTTGGGGAGTCACCCACATGCCTTTTATTGTTTATTTGTTTACCTTTATTTATACAGGTTTGAGGCTGGTAACTCTAATGAAATGATCCTCTGCAGGTAACTCTGGGGCTACCTTTCCTGTGGTGGTCTTCATGAGACAGTTTCATCATAGCGCTTCATGGTTTTTGCGACTGCACTTGAAGAAACTTTCAAGTTCTTGAAATTTTACGGATTGACTGACCTTCATGTCTTAAAGTAATGATGGATTGTTGTTTCTCTTTGCTTATTTGAGCTGTTCTTCACATAATATAGACTTGGTCTTGTACCAAATAGGGCTTCATCTGTATACCACCCCTACCTTGTCACATCAAAACTTATTGGCTCAAACGCATTAAGAAGGAAAGAAATTCCTCAAATGAACTTTTAACAGGGCACACCTGTTAATTGAAATGCATTCCAGGTGACTAATTCATGAAGCTGGTTGAGAGAGTGTAAAGCTGTCATCAAGGCAAAGGGTGAAGAATGAAGAAGAATGTCAAATATAAAAAATATTTAGATTTGTTTTACACTTTTTGGTTTACTACATGATTCCATAGCTGTTATTTCATCGTTTTGATGCCTTCACTATTATTCTACAATGTAGAAAATAGTTTTTTTTTAAACAAACAAATTAAAACAGTGATGAGCAGGTGTGTAACTTTTGACTGGTACTGTATTTTTTTACATTTTCATTGTTGGACATAATAATCTGTAAAAACACCAGGAAAACAGCTCAAAGTTATTTTACTTCAGAAAATCTGTTCCAAAGTATTCCCACACATAATTGAGTGACACATAATCGTATACAAATGTAAGCATAGTTTGAAATTATTAGGTTGTCGTCAAATATATCTGTTTGGGCTTTTTGCGGTGCAATTTGTGGTCTACAAATGATTTGTAATTATGCTCCGGCCCACGGCTGAATCTAGTTGATGGACCCTGGTTTACAGTGTGGGGCTGAAGAGTGTGTGTGTGTGTATATATGTGTGGCGATAGAGTTGAAAATAGCCCACAAGGCTAAACTGAATTAATTCCCAGGCTGAGTCTCTAGGGTAGGAAACTGGCTAACCACAATAGTAAACTGAGCACAATCTTCTGGCTCTTTCTGTTTCATCTAGATCTTATTTGATACCCGCATGCACGCATTACACGCACCTTCAATGGAACTCTCTTCAGCATGTGAACGTGAAGGCCTATGAAGAGCCTCTAACTTTGTAACATAGAACCACTGCATTCTAGAACTTAGTGTTCTTCAGTAAAATTCTCTGGACATATTCTAGAACATAGAAGACTATATTATCTAGAGCCATTTCGAGAGTTAAGACATTGAGTTTTCTGCATTATGATGCATTTACATGACACTCAATGACAATGAGTGTCATGTAATTGTGTCATGTAATCAAATAATTCCATATGGTAGCCATGTGCATTATTGACAAATAGCAGTTTATAGAATTTTCTTAATTTAAACATGCTAAGTAACTGAACATCTTGAATTTATTTAAAAATCCAAATGTTTGTCATGAATGGATAAATGGAATGCTCAATGGCAGCAACATGGTGTCCATTCTAAAAATTGTCTGAACTCTCTCTATATAGAGTTGAAGTCGGAAATTTACATACACTTAGGTTGGAGTCATTAAAGCTCGTTTTTCAACCACTCCACAAATTTCTTGTTAACAAATTATAGTTTTGGCAATCTACTTTGTGCATGACACAAGTCATTTTCCAACAATTGTTTACAGACAGACTATTTCACTTATAATTCACTGTATCACAATTCCATTGGTTCAAAAGTTTACATACACTAAGTTGACTGTGCCTTTAAACAGCTTGGAAAATTCCAGAAAATTATGTCATGCCTTTAGAAGCTTCTGATAGGTGAATTGACATAATTTGAGTCAATTGGAGGTGTACCTATGGATGTATTTCAAGGCCTACCTTCAAACTCAGTGCCTCTTTGCTTGACATCATCCACAGAAATCAGCCAAGACCTCAGAAAAGAAATTGTAGACCTCCACAAGTCTGGTTCACCCTTGGGAGCAATTTCCCAACACTTTAAGATACCACGTTCACCTGTACAAACAATAGTACAAAAGTATAAACACAATGGCACCAAGCAGCCGTCATACCGCTCAGGAAGGCGAGATTAAGGAAGGAGAGATTAACGTACTTTGGTGCGACAAGTGAAAATCAAATCCAGAACAACAGCAAAGGACCTTGTGAAGATGCTGGAGGAAACAGGTACAGAAGTACCTATGTTAATAGGCCGCTCAGCAAGGAGAAGCAACTGCTCCAAAACCGCCATAAAAAAAGGGGGACAAAGATTGTACTTTTTGGAGAAATGTCCTCTGGTCTGATGAAACAAAAATCGAACTGTTTGCCATAATGACCATCGTTGTGTTTGGAAGAAAACGGGAGAGGCTTGCAAGCCAAAGAACACCAAAATAGATGGCATCATGAGGAGGAAAAGTAGGTGGATATATTGAAGCAACATCTCAAGACATCAGTTAAAGCTTGGTCGCAAATGGGTCTTCCAAATGGACAATGACCCAAAGCATTCTTTCAAAGTTGTGGCAAAATAGCTTAAGGACACCAAAGTCAAGGTATTGGAGTGGCCATCACAAAGCCCTGACCTCAATCCTATAGAAAATTTGTGGGCAGAACTGAAAAAGCATGTGCGAGCAAGGAGGCCAAAAACCTGACTCAGTTACACCAACTCTGTTAGGGGGAATGGGCCAAAATTCACCCAACTTATTCTTGGGAAGCTTGTGGAAGGCTACCTGAAATGTTTAACCCAAGTTAAACAATTTAAAGGCAATTTACATTTACATTTAAGTCATTTAGCAGACGCTCTTATCGAGAGCAATGCTACCAAATACTAATTGAGTGTATGTAAACTTCTAACCCACTGGGAATGTGATGTAAGAAATAAAAGCTGAAATAAATCATTCTCTCTACTATTATTCTGACATTTCACATTCTTAAAACAAAGTGGTGATTATCACTGACATAAAACAGGGAATGTTTACTTGGATTAAATGTCAGGAATATTGAAAAACTGAGTTTAAATGTATTTGGCTAAGGTGTATGTAAACTTCCGACTTCAACTGTATATGGCTCTGCCTCTGGCTACCTAATAGCTAAGGTGACACTATAAACTATTTAAGAAATGGTTGTCATGACTTCTTTGAATAAAAGGTTTTAAAACTAATAAAACCGTGTGATAAAAGAGCAATAACAAAATGTTTCAAAACTTTAAATTCAGCTTTTAAAAACATATTCTCGTAAGGAAAAGCGAGACACAGAGACAGGTTAAAGCTGTTGTTCTGTGTGTTAAACACATACTATGGTGGGTTTCCTAAAATCACCATCTTTAGCACTAAGTACATGTGCTGATCAAAAAAATAAATAAATGTAAGTCCAAACTAATGCTCCGGTGTACATAAATACATATAAATTGGGATTCATGTTCCCTGATTCGAAACCACATCAGTGTAAAAATAAAACAACTTTTGGGGTCCTAAATGTACATTTACATTTGAGTAATTTATCAGACGCTCTTATCCAGAGCGACTTACTGGAGCAATTAGGGTTAAGTACCTTGCTCAAGGGCACATCAACACATTTTTCACCTTAATTAGCTCAGGGATTCGAACCAGTAACCTTTCAGTTACTGGCCCAATGGTCTTAACCACTAGAGGTACCCTGACACCATGGTACTTGGAACTTACATTTTTTTTGACGTGTGTGAGGTCTTCTCCCTGCTAGCAATGGTGTGATCCATTCAATCAACAATGTGTATGAAAACGTTCAAACTTTTAAATAGACCCTCACAACCAAAAGGGAGGGGGAAGGGGTACGATGATTGCTAAAATAACACAGCAAATTAACCCCCCCACCCAAAAAAGAATCTCTGCATTTGCTCAACTGACTAAATTAAATAGATCATCCATCACAAAAAAATATAAAAACAAATTAAAGAGTAAAAAAGTGGTAAAATAATGTTGATGAATATACACAGAGGCATATTATAATATTATATACCAAGACAGACAGGCAGCAAGTACCAGTGGGGGAGGATTGGTGAGAAGAGGAAGGTTTTTCTATTCCAGAGGAGAGAAAGGTCTTTCTATTTCAGAGCAAATCAGCATCGCTCCTCCCAAAAATCTAAATTGTTCACTACCACGATCACTTCTCCTCCTCTTCTCCATTCATCCCTCCTTTCTCCCCAAAGACACATTTAGTCAGTAGTACAGGTCATGTAAAACAACAACATTACATGACACAGATTAATAATAATAATATATCCACCGAATATTCTTAACAACTGTCCACATACAGAATATTTCTGCGTCCCAATGTACCCTATTCTCAATAGGGCTCTGGTCAAAACTAATGTACTAAATAGGGGAAAGGGTGCCATTTGGGACGCAGCCCAACATGTGAAAACACACACAGGGCATTTTCCTGGGAAGTTCAAAATCAACCAAAAACTTTTGGTAACCTCATCTATCTCTCTATCTAAAACCCTGGTGAGAAGAAAAAAAATATATATATTTTTAATGAAAACATTAACAAAAAAACTAACTGAAGCTCAGGACCATTAGGTTTACATAAATGTACATATGGCTTACATATCTGCTTCTGATAGGACAGGGGTAGAGGAAGAGGATGAGTCCACCAATGAGGCAATGCTATTGTCCAGACTCCTGTTCCAGGTGCTCCTATTGGGTGTTAAGGGAAAAGTGGGTGTGGAGCAGTTGGAGGGCGGACCCGAGCTGGAGCTAGGGCTGTGATTGGATAAGGAGAAGAGAGCGTCGCTACGGAGACCTTTGGACTCGAGTTCTGCCTGCAGGTATTGGCAGATCTCCTCTGGTAGACGTTGTAACTCCGCCTCCAAGTCTCGCTCCAATCGGGCCTGCAGCTGGAAATCACAAAATGGAACATACACCAAATTGAAACTGCATTCAGAATACTACAAAAATATCCCCCGTGTATAACGTAAAATACCAAATAATGCATGTAGAGCAGAATTAGGCCTTTTGGTAGTGATTCCCAAATCTTCCATAACAAAGCCATCACCTACAGAAACATTAACCTGGAGAAGAGCCCCCTAAGCAAGCTGGTCCTGGGGCGCTGTTCACAAACACAATTAGAACCAACCAAATCATGAGAAAACAAAAAGAGAATTACTTGTAAAATAATTTACAGTGCTATTTGGCCCTAAACAGAGAGTACACAGTGGCAGAATACCTGACCACTGTGACTGACCCAAAACGAAATAAATATTTGACTATGTACAGGCTCAGTGAGCACAGCCTTGCTTTTGAGAAAGGCCGACGAAGGAAGACCTGGCTCTCAAGAGAAGACAGGCTATGTGCACACTGGCCACAAAATGAGGTGGAAACTGAGCTGCACTTCCTAAACTCTTGCAAAATGTATGACCATATTAGAGACACATATTTCCCTCGGATTACACAGACCCACAAAGAATTTGAAAACAAATCCAACTTTGATAAACCACCACATCTATTCAAATCAAATCAAATTTTATTGGTCACATACACATGGTTAACAGATGTTAATGCGAGTGTAGCAAAATGCTTGTGCTTCTAGTTCCGACAGTGCAGTAATATCTAACAAGTAATCTAACAATTTCACAACAACTACATTATACACACAAGTGTAAAGGGATGAATATGTACATATAAATATATGGATGAGCGATGGCCGTGCAGCATAGGCAAGATGCAATAGATGGTATAGAGTACAGTATATACATATGAGATTAGTAATGCAGTGTATGTAAACACAATATATAGTGGTATTGTTTAAAGTGGCTAGAGATACATTTATTACATCTAATTATTACATTTATAACATCTAATTATTACTTATTAAAGTGGCTAGAGATTTGAGTCTGTATGTTGGCAGCAGCCACTCAAAGTTAATAATGGCTGTTTAACAGTCTGATGGCCTTGAGATTGAAGCTGTTTTTCAGCCTCTCGGTCCCATCTTTGATGCATCTGTACTGACCTTACCTTCTGGATGATAGCGGGGTGAACAGGCAGTGGCTCGGGTGGTTGTTGTCCTTGATGATCTTTTTGGCCTTCCTGTGACATCGGGTGATGTAGATGTCCTGGAGGGCAGGTAGTTTTCCCCCGGTGATGTTTAACATTTTAACATTTAAGTCATTTAGCAGACGCTCTTATCCAGAGCGACTTACAAATTGGTGCATTCACCTTATGACATCCAGTGGAACAACCACTTTACAATAGTGCATCTAAATATTTTAAGGGGGGAGGGGGTGAGAAGGATTACTTTATCCTATCCTAGGTATTCCTTAAAGAGGTGGGGTTTCAGGTGTCTCCGGAAGGTGGTGATTGACTCCGCTGTCCTGGTGTCGTGAGGGAGTTTGTTCCACCATTGGGGAGCCAGAGCAGCGAACAGTTTTGACTGAGCTGAGCGGGAACTGTACTTTCTCAGTGGTAGGGAGGCGAGCAGGCCAGAGGTGGATGAACGCAGTGCCCTTATTTGGGTGTAGGGCCTGATCAGAGCCTGGAGGTACTGAGGTGCCGTTCCCCTCACAGCTCCGTAGGCAAGCACCATGGTCTTGTAGCGGATGCGAGCTTCAACTGGAAGCCAGTGGAGAGAGCGGAGGAGCGGGGTGACGTGAGAGAACTTGGGAAGGTTGAACACTAGACGGGCTGCGGCGTTCTGGATGAGTTGTAGGGGTTTAATGGCACAGGCAGGGAGCCCAGCCAACAGCGAGTTGCAGTAATCCAGACGGGAGATGACAAGTGCCTGGATTAGGACCTGCGCCGCTTCCTGTGTGAGGCAGGGTCGTACTCTGCGGATGTTGTAGAGCATGAACCTACAGGAACGGGCCACCGCCTTGATGTTAGTTGAGAACGACAGTTTGTTGTCCAGGATCACGCCAAGGTTCTTAGCGCTCTGGGAATGATGTGTTGTGCAGACAGCACTACCCTCTGGAGAGCCTTACGGTTGAGGGCGGAGCAGTTGCCGTACCAGGCAGTGATACAGACTGACAGGATGCTCTCAATTGTGCACCTGTAAAAGTTTGTGAGTGTTTTCGGCGACAAGCTAAATTTCTTCAGGTTCTTCACCATGCCGTCTGTGTGGGTGGACCATTTCAGTTTGTCCGTGATGTGTACGCCGAGGAACTTAAAACTTTCCACCTTCTCCACTTCTCCACTACTGTCCCGTCGATGTGGATAGGGGGGTGCTCCCTCTGCTGTTTCCTGAAGTACACGATCAACTCCTTTGTTTTGTTGATGTTGAGTGTGAGGTTATTTTCCTGACACCACACTCCATGGGCCCTCACCTCCTCCCTGTAGGCCGTCTCATCAATGTTGGTAATCAAGCTTACCACTCTAGTGTCGTCTGCAAACTTGATGATTGAGTTGGAGGCGTGCTTGACCACGCAGCCATGGGTGAACAGGGAGTACAGGAGAGAGCTGAGAATGCACCCTTGTGCACTCAAATACTTATGTCATGCAATGAAATGCAAATTAATTACTTGAAAATCCTACAATGTGATTTTCTGGATTTTTGTTTTGGATTCCGTCTCTCACAGTTGAAGGGTACCTATGATAAAATGTACAAACCTCTACATGCTTTGTAAGTAGGAAAACCTGCAAAATCGGCAGTGTATCAAATACTTGTTCTCCCCACTGTGGCTATTCCTCTTGTCCAGATGGGTTAGGGCAGTGTGCAGTATGATTGCGATTGTGGCATCTGTAGACCTTTTGGGGCGGTAAGCAAATTGAAGTAGGTCTAGGGTATCAGGTAGGGTGGAGGTGATATGATCCTTGACTAGTCTCTCAAAGCATTTCATGATGATAGTCGTTTAGCTCAGTTACCTTAGCTTTCTTGGGAACAGGAGCAATGATGCCCCTATTGAAGCATGTGCGCACAGCAGACTGGGATAGGGATTGATTGAATACGTCTCTAAACACACCAGCCAGCTGGTCTGCGCATGCTCGGAGGACGCGGCTAGGGATGCCGTCTGGGCTGGCAGCCTTGCGAGGGTTAACACATTTAAATGTTTTACTCACATTGGCCACGGTGAAGGAGGGCCCACAGGTTTTGGTAGCGGGCCATGTCAGTGGCACTGTATTGTCCTCAAAGCGAGCAAAAAAGGTTGTTTAATTTGTCTGGGAGAAAGACGCCGGTGTCCGCGACGGGGCTGTTTTGCTAAATGACTTAAATGTAAATGTAATCCGTGATTGACTGTAGACCCTGTCATATATGTCTCGGGTTTGAGCCGTTGAATTGCGACCCTACTTTGCCTCCATACTGACACTTAGCTTGTTTGATTACCTTTGGAATAGCTACACTGTTTGTATTCGGTCATGTTTCCGGTCGCCTGGCTGTCAGTCTTGTGTGAATGCTGCCATCAATCCTTGGTTTCTGGTTAGGGAAGGTTTTAATAGTCACCATGGGTACAACATCACCGATGCACTTGCTAATAAACTCGCTCACCAGTCCACGTGATGGAAGCAATCTTGAAGCGTGGAATCTGATTGGTCGGACCAGCGTTGAACATACCCGAGTACGGGCTTTCCTGTTTTAGTTGATGTCTATAGGCTGGGAGCAACAAAATGGAGTCCTGGTCAGATTTGCCGAAAGTAGGGTGGGGCAGGGTTTTGTATGCGTCGTGGAAGTTAGAGTAGCAATGATCCAGAATGCTGTCAGCTCGAGTCGCGCATTCCATATGCTGATAAAATTTAGGGAGCCTTGTTTTCCGATTAGTTTTGTTAAAATCCCTAGCTACAATGAATGCAGCCTCAGGATATATGATTTCAAGTTTACATAGAGTCCAGTGAAGTTCTGTCAGGGCCGTCGGGGTGTCTGCTTGAGGGGGAATTGCACGGCTGTGACTATAATCGAAGAGAATGCTTTTGGTAGATAATTCGGTCGGCATTTGATTGTATGGAATTCTAGGTCAGGTGAACAAAAGGATTTAAGCTCCTGCATGTTGTTATGATTACACCACAAGTCGTTGGTCATAAGGCATACACCCCAGCCCTTCTTACCAGACAGATGTTTGTTTCTGTCGGTGCGATGCGTGAAGAAACCGGGTGGCTATGCAGACTCTGATAACATATCCTGAGTGAGCCATGTTTCCGTGAAACAAAGAATGTTACAATCTCTAATGTCTCTCTGGAAGGCAACCCTTGCTCGAATTTCGTCTACCCTGTTGTCAAGAGACTGGACATTGGCGAGTAGTATACTCGGGAGCGGTGAGTAATGTTCCCGTCTACGAAGCATGACCAGTAGACCACTCAGTCTGCGGCACCTTTTGGGTCGCCTACTGGGATCAGATCCATTGTCCTGGTTGGTGGTCCGAACAGAGGATCCACTTCGGGAAAGCCGTATTCCTTGGCTGTATGTAATAAGACTTATGATTTCCTGGGGTAACAACGTAAGAAATAATACATAAAAAAACAAAATACTGCATAGTTTCCTAAGAACACGAAGCGAGGCGAACATCTCTGTCGGCGCCATCTTACTGGGTGAAATACCACTGTGTTCACTCACAGCAACAAGATTTGTGACCTGCTGCCACAAGAAAAGGCCAACCAGTGTCGAACAAACACCATTGTAAAAACATCATACAGTTGAAGTCGGAGCTTTACACACACCTTTGCCAAATACATTTAAAGTAATGTTTTCACATTTCCTGACATTTAATCCTAGTAAAAATCCCCTGTCTTAGGTCAGTTAGCATCACTACTTTATTTGAAGAATGTCAAATGTCAGAATAATAGTATGATTTATTTCATCACATTCCCAGTGGGTCAGAAGTTTACATACACTCAATTAGTATTTCGTAGCATTGCCTTTAAATTGTTTAACTTTTGGGTCAATCGTTTCAGGAAGCCTTCCAAAAGCTTCCCACAATAAGTTGCGTGAATTTTGGCCCATTCCTCCAGACAGAGCTGGTGTAACTGAGTCAGGTTTCTAGGCCTCCTTGCTCGCACACGCTTTTTCAGTTCTGCTCACACATTTTCTATGGGATTGAGGTCAGGGCTTTGTGATGGCCACTCCAATACCTTGACTTTGTTGTCCTTAAGCCATTTTGCCACAAATTTGGAATCATTGTCCATTTGGAAGATCCATTGGGACCAAGCTTCAACTTCCTAACTGATGTCTTGAGATGTTGCTTCAATATATCCACCTACTTTTCCTCCTCATGATGCCATCCATTTGTGAAGTGCACCAGTCCCTCCTGCAGCAAAGCACCCCCACAACATGATGCTGCCACCCCCGTGCTTCACAATTGGGATGGTGTTCTTCGGCTTGTAAGCCTCCCTCTTTTTTTTATTTCTGTTTCATCAGACCAGAGGACATTTCTCCAAAAAGTGCGATCTTTGTCCCCATGTGCAGTTGCAAACCGTAGTCTGTCTTTTTTATGGCGGTTTTGGAGCAGTGGCTTCTTCCTTGCTGAGTGGCCATTTAGGTTATGTGGATATAGGACTCATTTTACAGTGGATATAGATACTTTTGTACCTGTTTCCTCCAGCATCTTCACAAGGTCCTTTCCGTTGTTCTGGGATTGAGTTGCACTTTTCGCACCAAAGTATGTTCATCTCTAGGAGACAGAACGCGTCTCCTTCCTGAGTGGTTTGACGGCTGCGTGGTCCCATGGTGTTTATACTTGCGTACTAGTGTTTGTACAGATGAACGTGGTACCTTCAGGCATTTGGAAATAGCCCCCAAGGATGAACCAGACTTTTGGAGGTCTACCAATTTTGGCTGATTTCTTCGGATGATGTCAAGCAAAGAGGCACTGAGTTTGAAGGTAGGCCTTGAAATACATACACAGGTATACCTCCAATTGACTCAAATGATGTCAATTCGCCAATCAGAAGCTTCTAAAGCCATGACATCATTTTCTGGAATTTTCCAAGCTGTTTAAAGGCACAGCCAAATTAGTGTATGTAAACTTCTGACCCACTGAAATTGTGACACAGTGAAATATAAGTGAAATAATCTGTCTGTAAACAATTGTTGGAAAAATTACTTGTGTCATGCACAAAGTAGATGTCCTAAACGACTTGGTCAAAACTATAGTTTGTTAACAAGAAATTTGTGGAGTGGTTGAAAAATGAGTTTTAATGACTCCAATGTAAGTGTATGTAAACTTCCAACTTCAACTGCATATTTATTTATTTGACCTTTTGTACTTTATTTGCACATAATTACAACACATCCATAATATGACTTTTGAAATGTCCTTATTATTTTGGAATTCTTGTGAGTGTAATGTTTAATGTTCATTTTAAATTGTTTATTTAACTTTTGTTTATTATCTATTTAACTTGCTTTGGCAATGTAAACATGTTTCCCATGCCAATAAAGCTCCTTAAATTGAAGTTGAATTGTGAGAGAGAGAGGGATAAGGTGAGATAGAGGAAGAGAGAAAGAGAGTGAAAAAATATACTCTAATTGATTAGATGAAGGATTAATTCAACTTTAACAGCCATGCCAATAAAGCATATTTGAAGGTACAGTATGTGTGTCTGTCTCACCAGTGTCTGTGTGTGTGCGTCTCACCAATGGTTGCTCCTCCTCTATGTGTCGTTGGGCTTCTCTCTGACCAATTACCAACTTCTCCTGACGCCTTGACTGGGCCTCATCCAACTAGGCAAGGTGAGGAGACAGAGAGAATGGAAAGAAAGCAGGAGGAAGGGGAAGGGAGAGAGGAAGAGGGAGAGAGAGAGGGAGAGAAAGAAAAGAGAGAAGAGGGAAAGAGAGGAGGGAGAAAACAAAGAGCAAAAGGGAGTTATTGACATCACAATGTCTGACAGAGATGTATTCCGCCATAAGCATGAAAGGGATGTACTCAAGAGTGAGGCGATAAGTATGTGTGTGTGAGGCCTGCACACACTTACCCGGCGGATTAACGTGACAGAGTCTGAGATATGCTTCCTGTTGATCTCATTCAGTTCCCTACAGAAAGAGGTAGAAAGAGAGAGAGGTGAAGAGAGACCATGAGAAACAGACACAGACACACAGACTAGTGTTGTCTCGATACCAGAATTTTGTGGTCCTTCTGTAGCTCAGTTGGTAGAGCATGGCGCTTGTAACGCCAGGGTAGTGGGTTCGATCCCCGGGACCACCCATACGTAGAATGTATGCACACATGACTGTAAGTCGCTTTGGATAAAAGCGTCTGCTAAATGGCATATATTATATTATTATATTATTATATTAATTTGATACCAATACCAGGTTTAGTATCATGGTATTTTCGATACCACTGCAAAAAAAGATTAAGCGTATTAGTGAAGTCAAAGAATAAAAGCTGGGCTGAATTTACACTATTCAGTGCATTCGGAAAGTATTCAGAACCCATGACTTTTTCCACATTTTGTTACGTTACAGCCTTATTCTATAATTGATTCAATATTTTTTTCCCCCTCATTAATCTACACACATAACCCCATAATGACAAAGCAAAAACAGACGAACAAATTGTTTCAAATGTACTACAAATAAAAACAGAAATACCTTATTTACATTCAGTACCAGTCAAAAGTTTGGATACACCTACTCATTTCAGGGTTTTTCTTTGTAGAATAATAGTGACAACATTGAAACTATGAAATAACACATATGGAATCAGGTAGTAATCATGTTAAACAAATAAAAATATATTTTACATTTGAGATTCTTCAAAGTAGCAACTCTTTTCCTTGACAACAGCTTTGCACACTCTTGGCATTTTCTCAACATGAGGTAGTCACCTGGAATTCATTTCAATTAACAGGTGTGCCTTGTTAAAAGTTAATTTGTGGAATTTCTTTCCTTCTTAATTCGTTTGCGACAATCAGTTGTGTTGTGAGGGGTGGTAAACAGAAGATAGGCCTATTTGGTAAAAGACCAAGTCCATATTATGGCAAGAACAGCTCAAATAAGCCATGAGAAATGACATTCCATCATTAATAAGACATGAAGGTCAGTCAATATCGGAAATGTCAAGAACTTTGAAAGTTTCTTCAAGTGCAGTCGCAAAAAACCCATCAAGCGCTATAATGAAACTGGCTCTCATGAGGACCGCCACAGGAAAGGAAGATCCAGAGTTACCTCTGGTGCAGAGGATAAGTTCATTAGAGTTACCAGCCTCAGAAATTGCAGCCCAAATAAATGCTTCACAGAGTACAAGTAACAGACACATCTCAACATCAACTGTTCAGAGTAGACCGTGTGAATCAGGTCTTCATGGTCAAAATAAAATGCTACTAAAGGACACCAATAAGAAGAAGAGACATGCTTGGGCCAAGAAACACGAGCAATGGACATTAGACCAGTGGAAATCTGTCCCTTGGTCTGATGACTCCAAATATGTGATTTTTGGTTCCAACCGCCGTGACTCTGTGAGATGCTGAGTAGGTGGACGGATGATCTCTGCATGTGTGGTTCCCATCGTGAAGCAAAGAGGTGGTGGTGTGATGATGATTTGCTGATGACACTGTCAGTGATTTATTTAGAATTCAAGGCACACTTAACCAGTATGGCTACCATAGCATTCTGCAGCGATAGGCTGGTTTGCGCTTAGTGGGACTATCTTTTTAAATGTTTTACAAACAGAACAATGACCCAACACACCTCCAGGCTGTGTAAGGGCTTTTTGACCAAGAAGGAGAGTGATGGGGTGCTGCATCAGATGAACCGATCTCAATCCATTTGAGATGGTTTGGCATGAGCTGGACCGCAGAGTGAAGGAAAAGCATCCAACAAGTGCTAAGCGGATGTGGGAACTCATTCAAGACTGCCTGAAAAGCATTCTAGGTGAAGCTGGTTGAGAAAATGCCAAGAGTGTGCAAAGACATCATCACTTTGAAGAATCTAAAATCTATTTAGATTTGTTTAACACTTTATTTTGGTTCCTGCATGATTTCATATGTGTTATTTCATAGTTTTGATGACTTCATTGTCTTGATTGAAGTCCAACTGTGGTATAATTCAATTGATTGGACATGATTTGGAAAGGCACACTTGTCTTTATTAGGTCATTGTCAGTGCATGTCAGAGAAAAACCAAGCCATGAGGCCAAAGGAATTGTCCGTAGAACTCTGAGATAGGATTGTGTTGTGGTACAGATCTGGGGAAGGGTACTAAAAAAAGTCTGTACCATTGAAGGTCCCCAAGACCACAGTGGCCTCCATCATTCCTAAATGGAAGAAGAGAAGGGCCTTGGTCAGGGATTCAACCAAGAATCCGATGGTCACTCTGACAGTGATCCAGAGTTCCTCTGTGGAGTTGGAAAACCTTCCAGAAAGACAACCATCTCTGTAAAACTCTACCAATCAGACCTTTATGGTAGAGTGGCCAGACGGAAGCCACTCCTCAGTAAACGGCACATGACAGCCCGCTTGGAGTTTGCCAAAAGGCACCTAAAGACTTTGGTCTGAAGAATGACAAGCGTCACATCTGGAGGAAACCTAGCACCATCCATATTGTGTTAAACAGTGTATTGTTTGTAACAGTGATAACATCAAGTAAAACGGAAATTATAAAAAAGAAATCCAAAGTATAGATATCCACTGGCGAGTGTAGAGCGTATAGAGATATTGTTATCCACGTCGGCACCAACGATGTTAGGATGAAACAGTCAGAGATCACCAAGCACAACATAACTTCTGCGTGTAAATCAGCTAGAAAGATGTGTCGGCATCGAGTAATTGTCTCTGGCCCCCTCCCAGTTAGGGGGAGCTCTACAGCAGAGTCTCACAACTCAATCGCTGGTTGAAAACTGTCCCTCCCAAAATATAGAATTTGTAGATAATTGGCCCTCTTTCTGGGACTCACCCACAAACAGGACCAAGCCTGACCTGCTGAGGAGTGACGGACTCCATCCTAGCTGGAGGGGTGCTCTCATCTTATCTACCAACATAGACAGGGCTCTAACTCCTCCAGCTCCACAATGAAATAGGGTGCTGGCCAGGCAGCAGGCTGTTAGCCAGCCTGCCAGCATAGTGGAGTCTGCCACTAGCACAGTCAGTGTAGTCAGCTCAGCTATCACCATTGAGACCGTGTCTGTGCCTCGACCTAGGTTGGGCAAAACTAAACATGGCGGTGTTCGCCTTAGCAATCTCACTAGGATAAAGACCACCTCCATGCCTGTCATTATTGAAAGAGATCATGATACCTCACATCTCAAAATAAGGCTACTTAATGTTAGATCCTTTACTTCAAAGGCAATTATAGTCAATGAACTAATCACTGATCATAATCTTGATGTGATTGGCCTGACTGAAACATGGCTTAAGCCTGATGAATTTACTGTGTTAACTGAGGCCTCACCTCCTGGCTACACTAGTGACCATATTCCCTGTGCATCCCGCAAAGGCAGGAGGTGTTGCTAACATTTACGATAGCAAATTTCAATTTATGACGTTTTTGTCTTTTGAGCTTCTCGTCATGACATCTATGCAGCCTACTCAATCACTTTTTATAGCTACTGTTTACAGGCCTCCTGGGCCATATACAGCATTCCTCACTGAGTTCTCTGAATTCCTATCGGACCTTGTAGTCATAGCAGATAATATTCTAATCTTTGGTGACTTTAATATTCACATGGAAAAGTCCACAGACCGACTCCAAAAGGCTTTCGGAGCCATCATCGACTCAGTGGGTTTTGTCCAACATGTCTTTGGACCCACTCACTGTCACAGTCATACGCTGGACCTAGTTTTGTCCCATGGAATAAATGTTGTGGATCTTAATGTTTTTCCTCATAATCATGGACTATCGGACCACCATTTTATTACGTTTGCAATTGCAACAAATAATCTGCTCAGACCCCAACCAAGGAACATCAAAAGTCGTGCAATAAATTCACAGACAACACAAAGATTCCTTGATGTCCTTCCAGATTCCCTCTGTCTACCCAAGGACGCCAGAGGCAGCATTCCCCAAGAGAGGATGACTTTCACTTTAGCAGTGATAAATTCATGAACATCTTTGAGGAAAAGATTATGATTATTAGAAAGCAAATTACGGACTCCTCTTTAAATCTGCGTATTCCTTCAAAGCTTAGTTGTCCTGAGTCTACACAACTCTGCCAGGACCTAGGATCAAGAGAGACGCTCAAGTGTTTTAGTACTATATCTCTTTACACAATGATGAAAATAATCATGGCCTCTAAACCTTCAAGCTGCATACTGGACCCTATTCCAACTAAACTACTGAAAGAGCTGCTTCCTGTGCTTGGCCCTCCTATGTTGAACATAATAAACGGCTCTCTATCCACCGGATGTGTACCAAACTCACTAAAAGTGGCAGTAATAAAGCCTCTCTTGAAAAAGCCAAACCTTGACCCAGAAAATATAAAAAAATATCGGCCTATATCGAATCTTCCATTCCTCTCAACATTTTTAGAAAAGGCTGTTGCGCAGTAACTCACTGCCTTCCTGAAGACAAACAATGTATACGAAATGCTTCAGTCTGGTTTTAGACCCCATCATAGCACTGAGACGGCACTTGTGAAGGTGGTAAATGACATTTTAATGGCATCGGACCGAGGCTCTGCATCTGTCCTCGTGCTCCTAGACCTTAGTGCTGCTTTTGATACCATCGATCACCACATTCTTTTGGAGAGATTGGAAACCCAAATTGGTCTACACGGACAAGTTCTGGCCTGGTTTAGATCTTATCTGTCGGAAACATATCAGTTTGTCTCTGTGAATGGTTTGTCCTCTGACAAATCAACTGTAAATTTCAGTGTTCCTCAAGGTTCCGTTTTAGGACCACTATTGTTTTCACTATATATTTTACCTCTTGGGGATATTATTCGAAAACACAATGTTAACTTTCACTGCTATGCGGATGACACACAGCTGTACATTTCAATAAAACATGGTGAAGCCCCAAAATTGCCCTTGCTAGAAGCATGTGTTTCAGACATAAGGAAGTGGATGGCTGCAAACTCTACACTGGCTTCCTGTCAAAGCAAGGGCTGATCAAGGTTTTACTGCTGACCTACAAAGCATTACATGGGCTTGCTCCTACCTATCTCTCTGATTTGGTCCTGCCGTACATACCTACACGTACGCTACGGTCACAAGACGCAGGCCTCCTAATTGTCCCTAGAATTTCTAAGCAAACAGCTGGAGGCAGGGCTTTCTCCAATAGAGCTCCATTTTTATGGAACGGTCTGCCTGCCTACCCATGTCAGAGATGCAAACTCGGTCTCAACCTTTAAGTCTTTACTGAAGACTCATCTCTTCAGTAAATATGATTGAGTGCAGTCTGGCCCAGGAGTGGGAAGGTGAACGGAAAGGCTCTGGAGCAACGAACCGCCCTTGCTGTCTCTGCCTGGCCGGTTCCCCTCTTTCCACTGGGATTCTCTGCCTCTAACCCTATTACAGGGGCTGAGTCACTGGCTTACTGGGGCTCTCTCATGCCGTCCCTTGAAGGGGTGCGTCACCTGAGTGGGTTGATTCACTGATGTGGTCATCCTGTCTGGGTTGGCGCCCCCCTTGGGTTGTGCCATGGCGGAGATCTTAGTGGGCTATACACTCAGTCTTGTCTCAGGATGGTAAGTTGGTGGTTGAAGATATCCCTCTAGTGGTGTGGGGGCTGTGCTTTGGCAAAGTGGGTGGGGTTATATCCTTCCCGTTTGGCCCTGTCTGGGGGTGTCCTCGGATGGGGCCACAGTGTCTCCTGACCCCTCCTGTCTCAGCCTCCAGTATTTATGCTGCAGTAGTTCATGTGTCGGGGGGCTAGGGTCAGTTTGTTATATCTGGAGTACTTCTCCTGTCCTATTCGGTGTCCTGTGTGAATCTAAGTGTGCGTTCTCTAATTCTCTCCTTCTCTCTTTCTTTCTCTCTCTCGGAGGACCTGAGACCTAGGACCATGGCCCAGGATTACCTGACATGATGACTCCTTGCTGTCCCCAGTCCACCTGGCCGTGCTGCTGCTCCAGTTTAAACTGTTCTGCCTTATTATTATTCGGTGCTGTTGCTCCAGTTTCAACTGTTCTGCCTTATTATTATTCGACCATACTGGTCATTTATGAACATTTGAAAATCTTGGCCATGTTCTGTTATAATCTCCACCCGGCACAGCCAGAAGAGGACTGGCCACCCCACATATGCTCTCTCTAATTCGCTCTTTCTTTCTCTCTCTCGGAGGACCTGAGCCCTAGGACCATGCCCCAGGACTACCTGACATGATGACTCCTTGCTGTCCCCAGTCCACCTGACCGTGCTGCTGCTCCAGTTTCAACTGTTCTGCCTTATTATTATTCGACCATGCTGGTCATTTATGAACATTTGAACATCTTGGCCATGTTCTGTTATAATCTCCACCCGGCACAGCCAGAAGAGGACTGGCCACCCCACATAGCCTGGTTCCTCTCTAGGTTTCTTCCTAGGTTTTGGCCTTTCTAGGGAGTTTGTCCTAGCCACCGTGCTTCTACACCTGCATTGCTTGCTGTTTGGGGTTTTAGGCTGGGTTTCTGTACAACACTTTGAGATATCAGCTGATGTACGAAGGGCTATATAAATACATTTGATTTGATCAACAAACTTCTTATAGCTTAGCATGCTGTCAAGATGTTATTCAGCGGCAGGGACTGGGAGACTAGTCAGGATCAAGGGAAAGATGAACGGAGCAGAGGACAGTGAGATCCTTAATAAAAACCTGCTCCAGAGCGCTCAGGACCTCAGACTGGGGCTGAAGATTCACCTTCCAACAGGACAATGACACTAAGCACACAGCCAAGACAATGCAGGAGTGGCTTCGGGAGAAGTCTCTCAATGTCCTTGAGTGACCCAGCCAGAGCCCGGACTTGAACCCGATTGAACATCTCTGGCGAGACCTGAAAATAGCTGTGCAGCGACGCTCCCTATCCAACCTGAGCTTGAGAGGATCAGCATAGAAGAATGGGAGAAAAAAAACAAATACAGGTGTGCCAAGCTTGTAGTGTCATACCCAAGAAGACTCAAGGCTGTAAAGGGTCTGAATACTGTAAATGTGATATTTCTGGTTTTTATTTGTAATACATTTGCAAACATTTATAAAAACGTGTTTTTGCTTTGTCATTATGGGGTATTGAGTGTAGATTGATGAGGGTGAAAAAAAACAATTTAATCCATTTTAGAATAAGGTTGTAACGTAACAAAATGAGGAAAGAGTCAAGGGGTCTGAATACTTTCCGAGTGCACTGTTATAGAAAAGTATGTGGACACCCCTTCAAATGAGTGGATTTTAGCCACACCCGTTATTGACAGGTGGGTAACAATCCGAGCACACAGCCATGCAATCTCCATAGAGGCTCAGCCACGAAGCTAACAGAACGGGAGCACCGAGTGCTGAAGCACATAGCGCGTAAACATCATCTGTTCTCAGTTGTAACACTCACTACCAAGTTCCAATCAGCCTCTGGAAGCAACATCAGCACAATAGCTGTTCATCGGGAGCTTCATGAAATGGGTTTCTATGACCGAGCAGCCTCACTGCCCCACACCTGCCCCAATGCATATTGCCAAATGTAAAGTTTGGTGGAGGATGAATAATGGTCTGGGGTTGTTTTTCATGGTTCGGGCTAGGCCCCTTCGTTCCAGTGAAGGGAAATCTTAACGCTACGGCATACAACGGCATTTTAGACGATTCTGTGCTTCCAACTTTGTGGCAAAAATTTGGGTAAGGCCCTTTCCTGTTTCAGCATGACAATGCCCCCGTGCACACAGCGAGGTCCATACAGAAATGGTTTGTTGAGATCGGTGTGGAAGAACTGACCTCAACCCCATCGAACACCTTTGGGATGAATTGGAATGTCAACTGCGAGCCAGGCCTAATCTCCCAACATCAGTACCCAACCTCACTCTTGTGGCTGAATGGAAGCAAGTCCCCGCAGCAATGTTCCAACATCTTGTGGAGAACCTTCCCAGTAGAGTGGAGGCTGTCATAGCAGCAAAGGGGGGATCAACTCCGTATTAATGCCCATGGTTTTGGAATGAGATGTTCAATGAGCAGGTGTCCACATACTTTTGGTCATGTAGTGTATTGTTTTTACATTGAACAATATGTTGATAACTGGTAAAATAACCAATATAATATATTTTATTCTATATTCAATTTCTTTCCAAAATATACCACCATATTAAATACCATGAGAATTTATTACATTTTCCTAATGAAAAACCATAGCTGAGATAAATTTACAATTACATTACATTAACTGTTTTAAAATGTAATTTGATACATATTTGGGTTAATTTGCTCATCTATGGCCATAATATCAGGTCACATTACATTCATTAGACCTATGATTCATTATTCATTGTACCTAAATCATTTTATATATTAAATCAATAGTTGAGTTCCAAACGACATAAAAAAACACTTTGAAGCTCATTTCTGAAGCTTCCATATTGCAATAGTCTACACACTATAGAAATCATTTCATTTCTGAAGTTTCTGTATTGCAATAGTCTACATAGCATACTACAATTCCCAGAGTGCATTGCAACTCCCAGGGTGACTACTGCTAGCAAGCCCAGACAAACTCGAAGTAACATTAGTCTAAATATACTGCTTTCATAGCTAAGTTATGAGTGCATTTCACATTACTTTTGGGTTGTAATCATATTATAATGCTCACATGAATGTCATGCTGAATATATGTTCATGTCATTGTCCCCCCCCCCAAAAAAAATCAAGTTAAGTTGCTAGCAGAATGTTACAATGCAAATATCATTTGTAAAATAGTTTTTTATGTTGTTTCGGAACTATACCTCCCTTGCACTGCACCGCTTTGTAACACCTTTTGCTTAGTTGTTTCGGAAGGATGGCCGTCATTAACTGATCTGTAAGCAAAGTATTCCCATGATGTTTATGTTAGAAAAGCCCATTTCTCTTTCCTTTCGCTTGCTTCTCAAAAGTGTCTTGCGCTGTCAGGTAACCTGGCCAGCTTACTTCTTCCCCTTTGAGAAGATTCAGACAAATGATTCAAATCAAATTGTATTATAGTCACATGCTTCGAGGAAAAATAACATGGCTATATACAGGGCGTACCAGTACCGAGTCGATGTGCAGGGGTAGCTATGTATATATAGGTAGGGATCAAGTGACTAAGCAACAGGATAGATAATAGAGAGTAGCAGCAGCGTATGTGGTGTCAGTATGTATGTGTGTGTGTGTGTGGCGTCAGTTTGCATGTGTGCGCATGTTATGTGTGTGGGGGGGAATATGTAGTGTGGGTGTGTGTGTGTCCAGCGTATGTGTGATGTATGTGCGTATGTGTGAGTCCAACGTGTGTGCATAGACTCAGTGCAGGAAAGTTAGTGCAGAAAATGGTCAATGTAGGTAGTCTGGGTATACATTAAATGAGCTATTTAGCAATTTTGTTTAGCAGTCTTATGGCTTGGGGATAGAAGCTGTTCAGGGTCCTGTTGGTTCCACACTTGATTCACTGGTACCTTTTGACATTTTGAGTAGAGAGAACAGTCTATGGCTTGGGTGGCTGGAGTCTGACAATTTTTTGGCCCTTCTTCTGACACTGCCTTGTATAGAGGTCCTGGATGGCAGGGAGCTCGGCCCCAGTGATGTACCGGGCCATTCTCACCACCCTCTGCAGCACCTTGCAGCTGCCGTACCAAGCAGTGATGCAGCCAGTCAAGATGCTCTCAATGTTGCAGCTGTATAACTTTTTGAGGATCTGAGAGTCCCATGCCAAATCTTTTCAGACTAGTAAGGAGGAAGAGGTGCTGTCGTGCCCCCTTCCCAACTGTGCGGGTGTGTGTGGACCATGTTAAGTCCTTAGTGAGTGATGTGCTCACCGAGGAACTTGAAGCTCTCGACCCGCTCCACTACAGCCCCATCGATGTGGATGGCGTGCTCGCCCTTCCGTGTCCTGTAGTCCACAATCAGCTCCTTTGTCTTGCTGACATTGAGGGATAGATTGTTGTCCTGGCACCACACTGCGATGTCTCTGACCTCCTCCCTTTAGACTGCCTTATCATCGTCGTTGATCAGTCCTACCACCTTTGTGTCTTTAGCAGACTTGATGATGGTGTTGGAGTCCTGCGTGGCCATGCAGTCATGGGTGAACAGGGAGTACAGGAGTGGACTAAGCCCAGTGTTGATGGTCAGCGTGGCAGCTGTGTTGTTGTCTACCCTCACCTCCTGGGGCCGGCCCATTAGGAAGTCCAGGATCCAGTTGCAGAGGGAGGTGTTCAGTACCAGGGTCCTGAGGCTGGTGATGAGCTTGGACGGGACTATGGTGTTGAACGCTGAACTGTAATCAATGAACAGGATTATTACATGTTCCTTTAGTCCAGTGTGGACTGCAATAGAGATTGCGTCATCTCTGGATCTGTGGGAGCGGAATGCGAATTGGAGTGGGGCCAGTGTTTCTGAGATGATGGTGTGGATGTGAGCCATGACCAGCCTTTCAAATAATTCATGGCTATAGATGTGAGTGCTAAGGGGTGACTAGACAGATTCAATCCTCTCAATCCGTATATGACGTGAGACACATTTGACAGAAGCACCAAAAGTAAAAACAATTATTCTACCGAGACATTTTTCATGTTCTAGTATCGAAAAAGTTCAGAAGTTTCGGTATAGCGTGCAACACTAACACGCACATGCACGCACGCACACACACAGAGTGACATACGACTCAGCCTTGTCTCTGTCTCTGCTCTTGGCCTCGATAATGCTGTGCTGTCTCTTCCTGTCTAGAATCTTTTGAAGCTCCTTCTTCTCTCTGTAAACAATAACAAAAACAAATAAACAATAACTTGTAACTTAGCTTTCTGGTAATGGTGTTTTGATATGAATCCATCTGCATTCGGAGTAATACAGTTGCTATAATAGCTGATGCGTGGTGAGCGTTCTGGCACAAATGGTTGCAGTGCACCACCTAAGTGATGAGCTTTACGTTGGTGGTGGACAAAGTGAGTTCCCCTTAGTATTTACAGCGCTTTGAACATCTGGGAAAGCGCTATATGAATCCAATCAATTATTATTATAAATGATCATAAAACATGATCTTACTTCTTACCAGTGCTGGGATTAGTTACTTGAAAAAGTAATACATTGCATTTAAATCAATACAAAGAACAAAAGTAAAGCGTTACTTTACAAAAGTACTTTGTGTGAAAAGGAATGACTTGTGTTACTAGTTAAATTACTTTGACTTATTGTCATGAAAAAAAATCTCAAGCCGCGCGCTCTACTAAATATAGGCTACTTACTAACTCTGGTTTTCATCAGTGGCGTTCTTCCCCGTGCTAGTCTACAATTACTTCACTATCATATGGGCTGCTTAATTAGCCACATATACTGCAAGCCAAACATCTGTACAGATCTTTTTGTTCAAAATCTTTCTCTCAGCTCGCAAGTTCTGGTTATAGACCGCACATATATGATGGACCCATAGAGATGTAAGTATATAGGGCACACTTGCAGCTAGACAAGAAAGCCCTCTATGGGCTTTCATATCACAGAAGTGATCAATGTCAAAGATCAGAGCCCTCTACATCTCTATGGACAGCATCTTTAATGACATTTCTCCAAACAGACTTTCTCCGCTCGATCATGGAAACACGCACCCAGTAGAGATATGGTTCTGAAAATAACTGTAAAAATATTACCCAATTTGAAAAAGTAATGTGTTACTTTAGTCCGCTACTCATAAAAGTAAGCTGATTACGTAACGTGTTACTTTTGTTACACTTTACCCCCAACACTGCCGCTCACATAAGAACTTAACTCTACTTATAAAGGTGTTTTTATATAAATCCATCTACACTGAACAAAAATATAAATGCAACATGCAACAATTTCAAAGATTTTACTGAGTTACAGTTCATATAAGGAAATCAGTCAATTGAAATAAATTCATTAGGCCCTAAAGTATGGATTTCACGTGACTGGGAATGCAGATATGCATCTGTTGGTCACAGATAACCTAAAAAAAGGTAGGGGCATGGATCAGAAAACCAATCATTATCT
Source organism: Oncorhynchus gorbuscha (assembly GCF_021184085.1). Lineage (NCBI taxonomy): Eukaryota > Metazoa > Chordata > Actinopteri > Salmoniformes > Salmonidae > Oncorhynchus > Oncorhynchus gorbuscha. The sequence continues at coordinate 20,420,481 of NC_060197.1, forward strand.
GGTGTGACCACCATTTGCCTCATGCATCACCTTCGCATAGTTTTGATCAGGCTGTTGATTGTGGCCTGTGGAATGTTGTAAAACTGTCGTTAGAAAGCATGAAACAGTATCTTACCTCTCACAGATCTCCTTAAGTTTTTTGAGCTGAGCCGTCTGACATTCCTGGGATGTCTCCTTTATTTTCTGAAATGCCTGGAACACACAGCAGGAGGGGTGAGAATCTGTATGTGTGTGCGTGTACTTCTCATAGGTTTGTGTGTGCGTGTACCTCTCGTAGGTGTGTGTGTGTGCATGTGTTCGTGTGCGCATGCGTATGTGCTTGGGTGCGTGCGTGCGTGCATACCTCTCGTAGGTGTGTGTGTTTCTTCTCTCTCTCCAGTGTGTGTTGTTGTTGCCGTAGTTTTAGGAGCTCTTGCATTTGCCACTCTCTCAGCTGCACGGTCTGTTTCTGTAACTCCATCTCCAATGCTGTCAACTGCCTCTGCACCGGCTCTGCTGGCTCACTGACACACACACATAAACAAACAAATATATATATTTTTCTACAAATATATTATTATATACATACAAACACATTAAAACACACAAATATTCCCCAATGTGTCTCCCCCCTTTCCCTTGTAAGGGGCAAGTGGTTGATTTGGAATGTCTTTCTCCTTTTCATCACCCCCTACCAACTCTTCATCACCCCCCCATCCATCCCTCCCTCGCTCTCTTACTTTTTCTTCATGCTGCTTTTGAGATGTTTCTCCATCTGACTGCGTCGTCTCTGTGTGTCAGAGCGGAGCTGGTTACAGCGACTCCTCTGCTCTTTACTCAAGGCCCACACCTTTTAATACACACACGCACGTATACACGCACAACCGTGCACAGACACACACACAACACATGTCAAATAGACGGTGTGCTGATGCAAACACAAACAGCAGTATTCGTAATGGATTTAAGCTGTCTATAAAAAATATCACTGTGGTTTATTGACAACATCTTTACAAGTTAGTATTTCAAATTTTGCAGAAAGACGGCCAAGCTGTGTGTGTGTGTCTAACCTTCTTGAGGTGTTTCTTGCGGAGCTCCTTGAGTTCTTTACATTGTTTCTTCAACAGCTTCAGATACGACTTCTGCTGTTTCAACTCTTCTGTAGATTGAGCCTGGAGATCTGAGAGAGCGAGAGAGAAAGGGAGAAATTATCTAACTGGTTTGGCCTCCCACCACATGAGGGTGATAATGAGTTCTGTGGTGTAATGTAATGTGGATGGGTGGATAGGAGATGACTTACTTGCCAGGACTGTAGCAATAAGATCCTCTTTCTGGCCTGACACATGGAGACAGGAACAGGACAGGACAGGTTGAAATGTAGATGTGATGTTTTCACTTCAGAACTCAGCAATGATACTCACATAATGGTTGTGCTCCAGGCTGACTACATTGCAGACATGCTGAGATCTGCATCTGCAATGTAGTCAGCCTGGAACGCGACCAATAGCTCTCCCAGGTTCTTGAATAGAGCATCTGGTTAAGCCTACACACGATAACTAAGAACAAATACGTGCTCCAGAGTGGCCCAGCCGTCTAAGTCACTGCATCTCAGTGCTAGAGGCGTCACTACAGAACCTGGTTCAATCTTGGGCTGTATGACAACCGGCCGTGATTGGGAGTCCCATAGGGCGGCCCACAATTGGCCCAGCGTCGTTCGGGTTAGGGTTTGGCTGGGGTAGGCCGTAATTGTAAAGAATAATTTATTCTTAACTGACTTGCCTAGTTAAAAAGATATATACAATACTAACAATACAACACTCACAATACTCACACACATCACCAATCCCCATAACTCCATAAGGCCTGATATATAATACAATACAAAACACACCAAGGGTGGCTGGTGGGTGGAGATATCGGAGGATGGGCTTAGTATAATGTCTGGAATGGAATAAATGGATCGGTGTCCTCCGCTTATGCAAGTCATGTGTTTGATACCTTTCCATCCTCCAATAGCTCCACTCACCAGCATCCTCTATAATACACCAAACAATGATAGGTGTGTGTTACAGTGTGGTCTACCTGGTCCAGGTGAGCTGATGAGGTCGCTGATGTCATCAATGGGGGCGGGGACGGGTTGGAGGGGGGAGGGGATCTTCCCCAGGGATGCGTCGCCCTTCCGATCCCTCTCTCCCTCCTTCGGCTGCTCCAATACACGCTACACACAGTGGAGAGAAGGTTGATGATTCTTAACTTGTGACTTGTGTAAATCTTTAATTCACAATTTTGACATCAGTCTTAAAGGCCTGCTACATTGGATGTCTAACTTTAGCAGATTGCGAGGCATCCTACTCATTTCAATGAACCCTGGGCGTAAGCAGCATGGCTCCGCAAGGAAATTAAACTTTGGTTCTATTTTCAAGAATTCGATGCAGATAAAACCCTATTGGTTTTCACCACGCCTCAGTATATCATGTGATGTGTTTGTGTGTAGGTGGGTTCTTCTATCCTTGTGAGGATGTAAAATCCCCCAAAGTCCCTACAAGGATAGTAACACAAGGAAAATTGTCCTTGTGGTAAGGGGTTTTAGGGTTAGGGTTACAATTAAGGTTAGACTTAAAATTAGGGTAAGGGGTTGGTGGATAGATTTAGGAGTTAGGTTTAGGGTTATGGTAAGGTTTACGGTTAGGGGTTAGGTAAAATCATTTTAGGTCACCATGAGGATAGAAGAACATAACATGCGTGTGTGTGTGTGTATGTGTGGTCTCCTCACCTCGCCATTGTCCTCCATCAGAGCAGCTAGCTGTCTCTCTCTCTGGTCCAAAAGACTCACATGTTTGATGGGGTTGGTCAAGGCCTCAGCATACTCTAACATAAACACACAACACAACACAAAAGTGAGAAATGTGCCTAGACCTAGTATACATACACACACTTAGTCATGTTTGTTGCTCTTGGAATTTAACTGCAGAAAATGCTGTCATCAAAGTAATTTTCTTAGTAGGCAACGTCAGAGTTCAGCATGTCTGTAAACTCAGGATAGACGGATGATACCCCAGTTTCTGATTTGTTATTACGACATGGAATATAACGAAGTGGAAATGAACAGGTTTTCTTGGTCGGAATTTCAGATAACTCAGTTCTGTAGTCCTAGAGGTTATGGGTAATATAGTCCTAAGGGGTCATGTGCAGTGTAGTCATTGGGGGTTATGGGTAATATAGTCCTAGGGGTTAAGGGTAGTGTAGTCCTAGGAGGTTATGGATAGTGTAGTTTCTTACCCTGGTGTTCATTAGGAATGTAGTCTTGAGCCTCGGTGTAGACCAATAGAGAGGGAAGCAACAGAGGCTGGTTCATCTCGTTCTTCAGACTGATGTAGTGGTAACCTACACACACACACAAGATGACAGCATTGAAGGAACAGACTGTACAATACAAGATCAAAAAAATCCGCTCGCACGCAGCGAAGGCAGACAAACACAGTACTGACCCGGTCGGATGGTTGACACAGGGCAGATCCGATGTCCGAGGAACTTCCCGTTCTCCTCAAACACAGCTATCCTCAGAGAGGCCAGAGTGGGCAGGACCACCTACACACAGAATGCTGTTACCTTGTGTATGTTTGCATCGTTATGTGTGTATATTGTTATACATTGAGTGTATGAAACATTAGGAACACCTTCCTAATATTGAGTTGCATCCCCTTTTGCCCTCAGAACAAGCCTCAATTCGTCAGGGCATGGACTCTACAAGGTGTCGAAAGCATTCCACAGAGATGCTGGCCAATGTTGAATCCAATGCTTCCCACAGTTGTGTCAACTTAGCTGGATGTCCTTAGGGTGGTGGACCATTCTTGATACACACGGGAAACTTGAGCGTGAAAAACCCAGCGGCGTTGCAGTTCTTGACACACTCAAGCCGGTGTGCCTGGCACCTACTACCATACCCCGTTCAAAGCAACTTAAACTTTTGTCTTACCCATTCACCCTCTGAATGGCACACATACCCAATCCATATCTCAATTTAAATCAAATGTTATTTTTCACATGCGCCAAAAACAGGTGTAGACTTTACCGTGAAATGCTTACTTACGAGCCCTTTCCCAACAATACTGTTCAAAAGTAAGAAAATGAACAAAAAGTTAAAAAGAAAATAGTATCACAATAAAATAACGAGGCCTATTTACAAGGAGTACTGGTACCGAGTCAGTGTACTGGGGTATGAGGTAGTTGGAGTGACTGACTGAGGTAATATATACAGTACATGTAGGTTGGATTCACCTGCTCAGTCTGTGTCATGGAAAGAGCAGGTGTTCCTAATGTTTTTCACACTGTGTGAGTGTGTGTATCGATATGGTGTGTGTGTCTCTTCAGCCTGTAATAACGTTACCTTGTTGAAGACAAAAGTCTCATCGTCCCAGAGTGGGTCCAGGCTGTTACCATTGGAAGTTCTGGTACGGTACTTCCTCTTTGTGTCAGCAGGAAGTCCAAATATGTCCACTTCCACATACACACCCACTTTCTTATCGGTCAGGAACTGGCCCGAGATCACCTAGAGACGGAGAGATGGAGAGAAGGAGATAGTTACAGACATATACGTACATACACACACGTAACCCCACCGCCCCACCCCCACCGAGACACACATACCCACTTACCCTGATCTTGACGGTGTTGGCTACGATGCCGTCCACTATGTTTTCAGTGAAGGGGTCAAAGTGTTTGTCTGTCCTTCTCATGAATTCTGGTTTGAGCAGGTAACCACTGTGTCCATTATACTCAAACACACCCATGTTCAACTGCATGGGCAGGTCTGAGAGAGAGGGGGAGAGAGGGAGATTGTCAGTCATGGAAATAAGTGAAGCAGGGGGACAGAAGACATAACAGAGGGAAAGAGAGAGGGATGAGAGCGAGATGAGAAAATAATAAAGAAAGGTATGAGAAGATAAGAAGAGTTCAGGTGTAAGGAAGAAAGATCGACATACCGAGTGTCTGGAAGTTTAGCGCCACCATCTGACAGCCTACGTTCCAGAAGAGTTGGGGCATGTAGTTTGAACTATCAACTCTCGTCCCTTTAGGATAGATACGACTCAGCTGCTTCTTATTGTACTCAACAAACTCGATGGGTGCACTCTTCAGTGTGTCCATACCCTTGGTCTCCACAAATGATGACATCTCAAAATACTTATTCCTCTCTGTGAGAGAGAGAGAATATATACAAATCAGTTCAAATCAATCAATATGTCAGTGTGTGTCTCTTGGCTAATAATGAACTATGAATTAGTAATTTAGCTAGCCTTATGCACTACATGAGAGGAGTGATTAGGCGTAAATGACACCTATCCGCTCACTCACACATACACACGCACACCAATGATGAACATCATTGACACACACATACACACCTTGCTTGCTATCATCAGATGCACACACTCACTGTTTGCAACCTCAAAGCTCTTGAACTTGACAGGTTCTATGTAGTTGACAAGAGTAGACATCTCCTCTGTCGCATTTACCTCACTACTGGCAGTACCCTGAGACAGAGAGAGAATTGTTATGTGTTCATTTTATCACTGGGCTGACCCATATCGATAGAAGACTTCGGGGATCAATGAAGGTCAATCAATAAATAGAGGTTTCACCTCATCAGAGTTTGGTTTCTTCAGTTCAGCCACAGGTTCATCTTCCTCCTCCTCATCACTCTCTCCCTCCCCTCCTAGAAAACATGCACAAACAACTGTTACCAATATCCTCCATCTATCCAGCCACCCATTCATCAATCCATCCATCTCTCCCCTTCCTCTCTCCATCCCTCCCTCCCCAGCATGTTCTTCATTCAAGATGTGAACTGACCAATTGACTTCCGAGGATCTCCGTCCTTGACCAGACACTCTGCCAGCTTCTCTTCCCCATTGGACAGCAGCTGCCCCCCCTCGCTGTCACTGAATGGGAAGTCTATATACACACACACACACACACACACACACACACACACACACACACACACACACACACACACACACACACACACACACACACACACACACACACACACACACACACACACACACACACACACACACACACACACACACACACACACACACACACACACACTTAGTGCATTCATCTTAAGATAGCTTTGTGGGACAACCACATATCACAGGGATAGAAAGTACATTTTTTCCTCAATAAAGTAGCTATCATTTTAGTCTGAGCTAGAAAGGAGGGGGGGGGGTCAAGTACAAGTGCGGTGAGGCGGATTATTTAAGATACTGTTTTCAGAAAAAGGACAGGGACTCTGTCCTAGCTTCAGGGGGAAGCTGGTTCCAGGACAGGGAAGAGCTTGGACTGGGCTGAGCGGGAGCGCTGCCCTCCCGTAGCGATGGGAGGGCCGAGAGAACTGAGGTGGCAGAACGGACTGCTCGGGTTGTGGTGTAGGTTTTGAGTATAGCCTGAAGGTAGGGAGGGGCAGTTCCTCTGCTGTTCCGTAGGTAAGCACCATTTGTAGATGTGAGTTTCGACTGGAAGCCAGTGGAGTGTGCAGAGGGACGGGGAACTTGGGAAGGTTGAAAACCAGGTGGGGCTGCAGCGTTCTGAATAGGTTACAGGGGTTTGATCACACAAGCGGGGTGTCCAGCCAACAGCGAGTTGCAGTACTCTAGATGGGAGAGGACAAGTGCCTGGATTAGGACTCGCACCGCTTCCTGTGTGAGGTAGAGTCGTACTTTACGGATGTTGTAGAGTATGAACCTGCAGGAGCAAGTCACTGCTTTGATGTTTACAGAGAATGACAGGGTGGTGTCCAGGGACATGCCGAGGTTCTTTGCACTCCAGGAGAGCGACACTGTGAAGTTGTAAACTGGCCTTTCCTGGGAGAAAGAGCAACGCTTGTCGAGGTTGAGCTTGAGGTGGTGGGCCGACATCCAAGTTGAGATATCTGCCAGGCACGCAGAGATCCATGTCACCACCTGGGTGTTAGAAGCGGGGAAGGAGAAAATTAGTTGAGTGGCATCCGCATAGCAATGATAGGAGAGACCATGTGAGGATATGACGGAGCTGAGTGACTTGGTGTATAGAGAGAAGAGGAGAGGGCCTAGAACTAAGCCCTGGGGGACACCAGTAGAGAGAGTACGTGGTGCAGACACAGATCCTCTCCACGTCACCTGGTAGGAGCGGCCTGCCAGGTGGGATGCAATCCAAGAGTGTGCAGAGCCTGACACGAACAGCCCTAAGAGGATGGAGGAGAGGATCTGATGGTTCACGGTGTCGAAGGGAGCGGATAGATCTAGGAAGATAAGAACAGAGGAGAGAGAGTCAGCTTTGGCAGTGCGGAGAGCCTTCATGACACAGAGATGAGCAGTCTCTGGTTAGGGTCAAGAAGATCATTCTGAGAGAGATAATGAAAAAGTTAATCAGAGAAGGGATATAGGTCTATAGTTTTTGACGTCAGATGAGTGTCGGTTTCTTGGAGGGGAGCGACTCGGGCCATTTTGAAGTCAGACTCATCCCTGACCACTGAGTTGATGAAGGAGGTGAGGAATGGGAGAAGGTCTCCAGAGATGGTCTGGAGGAGGCAGGCAGGGATGGGGCCGAGCGGGCAGGTTGTCGGGCGGCCATACCTCACTAGTCACAGGATTTCATCTGGAGAGAGTGGGGAGAAAGGTAGTTCTGTGTGAGTGACACTAGTGGACTCAATAGGCTGAGTGAATAAGTAGTGGATGTCTTCAACCTTTTTTTTCAGTGGTTGATAAAGTCGTCCGCAGGATTTTTTTGTCTTATTTTGTCTGTCATAGTTGAAGTGTACCTATGATGAAAATTACAGGCCTCTCTCATCTTTGTAAGTGGGAGAACTTGCACAATTGGTGGCTGACTAAATACTTTTTTGCTCCACTGTAAGTATTTGGTAGAAAAGCAGACCTTAATATTTGGTACAGAAACTTTGTTTGCAATTACAGAGATCATACATTTCCTGTAGTTCTTGACCAGGTTTGCACACACTGCAGCAGGGATTTTGGACGACTCCTCCATACAGACCTTTTCCAGATCCTTCAGGTTTCGGGGCTGCCGCTGGGCAAGACAGACTTTCACCTCCCTCCAATGATTTTCTATTGGGTTCAGGTCTGGAGACTGTCTAGGCCACTCCAGGACCTTGAGATGCTTTTTTTCCTTCTTTTTTTAAACCTTTATTTATGTCAGTTAAGAACAAATTCTTATTTTCAATGACGGCCTAGGAACAGTGGGTTAACTGCCTGTTCAGGGGCAGAACGACAGATTTGTACCTTGTCAGCTCGGGGATTTGAACTTGCAACCTTCCGGTTACTAGTCCAACGCTCTAACCACTATGCTCCTTACAGAGCCACTCCTTAGTTGCCCTGACTGTGTGTTTCGGGTCGTTGCCACAACCCATCTTCAATGCTCTTACTGAGGGAAGTATGGTGTTGGCCAAGATCTCGCGATACATGGCCCCATCCATCCTCCCCTCAATATGGTGCAGTCGTCCTGTCCCCTTTGCAGAAAAGCATCCCCAAAGAATGATGTTTCCACCTCCATGCTTCACAGTTGGATGGTGTTCTTGGGGTTGTACTCATCCTTCTTCTTCCTCCAAACACGGCGAGTGGAGTTTAGACCAAAAAGCTCTATTTTTGTCTCATCAGACCACATGACACATTCTCCCATTCCTCCTCTGGATCATCCAGATGCTCATCATCCAGATGCTCATGGCAAACTTCAGATGGGCCTGGACATGCGCTGGCTTGAGCAGGGGGACCTTGCGTGCGCTGCAGGATTTTAATCCATGACGGCGTAGTGTGTTACTAATGGTTTTCTTTGAGACTGTGGTCCCAGCTCTCTTCAGGTCATTGACCAGGTCCTGCCGTGTAGTTCTGGGCTGATCCCTCACCTTCCTCATGATCCTTGATGCCCCACGTGGTGAGATCTTGCATGGATCCCCAGACCGAGGGTGATTAACCGTCATCTTGAACTTCTTCCATTTTCTAATAATTGCGCCAGCCAATTGAGAAGGATTGGGATGAGGGAAGGAAAAGCAGCCAACAAGTGCTCAACATATGTTGGAAAAGCATTCCAGGTGAAGCTGGTTGAGAGAATGCCAAGAGTGTCCAAAGCTGTCATCAAGGCAATGGGTGGCTACTTTGAGGACTCTAAAATCTAAAATATATTTTGATTTGTTGAACACTTTTTTGGTTACTACATGATTCCATATGTGTTATTCCATAGTTTTGATGTCATCACTATTATTCTACAATGTAGTGTGTGTGTGTGTGTGTGTGTGTGTGTGTGTGTGTGTGTGTGTGTGTGTGTGTGTGTGTGTGTGTGTGTGTGTGTGTGTGTGTGTGTGTGTGTGTGTGTGTGTGTGTGTGTGTGTGTGTGTGTGTGTATGCATTTGTGTTATGTGTATGTGAATGTGTGTGGGTATTGTGTGAGAAAAAACAACAACATTAATACCTTATTTATTCAGAGCCTTTGCTTTGAGACTCAAAATTGAGCTCAGGTGCATGTTTCTACAACTTGATTGTAGTCCACCTGTGGTAAATTCAATTGATTGGACATGATTTGGAAAGGCACACACCTGTCTATATAAGGTTGACAGTGCATGTCAGAGCATAAACCAAGCCATGAGGCCAAAGGACATGTCTGTAAAGCTCATAGACTGGATTGTGTCGAGGCACAGATCTGGGGAAGGGTACCAAAACATTTCTGCAGTATTGAAGGTCCACAAGAACACAGTGGCCTCCATCATTCTTAAATGGCAGAAGTTTGGGACCACCAAGACTAGTCCTAGAGCTGGCCGCCTGGCCAAACTGAGCAATCGGGGGAGAAGGGCCTTGGTAAGGGAGGTGATCAAGAACCTGATGGTCACTCTGACAGAGCTCCTGAGTTCCTCTGTGAAGATGGGAGAACTTTCCAGAAGGACAACCTTCTCTGCAGCACACCACCAATCAGGTCTTTATGGTAGAGTGGCCAGACGGAAGCCACTTCTCAGTAAAAGGCACATGACAGCCCGCTTGGAGTCTACCAAAACGCACCTAAAGACTCTCAGAACATGAGAAACAAGATTTAACTCTTTGGACTGATTGCCAAGCGTCACTTCTGGAGGAAACCTGGCACCATCCCTACGGGTAAGCATGGTGGTGGCAGCATCATGCTGTGGGGATGTTTGTCAGTGGCAGGGACTGGGAGACTAGTCAGGATCGAGGGAAAGATGAACAGAGCAAAGTACAGAGAAATCCTTGATGAAAACCTGCTTCAGAGCGCTCAGGACCTCAGACTGGGGTGAAGTTTCCCCTTTCAACGGGACAACAACCCTAAGCACACAGCCAAGATAACGCAAGAGTGGCTTCTGGACAAGTCTCTGAATGTCCTTGAGTGGCCCAGCCAGAGTGACCCAGTCGGACTTGAACCCGGTCGAACATCTCTGGAGATACCTGATAATAGCTGTGCAGCAACGCTCCCCATCCAACCTGAAAGACCTTGAGTGGATCTGCAGAGAAAAATGGGAGAAACTCCCCAAATACAGGTGTGCCAAACGTGTAGCTTCATACCCAAGAAGACTTGAGGCTCTAATCGCTGTCGAACGTGCTTCAACAATGTAAAGGGTCTGAATACTTGTGTAAATGTGGTATTTCCATTATTTTTTTTCTATACATTTGCAAATATGTCTAAAACCCTGTTTTTGCCTCATTATGGGGTATTTTGTGTAGATTGATGAGAAAGAAAAATTATGTAATACATTTTAGAATAAGGCTGTAAAGTAACAAAATTTTGAAAAAGTCAAGGGGTCTGAATACTATATTGTATATACCGTTAACAGGTGAAGCCTGCTCCAGAGCGTCTATTTCTCCTGTCCTCCTCCTCATGTTGACCCCGCTGGACGCTCTGTGGTGGTGCTTCTTCTTGTTCTTTATCAGAATCTTACCCAGCAGCTCCTGGGGCGAGGGTAAGGGCTGAACAGGGATCAGCTATAGGAATGGAGAGATAATATAATACATTACTAAAAAAGTTTAACGGCTTATCTAGAACCAGCTCCTAAAGCAGGAATCATCAACTAGATTCAGCCGCGGGCCAATTTTATCTTGAGTGGCTGGTCGTGGGGCCCAGAACATAATTCCAAATAAAAAATGTTTTTCTTTTTTTTTTTCTTAAGAATAATTCCAAATAATTATTTGACTGCAAATTACCCACAAAAATAATATATAATATTTGACAAAAAAGTTGAATAAACGTAGCAGTTCCATGAGTGCAGAGTGCTATTTTTTCTTCCTTTTTCTTTATTCTTTGAAGTATTCTGGGGTAAGGAATGTTTGTATTTTTATTTTATTTTTATTTCCAAGTACCTCAGTCGAGCACCTGATTCCCCTTTTGTGTTTAAGCTGGGCTGAAGTGCATTTGGGTACACTTTTATTTACACCATAATGAATGTTGGTCATGTGCAGCAGGTGGCAGTCCTATCACCTCTGACCACAGAACATCTGCTGTGATTTTCTGTTTCATTCCACCCAGCAGGTGCTCTACGGCACAAGGTCTATGGTGTGTCCCGCCCTTAAGAATCACCCCAACCCTGACATCTAACCCCTAACCCTTGACCTCTAACCCTTAGCCAGGCCTACCGGATATTTCTCTAGAGGGTCGATGAGGAGGGCGTCGCCAAAAATAGTCCTACAATATTCCGCCATCTTGGCCTGCTGCTTCGCCCTGAGAGAGGGATGGTACGGGGGGGATGAGAGAAAGAGAAAGATAAAAAAAATAATGGAATAAGAGAGAGATACCTTTTAGATTTTTAGTTTTTCTTTCAATGAGCCATTCTCCTTATCACTACCCAGAATGATCACTCACGAGTCAACATGGTTTTCAAAGGAGAGGATTACGGGATAGGGAGAGGTCTTAAACGCACTTTCTGCTATTGCTTCAATCACCTCCTATAGGAGAGAGACAGAGAAGAGACAGAGAGAGTGTGAGAGAGAGAGGTCAAAAATAGAATTCCATTTCAGACACATCCAATAATATGTGTGGTTAAGAACCTTAAAGGGTATCTCCGTGGACATGGTGAAGCCTTGTGTGATGCATACTGAACAGAAATATAAAACACATTCAAATAGTTTACTGAATTACAGTTCATATAAGGAAACCAGTCACTTGAAATAAATAAATTAGGCCCTAATCTATGGATTTCACATGACTGGGAACACATTTATGCATCTGTTGGTCACAGATACCTTTTAAAAAAAAGGTAGGGGCGTGTGACCATTTGCTTCATGATGCGCTACACATTTCCTTCGCATAGAGTTGATCAGGCTGATGATTGTGGCCTGTGGAATGCTGTCCCACTCCTCTTCAATGGCTGTGTGAAGTTGCTGGATATGTAACCTTTATTTAACTAGGCAAGTCAGTTAAGAACAAATTCTTATTTACAATGACGGCCTACCCCGGCCAAACCCGGAGGGAACTGAAACACACTGTCGTACAGGTCGGTCCAGAGGATCCCAAACATGCTCAATAGGTGACATGTCTGTTGAGTTTCCAGGCCATGGAAGAACTGAGACATTTTCAGCTTCCAGGACTTGTGTACAAATCCTTGCAATGTGGGGCCGTGCCATATCATCCTGAAACATGAGGTGATGGCGGCAGAATCTCGCCACGGTATCTCTGTGCATTAAAATATTCATTGATAAAATGCAATCGTGTACGTTGTCTGTAGCTTATGCCTGCCTATACCATAACCCCACCGCCATCATCTGGCACTCTGTTCGCAACATTGACATCAGCAAACCACTTGTCCCCACAACACCATACACGTGGTCTGCAGTTGTGAGGCCGGTTGGACGTACTGCCAAATTCTCTGGAGGCAGCTTATGGTAGAGAAATTAACATCCAATTCTCTGGCAACAGCTCCGTTGGACATTCCTGCAGTCAGCATGTCAATTGCAAGCTTCTTCAAAACTTGAGACATCTGTGGCATTGTGTTGTGTGACAAAAACTGAACATTTTACAGTGGCCTTTTATTGTCCCCAGCAGAAGATGCATTTGTGTAATGATCATGCTGTTAAATCAGATTCTTGATATGCCATACCTGCCAGATTGGTGGATTATCTTGGCAAAGGAGAAATGCTCACTAAGAGGGATGTAAACAAATGTGTGCACAACATTTGAGAGAAATAACCTTTTTTGTGCATATGGAAAATTTCAGGGATCTTTAATTTCAGCTTACGAAAAACTTTACAAACACTTTACAGCTTATAAACGCACTTCACGTGTTGCGTTTATATTTTTGTTCAGTGAAGAAGTAAACACACATACTGAACCCCCCCCACCACACACACACACACACCTTGAAGGGTATCTCAGTGGTCATGGTAAAGCCGTGCGTAATGTAAGGTTCTTCATCCTGGGGCCGTCCTTTCCAACAGTCCAGCTCTATACAGCGACAGCCGGTCAGCAACACCTGGCGATACATCTCCACCGATGACAGACCTGTCAACTGACCAACTGTGTGGTGGGAGGGAGGGGGGGTGGGTTGAGGTAAGAATGAGTGAGATGAGTGTGCGAGCAGCAAGTGTATCATTGTGTGTGTGTGTGTGGCATGTGTATCCATGGTGTGTATGCGTGTGTGGGTGGGTGAGAGGATACCTAGTCAGTTGCACAACTGAATGCGTTCAACTGAAATGTGTCTTCAACATTTAACCCCTCTGAATCAGAGAGGTGCGGGGGGCTATCTGAATCGACGTCCATGTCATTGGCGCCTGGGGAGCAGTTGTTCTTGTGGATTGACTGCCTTGCTCAAGGGCAGAACGGTTTATTTTTCCATCTTGCCGGCTCAGGGATTCAAACCGGCGACCTTTCAGTTACTTAACCGGTAAGCTACCTGTGTGTGTAGCTGTGAGGCTTGTCTGTGTGCATTTGTGTGTGTGTCCGGGTGTGTGTTTGTGTGTGTACCTACCTGTGAGGTATGTGTTGTGTGAAGAGTTGATAAAGTAGTGGGACAAGGGCTGGTTCATATCATCTATGATGTCTAGTCTCTCTGGTGGGACGATGGTATTCTCCTCTCCTCCAAGATATTTACTGAACCCCATCAGACTGATCTGGTCTGGAGAGAGGGAGAGAGAGAAAGGGAAGGAGAGAGTGAAAGTGGGAAGAGAAGTGAGTGATCAAAAATAAACACATACAGGTGTCTGTGCAAACACATATACACACACAACAACCACAAACACAGTCTCTCTCTGCCCCCATTACCTCTCTCCAGCTGGCTAGCGTTGCTCTCGTATTTCTCCATCAGTTGTCTGATCTGCTCTCTCTTCAGAGGAGGATAGAGGACCTCGTTGAGACGAGAGTCTCTCTGACGACGGTTTATGAAGTCTGTCAGCTGATCCAATGAGAGGAACGGCTTTCCCCGAGAACCACTGGGTGGGGGTGGGGGGTTCGAGAGAAAATAGTGTTGAGATTTGAATCTGGCATCATAACATGTTATTTTTATGTATGTGTGAGCTTGTTTGTTTTTGTGTGTGTGTATATGTGCGCATGTTCATGCATTCGTGTGTGAGTGACTCACAGCTCGACAAAGATGCGCTCTATCTCTGGTCGTAGACAGAGACTGTGTAGAAAGCTCTGGAACATTTCCCATGTAAAATCATCTGGCTTAATGCCCTCCACCTACAGAGGTTGCGAGGGATGAAGGGAGGTGGAGAGAGGGAGGCAGGGAGAAAGAGGCAGTTAACCCACTGTTCCTAGGCCATCATTGAAAATAAGAATTTGTTCTTAACTGACTTGCCTAGTTAAATAAAGGTTAAAAAAAGTGTCAGTTGAAAGGCTTCTACACATCTATCAAACTAACAATTGATCTAGGAGGAAGGGAAAGAGCAACTAAGGTACACAATAGTACATTTTGGTAGATAGAAGGTGCTCTTTGGTAAAAGGGGTAAATTGGTCATCAAAAAGAAAGGAGCTAGGTTATCATAAAAATACAACTCCAAGCTAGAAGTATCAGAACACTTAGAAAGGTAGTTCTAATCTTAAAAATGACTGGGAGAAGTGTCAAGAATAAGAAATCAATATATTCCATAGTACACTAGAACACAGCAAAACATGAACAACAACAGTCTAAACATAGCTGAGGGCAATTGAGCAAAATGTCCACTAGATGACAGCAAATGGACCTATCACAACCCTACAGGAAGGGTGAGAAATCTATATCTTCATTTAAACCAGGGTATTTAGTGGCCTGTAGTTTGTAAATCCAAAAACTTTCCCTTTGGTTTAGCTGTTTAAGACGGTCCCCTTTTCTAATAGAGGCCGGAATATGATCAATACCCCGAGCTTGTAGGGAGGCAGGATTGCCATGGTTAGAACTACCTTTCTAAGTGTTCTGATACTTCTAGCTTGGAGTTGTATTTTTATGATAACCTAGCTACAGTATTTCACCTTTTAATGTGTATAGTATTGTTTACTAGGTGTGTCTAATCAATTTTGTCACAACTCCCTCTTCCAATTAGGGCTAATTGGAAAAGCTGTTCAAGAGAGGACATTGTATTCTTTTTTTTCCGTACTCCCTGACGAAGGCCATGTAGCCGAAACGCTGCATTGCCTTCGATTAAACATGCCATACTAATAAAGGCATTTTGAATTAATTATGTGAAGAGTGCCTTGGTCCTCCTTTCTTTTTGATAACTATTGATCTGTTGGGTAGTTTTCCCCGCAACACCAACTGTTGGAACTATGAACCACTATGTCCAGCTACGGCTACACATCATCAAGATTCTCTCAACAACTGTCCGTAGATGGTTGGGTTGGCTTTAGTTTAATAGATGTGTAAACGCCTTGACAGTCAGTTTACCAGCCCTTCTGTTATTGAATCAGCAGGGGGCAGAATGGGACAATAATAACACACACAGGCCTGGTATGACCAACTACATACAACAGTTCCCAGGGCAGCAAAGTATGTTGCCAAGTGTGTGTGTGTGTGTGTGTGTGTGTGTGTGTGTGTGTGTGTGTGTGTGTGTGTGTGTGTGTGTGTGTGTGTGTGTGTGTGTGTGTGTGTGTGTGTGTGTGTGTGTGTGTGTGTGTGTGTGTGTGTGTGTGTGTGTGTATTCATAGGGAGAAATGGTCTTCGACTAAAGCCTCCTACATGCAATTTTACACCCAACTACGATGTTTGGTGCAGTATTTATCAAGTGAGAAAATGTGCATGAAAACGAGTCATCTATCGTTGAATGACAACAAACACTTCATTGAAGAATCCCTACCAACCAATGACCGACGAAGGTGCAAAGACTTGAATTTGTGTGCACGAATAGCCAATAAAACCCAAAACATCACAAAATGTTGTAATAATACAGTATATGCACAAACTGTTCTGAACTATTTCAGATGGGAAGCATGCGGACGCCTTAAGGGACACCACAATATTACGGAGGAAATGGGTTTGAACTTTGACCTTTGAACCTGACTTTGCAATGCTTTCAGCAGTTCACATATGCTGATCAGCTCTAGGGGCAACTTCACCCTACACCGTATTTACTGATAGACAAAAAATGGAGGATTATGGATGAATTTGATAACTGATAACTGTGCCAGACAGGTTAGAGATGAGGTTATTGGTTATAGATCAAGATATTGATTACCCTGATCAGACCACACTATTCCAACCACATTAATAAATGAAGGATTGTGGATCAATAATAATTTTACTGATAACTATGACAGAGGTGATTGATTACAGATTGATAGTTAATTAATTGATTGAGTGATTGATAGATTACCCTGTTGGTGACCAAACCACACTGCTCCAGCGCTGTCTCCACTCGCTTCTTATCAGAAAACATCTTAAGAATACTGAGCGAGAAAGAGGGAGGAAGGGAAAGAGGGAGAGGGGTAGGGAGGGAGAGAGAGAGGGAGACAGAGTGAGGCAGGGAGACAGAGGGAGGAAGATGAGGAGGGGAGGGGAGAGAGAGCGAGAGAATTGTTCAGCATTGCTGATTTGGCAACACAAAAAAAAAAATGTCACGCCAATAAAGCATTTAAACTGAATTGAAATGGAGAGAGATGGAGGGCGAGAGCATGTGTTATTGTTAGAATCCATCTTACTAAATTGGATGTAATGATTAAGTTCACCTAAGCACTTAGCATTTAGTTTGGAAACAAAATGTTACATGGCTGGATTTCAGTTTCATTCAAATTAGTTGAGAGGGATAGCGAGCGAGAAGGAGAGAAAGAGAGAGAGTAGGTAGAGAACAACAGAGGGAGAAAGTGAAACTGAGAAAAGAGGTAGAAAGGAGAAGTGGAAAGTCATGTCTGAGAACTACGCCAGGAATGGCAGAAGTGTGTATGTTTGCGTCTCACTTCTTCACTGAAATCTTTCCATCCTGATTCACCTGCAACTTTAACTTGGTGTACCTGAGAGAGAGAGACAGAGAGAGAGAGAGAGAGAGAGAGAGAGAGAGAGAGAGAGAGAGAGTGACAGAGAGAGAGAGAGAGAGAGAGAGCATCAAAAAACATGCTATTTCAGTATGAGTTTGATGCACACCACACACACACACAACTTACGCTTTGAGGAGGAAAGTGTTGCGAGATGCATTCTGAGACAGAATGTTTGTGGCCAGTTTAAACAGCTCCTCTGTCCACACCTGAACATACACACACACAGCGAACAATTATTATCAAGAATAGTGATAAACACACAAACACACACACAATCAGCACTTAAAATCATAACTGTAATATTACCCACAGTTACATAAACACAAACCACAGACTCAATATCACAAAGAACACAATCAGTGCAGGGACTGAGAGACAGGTCATGTCCCAAAATGGCACCCTATTCACTATATAGTGCACTGCTTTTGACTAAGGCCCATAGGGCTCTGGTGAAAAGTTGTGCACTTTGTAGGGAATAGGGTGTCATTTGGGGGACACACAGAAGGGGATAACAGAGAGAGTGGAGGGGGAAGGAAGGAGGGAGGGAAGAGAGAGATGAATGCAAACATAAAAGAGAGAAAGGAGGAGGGAACAAACAACAGGAACAGGTGAGCAGCTCAGTGTTAGAGGTGGAGAGGAGAGAGTGAGAGAGAGAGAAATATAAAAAAACATAAGCAGAGAGAAGAGAGTGATAGATGGAGATTATATTTGTTTATTTACAAGTCAAGGAAGGAGGAAAGATGGAATGAAGAGACAAAGGTAACGATATAGAGAGGCAAGTGAGAGGGATTTGAGAGTTGAGTAGAGGTGTTTCCATTGTAAGTCAAGGAAGGAAGGGAAAGAGAGTGAAGGGGACAGAGGTAGCAATAGGTGAGAGGAGAGAAGAGAGTGATAAAGGGGTGAGAGGAGGGATGGATGATAGGAGAGGATAAAATAAAGTGATAAAGGGGTAAGAGGAGATGAGAGGAGAGGAGGGAACAGAGTGAGAGGGATGAGACGAGAGGTCTTTCTATGGTAATAAAAGGAAGGAGGGAAGAGAGAGGAAAGGGGCAGAGGGAACAAAGAAGGAGTGATAGAGGGATGATAGGAGAGATAGAGGGATGAGAGAAGATAGTGATAGAGGGATGAGAGTAGTGGTGGATAAGAGGGGAGGAGGAGAGAGAAAGCTATTTCCATGGTAACCTTGGCAGTGTCTTCCTGCATGGCCTGGAAGTTGAGGAAGGATACGTTGACCAGGTCATTGCCGTGGACAACCGTTACCAGCTTCCCCTCCATGGCAACACCCCCCTCGCCTGGTTTACCGAACCCCAAAACTTCTCTGACACGTGGGTCCTATCAGAGACAATACACAACACGATAACTATACGCTAAAAACATGTAACAACACATTATAAACATGTTAACCGCAGCACTTCTGTTACTGAACCCAGTGCACCTCTTAACACCGGGTCCTATGGGAGAGAACGTACAACACGTTAGTAAAATACAATATGCTAATAATATGCTAAATACACGCTAAGAACATGACTAACTACATCATAACTACAATACACATCAGTAACGCATCACTAACACACGGTCCTTCAACATACAGTATATACAGAAACTAACAACATACCAACTACCATCGTCCTTCCCAGCTTTGGTCATTTTTCTATACTTTACTGTTCATTCTCTATAAGAGGGATCATCAACTACACTGAACAAAAATGTGTTGGTCCCATGTTTAATGAGCTGAAATAAAATATCCCAGAAATGTTCCATATGCACAAAAAGCATATTTCTCTCAAATTGTGTTAACAAATCTGTTTACATCCCTGTTAGTGAGCACTTTGCCAAGACCTGACAGGTGTGGCATATCCAGAAGCTGACTAAACAGCACGATCATAACAGGTGCATCTTGTGCTGAGGACAATAAAAAGACACTTAAAAAAAAAAATAG
Organism: Oncorhynchus gorbuscha; assembly: GCF_021184085.1. NCBI lineage: Eukaryota > Metazoa > Chordata > Actinopteri > Salmoniformes > Salmonidae > Oncorhynchus > Oncorhynchus gorbuscha. Next base: position 20,439,826 of record NC_060197.1, read on the forward strand.
ATAATAATAATTTCACCTTTATTTAACCAGGTAGGCTAGGTGAGAACAAGTTCTAATTTACAACTGCGACCTGGCCAAGAATAAAGCAAAGCAGTTCGAAACAGTTGAAGAAAATCTATATACAGTGTGAGCAAATGAGGTAAGATAAGGGAGGTAAGGCAATAAATAGGCAATGGTGGCGAAGTAATTACAATATACCAATTAGACACTGGAGTGATTGATGTGCAGAAGACGAATGTGCAAGTAGAGATACTGGGGTGCAAAGGAGCAAGATAAAAAAAAATACAGGATGGGGATGAGGGAGTTGGACGAGCTATTTGCAGTGATCTGTGAGCTGGTGCTTAAAGCTAGTGAGGGAGATACGTGTCTCCAGCTTCAGTAATTTTTGCAGTTCGTTCCAGTCATTGGCAGCAGAGTACTGTAAGGAAAGGTGGCAAAAGGAGGAATTGGCTTTGGGGGTGACTAGTGAGATATACCTGCTGGAGCGCGTGCTCCGGGTGGGTGCTGCTATGGTGACCAGCAAGCTGAAGTAAGGCGGGGCTTTACCTAGCAGAGACTTGTAGATGACCTGGAGCAAGTGGGTTTGGCGACGAGTATGAGGCGAGGGCCAGCCAACGAGAGCGTACAGCTCGCAGTGGTGAGTAGTATATGGGGCTTTGGTGACAAAACGGATGGCACTGTGATCGACTGCATCCAATTTGTTGAGTAGAGTGTTGGAGGCTATTTTGTAAATGACATCGCCGAAGTCAAGGATAGGTAGGATGGTCAGTTTTACGAGGGTATGTTTGGTTGCATGAGTGAAGGATGCTTTGTGGCGAAATAGGAAGATGATTCTAGATTTAATTTTGGATTGGAGATGCTTAATGTGAGTCTTGGAATGAGAGTTTACAGTCTAACCAGACACTTAGAATATGTGGACAACTACAAATACCTAAGTCAGAACCGTCCAGAGTAGTGATGCTGGATGGGCGGGCAGGTGCGGGCAGCGACCGGTTTAAGAGCATGCATTTAGTTTTACTTGCATTTAAGAGCAGTTGGAGGACACGGAAGGAGAGTTCTATGGCATTGAAGCTCATCTGGAGGTTAGTTAACACAGTCTCCAAAGAAGGGTCAGAAGTATACAGAATGGTGTCATCTGCGTAGAGGTGGATCAGAGAATCACCAGCAGCAAGAGCGACATCATTGATGTAGAGAAGAGAGTCAGCCCAAGAATTGAACCCTGTGGCACCCCCATAGAGACTGCCAGAGGTCCGGACAACAGGCCCTCCGATTTGACACACTGAACTCCATCAGAGAAGTAGTTGGTGAACCAGGCAGGGCAGTCATTTGAGAAACCAAGGCTGAAGAGTCTGCTAATAATGTGGTGATAATAATGTGGTGATTGACAGAGCCGAAAGCCTTGGCCTGGTTGATGAATACAGCTGCACAGTAATGTCTCTTATCGATGGTGGTTATGATATCGTTTAGGACCTTGAGCGTGGCTGAGGTGCACCCATGACCAGCTCTGAAACCAGATTGGATAGCTGAAAAGGTACAGTGGGATTCAAAATGGTCGGTGATCTGTTTATTAACTTGGCTTTCGAAGACCTTAGAAAGGCAGGGTAGGATAGATATCGGTCTGTAGCAGTTTGGGTCTAGAGTGTCTCCCCCTTTCAAAAGGGGGATGATCGCAGCAGCTCTCCAATCTTTGGGAATCTCAAACGATACGAAAGAGAGGTTGAACAGGCTAGTAATAGGGGTTGCAACAATTTCAGCAGATATTTTTAGAAAGAGAGGGTTCAGAATGTCAAGCCCGGCTGATTTGTAGGGGTCCCGATTTTGCAGCTCTATTCAGAAAATTAGCTATCTGGATTTGGGTGTAGGAGAAATGGTGGTGGCTTGGGCGAGTTGCTGTGGAGGGTGCCGGGGTAGGGGTAGCTAGGTGGAAGGCATGGCTAGCCGTAGAAAAATGCTTATTGAAATTCTCAATTAAAGCGGATTTATCGGTGGTGACAGTGTTTCCTAGCCTCAGTGCAGTGGGCAGCTGGGAGGAGGTGCTCTTATTCTCCATGGACTTTACAGTATCCCAGAACTTTTTTGAGTTTGTGCTACAGGATCCACATGTCTGTTTGAAAAAGCTAGCCATAGCTTTCCTAACTGTCTGTGTATATTGATTGGTTCCTAACTTCCCCAAAAAGTTTCATATCGTGGTGGCTATTCGATGCTAATGCAGTACGCCACAGGATGTTTTTGTGCTGGTCAAGGGCAGACAGGTCTGGAGTGAACCAAGGGCTATATCTGTTCCTGGTTCACATTTTTTTTTGACTGGAGGAAGGCACTTTTAAAGAATAACCAAATGTGCAGTTTTGTCACACAACACAATACCAGAGATGTCTCATGTTTTGAGGGAGCGTGCAATCGCATGCTGACTGAAGGAATGTCCACCAGAGCTGCTGCCAGAGAATTGCATGTTCATTTCTCTACCATAAGCTGCCTCCAACTTAAATTATAGAGAATTTGACAGTAACCACGCCAGCCCAGGACCTCCACATCTGGCTTCTTCAACTGTGGGATCGTCTGGGGGGGTGGGGGGATGTGCTGAGGAGTATTTATGACTGTAATAAAGCCCTTTAGTCAGGAAGAACACATTCTGATTGGCTGGGCCTGAATGCCAAGTTGGTGAGCCTATGACCTCCAAGGCCCACCCATGGAGGCACCCCTGCCTAGTCATGTGAAATCCATAGATTATGGTCTAATGAATGTATATCAATTGACTGATTTCCTGAGATGAACTCTAACTCAGTAAAGTCTTTATTGAGCGGATGGTCAGGGGGGCGGAACATAATAACAAATCATTTGTAGATTGCAAACTGACAGCAAAAAGCCCAAACATATACACTGCTCAAAAAAATAAAGGGAACACTTAAACAACACAAGTCAATCACACTTCTGTGAAATCAAACTGTCCACTTAGGAAGCAACACTGATTGACAATAAATTTCACATGCTGTTGTGCAAATGGAATAGACAAACAGGTGGAAATTCTAGGCAATTAGCAAGACACTCCCAATAAAGGAGTGGTTCTGCATGTGGTGACTATGCTTCCTGGCTGATGTTTTGGTCACTTTTGAATGCTGGTGGTGCTTTCACTCTAGTGGTAGCATGAGACGGAGTCTACAACCCACACAAGTGGCTCAGGTAGTGCAGCTCATCCAGGATGGCACATCAATGCGAGCTGTGGCAAGAAGGTTTGCTGTGTCTGTCAGTGACAAACCCAGCAGCAGGACCGCTACCTCTGCATTTGTGTAAGGAGGAGCAGGAGGAGCACTGCCAGAGCCCTGCAAAATGACCTCCAGCAGGCCACAAATATGCAAGTGTCTGCTCAAACGGTCAGAAACAGACTCCATGAGGGTGGTATGTGGGCCCAATGTCCACAGGTGGGGGTTGTGCTTACAGCCCAACACTGTGCAGGATGTTTGGCATTTGCCAGAGAACACCAAGATTGGCAAATTCGCCACTGGCGCACTGTGCTCTTCACAGATGAAAGCAGGTTCACACTGAGCACATGTGACAGACGTGACAGAGTCTGGAGACGCCGTGGAGAACGTTCTGCTGCCTGCAACATCCTCCAGCATGACCGGTTTGGCGATGGGTCAGTCATAGTGTGGGGTGGCATTTCATTGGGGGGCCGCACAGCCCTCCATGTGCTCACCAGAGGTAGCCTGACTGCCATTAGGTACCGAGATGAGATCGTCAGACCCCTTGTGAGACCATATGCTGGTGCGGTTGGCCCTGGGTTCCTCCTAATGCAAGACAATGCTAGACCTTATGTGGCTGGAGTGTGGCAGCAGTTCCTCCAAGAGGAAGGCATTGATGCTATGGACTGGCCCGCCTGTTCCCCAGACCTGAATCCAATTGAGCACATCTGGGACATCATGTCTCGCTCCATCCACCAACGCCACGTTGCACCACAGACTGTCCAGGAGTTGGCGGAAGCTTTAGTCCAGGTCTGGGAGGAGATCCCTCAGGACACCATCCGCCACCACATCAGGAGCATGCCCAGGCGTTGTAGGGAGGTCATACAGGCACTTGAAGGCCACACACACTACTGAGCCTCATTTTGACTTGTTTTAAGGACATTACATCAAAGTTGGATCAGACTGTAGTGTGGTTATCATTTACATTACATTTACATTTAAGTCATTTAGCAGACGCTCTTACCACTTTAATTTTGAGTGTGACTCCAAATCCAGACCTCCATGGGTTGATAAATGTGATTTCCATTGATAATTTTTGTGTGATTTTGTCGTCAGCACATTCAACTATGTAAAGAAAAAAGTATTTAATAAGAATAATTCATTCATCCAGATCTAGGATGTGTTATTTTAGTGTTCCCTTTATTTTTTTGAGCAGTGTATAATATTTGACTAAAACATAGTCATTTCAAACCTTGCTTACATTTGTCAGAGATCACGTGTATCTCATTTCCAGAAAACTTGGGGGGCCAAATATTTGGCCCGCGGACCACCAGTTGGGTAGTCCTGCTCTATAAGATATTGTCATTCTGTACTTCTGTTTATAATATAAACGTTATACTGTATGCATATGCAGGGATGCAACTTTGGTTATAGAAGTGGGGGGGGGGGTAATATACAATCGAAGTCAGAAGTTTACACACACCTTAGCCAAATACATTTAAACTCAGTTTTTCACAATTAATGAAAGATAATCCTAGTAAAAATTCCCTGTCTCAGGTCAGTTAGGATCACCACTTTATTTTAAGAATGTGCAATGTCAGAATAGTACAGAGAATTATTTAATATAGCTTTTATTTCTTTCATCACATTCCCAGTGGGTCAGAAGTTTACATAAACTCAATTAGTATTTGGTAGCATTGACTCTAAATTGTTTAACTTGGGTCAAACATTTCAGGTAGCCTTCCAAAAGCTTCCCACAATAAGTTGGGTGAATTTTGGCCCATTCCTCCTGACAGAGCTGGTGTAACTGACTCAGGATTGTAGGCCTCCCTGCTAGCACACGCTTTTTCAGTTCTGCCTTTTTCAGTTCTTCAGTTCTGAATCATTGTCCATTTGGAAGACCCATTTGCGACCAAGCTGTAACTTCCTGACTGATGTCTTCAATATATCCACATACTTTTCCTCCTCTTGATGCCATCCATTTCACCAGTCCCTCCTGCAGCATAGCACCCCCACAACATGATGTTGCCACCCATGTGCGACACGGTTGGGACGGTGTTCCTCAGCTTGCAAGCATCCCCCTTTTTCCTCCAAACACAACGATGGTCATTATGGCCAAACAGTTCTATTTCTGTTTCATCAGACCAGAGGACATTTCTCCAAAAGGTACGATCTTTGTCCCCATGTGCAGTTGCAAACCGTAGTCTGGCTTTTTTATGGCAGTTTTGGAGCAGTGGCTTCTTCCTTGCTGAGCGGCCGTTCAGGATGTCGATATAGGACTCAACTGTGGATATAGATACTTTTGTACCTGTATCCTCCACCATCTTCACAAGGTCCTTTGCTGTTGTTCTGGGATTGATTTGCACTTTTCGCACCAAAGTACGTTCATCTCTAGGAGACAGAATGCATCTCCTTCCTGAGCGGTATGACGGCTGCATGTTCCCATGGTGTTTATACTTGCGTACAATTGTTTGTAAAGATGAACGTGGCACCTACATGCGTTTGGAAATTGCTCCCAAGGATGAACCAGACTTGTGGAGGTCTACATTTTTTTCTGAGGTCTTGGCTGATTTCTTTTTATTTTCCCATTATGTCAAGCAAAGAGGCACTGAGTTTGAAGGTAGGCCTTGAAATACATCCACAGGTACACCTCCAATTGACTCAAATGATGTCAATCAGACTATCATGAGCTTCTAAAGCCATGACATAATTTTCTGGAATTTTCCAAGCTGTTTAAATGCACAATTCCAGTCTGGAACTGTGATACAGTGAATTATAAGTGAAATAATATGTCTGTAAACAATTGCTGGAAAAAGTAGATGTCCTAACTGACTTCCCAAAACTATAGTTTGTTAACAATAAATTTGTGGAGTGGTTGAAAAATGAGTTTAATGACTCCAACACAAGTGTATGTAAACTTCCAACTTCAACTGTAGGTGTTCCTTTTGTCCAGGTGGGAAAGGGCAGTGTGGAGTGCAATAGAGATGGTATCATCTGTGGATCTGTTGGTGCGGTATGCAAGTTGGAGTGGGTCTAGGGTTTCTGGGATAATGGTGTTGCTGTGAGCCATGACCAGTCTTTCAAAGCATTTCATGGCTACAGACGTGAGTGCTACGGGTTGGTAGTCATTCAGGCAGGTTACCATGGCGTTCTTTGGCACATGGAATATGGTGGTCTGCTTGAAACATGTTGGTATTACAGACTCAGACAGGGAGAGGTTGAAAATGTCAGTGAAGACACTTGCCAGTTGGTAAGCTCATGCCAGTTGGTAAGCTCATGCCCGGAGTACACGTCCTGGGAATCAATCTGGCCCAGCGGCCATCTGAATGTTGACCTGTTTAAAGTTCTTACTCACATCGGCTGCGGAGAGTGTGATCACACAGTCATCCGGAACAGCTGATGCTCTCATGCTTGTTTCAGGGTTACTGTACGTACAGTCATTGATAAAGCCAGTGACCGATGTGGTGTACTCCTCAATGCCATCGGAAGAATTCCGGAACATATTCCAGTCTGTGCTAGCAAAACAGTCCAGTAGTTTAGCATCTGTTCATCTGACCACTTTTTTATAGACCGAGTCACTGGTGCTTCATGCTTAAATTGTTGCTTGTAAGCAGGAATCAGAAGGATAGAGTTATGGTCAGATTTGCAAAATGGAGGACGAGGGAGAGCTTTGTACACGTCTCTGTGTGTGGAGTAAAGGTTGTCTAGAAATGTTCCCTCTGGTTGCACATTTAACATACTGATAGAAATTAGATAAAACTGCTTTAAGTTTCCCTGCATTAAAGTCACCGGCCACTAGGAGCGCCACCTCTGGATGAGCGTTTTCCTGTTTGCTTGTGGTGGAATACAGCTCATTGAGTGCAGTTTTAGTGCCAACCTCGCTCTGTGGTGGATGTAGACAGCTACGAAAAATGCAGATGAAAACTCTCTAGGTAGATAGGTTGGTCTACAGCTTATCATTAGATACTCTACCTCAGGAGAGCAAAACTTTGAGACATCCTTAGATATCGTTCACCAGCTTATGCATAGGCCCCCTGCCCCATGTGTTACCAGAGGCTGCTGTTCTGTCTTGCTGATAGAGTGTATAACCCGCCAGCTGTATGTTATTAATGTCGTCGTTCAGCCACGATTCGGTGAAACATAAGATATTACAGTTATTAACGTCCCGTTGGTAGGATATATGTGCTTACAGTTCGTCCCATTTATTTTCCAGCGATTGAACATTAGCTAGCAGATCAGAGGGCAAGGGCAGATTAGCTACTCTTCGCCTGATCCTCGCACGTCACGCTGATCTTTTGCCCCGAAATCTCAGTTTCCTTCTCCAGCGAATTACGGGGATCGGGGCCTGGTCGGGTGTCTGCAGTATATCTCTTGCGTCCGACTCAATGAAGAAGAACTCCTCGTCCAATTTGAGGTGAATAATCCCAGTTCTGATGTCCAGAAGCTCTTTTCGTTCATAAGAGACGGTAGCAGCAACATTATGTAAACAGCCTACTCGACCGCTCGGAGGCGTCCTCATGGTCCTAAAGCACATCGTTGCCCCATTTTGTACCACATTCCAATGATAAAACTGGGGGTGACAACAATTCAATTTCAGAATGTGGCCCTGTCCCCAGTGAAAGTTGCACCACTGTATATACATACTGTATGTATTTAGAACAAAGCAAACAGCATCTCAGGTCAGTTTTCTATTCTAGCGTGTAGTGATTAAGATTAGGCTTGGGCGTAGGATAAGCTGATCCTCGATCTGTGGTTAAGGGCAATGTTGAGTGCGACCTATGCCCACAGTTTAATCAACTACTTCCTGTTCCACTGTCTCTGCATACATAATTTCCTGTGTGTGTGTGTGTGTGTGTGTGTGTGTGTGTGTGTGTGTGTGTGTGTGTGTGTGTGTGTGTGTGTGTGTGTGTGTGTGTGTATACTAAACATTTTACATTACATTTGTGTGTGTGTGTGTGTGTGTGTGTGTGTGTGTGTGTGTGTGTGTGTGTCCGGAGTATACTAAACTGTACAGAGGTGTGTGTGTGTGTGTGTGTGTGTGTGTGTGTGTGTGTGTGTGTGTGTGTGTGTGTGTGTGTGTGTGTGTGTGTGTGTGTGTGTGTGTGTGTGTGTGTGTGTGTGTGTGTGTGTGTGTGTGTAACCAGACAAGCAGAGTGTGGCAACTGGAAACAGGGAACACTTTTCTACACAACACCTTGCACTGAGGACCAGTATGAAGCAAGGATGTTTCATATCCAATGATGTATATAAACCCTGGATTACTGATGCTATGTATTGGCCATTGAGAGGCTTTTAAGCCACCGGTCGGCCATATTGGCACTCCTCCATAGAGCCCCACATTGGAGGTGTCATAATACCCATAAAACCTAGCAGTCAAACAGGGAAATGGTTCCAATCGTTTTTCCACCATTCATTTTCCCCGTTGGGGATTTTAGAAACACTTAATGGCTGTGTTTTGTGTAGGCTTACCCTGGCATGACGTTTTGATAACAATGTAAATCCCTATCAGACAGGTGACTTTTATCAATAAATTTGGCTCTAATTACACTCAGATTAGAAAATGCTAATTATCATCAAAAGAAGAAATACAAAACTACAAATCCCTGCAAGCTCCTGCACATCATCTTTAGCTGACACCTTTGCTAATAGGTATTGTGTCAAATAAAAACTTGCACAATGTAGCCAATTATACATTACTACAATTTTATATTTTATTTATTTTTATTTCTTAGCTGACATTAGATAGTTAATCCAGATATTCTTACCATTGCCTCGATTCGGCAGTCTAGTTCAGATCATCATGGCATTTGTAGATCTTTATGATTGCCAAATTAGCAGCTAAGTAGTGCTTAATTTTCGGAGGGTAACTACAGCCAAATATATTGATTAAAGTCACCTTGTCCTTGAGAGATTTACACGGTTATCAAAACATCATGCCATCATGAATGGTAAAACCATTTCCATGTCTGACCGCCAGGTTTAATAGAAACTTTACTCGGTAGGCAATTAAGGTCACACTTATGAAAACGTAGGACACTAAAGAGGCATTTCTGCAGACTCTGAAAAACACCAAAATATAGATGCCCAGGGTCCCTGCTCATCTGCGTGAACGTGCCTTGAGGACTGCAGATGTGACCAGGGCAGTAAATTGCAATGTCCGTACTGCGAGACACCTAAAGACAGCGCTGACAGCTGATCGTACTCGCAGTGGCAGACCACGTATAACAACACCTGCACAGAATCGGTATATCCGAACGTCACACCTGCGGGAAAGGTACAGGATGGCAACAACAACTGCCTGAGTTACAACAGGAACACACAATCCCTCCATCAGTGCTCAGATTGTCCGCAATAGGCTGAGAGAGGCTGGACTGAGGGATTGTAGGCCTGTTGAAAAGCAGGTCCTCACCAGACATCACCGGCAACAACGTCGCCTATGGGCACAAACCCACCGTCGCTGGACCAGACAGGACAGGCAAAAAGTGCTCTTCACTGACGAGTCGCAGTTTTGTCTCACCAGGGGTGATGGTCGGATTCACGTTTATCATCGAAGGAATGAGCGTTACACGAAGGCATGTACTCTGGAGCGGGATCGATTTGGAGGTGGAGGGTCCGTCATGGTCTGGGACGATGTGTCACAGCATCATCGGACTGAGCTTATTGTCATTGCAGGCAATCTCAACGCTGTGAGTTACAGGGAAGACATTCTCATCCCTCATGATGTACCCTTACTGTAGGCTCATCCTGACATGACCCTCCAGCATGACAATGCCACCAGCCATGCTGCTCGTTCTGTGCGTGATTTCAGGAATGTCAGTGTTCTGCCATGGCAAGCGAAGAGCCTGGATCTCAATCCCATTGAGCACGTCTGGGACCTGTTGGATCGGAGGGTGAAGGCTAGGGCCATTCCCCCCAGAAATGTCCGGGATCTTGCAGGTGCCTTGGTGGAAGAGTGGGATAACATCTCACAGCAAGAACTAGCAAATCTGGTGCAGTCCATGAGGAGGAGATGCACTGCAGTACTCAATGCAGCTGGTGGCCACACCAGAAACTGACTGTTACTTTTGACCTCCCCTTTGTTCGGGGACACATTATTCCATTTCTGTTAGTCACATGTCAGTGGAACTTGTTCAGTTTATGTCTCAGTTGTTGAATCTTGCTAGGTTCATACAAACATTTACACATGTTAAGTTTGAAAATAAACGCAATTGACAGTGTGAGGACATTTGTTTTCTTATTTAAGTATTTTTTTGTTGCAGTGGGGAAAGTAACATTAGTAATCTCAAAAAAGTATACTTTAAGGAAATGTTTTCATATATTTTTTTAGCTCACACAATATAATTTCTAGTATACAGTACCAGTTAAAAGTTTGGACACATTCACTCATTCAAGGGTTTTTCTTTCTTTTGAATATTTTCTACATTGTAGAATAATAGTGAAGACATCAAAACTATGAAATAACACATATGGAATCATATGTAACCAAAAAGATGCTAAACAAATTAAAATATATTTTAGATTTTAGATTATTCAAAGTAGCTAACCTTTGCCTTGATGACAGCTTTGCAAACTCTTGACATTCTCTCAACCAGCTTCATGGGGTATGCTTTTCCAACAGTCTTGAAGGAGTTCCCACATATGCTGAGCACTTGTTGGCTGCTTTTCCTTCACTCTGCCGTCCAACTCATCCCAAACCATCTCAATTTGGTTGAATTCGGGTGATTGTGGAGGCCAGGTCATCTGATGCAGCACTCCATCAATCTCCTGCTTGGTCAAATAGCCCTTACACATACTGGAGGTGTGTTTTGGGTCATTGTCCTGTTTGTAAAAAAAATGATTGTCCCACTAAGGTCAAACCAGATTGGATGGTGTATCACTGCAGAATGCTGTGGTAGCCATGTGGGTTAAGTGGGCCTTGAATTCTAAATAAATAACTGACAGTGTCACCAGCAAAGCACCATCACACCTCCTCCTCCATGCTTCACGGTGCGAACCACACATGCGGAGATCATCCATTCACCTACTCTGCGTCTCACAGAGACACGGCGGTTGGAGCCAAAAATCTCAAATTTGGACTCATCAGACCAAACGACAGATTTCAACCGGTCGAATGTCCATTGCTTGTATTTCTTGGCCCAAGCAAGTATCTTGTTATTGCTGTCCTTTAGTAGTGGGTTTTTGTCAGCAAGTTTACCATGAAGGCCTGATTCACGCAGTCCCCTCTGAACAGTTGATGTTGAGATGTATCTGTTACTTGAACTCTGAAGCATTTATTTGGGCTGCACTTTGAGGCTGGTAACTCTAATGAACTTATCCTCTGTAGCAGAGGTAACTCTGGGTCTTCCTTTGCTGTGGCGGCCCTCATGAGAGCCAGTTTCATCATAGTTCTTGACATTTTCGGTATTGACTGACCTTCATGTATTAAATTAATGATGGACTGTCGTTTCTCTTTGCTTGTTTGAGCTGTTCTTGACATAATATGGACTTAGGTCTATTTGATAAAAGACCATCTTTGTATATCATCCCTACCTTGTGACAACAGAAACTGATTGGCTCAAACACATTTAGAAGGAAAGAAATTCCATAAATTAACTTTTAACTAGGCACACCTGTTAATTGAAATTCATTTCAGGTGACTACGTCATGAAGCTGGTTGAGAGAATGCCAAGAGTGTGTAAAGCTGTCATCAAGGCAAAGGGTGGCTACTTTGAAGAATATCAAATATATTTTCTGTTTAACACTTTTTTGGTTGCTACATGATTTCCTATGTGTTATATCATAGTTTTAATGTCTTCACTATTATTCTACAATTTAGGAAATAGTAAAAAATTCCAAGAAAATCCCTGGAATGAGTAGGTGTCTCCAAAGTTTTGACTGGTACTATATATTAAGGTGTCTGTAATAGAATAAATGTAGCAAAAATATATGCAGACATTAATAAATGCATTTCTATAGCTTCCAAAATATAGTTTACAATGGTGGGAGAGTGCCAAGATGGAGGCACGGTGGTTTCAACACAGCGCCACCTATCAGTCATAGAGTGTATGTATAATCATTGGTCACATCGAACTCTCCAAAATGTCAAATGTAATTTAAATCAAATGTATCCCATGACGTATTCTCTATCCACAGCTGTGATAGGATCATCGTTGTGGCCGTATTCATAAAGTGCACACCGTAGAACCATATCAAAATGTAGCAAAACATTTTGCAACGGAAAATGAAAACACACATACACATTACCCACCTTTGGTAGTTTGGCTAACTTCCCCGTTCTGGTGTCTCTTATCTGGCTAATGTCAAGAATTTCCACTTCCTGAAAAAGAGAGATATATGGAGTTATAGAATGAGAGAGAGAGAGAGAGAGAGAGAGAGAGAGAGAGAGAGAGAGAGAGAGAGAGAGAGAGAGAGAGAGAGAGAGAGAGAGAGAGAGAGAGAGAGAGAGAGAGAGAGAGAGAGAGAGAGAAATAAAGACAGAAAGGGATACAGATAAAGCATGTTAATACTTGTCATTGTGGTCAGTCCCACATATATTGCTTGAAAAAAGTTTTTCAGACAAGACAGAGACCGATACAGAGAGAGATTGTGAGAGAGACAGACAGTGAGACAAGTAAGAAGAAGCAGGACAGAGAATAATAGAGCAATAGAACAAGAAAAGGAAGAGGAGTGAAATAGAAATTAAGCTTTTAATACTTTTTACTACAGAACTTAAAAGCCTTCTTTTTCACCCCATTACTTCTCAATCACTCCTCCGACCCTTCATCCATTATTTCTAACCCCTCTACTCCTGTCCCTCATGCAATCCCTCCTCTATCCCCTCAACCTTTTTGTATACCCTCTCTCCCCCTCCCCTTTCTTCCAACCCCAGATCCTTTCTTTCTATCCTCTTATCCACCTCCCACCTCTCATCTTTCTTTCATCGCTCTCTCAGACATAAACAGTATGTGAAGTGGAGCAGCTATAAGCATTGAGGTTTCCGGGCACCTTCTATGGCTGTTCAAAGTCACACTGACACAGACACTGAACATAACAGTGTACAAGACTGGGGGCTAGGTTGTAGGTCTGAGAAAGACTGGACACCCGGCAGAAAGAGGGATAGAAGGAGACAGAGAAGGAAATAGGGAAGGAAGAAGAAGTGAAAGAGAGGGAGAGAGAAAGGAGAAGAAGGATGGATGGAAGAAAGGAGAGAAAGAAAGAAGAAAAGGGGAGGGAGTGGAGGAAGGAGGGAGAGAAAGAGAGGGGGGGCAACATCCTCGTAAAGGGCACCATAAACAGAGTCGAGGCCACACTAAATATTTGTGCTGTTAAGCTGAAGGTCGTCCTGACTGTATTTCTCTGACTCCCTCACTCTCCCTCTCTTCCCCCCTCTCTCTTTCCATCCAGACATCTTTCTGGATGGAAAGCGGTCATGAAAGGTTGGAGGTCAGGACCAGCAGTCCAATGGGATTTGTTTCTGGTGCAGCCGGTCGTTCCTGATTGGCCTGTGCGTAAATGTTACTTCCTGGGGACAATACTTCTGGGTCGTTAGGACATTTATATTCTCTCCCTGAGGCAAACACACACACACACCTCTCCCAGAGGCCTTGGTTTCATTACAACATCGGCATGACGACTCCCTGGAGACCACGGAAACTGACTCGCTAGCTAACCAACCGCCAAGAGTCCATCCCACATGTGGAGTATGTGTGTTAGAGAGACCACTAATCACAGATCTAAATGGCCATGTAAATACCAGGGCCCTTGGGTCACACACACACACACACACACACACACACACACACACACACACACACACACACACACACACACACACACACACACACACACACACACACACACACACACACACACACACACACACACACACCCAAATGTCCTGACTTGTTGTGTAACAGAGGGTCTCTCTCTCTGTTTGTTTGTTCCAGGCACACATTCCAGGTATATATTGGCCTGTACATGTTGTTGGCTCAGTGTGTAATAGTAAGCCTTTCCATCATTACTACTACTATATTTTAGGGAAAGAGAAGGAGAAAACGAGATAGAGAGGGGGACAGAGAGAAAGTCTTTGCAGCTAGACTGTATTGTTCAATGCATTTTTTCCTTGTGACAGCATTCTACTACAGTTCACACACTGGAACAATAGGCCTATGTGTAGGCCTGTAAGATACAGACTTATTTCAGATGGTAGAAAGATAAGTTGAATAGTTGAATTTTTTTACTTTTCCAAATTGAATGGATTGTTATTGATGTATTCTAATTAAGCAATAAGGCACGAGGGGGTGTGGTATATGGCCAATATACCATGGCTAAGGGCTGTTCTTATGCACAACGCAATGCGGAGTCTCTGAATACAGCCCGTAGCCATGGTATATTGGCTATATACCACAAACTCCTGAGGTGCCTTATTACTATTATAAACTGGTTACCAACGTAATTAGAGCAGTAAAAATACATATTTTGTCATACCCGTGGTATACGGTTTAATATCAGCCAATCAGCATTCAGGGTTCGAACCATCAATTTTATAATGTGGCTTCTCATGTGGGAGTTCCATGTGTTTAGGTCTGGTATTTGTGAGGTTCCTGTGGAACCATTGAAACAGGACCTGCTCTCATGTGTCTGTCTAATTTTCTGGGATATTCATATATCCTTATATCTGAAAGAAGAATCAGAGTGGCCAACATGTGGGACATGTATGGAACCTTTTTTTAACGTCTCGAGGACATCCCAAGCACAGATTGGAAACAGAAAAGTCCAGAAAGTTCAGCCCTCTCCTTCTTCCTCCTCCCTTGATCTCTTTCTCCTCCAACCATACCTCCCTTGTTCTTTCTCCTTCTAATAAAACAATGATGGAGGGACCACACCTTTCCTCTCACACCACTGTGTGTGTGTGTGTCTTGGGATTTGAGGTCTCTCTGTCTAAGACAAATATAGCCCAATCAGTGCAGCTACTAAATGTGGCATCACTAGGAAAAGTGATAGGGTAAGTAGGAGCTAGTTATTTCTCCTCCCATAGACACAAACTATTCACCTATAACCATACACACACAGAACTTCCTCTAATAATCGGTGGCAACTATCACTTCCTCCTTGTAAGAATAGAGGGGGTGGGGGGAGGAAGGGGTGGGTCAAGTTGTACTTAAACAAAGCTGTTTTGATGCTTTTCCCACTAAAGTAACTAATGGATAAGGTTAGTAGTAACAGATTTATAGCTGTGAGTCTTCTTGGGTACTTCTCTAAGAGCACACCTGGATTGTGCGATATTTGCTCATTAT
This sequence comes from Oncorhynchus gorbuscha, assembly GCF_021184085.1. Taxonomy (NCBI): domain Eukaryota; kingdom Metazoa; phylum Chordata; class Actinopteri; order Salmoniformes; family Salmonidae; genus Oncorhynchus; species Oncorhynchus gorbuscha. Next base: position 20,455,277 of record NC_060197.1, read on the forward strand.
TCTTTTCATAATTCTTCAAGCTCTGTCAATGTGTTGGGGGTCATGGCTAGACAGCAATTTTCAAGTCTTACCATAGATTTTGACAGTGGGATACCACACACACATGCACACACACACACACACACACACTTTGGGGGAAGCGTTCAAACAATGGATTTGATACTGTGCACTTTCCCTGATCTGCATGACGCAATAGTTTCACTAAACCGAGAAAGAGAAAGCTGTATGTGTATGCGTGCCTGCGTGCGCATTTGTCTGTCTGTGACGACAGCACTTGGGTACCCTGCAAAACATGATCCGTTATGTATCTCGCACGAGTCAAATGTAATGGAGTCTGTTACACATGATAATGGTTGCCACTCATACAAGGAACTGTACAATCGTGGCCAAAAGTTGAGAATGACACAAATATGACTTTTCTGTCTGCTGCCTCAGTTTGTATGATGGAAATTTGCATATACTCCAGAATGTTATGAAGATGAATCAATTAATTGCAAAGTCCCTCTTTGCCATGCAAATGAACTGAATCCCCAAAAAACATTTCCACAGCATTTCAGCCTGCTACAAAAGGACCAACTGACATCATGTCAGTGATTATCTCATTAACACAGGTGTGAGTGTTGACGAGGACAAGGCTGGAGATCACGCTGTCATGCTGATTGAGTTCGAATAACAGACTGGAAGCTTCAAAAGGAGGGTGGTGCATTGTTTTTCCTCTGTCATCCATGGTTACCTGCAAGGAAACACGTGCTGTCATCATTGCTTTGCACAAAAAGGGCTTCACAGGCAAGGATATTGCTGCCAGTAAGATTGTGCCTAAATAAACCATTTATCGGATCATCAAGAACTTCAAGGAGAGAGGTTCAATTGTTGTGAAGAAGGCGCCAGGACCGTCTCCTAAAGTTGATTCAGCTGTGGGATTGGGGCACCACCAGTACAGAGCTTGCTCAGGAATGGCAGCAGGCAGGCACGCACAGTCAGGCGAAGACTTTTGGAGGATGGCCTGGTGTCAAGAAGGAGAGCAAAGAAGCCACGTCTGTCCAGGAAAAACATCAGGGACAGACTGGTATTCCTCAAAAGGTACAGGGATTGGACTGCTGAGGACTAGGTCATTTTCTCTGATGAATCCCCTTTCCGTTTGTTTGAAGCATCCGGAAAAAAGCTCGTCCGGAGAAGACAAGGTGAGCGCTACCATCAGTCCTGTGTCATGCCAACAGTAAAGCATCCTGAGACCATTCATGTGAGGGGTTGCTTCTCAGCCAAGGGACTGGGCTCACTCACAATTGTGCCTAAGAACACAGCAATGAAAAAAGAATGGTACCCAACACATGCTCCGAGAGGCAACTTCTCCCAACCACTCCGGAACAGTTTGGTGACGAACAATGCCTTTTCCAGCATGATGGAGCACCTTGCCATAAGGCAAAAGTGATAACTAAGAGGAACAAAACATTGATATTTTGGGTCCATGGCCAGGAAAATCCCCAGACCTTAATCCCATTGACAACTTGTGGTCAATCCTCAAGAGGCTGGTGGACAAACAAAACCCCACAAATTCTGACAGACTCCAAGCATTGATTATGCAAGAATGGGCTGCCATCAGTCAGGATGTGGCCCAGAGGTCTTGAAAAAGAAGGGTCAATGTAATTAATGTAATTGTCAATAAAAGCCTTTGACGCTTGTAGTTATACTTCAGTATCTTATAGTAACATCTGAAAAAAATATCTAAAGACACTGAAGCAGCACATTTTGTGGAAATTAATGTGTGTCATTCTCAAAACCTTTGGCACGACTGTACATAGCTAGAAATGAGCACCTAGAAATGATCGCCTTGTCTCACCAACAGTACACATTAACAAACATTCTCATCAGAGGCGTCTGGTTTGATGTTGATGATGTGTTTTCTTGTATGCCAAATAAGACACATATTGTTGTTGTGGGAAGGGGCAAGAGGGAGGTGCTCATTTTGGAAGTGGGTTTCGACTCTTACATGGTCCAGACTTTTGCTGACAAGTTACTGAAATACCATCCCCTCGTGTCATGCCTGCACAGCCTCAGTTATCAGTCCAAGCTTATGGTACTGACAGTACGTGACCTTCAGATTGCAGGCCTGCATAAGGCAAAGGAAAATCAGCTAGTGAGGTACTGCTCCATGTCAGCGGTCATGGGCAGCCTTGCTGTGTGGAGAAGAAGGTGCTTTCTGTATCCAAAAGTGTCCAGATATCCATGCCTTTTGAAATGTTTGAGTCTTTAAAAGATATATATATATACACAGTGGGGCAAAAAGGTATTTAGTCAGCCACCAATTGTGCAAGTTCTCCCACTTAAAGAGAGGCCTGTAATTTTCATCATAGGTACACTTCAACTATGACAGACAAAATCAAAAAAAAAATCCAGAAAATCACATTGTAGGATTATTAATGAATTTATATATGTGAAACACTCCACAGAAACGGCCAACTGCTTTCTTCTGGAAAATGTGAAGTCCAAGATGGACAAAGGGGGTGCAGTTGGGGCTTTGTTTCTGGACCTAAGGAAGGCTTTTGATACTGTTAACCATGAGATTCTCATCACAAAATTGTCCAAGTTCAACTTTTCGCCCTGATGCCTTGAGATGGATGAAATCATACCTTGAAGGCAGAACTCAGTGTGTCAGAGTGATGAGCTGTCGCCCACTTGTAGCTATGATGTGGGCGTGCCCCAAGGGTCAATACTGGGGCCCCTCCTGTTCAGCCTGTACATTAATGATCTGCCTTCTGTCTGTATTGGTTCTGAAGTTCAAATGTATACAGATGATACAATGATATATGTGCATGCAAAGAGCAAACAACAAGCTGCACAAGAACTCACTACTGTAATGGTCCAGGTTACAAAGTGGCTCAGTGACTCGTGTTTGCATCTCAATGTGAAAAAAAAATATGTTTGCATGTTCTTCACAAAGAGGGCAACAGATGCTACTGAGCCAGATGTCTATGTGTCAGGGGAGAAGCTCCAGGTGGTATCCGATTTTAAGTACCTTGGCATCATACTTGATTCCAACCTCTCTTTTAAAAAGCATGTGAAAAAGGTAATTCAAATAACTAAATTCAACCTATCTAATTTCCGATTTATACAAAATTGTTTGACTACAGAGGTAGCAAAACTGTACTTCAAATCTATGATACTCCCCCACTTAACATACTGCTTGATTAGTTGGGCCCAAGCTTGCTGTACAACATTAAAACCAATTCAGTCTGTCTACAAAGAGGCTCTCAAAGTGCTTGTTAGGAAGCCCAATAGCCATCATCATTGTCACATCCTTAGAAAGCATGAGCTCGAGTTGGGAAAATCTTGTGCAATACACCGACGCATGTCTTGTATTCAAGATCCTTAATGGCCTGGCTCCCCCTCCACTCAATATTTTAGGTAAACAGAAAGCCCAGACATATGGCAGCAGATCCACAAGGTCTGCCATGAGAGGTGACTGTATAGTTCCCCTAAGGAAAAGCACCTTTAGTAAATCTGCATTCTCTGTGAGAGCTTTCCATGTCTGGAATACACTGCCATCAGACACACATATCTGCACCACATATCACACTTTCACAAAATGCTTGAAGACATGGCTAAAGGTCAATCAGATTTGTGAACATGGTCCCTAGCTGTGTGTTGCCGCTTTCTATGTTGTCTGTTGTCTGTAGCTTGTGAGGTGTGGAAACACTTTTGTTGCTTTTATGAATTTTGTCTTGCTGCTTTTTGTTCTATGTTGCTCTGTCTGTATGCTACGTCTTGCTTGTCCTATGTTGCTCTGTCTGTATGCTATGTCTTGCTTGTCCTATGTTGCTATGTCTCGCTTGTTATATGTTGCTATTGTCTATATTGTAATTGTTTTTAATAACCTGCCCAGGGACTGCGGTTGAAAATTAGCCGGCTGGCTAAAACCGGCACTTTTACTGAAATGTTGATTAATGTGCACTGTCCCTGTAAAAATAAAAAATAAACTCAAACTCAAACTCAAATTATGGTGGAAAATAAGTATTTGGTCGCCTACAAACAAGCTCCTCTGTCCTCCACATAACCTGTATTAATGGCACCTGGTTGAACTTGTTATCAGTATAAAAGACACCTGTCCACAACCTCAAACAATCACACTCCAAACTTCACTATGGCCAAGACAAAAGAGTTGTCAAAGGACACCAGAAACAAAATTGTAGACCTGCACCAGGCTGGGAAGTCTGAATCTGCAATAGGTAAGCAGCTTGGTTTGAAGATATCAACTGTGGGAGCAATTATTAGGAAATGGAAGACATACAAGACCACTGATAATCTCCCTCGATCTGGGGCTCCACGCAAGATCTCACCCTGTGGGGTCAAAATTATCACAAGAACGGTGAGCAAAAATCCCAGAACCACACGGGGGGACCTAGTGAATGACCTGCAGAGAGCTGGGACCAAAGTAACAAAGCCTACCATCAGTAACACACTACGCCGCCAGGGACTCAAATCCTGCAGTGCCAGATGTGTCCCCCTGCTTAAGCCAGTACATGTCCAGGCCCGTCTGAAGTTTGCTAGAGAGCATTTGGATGATCCAGAAGAAGATTGGGAGAATGTCATATGGTAAAAACTCAACTCGTCGTGTTTGGAGGACAAAGAATGCTGAGTTGCATCCAAAGAACACCATACCTACTGTGAAGCATGGGGGTGGAAACATCATGCTTTGGGGCTGTTTTTCTGCAAAGGGACCAGGACGACTGATCCGTGTAAAGGAAAGAATGAATGGGGCCATGTATCGTGAGATTTTGAGTGTAAACCTCCTTCCATCAGCAAGGGTATTGAAGATGAAACGTGGCAATGATCCCAAACACACCGCCAGGGCAACGAAGAAGTGGCTTCGTAAGAAGCATTTCAAGGTCCTGGAGTGGCCTAGCCAGTCTCCAGATCTCAACCCCATGGAAAATCTTTGGAGGGAGTTGAAAGTCCATGTTGCCCAGCAACAGCCCCAAAACATCACTGCTCTAGAGGAGATCTGCATGGAGGAATGGGCCAAAATACCAGCAACAGTGTGTGAAAACCTTGTGAAGACGTTTGAAGTGTACCTATGATGAAAATTACAGGCCTCTCATCTTTTTAAGTGGGAGAACTTGCACAATTGGTGGCTGACTAAATAAGTTTTTGCCCCACTGTATATATATGAATGTATATATATATTTTTTTTTTAAAGAGAGAGAGAGAGAGAAAGAGAGAGAAAGAGAAAGAGAGTGTGTGTGTGTGTGTGTGTGTGTGTGTGTGTGTGTGTGTGTGTGTGTGTGTGTGTGTGTGTGTGTGTGTGTGTGTGTGTGTGTGTGTGTGTGTGTGTGTGTGTGTGTGTGTGTGTGTGTGTGTGTGTGTGTGTGTGTGTGTGTGTGTGAGAACACAGAGCATATGAGGAAAGGAATGGGAGAGAGAGAGAGAGAAAATAAGGGGAAACTGTCACATTATCATCCAACACACTCACTTCCTTCCTGGGTGTGTATCCCACAGAGTGACCATGCAAAGATCTGTGTGTGTGTGTGTGTGTGTGTGTGTGTGTGTGTGTGTGTGTGTGTGTGTGTGTGTGTGTGTGTGTGTGTGTGTGTGTGTGTGTGTGTGTGTGTGTGTGTGTGTGTGTGTGTGTGTGTGTGTGTGTGTGTGTGTGAAAATCCTCAATGGATTATAAACTCCTCAATGGATTATAATTTCAGACACAAAGGCTCATCAAAGGAACATGTGAAAATGTTGCCATTTGGGATGCAGCCTTAGTCTTCAACTGGCTTAATTACTGCTGGCACTGCCAATATGGTTATAGCAGAGGTGTGAACTAGAGTCACATGACTTGGACTCGAGTCAGACTCGAGTCACAAATATGATGAATTGCAACTCGACTTTGACTTTAACACCAATGACTTGTGACTTGACTTGGACTTGAGCCTTATGACTCGACCTGACTTGATACCCTCCCCAAGCCCAAATATAAAAAATGATGCTATTAAAAAAAGTGTGCGGCGCATCAACTCTTCATTTAATGGATTACAGTTTGAATTGGACAGTAGCCAATCAAATTGTGCCAGCTGAGAAAAAGTTGCAGAGGAACGTCGGCGGGTGAATTCAGATGGAGCCCTTGGAAAGATGATACTGCCTCCACACAGTCAGTCAGTGCGGGAACGTGATCATTGCACCCAAGATTGAGCTACAACTGGCTAGAGAGTTGGTAGCCTAAATCCTGCCTAATGGATGTTACTACTGTTCCTAAAACCATTGACGTACGTTAGCCTACTGTAACCACGCAGAAAGACTGTGTGTGTGTTAAGGTTGGGCGATTGTGTACAAGATTACATCACCCGATTGCGCCCCATAGCCATCCTCGATAGTCAATCACTATTGGGGGTGGGGGGGGGGGGGGTCTTTCTCATGGCTTCTCATGGCTACCCATGTATTTCTTTGGAAATATATGGGTAAAAGCATTCATGATTTGCATAAATGTAACATACTAACTATTACTCTTGTTAAAATATGAAATAGTATTCAATTTGGTGAAGAGCACATTACGACTTGTTTATGACTCGGAACTCAAAGTTTAGGACTTGAGACTTGACTCGGACTTGCATGTCTTGACTTGGGACATGACTTGGGACTTGAGTGCTAAGACTTGAGACTTACTTGCGACTTGTAAAACAATGACTTGGTCCCACCTCCGGGTTATAGTGACACACAAATAACAGCCTCTCCATAACTATTACTACTAACACTTAGTAATACCCTGGAGATAACATGACAGCCAGAGATAGAACACTGGAGGAGGACATGAGAGGAGAGAGAGGGAGGAAAGAGGGGGAGCAGGGAAAGGAGGCAGAGAGAGAGAGAGATGAAAAGGGGATATGCTGAGAGTGAAAAGGGGAGTTGGAGGAATTTGGGCACACCAGATCCCCAAACCTCCTCTCTTCTCTGTCTGAACAACATCCTGCCCTGTTTCCCACGCTAGAAAGAGAGAGAGAAAGAGGAGAGAGACGGGAGAGAAAGAAGAGAGATACAGAAAGAGAGATATAGAGGAAGAGAGAGAAATGGAGGCTGAAATGCAGCAGTTGATGGAACAGAATGGGGGAAAGAGAAAGTGGGGAAATTCAGTTTAACCTTTATTTAGCCAGGGAGTAATGCTGAGACCACGGTCTCTTCTGCATATGAGCCCTGAAACTAGAGGGAGGGTTGGAAGAGTCATCCGTCAGTTTATAGAAAAGGAAGAAGTTTGTTGCCTGCTCCCCTCTACTAATGACAACCAGATGGCCCTGAGGGAGAGGGAGGGAGAGAGGAATGGGAAGTAAAGGAGGGAGAGAGGCAGACAGAAAGGGAGAGAGAGAGAGAATTGTTAGTGCTAAGCGATTAGTAATTTGAGGTTGGTTTGGTTTTGGTTCGATTAATAAAAACATTTCAAATAATTAGATATTTTGAATGGAAACACCGAAGCCTAAAATATTGAAGATATTCCATTGAAAAGATGTACATAGAAAAATAGGAAATTACTAGTAAATGATCAAATATTTCAGTTGTGTATGTGTGACACATTTCAGGAAGCAAGGCGTATGTCGCACATTACTACTTCACAGGAGAGGTATTTTAGTGTATTTTATTTTCTATCAAAATGCATTTTTTTGCTGAAAGCCTCCTGGAAGGTGAACTTTTATGTGCCTTAAAAACAAATGTGTATGCCATCTGTAAATACAAAGAAAACATTTAAATTACGAGCCTAGATGGTTTATCCACAGAAAACCACAGGAACCTTCCCACTAGCCATGATTGGCTGAGATAATGGTGGGCTGGACATGTCTGGAAATTAGTTTGGATTGGTCTGCCATGTATATTCCCCCCCAAGCTGTATATATTCCCCCCAAGCAGACACATCGATGGCCCTGAACAAACTTTATTTGACTCTTTGCAAAATGGAAACCACATATCCTGAGGCTGCATTCATTGTAGCTGGGGATTTTAACAAGGCTAATCTGAAAACAAGACTCCCTAAATTGTATCAGCATATCGATTGCGCAACCAGGGCTGGTAAAACCTTGGATCATTGCTATTCTAACTTCTGCGACGCATATAAGGCCCTCCCCCGCCCTCCTTTGGGAAAAGCTGACCACGACTCCATTTTGTTGCTCCCTGCCTACAGACAGAACCTAAAACAAGAGGCTCCCGCGCTCAGGTCTGTTCAACGCTGGTCCGACCAATCTGATTCCACGCTTCCAAGACTGCTTCGATCACGTGGATTGGGATATGTTCCGCATTGCTTCCAACAACAACATTGATGAATACACTGATTCGGTGAGCGAGTTCATTAGAAAGTGCATTGAAGATGTCATTCCCATAGCAATGATTAAAACATTCCCAAACCAGAAACTGTGGATTGATGGCAGCATTCGCGTGAAACTGAAATCGCGAACCACTGCTTTTAACCAGGGAAAGGTGACCGGAAACATGACCGAATACAAACAGTGTAGCTATTCCCTCCGCAAGGCAATCAAACAAGCTAAGCGTCAGTATAGAGACAAAGTAGAGTGACAATTCAACGGCTCAGACACAAGAGGTATGTGGCAGGGTCTACAGTCAATCACGGATTACAAAAAGAAAACCAGCCCCGTCTCGAACCAGGATGTCTTGCTCCCAGGCAGACTAAGTAACATTTTTGCCCGCTTTGAGGACAATATAGTGCCACTGACACGGCCCGCAACCAAAGCCTGCGTACTCTCCTTCACTGCAGCCGACGTGAGTAAAACATTTAAACGCGTTAACCCTCGCAACGCTGCAGGCCCAGACGGCATTCCCAGCCACGTCCTCAGAGCATGCGCAGACCAGCTGGCTGGTGTGTTTACGGACATATTCAATCAATCCCTATCCCAGTCTGTTGTTCCCACATGCTTCAAGAGGGCCACCATTGTCCCTGTTCCCAAGAAAGCTAAGGTAACTGAGCTAAACGACTACCGTAGCACTCACTTCCGTAATCATGAAGTGCTTTGAGAGACTAGCCAAGGACCATATCACCTCCACCCTACCCGACACCCTAGACCCACTCCAATTTGCTTACCGCCCAAATAGGTCCACAGACAATGCAATCTCAACCACACTGCACACTGCCCTAACCCATCTGGACAAGAGGAATACCTATGTGAGAATGCTGTTCATCGACTACACCTCAGCGTTTAACACCATAGTACCCTCCAAACTCGTCATCAAGCTCGAGACCCTGGGTCTCGACCCCGCCCTGTGTAACTGGGTACTGGACTTCCCGATGGGCCTCCCCAGGTGGTGAGGGTAGGTAACAACATCTCCACCCCTCTGATCCTCAACACTGGGGCCCCACAAGGGTGAGTTCTGAGCCCTCTCCTGTACTCCCTGTTCACCCACGACTGCGTGGTCATGCAACTCAATCATCAAGTTTGCGGACGACACTACAGCGGTAGGCTTGATTACCAACAACGACGAGACGGCCTACAGGGAGGAGGTGAGGGCCCTCGGAGTGTGGTGTCAGGAAAATAACCTCACACTCGACGTCAACAAAACAAAAGGAGATGATTGTAGACTTCAGGAAACAGCAGAGGGAGCACCCCCCTATCCACATCGATGGGACAGTAGTGGAGAGGGTAGTAAGTTTTAAGTTCCTCGGCGTAGACATCACGGACAAACTGAATTGGTCCACCCACACAGACAGCGTCGTGAAGAAGGCGCAGCACCAAAAGCACTCAAACTTCTGCAGATACACAATCAAGAGCATCCTGTCAGGCTGTATCACTGCCTCGCACGGAGACTGCTCCGCCCACAACCGTATGGCTCTCCAGAGGGTAGAGATCTGCACAACGCATCACCGGGGGCAAACTACCTGCCCTCCAGGACACCTACACCACCCGATGTCACAGGAAGGCCATAAAGATCATCAAGGACAACAACCACCCGAGCCACTGCCTTTTCACCCCGCTATCATCCAGAAGGCGATGTCAGTACAGGTGCATCAAAGCAGGGACCGAGAGACTGAAAAACAGCTTCTATCTCAAGGCCATCAGACTGTTAAACAGACAACACTAACATTGAGTGGCTGCTGCCAACACACTGACTCAACTCCAACCACTTTAATAATGGGAATTGATGGAAATTGATGTAAAATATATCACTAGCCACTTTAAACAATGCTACTTAATATAATGTTTAATACCCTACATTATTCATCTCATATGTCTATGTGTATACTGTACTCTATCATCTACTGCATCTTTATGTAATACATGCATCACTAGCCACTTTAAACTATGCCACTTTGTTTACATACCCTACATTACTCATCTCATATGTATATACTGTACTTGATACCATCTACTGCATCTTGCCTATGCCGTTCTGTACCATCACTCATTCATATATCTTTATGTACATATTCTTTATCCCTTTACACTTGTGTGTATAAGGTAGTAGTTTTAGAATTGTTAGGTTAGATTACTCGTGGGTTATTACTGCATTGTCGGAACTAGAAGCACAAGCATTTCGCTACACTCGCATTAACATCTGCTAACCATGTGTATATGACAAATACATTTGATTTGATTTTGTGGGTTCGATTACAGGCTCAAAATGGCCAGAAACAAACACCTTTCTTCTGAAAATCGTCAGTCTATTCTTGTACTGAGGAATGAAGGCTATTCGATGTGAGAAACTGCCAAGAAACTGAAGACCTCCTACAACGCTTTGTACTACTCCCTTCACAGCACAGCACAAACTGGCCCTAACCACAATAGAAAGAGGAGTGGGAGGCCCCGATGCACAACTGAGCAAGAGGACAAGTACATTAGAGTGTTGAGTTTGAGAAACAGACGGCTCACACGTCCTCAACTGGTAGCTTCATTAAATAGTACCCGCAAAACATCAGTCTCAATGTCAACAGTGAAGAGGCGACTCTAGGATGCTGGCCTTTTAGGCAGAGTTCCTCTGTCCAGTGTCTCTGCTCTTTTGCCCATCTTAATCTTTTCTTTTTATTGGCCAGTCAGAGATATGGCTTTTTCTTTGCAACTCTGCCTCGAAGGCAAATGTAGCTAGCTAGTTTAGCCTACTAAAACAACCTGCTCAAACAGAGGGATGCTATGTTAGCTAGCTGGCTATGACTACCCAACGCAACACTGGAACTCTTCCAAGTAAATGTTTTTATTATTTTTTATTTTACCTTTATTTAACTAGGCAAGTCAGTTAAGAACAAATTCTTACTTTCAATGATAATCTACGAACAGTGGGTTAACTGCCTTGTTCAGTGTTAGAACGACAGATTTTTTTTAACCTTGCCTTAAGCTTTTGGTTTTACTAATTTATTGCCATCGGGGACCATTGGTGTAACTGCTAAACTGCTTACTGGCTGTACACTGTACTGCATGATTGTAGCAGGTTTACTAACGCGTTAGTTATAGTAGCTATGTTGACAATGCCGTTAGCTAATATGGTCACAACGATGTAGGCTGTATGTAGCGGTTAGCGGTTATGATAAGAATGTTTGGCTTGGAAATATTTTTTAGCCTGGTCACAGACAGTTGATGTGTTGTGCACGTAAGTCCACATGCAAGGGAAAAGGTGAGAGGAGTAGAGCACGTAGATGCAAGAAGGAATTATACAATGAGCAAAATGATCATGCTGTTTGTATGTAGTGGCTATGAAAGTGAACTTTTATTGCAGGGGTGTATTCATTCCTCCAATTCTGTTGGAAGAAAAATCTTAAATGGAAGAAAACAATACTAAATGGGAAAAACATACCTTTATTTGTCCAATATAAACTCTTGTTTGCAACTGCTGGACTAATGATTACACCCTAGATCAGTTATATGCAGGCAAGAGTGTGCATTTTTGATTACTCAAAAATGTTTCTCGACCTGTGCACCTACGTTGTAATCTTTTATTCATAGGCTAGGTTGTAGCAACCTCATGGGTATAGCAAAAATTCAGATATCATATAGTAGCCTAAACCTATCAATGCTACATTGAGCTGGAATATGAATGAGTCATCCAATATGCTTTAATTTTTAATAGAAATTAGGCCATGCTTGTAAAAAAAAATGTTGTCCTCCCCAACCGCCACTGTGGACTACACTCCACTCTCATTCAGCAGCATATACTGTTGCAGGAGTAAAAGTGTATCCATCTGTGTCCGAGCCAGAAAAAAACTGGCTCAATGAATTATGGTCATTGTAGTTAATTACCATGTTTCTGCACTGAACTAGGTTGAATATTTAACTCTCTTCAGCCCATCGTCCCATATAGTTCTTGACATCATTTCGCTCTTATATTATTTGATTTCTCTCTAGAGAAATGGCTCGTTGGGCTCACAATGAAAGAAATGGAATTCAAGTAATTGAACAAACATCGGTCAATTAGTTGTTTAATAGCCAAGAAAATACAAACAAAAATTTGGTTAAAATTACTCAGCACTAATCATTTGGGCGTGGAATATTAAACAAGTAATAATATATAATAGATTTAATTTGTATAGCACTTTTCCACCTTTATTTAACTAGGCACATCAGTTAAGAACAAATTCTTATTTTCAATGACGGCCTAAGAACAGTGGGTTAACTGCCTTGTTCAGGGGCAGAACGACAGATTTTTACCTTGTCAGCTCGGAATTTGATCTTGCAACCTTTCGGTTACTAGTCCAACGCTCTAACCACTAGGCTACCTGCCGCCCCCAAAAAAATGTCTTTATAGAAAGAATCTCAAAGACGCTGTCATAATAGAAAACAATTACATTTCAGTTAGCCTTTTAACAGCTGGGTGGAAGATCTTCCAACATCATCCACAGAGACAGGAGCAAGTACAACAGATCACATCCTGTGTCCGATCCACACTCCATGTGCACTTTTCTCACCTGCACCTTCCACACCTCTTTCGAATGAGGCTCAGATGAAGGGTTGAGCAGGGGGGAAAACGATGGTCAGATGATTCAGGGGGAAAACAAGTCATAAGTCAGGTCAACTCTTGCCATCCCCAGTCGTAGACTCCTTGGTAAAGACCTCCGAAAAACATGTAGCATCCACCTGGATGAAGCCATGCAGACATTAAGCTTAGGCCGCATGAAGCTCACAGTCAAAAGGGATAGTCCACTTTGGAATAAACTAATCAGGAAAATCTTCAACAGTCAACCCAGAACATTCACATTCATTCAAGCCCTGTCGAGTTGGTTGTTCGTCATTGCTAGACAGCCATTTTTAAGTCTTGTCATAGATTTTCAAGTCGATTGAAGTCAAAACTTTAACTCGGCGAGTCAGGAACATTCAATGTTACTCAAGAGTATTTGCTGTTTTAGGTTATTGTCCTGCTGAAAAGGTGCATTTATCTCCCAGTGTCCATTGGAAAGCAGACTGAACCAAGTTTTCCTCTAGAATTTTGCCTGTGATTTTATTTTTATCCTTTAAAAATATTCCCTAGTCCTTTCCAGCCTCCACCCGTTTACGCAACCCTGCACTGGCCACTTTAATAATGGAACACGAGTCACTTTGATAATGTTTACATACTGCTTTACTCATCTTATATGTTTACTGTATTTTAGTCAATGCCACTGACATTGCTCAATGTAATATTTTATATTTCTTAATTAATTATTTTACTTTTAGATGTGTGTGTATTGTTGTGAATCATTTTTAGATAGTTTACTGTTAGATACCACTGCACTGTTTGGAGCTAGGAACACAAGAATTTAGCTAAACCCACAATAACATCTGCATGTGACCAATAACATTTGATTTGCTAACATGGTGCAGCCACCACCATGCTTGAAAATATGAGTGGTTAGGTACTCAGTGATGTTGAGTTGGATTTGACCCAAACATAACACTTTGTATTAAAGTACATTTATTGGTTACTGACTCAAGACATATCAGCTTTTAATTTCAAATTAATATGCACACGTTTTGAAAAGCATTATTCCACTTTGACATTATGGAATTTCATTTAATCCATTTTAAGTTCAGGCAGTAACAGCAAAACTTTTGTTCTTCAGTACAGCCTGAATTAAAAAATGATTCAATTGAAATGTTGTTACACTGGCCTACACACAATATCCCATAATGTCAAAGTGGAATTATGTTAAGACATTTGTACAAATTAATTATAACTGAAAAGCTGAAATGTCATCAGTCAATAAGTATTCAATCCCTTTGGTATGGCAAGCCAAAATAAGCTCAGCAGTAAAAATGTGCTTAATAAATCACACAATAAGTTGCATGGAATCATTCTGTGTGCAATAATAGTGTTTAACATGATTTTTGAATGACTACCTCAGCTCTGTACTCCACACATATATAAGGTCCCTCAATCGAGCAGTGAATTTCAAACTCAGATTCAACCACAAAGACCAGGAAGGTTTTCCAATGCCTCACAAAGAAGAGCACCTATTGGTAGATGGGTAAAAAAAACAAATGCAGACATTGATTATCCATTTGAGCATGGTGAAGTTATTAATTACACTTTGGATGGTGGATTATTTACAGCCAGTCACTACAAAGAGTCGGTTTTGCTGAATCAGTTGCCGGAGAGGAAGGAAACCGCTCAGAGATTTCATCACGAGGCCAAAGGTGACTTTAAAAACGGTTACAGTGTTTAACCCTACTTTTCGAACATTCTGTTAAAAATCGCGCAACATTTCAGCGCCCAGCTACTCATGCCAGGAATATAGTATATGCATATGATTAGTATGTGTGGATAGAAAACACTCAGACGTTTATAAAACTGGTTAAATCACGGCTGTGACTATAACAGAACGTGCGTTTCATCAAAAAGTGCAGGAAAATCTGATCACTGAAAATGGGAAAATATATCCATGCGCCACTTCAACCAATTATTAAACGTGAACCACATTAAATGGGGCCGAGGTTGCAATACCTACAGCTTCCACACGATGTCAACAGTCTTGTCATTTGCCTACGATTTGTTTCTTGGTCAAACAGACACAAGGCAGCGCAGTTCTTCCGGTCTCCGACCGGATATTTTGGTTGAGATTTACCCGGACATTATTTCCAGACGTACAGCTATAGAATATACATCGCCTCGTGATCAATTTGATCGCTTATTAACGTTTACTAATACCTAAAGTTGCATTACAAAAGTATTTCGAAGTCTTTTGTGAAAGTTTATCGTCAACTTTTTTTATTTTAAAAAATGACGTTACGTTATAAAACGCTATTTTTTTCGTTGATCACACAGTCTTCATAGATCGATATCTAGGCTATATATGGACCAATTTAATCGAAAAAAAGACCCAATAGTGATGTTTATGGGACATCTAGGAGTGCCAACAAAGAAGATGGTCAAAAGTAATGAATGTTTTATATTTTATTTGTGCGTTTTGTGTAGCGCCGACTATGCTAATTATTTTGTTTACGTCCCCTGCGGGTCTTTTGGCGTGTTACATGCTATCAGATAATAGCTTCTCATGCTTTCGCCGAAAAGCATTTTAAACTTGTTGCCAGGATTCACAACGAGTGTAGCTTTAATTCAATACCCTGCATGTGTATTTTAATGAACGTTTGAGTTTTAACGAGTGCTATTAGCATTTAGCGTAGCGCATTTGCATTTCCAGATGTCTAGATGGGACGCCTGCGTGTCAGATAGGAGCAAGAGAAAATAGCTTTATGTCCATTATGTTTTGGACAAATCCAACCACTCTTCATATTTTCAAGCATGGTGGTGGATGCATCATGTTATGGGTATGCTTGTTATCGGCAAGGACGAGGGAGTTATTTAAAAAAAAAAATAGAATAAAGCTAAGCACAGGAAAGATCCTACAGGAAAACTTGGTTGAGTCTGCTTTCCAACGGACACTGAGACAAATTCATTTTTCAGCAGGACAATCACCTAAAACTTAAGCCCAAATCTACATTGGAGAAGCTTACTAAGAAAACTGTGAATTTGTATTAAAAAACTGTAACTCGGTAGCCGAGATACGTACGTACGTACCTACCTACCTACCTACCTACCTACCTACCTACCTACCTACCTACCTACCTACCTACCTACCTACCTACCTACCTACCTACCCACACACACACACACACACACACACACACACACACACACACACACACACACACACACACACACACACACACACACACACACACACACACACACACACACACACACACACACACACACACACACACACACACACACGCGTATACAAAACATTAGGAACACCTTCCTAATACTGAGTTGCACCTCCCATAATTGTAATTGTTGCATTAGCTCCCTGCTAATTCACCGTAATTTCAATACAAACAGGCTAATCACGAATCTACAGCCATTAACATAATGTTCTTCCTTGTGTCTATCATCAGAATAAACATCAAACAACTAGGATCGCTGGCTGGACAGTCCTTTCTTTAAAAACACAATGCAAGAGAGTTACAAAGTCCGATCACATCTGTTTACATGCCTGTTACATGCCTGTGTAAACCGTGGTAACATCCAACCTTTCATATGCAGACAAAAATCCCACTAATTTGCCATGCCTACTTCCATTTACCCGGAGTAAAGAACATGCCAAAATTAAAGCCACCTGAAGACTTAGTCATGATTCTTGCATTTTCAGACCCTGTAATGAAAATATAGTACATTGGTCTCTGCTTTTTTGCAGGTATATTCATGAACACTTCCATCATTTAACATCTTAATTTGTAATGCAAACAGCTCCTATGGTTTAACACCCCCCACAAATGGGCCAGTTACCCACGAATATAAAAGGGATATACCTGCAAGAAAGTGGTAAATAAGGGGCTGTTTTAAAGGGACTCAAACATTGCATTATTATTTTTTACGGGTAATATACCATATCTTCTGTCTGAAATTCGTAAGAGAGAGAGAGAGATATAGGGATCAAGAGAGAGAGAGCGCAACAGAGAGCAAGAGAGAGAGCGAGAGAGAGCGAGAAAACACGTGAGAGACAGAGGGGGAATAAAGAGACAGAAACACCCCACGCCAACCTCTAAGACTGAGGAAAAAGGGAGATTGAGAGGAGGAAAAATGGTGAATGGATAGATGGAGGAAGAAAATAATAACAAAAAGAGTCCTGCTAATTTTCTCTTCTATAGAAACACCTAACTCAACCTATACCTCGAAGAGGCTATTCTCACTGACGAACATTTAAGGAGAGACAGTGTGACGAGATGA
The DNA here is from genome assembly GCF_021184085.1 of Oncorhynchus gorbuscha. NCBI lineage: Eukaryota > Metazoa > Chordata > Actinopteri > Salmoniformes > Salmonidae > Oncorhynchus > Oncorhynchus gorbuscha. The sequence goes on from NC_060197.1 coordinate 20,472,443, forward strand.
CAATTTACAGAATTTGTATATAAACTTTTCAATTTACATTACATCCTTGCCTTACCTTTAATTGTGGCTGGCAATGTGACATTCTTGCTCTGCAGCTCCAAATGTACCATATCACAGCAGCCCCTGACTAGCCAGTAAGCTTGCGAATTATTCAGCAATGTGAGCATCTTTCCCTCCAAAACACATTAGCTAGCAACAATCTTGAATAATGCAACCAAACCATATTACACTCTTGAATAATGCAACAATTCACATTAGAGGTCGACCTATTAATCGGAATGGCCGATTAATTAGGGCCGATTTCAAGTTGATTATTTTTGGGGCGCCGATTTGCCGATTTTTAGAACTATATATTTTATTTATATACCTTTATTTAACTAGGCAAGTCAGTTAAAAACACATTCTTATTTTCAATGACGGCCTAGGAACGGTGGGTTAACTGCCTTGTTCAGGGACAGAACGACAGATTTTCACCTTGTCAGCTCGGGGGATCCAATCTTGCAACCTTACAGTTAACTAGTCCAACGCAATAACGACCTGCCTCTCTCTCGTTGCACTCCACAAGGAGACTGCCTGGTATGCGAATGCAGTAAGCCAAGGAAAGTTGCAAGCTAGCATTAAACTCATCTTATAAAAAAACAATCAATCATAATCACTAGTTAACTACACATGGTTGATGATATTACTAGATATTATCTAGCGTGTCCTGCGTTGCATATAATCTGACTGAGCATACAAGCATCTAAGTATTGATAGGTGGTAGGCAGAAGCAGGCGCGTAAACATTCATTCAAACAGCACTTTCGTGCGTTTTGACAGCAGCTCTTCGTTGTGCGTCAAGCATTGAGCTGTTTATGACTTGAAGCTTATCAACTCCCGAGATGAGTCTCGTGTAACCGAAATGAAATCGCTAGCTAGTTAGCGCGCGCTAATTGTCATTGTGTTGCTGGTTCAAGCCCAGGAGGAGCGAGGAGAGGGACGGAAGCTATACTGTTAAACTAAAGTGCCTATAAGAACATCCAAGGTTACTGAAATACAAATGGTATAGAGGGAAATAGTCCTATAATTCCTCAAATAACTACAACCTAAAACTTCTTACCTGGGAATATTGAAGACTCATGCTAAAAGGAACCACCAGCGTTCATATGTTCTCATGTTCTGAGCAAGGAACTGAAACATTAGCTTTCTTACATAGCACATATTGCACTTTCACTTTCTTCTCCAACACTGTTTTTGCATTATTTAAACCAAATTGAACATGTTTCATTATTTACTTGAGGCTAAATGGATTTTATTGATGTATTATATTAAGTGTTCATTCAGTATTGTTGTAATTGTCATTATTACAAACAAAAAAAATCATTAATTGGCCGATTAATCGCTATCGGCTTTTTTGGCCCTCCAATAATCGGTATCGGTATCGAAAAATCATAATCGGCCGACCTCTAATTCACATGTGCAGACAACTAAATTGTTTATTTTATTGTTCGTAGATGCATTGTTCTAAGTTACCTTAGAACAAACCTAGCTTCATTTGATCAAAATCCTGAAAGTCATTATATGAGGTAAGCGCAAAATTGCGATTGAAATATTTATAATCCCCCTGACAATTTATGTAACAGGCTGGTCCTGCAATTTCAGGTGAATACTCAATAAAACAAGTCTCAAATATATTGAAAATGTCTATACATTTCAGCTGTTTCAAAAACATTGCTCTTCTATTAGTATTTTTACTGTATCAATGTTGAGCTCAACTAAACAATTTTGTTTTCACTGCCCTGCTAAGTGGGGGGCAACTGTCAGGTGAGTGTCATGGAAGACTTCCAGAGGTAGCGTTAGAGATGTGCGAAAAACGCAAGTTTACATTACAGTTATGTCTCTCAAATCAATACCTCACGAAAATATCTCAAAATTCTCCTTAATTCTTGTCAATGAGAATAGACCCTAAACTAAGAAAGAGATTGATAGAGGGATAGAAGAAGAATAGAGGGTGGGGGAGTTTTTCAATAACAAGAAAAGAGGAAGGGAGGGAGGAGAGATGGAGATAAGTCAGAGGAAAGGTGACTTACTGGGACGATATTGACTGGACGAGTAAAAAGAATACAGGAGAGAGGGAAGAGAGGATGAGAGATTAAACAATAGTTGGGAGAAGTGAAGTGTAATTTGACCTTCCTGTACTTCTGGTCATGGTTATTGTAGAGACATATGTAAAACTCAGATTATTATTGGATGTAGCAATTATAGCCATGTCATCTAGATATAATAGCAGATTATTTCATTAATAAAAAAAATAATGAATTTTAATAATAGCATATTCCACTCATAGCTTCACAGTTCTATCCTCATAAGTCCTTTTAGACTGACTTCGTCCCAAACGGCACTCTATTCCCTATAAAGTGCAATAGTTTCAAAAGTAATGCAATATATAGGGATTGGTGTGCCATTTGGTACTCAGAGCCTTCATTTCCCTATGGGACCTGGTCAAAAGTAGTACACTAACTATGGAATAAGGTGACATTTGGGATGCAGCCTCCATTTCTCCTTCCCTGGGGCATTCTAACCCTGTCACTAAACAGTGTCAACGACAGCCCTTGGGCTAGGGCTGGCCTAGTGTCCTACTAGAGAACACACACACAGACACACAGACACAGTAAACACAGATGGGGCTCACACGCGCAAACACACGCACACACCCCTAGCTGCACAGTATTAACACACAAGGGGCGCTTTAAAAAAAAAGTGTACCCATGGTACATGGTCTGATATACCACGGCTTTCAGCCAATCACCATTCAGGGCTCAAACCACCCAGTTGATATTTTTGAATTTACATCTTAGATTTCTTATAGTTATAATGAACCTATAGTTAAGTTATAAGCAGTGGCCTAGCACCCCCACCCCCGGAAAAATGGTATTGCAAATCTAACGGTCGGTAGGGCTGTGACGGTAACTGAGTCTGAGTAATCATGTAACTAACGGTTATGGATGAAGACCGTCATGAAAATAAAACAACTATCAAAGCCATTTTAAAAACGCCTACATTTATTTAAGGATTAAAAATGTAAAAACATTAACTTTATTTTCATGTAGATAAACTTTACCTAACAGCGGGAGTTTAAAAAAAAAATTATTTAACCTTTATTTAATTAGACAAGTCAGAGGTTATGAACAAATTCACATTTACAATGATGGCCAACCAAGAGGAAAATGGCCTCTTGCAGGGATGGGGGATTAAAAAAAGGTAGGACAAAACACATCATTACAAGAGAGACACTACAACACTACATAAAGAGAGACCTAAGACAACACAGCATGGCAGCAACATGGTAGCAACACAACATGGTAGTAGCACAAACATGGTACAAACATTGTTGAGTACAGACAACAGCACAAGAGGCAAATAGGAAGAGTCTACAATACATCACACGAAGCAGCCACAAGTGTCAGTAAGAGTGTCCATGATTGAGTATGAATGTAGAGATGGAGATAGAATTGTCCAGTTGGAGTGTTTTTTGCAGCTCGTTCCAGTCGCTAGCTGCAGCGAACTGAAAAGATGTGTGGACTTTCTTTTATACAATGTTCTGGCTCTGAGGCCTATAATGCGCTAATGTTGTGTCAAAATGGACAATGCAGCAATCCTCTCTAACCTGGCATTGTGTAATTTGATATGGAATCTTTTCTTAATTTATAGACTAATCCATGCTGATCAAGCCCAGTCCTGGCCGATATGCTGCCCTAGGTGAGTAAAAAAAAAAATGCTGACCTCTTATCCCCGCAAAGTATAATGGAAGCCTACACTGTAGCCTTCAGTGTCGACCACAAATCACTTTTATGAATGCCCATGTGGTAGCCTATTGTTTGTAAAACATGCAATTTACCATTAATCCCTATCACTTGGTTACATGTCTGTTAATAGATATATGAAATAAATTTACCGTTCTCATTCTCAGAGTGGAAATATAGTTTTGGTTTATTTCATACCATAATTTACTCACTGCATGTGAGCAATAAGCGTGTCTGGTTTCTCTGTTCTGTTAATGTTGATGGAGCACAGGGGCCTGGGCACGCATAGAAGTAGGCCTACCGAGCCTACTTCTCGCAAATGTAAAATGTAGGAAAGTGCCCAGCTGGGCTTCTCAGTCATTTTTTCTTCACCTCAAACAGTTAGTCAACAATTTAAATTGTTTTAATTATAATAGTTCATCAAGTTATTGTAAAAGAAAATTCAACACTCTCCCCCTCTATAATCAGCGTTGCTGATAAATTGGCTATGGACATGTTGCGTGTATTTGAATGATTGTCAACTTAAATCTTCATACTATAGCATAGCTGTCCCCTTTATACATTCCTTGTCTATTCATTATCTTATAGCCTACTGATGATGATTTAATCTTGTAAAAGGCCTGTTTTCAGTAGTTTAGGCTACATTATTTATCTCATTATGGCATCCTCTCTTTGAAGAAGAAATGTCAATGCCACCATAGCTGCAGGAAGTATGGGTGCTGAGAGTGCTGCAGCACCCCCGGAAAATACATACATATTGATAAAAATACATTAAAAAATTTGAAAAAAGTTTGCCACTAAAGTAGTGCACTGTTTTTACTAGTCCTGTATTAGCAGACCTAAATAGCCATCTGTAGCACGGGTACATTTTTTTGGTCTGTAGAACATCGTCCTGCAGCTATGAATGCCACTGCCATAAAATGACAAAAGCATCAGAATTTGTGACAACCCATCAGACTTCATTTTAATGGTTTTGTGCATCGAAATAGGATCTGTATTAAAAACAATTATAAACAAAAAAGCCAATAGACAAGGACAAGGTAGGCATAGGCCTATATCTTTATTTTGACTCTATTAATGTTCTGTCAATACGAAAAAGCAACAGATCCTCTCCAACCTGACATTTCTTAATTTGTTGATTTAAGTAATAACCTGAACAATCATAATGAAATGTCATGATAATAACGAAGTGGAATGGCTTGTTTCAATTGGGGGGTGGCGGGGGCCTGGGCACACATAGAAGTAGGCCTACCTAGCCTTCTATGCGTGCCAGATGCCCCCACCCCGCCACGTCCCAATTGACCTGGTCAATTACCATAACCTCGAATTCCAAGACTGTCACTGCCCTAACGGTCGCCATTTTGAAATATCCTGGTATACAGTATAAACAGTACATCGCCTAAGCCTAGGACTCACCATGTTAGGCCTAAGCCTAGGACTCACCATGTTAGGGAAGGTGGGAGATTTTTTTGTTTAAGTTAAAGGGAGGAGGTGGAAGAGTTAGAACAGGGGGATGATAAAGGAAAGATGAAGACAGTCATAACAAGAGAAAGGACTTCTCCTCTACTTATAAGGTTATACATGTAACATTTCAAAGTCCCAAATCTCAATTACATAGCCATGGGGACCAGGGCAAAAAAGTATGAAAAACGTATGCAAGTCTAACTGGATAAGAGTGTCTGCTATAAATGACTAAAATGTAAATGTAGAGAGTGAGTAACTACTGTGTAAGAAAGAGAAAAAAATAGACTTACCATGTTGGCCCCACCAGTCCAGTAAAGGAAGAATCCATCTGGGTCTACCTTCAGAGTAATCAGGGTGGGGTGGCTGCTGTTGGGCTCCTACACACACACCACACACACGCACACAGGTTAATACACCGAGATATACACACTGTGCAATGCACATTTGACAAACCGAGGTTCGAACCTGGGTTTCCTGCATACCACAAGACTTTGTTAGCCTGCTGAGCTAAACCATAGGCATTAGCTGGGGAGCTAATGCAAGTCTTCAGGTCTCAGACACAAGTCTCATACCTTCAGTCTTATGTCCAATGCTGGCTATGAGAGGGGTAAAAGAGAGAGAAAAAAAAACGTAAAAATGCTGTATTGTCAGACATTTTCTATTGTTTGTTGCATTGAACACTCCAGGGTTGCACTGAACACTCCAGGGTGAAGTTTCCCCTAGGTTCAGATCTAGGATCAGTTTCCCTCCCCCAATCCTAACCTTAACCATTAGTGGGGAAATGGAAGACTGACCCAACATCAGCCAGCATCTCGCGGCAACCTCACCCTAAACCACATTAGGGTTGGGCGGTATCTAGGATGTCATACATTCATACCATTCCTGTACCATACCCGGGTATACGGTTATATTTATAAACGCTGCATACATTTTAAACTATTACTGAAAAGACTGCATGCACAAAAATGTTGTGCTTTGTAAATTTGGCGCAGGTTTCTCGTTATATACTGAACAAAAATGCAACATGTAAAGTGTTGACCCAATGTTTAATTTCTCTCAAATTTTGTGCACAAATTTGTTTACATCCCTGTTAGTGAGTATCTCTCTTTTGGCAAGAAAATCCCTCGAAGTCCAGCCACTTTTGTGCAGTTTTTGTGCAGTTTTGTCATACAACACAGTGCCACAGATGTCTCAAGTTTTGAGGAAGCATGCAATTGGCATGCTGACTGCAGGAATGTCCATCAGAACTTTGCCAGAGAATTGAATGTTAATTTCTCTACCATAAACCGCCTCCAACGTCGTTTTAGAGAATTTGTCAGTACGTCCAACCGGCCTCACAAGCGCAGACCATGTGTAACCACGCCAGCCCAGGGCATCCACATCCGGCGTCTTCACCTGCGGGATTGTCTGAGACCAGCCACCCAGATAGCTGATGACACTGAGGAGTATTTCTGTCTGTAATAAAGCCCTTTGGTGGGGGAAAAACTCATTATGATTGGCTGGGCCTTGCTCCCCAATGGGTGGCCTGGCTCCCAAGTGGATGGGCCTGTGCCCTCTCAGGTCCACCCATGGCTGCACCGCCTGCCCAAGTCATGTGAAATTCATAGATTCGAGCCTAATGAATTGATTTCAATTGACTGATTTCCTTATATGAACTGTAACTCAGTAAAATTGTTGAAATTGTTGCATTTTGCATTTATATTTTTGTTCAGTATAAATCAGTCCTGTCGTAAAACTGTGTGCGCGTGAACGAGCGTTATAACTCTGCATGAATAACGCTCGTCACTCAACTTTTTTGGTGACAAAAAACACCCTTATTTGCTGTATAGGGTAGATCAGCGTTAATATTGCATCAATGTAATTGTCTGCATAATTTCCAATCCCCCATATATATTTTTTTGTAAATATATATTATTTGACATGTATTTTCCTTCTTTATTATTTTCCCCTAACCCTAACACCCCTCCCCTAATTGGAGTAAACTAATAGACAATAATACTTAGGCTTTCACTTCCAGATTATACATACTACACATATTTCACGGACAGTATATTTTACCGTAGTTATCTTTTGTTTGTTTTTAGTCCCAGCCTTCAGCTACCCTCAACCCCTCTCATCTATCTCTGAAGACAATCCAGTTTTGATTTCTAGCTGCCACATATTTTTCACACTGTGCTGTGATGTTTCACAAAGGTTCTGAACCTTTCTATTCTCATAGTTTCTACAGATTGTCAATTAAAAGATAAAACACATTTGCTGAGTATTATTATTATATTGTTCGATTGACTAGGATTTTTTTTTTTTACAAACAAAAACAAGCTACATATGGGGACTACCAAAACAAGTGATCTCATGATTCTGTCTCTTAACAGCCAAATCTGCACAGCTGGGATGGTTGTATCCCTATTATATAACTTTCTATTGGTTGCAAGAATTGTGTATAATAATTCAAATTGAAAAATTCTACGTTGTGAATCCGAGTCCGTTTTGTGTATCAGTTCATAAACCATGTGTTATGGAATCGTTACAACAAAAATCTCCTCCCAACTATTCTGCAACCTGTATGGTGCATCTGTCAAATTTTTGGTCCTTAAATTAAACTGGTATACTTTATAATTGATCACCATTTTCTTTAGCCAATTTTGGTCTTTACTGCAGGGTCGACAGACAAGTTCCTTACCTTCTCCCTTTCCACTTGCCTCCTCCATTTTTGCGGTAATGCTTCAATCTGTTGGTTGTAATTTTGGAAAGAGCAGATATCTCCATATATTTTTGTTAACTGCATGTGTGACATAACTCCACCAGTCCTATTTATGATATAATTTACAAAGATTATTTGCTGTATATTTGAGAAGTATTGGAATTAGGCCAAGACAGGACATCAGTAGGCTATCTAAAGGAAATATCAATTGAGAACTTTATGTTTTCTGAAATTTGTTTACCTGGCCGTTTCTGAATGACAAAAACAATTGCAAATTGTTGTGGACCTGTAAACTGATCATTTTCATTCAATAATGTTTTGCATTTACTTTTTCCCGAATCTAAATTTGCTGCAATGCCCGCGAATTCTGAAACATTGTCTACTCAGGGAAAAATGAAAACTAAAGTTTAACTACTTACAGTGGTAGCCTACACACTTCAATGCAAAATTTCAGCTGTCGGTTCACCTGTATGTTATAAACCGGCTCCCTTTTGGATGCATAGAGCAAAAACTTGAAAAGGTGGGTAATTTATTCTGCAATGATCATGGGAATTAAATAAATAACAGGAAATAGATGACCATTTCTAATTATTTTAGGATGCAAAGATAAAATACATTGATTTTCTCTTCTCACTAACCAGCAAATGACCACATATTGTTATTATATTTAGCTACCTGTTCTTTTTTTTGTTATGAATAAGAGTGTCATCCTATATTCCCAATTTGCACAAGGCTACTAGGCAGTGGTATAAAGTACTTACAGTGGGGCAAAAAAGTATTTAGTCAGCTACCAATTGTGCAAGTTCTCCCACTTAAAAATATGAGAGGCCTGTCAAAAATCTTACAATGTGATTTTCTGGATTTTTTTCTCTCTCATTTTGTCTGTCATAGTTGAAGTGTACCTATAATGAAAATTACAGGCCTCTCATCTTTTTAGGTGGGAGAACTTGCACAATTGGTGGCTGACAATACTTTGACCCACTGTAAAAATAAAGTACTACTTAAGTAGTTTTTTGGGGTATCTGTACTTTACTATTTATATTTTTGACTACTTTTACTTCATTCCTTTCCTTAAGAAAATATAGTACGTTTTACTCCATACATTTTCCTTGACACCCCAAAATACTCGTTAATTTATGAATGCTTAGCAGAACAGGAAAATAGTCAAAATCACTCACTTATCAACCGAACATCCCTGGTCATCCCTACTGCCTCTGATCTGGCGGACTCACTAAACACACATGCTTTATTTGTAAATTATGTCTGAATGTTGGAGTGTGCCCATGGCTTTCCGTAAAATAAATAAAAAACAAGAAAATGGTGCCATCTGGTTTGCTTAACATAAGGAATTTGAAATTATTTATACTTAAGTGTCAGGACCCGGTTACGAACCCGGGTCTCCAGAGTGAGAAACAGTCACTTAACCAACTGAGCCACGAATAGTCGGCAGAACCCAGAAGATGAGGCAGACACAGCAGTACTTGAGACGGTGTATTTAATGAAGTAAAAAATGAAGTTCTTCAGGAAAACATGTAACTCCACAACCTCAAAAGGAATTCCACAAGAACAAAGGTAATCCTCCAGGACAAAAAAGGTAAATCCACAAGGTGGAAGGTAAAGCACAAAAAGCCTCAAAAGATACTCAAAAAAACAAACAAACAAGAACAAAAAAACAGAATTCCACAAGAGAGTCCACCGGGATCAACAAGAGTTCTCAGAGTACTAGGGCTGGGTGCTAACATACAAACACAGAGCAAAGAACAGAGGAAAACAAAGGGTTTAAATACAATCAGGGGAAACGGGGCACAGGTGCAAATAATAATGGGGATCAAGGGAAAACAAAAGGTCAAAAGGCACAATGGGGGCATCTAATGACCAAAAACCGGAACAACCCTGGCCAAATCCTGACACTTAAGTATATTTGAAACTTTCTCAAGTAGAATTTTACTGAGTGACCTTTACTTTTACTTGAGTCATTTTCTATTAAGGTATCTTGAAGTATGATAGTTGGGTACTTTTTCCACCACTACTACTAGGCTACTTTTGCCTTCTTGCAATGCAATACTTCAACCACTAGAAACTGTGCGTACGCATGGTCTAAAGTTTGCGGGAGGTTAAGCATATTCTCACGTCACGTATTCCTCCGAGCTTCAGGGAGCCACAAACCCACGGTATTGAAAATCATACTGTCTATTTCAAAACACCCCGGTTTACACTGTATACCGCCCAAGCCTGCACCACATTGGACGATGCAAGGTGTGTTCCATGTGATCTATTTCCATTATTTCTATGATGGAACCACCCTACCTCCAGTTTAGGGTCCGTGGTAAGCTACAGGAGGGAGGACAGGGGGGGAAGAGTAGAGGAGAAGTGGAGAGGAAAGGAGAGGAGGAATGAGGGTGGCCACAACATAGACGGGTTAGCTGACAACATCAAGGAAATTATGCACACACTTCAATGGGGCAGAAGGCTGTGTGTTGTTGTGATACTGGATGGCCAGATATCTAGCAACTATGACAAGAAGCTGACATGTGGGGAATCGTGGGAAATCGTAGGTAAACTTGTTTCAGCTAGTTTTATCATGTTCTTTATGTCTATTTTATCATGTTCTTTATGCCTATGCTAATATGGCTAAAATCACATCTATGCTAATATGGCAAAAGTTCGCTAGCTAGCTGAACAACAACTGTCATGATGTATTTTTAGATGCATTTATGTTTTCAATAAACTTTAGAAACTAAATACAGTTTACATGTTGTCAAAAATCTAAGCCAGCCCCATTTGTTTTGCCCAATAGTTGCGCATGTGTCGGTTTTGGTTGTTACAAAACAACCAAACCCAACTATTGTCTTAACGGCAAAATGTATCCTTCTTTTAAAAAATATATATAATCTGGTTATTATTTTCCAATACGAAAAAACAGAGATAAACAATAACATTCACTGTAGCGTTGAAGAAATCACAGAATTAGAGAACAAGACACTGAAGCCCCAGGTGCATTTGTTATCATTTTAGTTGGGGAAATGAGCATCAAGCATCGTGGTAAAATAAAATCGTAGTACATATGTTATTCTATTGTGCGTGTGATGATGTTAGAGGGAAAAAACAGTGTTCCTTGTTTGTAACATAATTTCGCGGTTATATTGTGGTTATAATATCGCAAACGAACATGGCAGTTTCACTGCTATGGATTCCAGCTTTTACACACATACAGTGGGGAAAACAAGTATCTGATAACCTGCAAAAGTGTTTCCTACTTACAAAGCATGTAGAGGTCTGTAATTTTTATCATATGTACACTTCAACTGTGAGAGACGGAATCCAAATGTAAAAAATACAGAAAATGACATTGAAAGATTTTTAAGTAATTAATTTGCATTTTATTGCATGACATAAGTATTTGATACATCAGAAAAGCAGAACTTAATATTTAGCACAGAAACCTTTTGTTTGCAATTAGAGATCATACGTTTCCCGTAGTTTTTGACCAGGTTTGCACACACTGCAGCAGGGATATTGGCCCACTCCTCCATACAGACCTTCTCCAGATCTTTCAGGTTTCTGGGCTGTCGCTGGGCAAGACGGACTTTCAGCTCCCTCCAAATATTTTCTATTGGGTTCAGGTCTGGAGACTGGCTAGGCCACTCCAGGACCTTGAGATGCTTCTTACGGAGCCACTCCTTAGTTGCCCTGGCTGTGTGTTTTGGGTCGTTGTCATGCTGGAAGACCCAGCCACGACCCATCTTCAATGCTCTTACTGAGGGAAGGATGGTGTTGGCCAAGATCTCGCGATACATGGCCCCATTCATCCTCCCCTCAATACGGTGCAGTCGTCCTGTCCCCTTTGCAGAAAAGCATCCCCAAACAATGATGTTTCCACCTCCATGCTTTACAGTTGGGATGGTGTTCTTGGGGTTGTACTCATCCTTCATCTTCCTCCAAACACAGCGAGTGGAGTTTAGACCAAAGAGCTCAATTTTTGTCTCATCAGACCACATGACCTTCCCCCATTTCTCCTCTGGATCATCCAGATGGTCATTGGCAAATTTCAGATGGGCCTGGACATGAGCTGGCTTGAGCAGGGGGACCTTGCGTGAGCTGCAGGATTTTAATCCATGACGGAGTAGTGTGTTACTAATGGTTTTCTTTAAGACTGTGGTCCCAGCTCTCTTCAGGTCATTGACCAGGTCCTGCCGTGTAGTTCTGGGCTGATCCCTCACCTTCCTCATGATCATTGATGCCCCACTGGGTGAGATCTTGCATGGAGCCCCAGATCGAGGGTGATTGACCGTCATCTTGAACTTCTTCCATTTTCTAATAATTGCGCCAACAGTTGTTGCCTTCTCACCAAGCTGCTTGCCTATTGTCCTGTAGCCCATCCCAGCCTTGTGCAGGTCTACAATTTTATCCCTGATGTCCTTACACAGCTCTCTGGTCTTGGACCATTGTGGAGAGGTTGGAGTCTGTTTGATTGAGTGTGTGGACAGGTGTATTTTATACAGGTAACGAGTTCAAACAGGTGCAGTTAATACAGGTAATGAGTGGAGAACAGGAGGGCTTCTTAAAGAAAAACTAACAGGTCTGTGAGAGCCGGAATTCTTACTGGTTGGTAGGTGATCAAATACATATGTCATGCAATAAAATGCAAATTAATTACTTAAAAATCATACAATGTGATTTTCTGGATTTTTTTTTCGATTCCGTCTCTCACAGTTGAAGTGTACCAATGATAAAAATGACAGACCTCTACATGCTTTGTAAGTAGGAAAACCTGCAAAATCGGCAGTGTATCAAATACTTGTTCTCCCCACTGTATACAAAAAAAGCTAAGAAAAATGTCTACTATGTGGTATATATTATAAGAAGACTGCACTGTCATTACAAGCAATGTGATTATAACAAAAATAAATATTGAGTGAAGTACAGCACAGCGTAGCAACAGATCATTGTCACAAACGTGAAGGGGGACTAGTCCTTACTGAACCACTTATCAAGTATCGGCTGCCATATTTTGTAACATTTTGGACTTCTACTGAAGGTATTGTATCAAAACTTTTCCATATGCATTACATTGTAACCACATCTCAAAAGGTATGTGCAGTTTCCAATTTCCAAATTTGCAATATGAGCCATTTGGCTAACAGAGTACAGAGAGAGACAGCCTTCCCATCCAGGTTATTTCCATAAAAAGACAGATCAGTGGATCTGGGGCTATAACTCGATCAAAAGCTTTTGATAAGTAATCAAATATGAGCTCCCAGTAATTTATAATTCTTAAATCAGAGTTACCTAAAGGCACAGATCTAGGATCAGCTAAACCTTATCATAAACAAAACTGTAACGATTAGGGACAAACATAAAACTGGTCTAGAGCTAACTACTCTGTTATACATTTAAGGAATACTCTACTGTGGAAAAACAACATAAAAGAAAAAGCAGTAATCTCCACCCTAATCTTTCTCTTCTTTCTTCCATCCCTTGCTTTCATTTCTCCTTTCCTTTTTTTGAAGTGATTTTGATGTGCTTTCTCCTCCCCTCCACATTTCTCTCTCTAGCACGCTCTCTTCAGCTATCTCTTTTTCTCTATCGTTCTGTCTCATCCGTAACCATTTACCGTAAATGGAGGTTTTACTTTCCACTATCTTTCAAACACACAAACACACACACAATTTGCATGTAGAACAGCCTGTTGTGTTTTGCCTAAACGCTTCGTTGATGATCATCTCTCTAACCACAATTGCCCCCCCCCCCCCCCCCAAGCAGGACACTGTGAACAGAATTGTCTCGTTGAGTGCCTTCAGAAAGTATTCACACCCATTGACTTTTTCCACATTTTGTTGTGGGATAAAAAAATGTATTTAATCGTAATTTTTTTGTCAACGTTCTACACAAAATTCTCTGTAATGTCAAAGTAGAAAACAAATTCTAACATTTGACAAAAAGATTATGAAACATAAAATACTAATATATCTTGATAACATAAGTATTCAACCCCCCTGAGTCAATAAATGTTAGAATCACCTTTGGCAGCGATTGCAGCTGTGAGTCATTCTGGGTAAGTCTCTAAGAGCTTTGCACACCTGGATTGTACAATATTTGCACATTATTCTTTAAAGAAATTAAGCTCTGTCAAATGGGTGGTGATCTTTTTTTTGCTGATTTAAGTAAAAACTGTAACTAGGCCACTCCAGAACATTCAAATTTTGTCTTGGTAAGGAACTCCAGTGTATGTATATTTGGCCATGTGTTTTAGGTCATTGTCCTGCTGAAAGGTGAATTTGGCTCCACGTGTCTGTTGGAAAGCAGACTGAACTAGGTTTTCCTCTAGGATTTTGACTGTGCTTAACTCTATTCCATTCATTTTTATCTCCCCCCCAAAACTCCTTTGTCCTTGCCGATGACAATCATACTCATAACATAATGCATCCACCACCATGCTTGAAAATATGAATAGTGGTACTCAGTGGTGTGTGTGGGATTTGCCCCAACATAACGCTTTATTATTGTATTGTGGACAAAAAGTGCCTTGCTGCAAACAGGATGCATTTTTTGAACATTTTTATTATGTACAGGCTTCCTTCTTTTCACTCTGTTAATTAGGTTAGTACTTTATAATAACTACAATGTTGTAGATCCATCCTCAGTTTTCTCCTATCAACGTTTTAAAGTCACCATTGGCCTCATTATGAAACCCCTGAGTGGTTTTCCTTCATCTCTGCCAAATTGTGTTAGGAAGGACTAGAGCTCGACCGATTATGATTTTTCAAACGCCGATAATTGGACGACCAAAAAAAAGTCGATGCCGATTTTTTAAAAATAATTTTTAATTAAAAATTTTTAAAATTAAAAAAACAAATCGCCCTTTGTTTTTTTTACATGTATTTTTTTTGTTGTAATAATGACATTTACAACAATACTGAATGAACACTTATTTTAACTTAATATAATACATCAATATAATAAATTTAGCCTCAAATAATGAAACATGTTCAATTTGGTTTAAATAATGCAAAAACAAAGTTTTGGAGAAGAAAGTAAAAGTGCAATATGTGCCATGTAAAAAAGCTAACGTTTAAGTTTCTTGCTCAGAACATGTGTTACGGTTTTCTTCCGTTGAAGGAGAGTCGGACCAAAATGCAGCGTGGTTAGTTCGATACATCTTTAATAATGAAAACACGAACAAACAAAAACAACAAACGGAATGTGAAAACCTATACAGCCTATCTGGTGACTACAAACACAGAGACAGGAACAATCACCCACGAAATACCCAAAGAATATGGCTGCCTAAATATGGTTCCCAATCAGAGACAACGATAATCACCTGACTCTGAGAACCGCCTCAGGCAGCCATAGACTATGCTCGACACCCCACAAAAACCCCATGACAAAAACGCACCACAATAACCCATGTCACACCCTGGCCTGACCAAATAAATGAAGACAAACACACATTACTTCGACCAGGGCGTGACAACATGAGAACACATGGAAGCTGGGGGTTCCTTTTAACATGAGTCGTCAATATTCCGAGGTAAGACGTTTTAGTTTGTAGTTATTATAGGAATTATAGGACTATTTCTCTCTATACCATTTGTATTTCATATACCTTTGACTATTGGATGTTCTTATAGGCACTATAGTATTGCCAGTGTAACAGTATAGCTTCCGTCCCTCTCCTCGCCCCTACCTGGGCTCGAACCAGGAACACATCGACAATAGCCACCCTCGAAGCATTGTTACCAATCGCTCCACAAAAGCCGCGGCAACTACTTCCAAGGTCTCAGTGTCACGCCTTGGTCTTAGTATTTTGTGTTTTCGTTATTTATTTGGTCAGGCCAGGGTGTGACATGGGTTTATTTTGTGGTGTGTTTTTGTATTGGGGTTTAGTAGGTATTGGGATTGTGGTTGAGTAGGGTTGTCTAGCATAGTCTATGGCTGCCTGAGGCGGTTCTCAATCAGAGTCAGGTGATTCTCGTTGTCTCTGATCGGGAACCATATTTAGGTAGCCTGGGTTTCACTGTGTGTTTGTGGGTGATTGTTCCTGTCTCTGTGTTTGTATTCACAAGCTAGGCTGTATAGGTTTTCGCGTCACGTTTGTTGTTTTGTATATTATTGTTATTTCATGTATCGTTTATTTCCATTAAAGAACATAAGTAACCACCACGCCGTATTTTGGTCCGCTCCTCTTTCTACAGACGAACGCAGTTACACTCAGAGCGAGTGACGTCACCGATTGAAATGCTATTAGCGCTCACCCCGCTAACTAGCTAGCCATTTCACATCGGTTACACCAGCCTAATCTTGGGAGTTCATTGGCTTGAAGTCATAAACAGCTCAATGCTTGAAGCACAGTGAAGAGCTGCTGGCAAATGCACAAAAGTGCTGTTTGAACGAATGCTTACGAGGCTGCTGCTGCCTACTACCGCTCAGTCAAACTGTTCTATCAAATATCAAATCATAGACTTAATTATAACATAATAACACACAGAAATACGAGCCTTATGTCAATAATATGGTCAAATCTGGAAACTATCATTTTGAAAACAAACGTTTATTCTTTCTGTGAAATACGGAACCGTTCCGTATTTTATCTAACGGGTCGTATCCATAAGTCTAAATATTCCTGTTACATTGCTCAACCTTCAATGTTATGTCATAATTACGTAAAATTCTGGCAAATTAGTTCGCAACGAGCCAGGCGGCCCAAACTGTTGCATATACCCTGACTCTGCGTACAATGAACGCAAGAGAAGTGACACAATTTCCCTAGTTTAATATTGCCTGCTAACCTGGATTTATTTTAGCTAAATATGCAGGTTTAAAAAAATATACTTCTGAATATTGATTTTAAGAAAGGCATTGATGTTTATGGTTAGGTACATTCGTGCAACGATTGTGCTTTTTTCGCAAATGCGCTTTTGTTAAATCATCCCGTTTGGCGACGTTGGCTGTCTATGTTAGGAAGAAATAGTCTTCACACAGTTCGCAATGAACCAGGCGGCCCAAACTGCTGCATATACCCTGACTCTGTTGTACAATACGCAAGACAAGTGACACAATTTCCCTAGTTAAAAGAAATTCATGTTAGCAGGCAATATTAACTAAATATGCAGGTTTAAAAATATATACTTGCATATTGATTTTAAGAAAGGCGTTGATGTTTATGGTTAGGTACACATTGGTGCAACGACAGTGCTTTTTCGCAAATGCGCTTGTTAAATCACCCTGTTGGTGAAGTAGGGTATGATTCAATGATAAATTAACAGGCACCGCATTGATTATATGCAACGCAGGACAAGCTAGATAAACTAGTAAATATCATCAACCATGTGTAGTTAACTTGTGATTATGTTAAGATGGATAGTTTTTTATAAGATACATTTAATGCTAGCTAGCACCTTACCTTGGCTCCTTGCTGCACTAGCATTACAGGTAGTCAGCATGCCATGCAGTCTCCTCGTGGAGGGCAATGTAATCGGCGTCCAAAAATGCAGATGACCTATTGTTATGAAAACGTTTTTATTTTTATTTTTTTAATCGGCCCTAATTAATAGGCCATACCGATTAATCGGTCGACCTCTAGGAATGACGCCTGTATTCTTTGTCGTGACTTGGTGTATTGATACACCATCCAAGTGTAATTGATAAATTCACCATGTTGAAACACAGTGCATGCAATTCTTGTGAGTTTAGCACATTTTTACACGTGAACTTATTTAGGCTTGCCATAGCAAAGGGGCTGAATACTAATTGACACAAGACATTTCAGCTTTTCATTTGTCATTAATTTATAAAAATGTCCAAAAACATAATTCCACTGACATTATGGGGTATTTTTTTTAACCTTTATTTATATATAACTAAGCAAGTCAGTTAAGAACAAATTCTCATTTTCAATGACGGCCTAGGATCCAATGCTCTAACTACTAGGCTACCCTTCCGCCCGTGTGTAGGCCAGTGACACAAAATCTCAATTTAATACATTTAAATTAGGCTGTAACAATAAAATGTGGAGAAAGTCAAGGTGTGAATACGTTCTGAAGGCACTGTAAATGGTAATAACAGAGCAATGTTTTTGAAACAGCTGAAATGTATAAACATTCTCCTGAATTCCCTTTTATTTGAGATTGTTTTATTGAGGTTTTACCTGAAATTGTAGTAACAGCCTGTTACATTCCGAAATTGTAGTAGTAACTGTCATCTGGCAGCTGCACTGAGCCGCGGAAAAAACTATGGAAGCCCATCGAAAATAAAATACATATAGATCATAAGTTATATTCTTTCATTTGAAGCATCTTGTGGCCTCTTTTTTTAATATCAATTACTATCAAAAATGTTGACATACGCAAGTCAAACTACATCAGTCAACATTTTGAGATAGTAGATAATTCAAATACAATACGTTTTTTCATTTGTAACATTGTGCGGTGATTTCACAGGTCCCAGAGTGGTGGAGGGGAAATTGTTTTCCTGGGGCCCAGAGTTCCTTATCTGGTAGACTAACCTAACCAGGAAATAACAGGGTATAACATTGTAATAAATCAGCTGTAAAAAAAACAGTTTTATATGGGCTATGATGGGACCAGATTTTTTCTATTCAGGTTATATGATAAAACAAAATAATAAACTCCTGGAAAAACTCCTGGCCCTAAGGAGGATAAAATCCTGTCAAACAAATCAAGAGGCGAATCAGTAGAAACAACTGTTTTTTACTAATGGGGTGGTAGGTAGCCTAGTGGTTATAGCGTTGGACTTGTAACCTAAAGGTTGCAAGATCGAATCCCCGAGCTGACAAGGTAAAAATCTGTCGTTCTGCCCCTGAACAAGGCAGTTAACCCACTGTTCCTAGGCCGTCATTGAAAATAAGAATTTGTTCTTAACTGACTTGGCTAGTTAAATAAAAGGTAAAAATGAATAAATATGCAATATATTTTATTAAACCAAAAGTGCTGGGGCAAATGCCAGATCGCACACACGTTTGCAGGCAGCCCTGCTGTGCTGATCTCTGCAACATGAAGAGATGGAAATCACCACAAGATGCTTCAAATGAAAAAACATAACTTATATGTATGATCTATATGTATTTTATTTTTGCCGGGAATGGGCTTCCCAGCTCCTCAGTGAATTATACCCACATTTTCAGTCGCAATTTGCTTTTACCACATGTAGCCTGATTTCCATGATATTGATCAAAATTAAGCATGTGGTAAGGTAGGCCTATTGTATTTATATATTCGTATTAGCAGGATAATCGTTCATTTTTGATAGGCTAACGTTACTTGATGAAGACCTGTCATTAGCTTTAACTAGCAGTAACGCTGTGCTTTAATCAGCGAAGCTAAAATGTAATGAGTGTACAGATGAGAAAATAAACCCTTTAATAGTCTGCACTTGCTTGTGAATTGTTGCATTATTCAAGAGTGTAATATGGTTTTGTTGCAATAATTAAGTCTATAATATGGTAGATGCTTGAAGAGTTGCATGAAGAGTTGCTTGCTTAACTTTAACTAGTACCTAGCTAGCTAACCCTCTCTCGGCTCGTGATATTCTAGTCGCTAATGGGAATTGAAACGTGTATGTAAATTGACATTTTGTCCAGATAACTCTATTCAGTGAGAATTACTACCAAAGAAAAAGAGGGTGAGAGAAGAGCGGTAGAGAGAGGAAAAGAGGGGAGGGGACGGGGGAGAGAGGGGCAGAATGTTTTCATTATATTCACTATAAAAGGTGAAGTCTGGGTTTTCAGCACCTCTAATAAACCAGTTATTATACAGGGACAACCAGACTGTGTGTGTGTGTGGCTGCTTTGGCAACAAAGGTTGATGACAGTCAATAACCTTTGGACTCTGGTGAGGAGAGGAAAGGGGTTAGAGGGGAAGGGACGACAGGAAAATAATTAAGCGAAAGATAACGAGAGGGAAAGAGAGATGGAGAGGGAAAGGAGTCAAAGTGGTAAAGAAAAAGAGCAAGAGGGAATGAGGAGAGGAAGACCGAGACCGTGAGAATAACAACAAGGGTAGGGAAAGCAATGACACAGAGAAGGAGAGAAAATGACAGACAGAGAGAATGAAAAGAGAAAAAGACAGAGGGAGAGAGAGACAGCTATAGAGCACAAATAAGGACAAAGAGAGTGGGTACAGGAAATTAAATGTTATTTTTCACGTGCTGAATACAACAGGTATTCTTACCGTGAAATGCTTACTTTACAATCCCATTACCAACAATGCAGTTAAGAAAATAGAGTTAAGAAAATATTTACTAAATAAACTAAAGAAAGAGAGCATGAGAAAGAGAGGGATGAGGAGGAGGGGGAACAGAGGGGTGGTGAGAAGCAGAATACTTATGTCAATCCCAAAATGCTTCACTTCACATCTGAGTTTGACCTACGACCTTTCTCTCTTTCTTTTCCCCTCTGGCTCAACCACTCTTCCTTCTCCATTCATCTCTCATGTTAACTCCGTGTTTCACTAAGTGGTGTGACTCGCTTAGACAAACAGTGGCAAGTTTCTCCCATTTCCTCCCTCCCTTCCTCTACATTTCTCATCCCTCTGTGAGACGAATGGCTTGATTCACTGTGTGGTGTAACTCTTTAACAAACTCTTTTCTCCCTCCCTCCTTCCTAACTTATTCAGTCATCATGTCAGTCCCTCTGTCTCTCCCTTCATCTCTTTAATCATAAAGAACATTCAGAAGCCTATCTATCTATGATAGACATTTCACTTTCAGATAATCCACTAGAGCTGCATCCTAAATTCTACAATATTCCCATTACAGCGGATTACATTTGAACAAGGCCCATTGAGGGAATATTGTAGTATTGCACGGTATGGGTCTAAATGTTTGAACAAAAATGGGATTATTAACAACCGCCCAAAAATGGATGACGCAGATGCAGTAAGTAAACAGCATAGTGGGTTAATTTCCACAAGATCTAAGAGCATGGCTCAACTTTTCTGCTGTTTTGGCTACCACAATGTGATTTTTGTATTTTTTATTTTACCTTTATTTAACTAGGCAAGTCAGTTAAGAAGAAATTCTTATTTTCAATTACGGCCTAGGAACTGCCTGTTCAGGGGCAGAACGACAGATTTGTACCTTGTCAGCTCGGGGGTTTGAACTTGCAACCTTCCAGTTACTAGTCCAACGCTCTAACCACTAGGCTACCCTGCTGCCCGTGATCACTGGAAGCGAACCTGTGCAGATACTGTGTGAGTGCGAAGTGTTGCATCTCGCTCATCTCAATATCCTATTGATAACAGGCCCTGATTTACTGAAGTTGCGAGACAATGCAAGCCAAGGAATTGCGAGATACAGCATTCCATTGCGAGGTACAGCTTTTGATTGCCGATAGATAGGTCTAGTGCACGGTTCTGACTGCTTCCCTGATGGCCGACAGGCCTATGCTATTCTACTCCCCTCTCTCAGCTTTAGGCTAACTTTTCGTGCCAGCTTACAGCAGAATCTAACATCAATTCACTGCACTAGTACTTTGTTTATTATAATATGCAAACCATAACGCAAAATAAGCTGATTTTAATGCCGATTGCCACCAAAACATTATTACTTCACTTTTTTAAAAATCGGTCTCTCTCTCACGTCTCTCCTAAAGATAATCTATTACCTCAGCGAACTGATTGTGAGAATAGGGCTCCACCACCCTTGTCTCATGAATGTCATTACTGGTTAATAGTGCTGAGAGATTAACCAAAATGTTGGTTATTTTTCGGGGGGTTTTAAATGTCAGACATCCGTTAAATTATTTGAATTCCACTTCGTTCGTACTCAATGCCTACATTGCGCAATGTCTCTAGAGCAGTGGAGGCTCCTCAGATGAGGATGGGGAGGACCATCCTCCTCAGGGAATTTCATAAAAATAGTGAAACATTGTAAAAAGTTGTAATTTTTTATAAAACTACAGTACCAGTCAAAGTTTCATCATAGCGCTTGATGATTTTTGCAACTGCACTTTCAAAGTTCTTGAAATTTTCCAGATGACTGACCATGTCTTAAAGTAATGATGGACTGACATTTCTCTTTGCTTATTTTGAGCTGTTCTTCCCATAATATGGACTAATATGGTATTTTACCAAATAGGGTTTGTATACAGAAGATAGATGTATTGTGACAAGATAGGGCTGATTGGCTCAAACGCATTAAGGAAAGAAATTCCACAAATTAACTTTTAACAAGGCACACCTGTTAATTGAAATGCATACCTCATGAAGCTGTTTGAGAGAATGCCAAAAGTGTGCAAAGCCATCAAGGCAAAGGGTGGCTACTTTGAAGAATCTAAAGTATAAAAAAATGGTTACTACATGATTCCATATGTGGTATTTCGTTTTGATGTCTTCACTAATATTTTACAATGTAGAAAATAGTCAAAAGAAAGACAAATCCTGGGAATAAGAAGGTGTCCAAACTTTTGACTGGTACTGTAAATTTAAAAGTCTTGCATATCTTGCATATCATAATTTATTTCCACAATTAACTAATATGTGTAACAATGTCAGCAGTTCATACAAAGGATTGTTACTTATAACCAGGATTGGCATTACAACAATTACATTTTTAGCCTGAAGCTAATCAGAAGCTAGTTAGCTTCTTTACTGGCTAATCGTTAGTATTCAGCCAACCACGGTTTGTGGTCATCAGCTATCCTTTAGCTCAATACTCTATCGCCAGTTTTGTACGGCGCGGCTCGGACCTTTTTCTCTCCAAGTCCCCGGATTTCAACTGCTAACTCTGGACATTTATACCTGGATCTCGCAGCTAGCTAGCTGCTATCCGTGTGACTATCGGCATTCGTCGATTCCGGAGCAAACATAAATTATTTCGGAGCTAGCCAGCTGAAGAGTTCCATCAGTCACTCCTAGGCTACAATCACCTATCCGGACCCGTTTTACTGCCAACGCGGAGCCCCACCGGGCCTTCACAGCTGGACTGCAGACGTTGTCTGCCCGAGGGAGTTGTCTGGCTGGCTCCTCCGTCGCGGCGTTACCTGAACGCCCATCTGCGGTCCGCAAACCGTTAGCTGTCTTATCGGCTGCTATCTCAATAGACCTATCGGACAATATTTATTTATTTTATTTTGTATTTTTCTTGGACCTCTAACTATATCTATTGTTTTTTTTGTGTTTTTTTGCAAATTGGATTCGTCCCCTCTACCACACGGAACCCCACTAATCCTACCAACGGAAACGCACGAGGTGGCTAATAACAGACCTCCATCCTATGCTAGCTTGCTACCGATGGCCCGGCTAGCTGTCTAAATCGCCGTGACCCCAACCAACCTCACTACTCACTGGACCCTTTTGATCACTCGACTAAGCATGCCTCTCCTTAATGTCAATATGCCTTGCCCATTGCTGTTCTGGTTAGTGTTTATTGGCTTATTTCACTGTAGAGCCTCTAGTCATGCACACTATACCTTATCCAAACTATTGGTTCCACCACCCACACATGCGATGACATCTCCTGGTTTCAATGATGTTTCTAGAGACAATATCTTTCTCATCATCACTCAATACTTAGGTTTACCTCCACTGTATTCACATCCTTCCATACCTTTGTCTGTACATTATACCTTGAAGCTATTTTATCACCCCTAGAAACCTCCTTTTACTCTCTGTTACAGACATTCTAGACGACCAATTCTTATTGCTTTTAGCTGTACCCTTATACTACTCCTCCTCTGTTCCTCTGGCGATGTAGAGGTGAATCCAGGCCCTGCAGTGCCTAGCTCCACTCCTATTCCCAAGGCGCTCTCTTTTGATGACTTCTGTAACCGTAATAGCCTTGGGTTTCATGCATGGTAACATAGAAGCCTCCTCACTAAGTGTGTTTTATTCACTGCTTTAGCACACTCTGCCAACCCAGATGTTCTAGCTGTGTCTGAATCCTGGTTTAGGAAGACCACCAAAAATTCTGAAATTTTCATCCCAAACAACAACATTTTCCTGCAAAATAGAACTGCCAAAGGGGGCGGTGTTGCAATCTACTGCAAAGATAGCCTGCAGAGTTCTGTCCTACTATCCAGGTCTGTACCCAAACAATTTGAACTTCTACTTTTAAAAATCCACCACTCTAAAAACAAGTCTTTCACCATTGCCGCCTGCTATAGACCGTCTGCTACAATCTAAACTTGATGTCCTCAATCTCACACAAATTACACAAATTATCAATGAACCTACCAGGTACCTCCCCAAAGCCTTAAACACGGGCACCCTCATAGATATCATCCTAACCACTGTCAAACGCTCCCTGAAAAACTTCAGCGAGAAGGCCTTTCTAATCGACCTGGCCGGGGTATCCTGGAAGGATATTGATCTCATCCCGTCAGTAGAAGATGCCTGTTTTTTTTTAAACGCCTTCCTAACCATTTTAAATAAGCAAGCCCCATTCAAGAAATTTAGAACCAGGAACAGATATAGCCCTTGGTTCTCCCCAGACCTGACTGCCCTTAACCAACACAAAAACATCCTATGGCGTTCTGCATTAGCGTCGAACAGCCCCCGTGATATGCAGCTGTTCAAGGAAGCTAGAAACCATTAAACACAGCCAGTTAGAAAAGCCAAGGCTAGCTTTTGCAAGCAGAAATTTGCTTCCTGCAACACTAACTCAAAAAAGTTATGGGACACTGTAAAGTCCATGGAGAATAAGAGCACCTCCTCCCAGCTGCCCACTGCACGGAAGATAGGAAACACTGTCACCACTGATAAATCCACTATAATTGAGAATTTCAATAAGCATTTTTCTACGGCTGGCCATGCTTTCCACCTGGCTACTCCTACCCCGGTCAACAGCACTGCACCCCCCACAGCAACTCGCCCAAGCCTTCTCCATTTCTCCTTCTCCCAAATCCAGTCAGCTGATGTTCTGAAAGAGCTGCAAAATCTGGACCCCTACAAATCAGCCGGGCTAGACAATCTGGACCCTTTCTTTCTACAATTATCTGCCAAAATTATTGCCACCCCTATTACTAGCCTGTTCAACCTCTCTTTCGTGTCGTCTGAGATTCCCAAAGATTGGAAAGCAGCTGCGGTCATCCCCCTCTTCAAAGGGGGGATACTCTTGACCCAAACTGCTACAGACCTATATCTATCCTACCCTGCCTTTCTAAGGTCTTCGAAAGCAAAGTCAAAACACAGATTACCGACCATTTCGAATCTCACCATACCTTCTCTACTATGCAATCTGGTTTCAGAGCTGGTCATGGGTGCACCTCAGCCACGCTCAAGGTCCTAAACGATATCTGAACCGCCATCGATAAGATGGCGGTTCATTACTGCACATTACTGTGCAGCCGTATTCATTGATCTGGCCAAGGCTTTCGACTCTGTCAATCACCACATCCTCACCTGCGGACTCGACAGCCTTGGTTTCTCAAATGATTGCCTCGCCTGGTTCACCATGATGTCGCTCTTGCTGCTGGTGAGTCTCTGATCCATCTCTACGCAGACGACACCATTCTGTATACTTCTGGCCCTTCTTTGGACACTGTGTTAACAACCCTCCAGGCAAGCTTCAATGCCATACAACTCTCCTTCCGTGGCCTCCAACTGCTCTTAAATACAAGTAAAACTAAATGCATGCTCTTCAACCGATCGCTGCCTGCACCTGCCCGCCTGTCCAACATCACTACTCTGGACGGCTCTGACTTAGAATATGTGGACAACTGCAAATACCTAGGTGTCTGGTTAGACTGTAAACTCTCCTTCCAGACCCACATCAAACATCTCCAATCCAAAGTTAAATTTAGAATTGGCTTCCTATTTCGCAACAAAGCATCCTTCACTCATGCTGCCAAACATACCCTTGTAAAACTGACCATCCTACCAATCCTCGACTTCGGCGATGTCATTTACAAAATAGCCTCCAATACCCTACTCAACAAATTGGATGCAGTCTATTACAGTGCCATCCGTTTTGTCACCAAAGCCCCATACTCTACCCACCATTGCGACCTGTATGCTCTCGTTGGCTGGACCTCGCTTCATACTCGTTGCCAAACCCACTGGCTCCATGTCATCTACAAGACCCTGCTAGGTAAAGTCCCCCCTTATCTCAGCTCGCTGGTCACCATAGCATCACCCACCTGTAGCACGCGCTCCAGCAGGTACATCTCTCTGGTCACTCCCAAAACCAATTCTTTCTTTGGCCGCCTCTCCTTCCAGTTCTCTGCTGCCAATGACTGGGACGAACTACAAAAATCTCTGAAACTGGAAACACTTATCTCCCTCACTAGCTTTAAGCACCAACTGTCAGAGCAGCTCACAGATTACTGCACTTGTACATAGCCCACCTATAATTTAGCCCAAACAACTACCTCTTTCCCTACTGTATTTATTTTATTTATTTATTTTTTTGCTCCTTTGCACCCCATTATTTTTGTTTCTACTTTGCACATTCTTCCACTGCAAATCTACCATTCCAGTGTTTTACTTGCTATATTGTATTTACTTTGCCACCATGGCCTTTTTTTTGCCTTTACCTCCCTTATCTCACCTCATTTGCTCACATTGTATATAGACTTGTTTTTACTATATTATTGACTGTATGTTTGTTTTACTCCATGTGTAACTCTGTGTCGTTGTATGTGTCGAACTGCTTTGCTTTATCTTGGCCAGGTCGCAATTGTAAATGAGAACTTGTTCTCAACTTGCCTAGCTGGTTAAATAAAGGTGAAATAAAAGCAATTATTTTGGCAAGCAATTCTTGTGATTCATCCTATATTTTCCCTAACATCATTAACCCATAGCAACAGATGTGGGATACATACACACACTCATACACACTCCCCACCCTTCCCCCACAAACAACCACAAACTCAGATGTTCAACAGTTGTTCCGAGCCCAACTCAAGAGAAGACTTGATGTGCGAATGCATATACAGTTGTACCTGTATGAGAAGGCATGCAACATTGAGCAAGAATGGGGAGATTTGATTAACCAATGTCAAGTCCTAGCTGATGGAGCTCAGATACAACCCCTTCCCCTGAAACACACACATGCTGGTCTCCCGCTGTGACCATTTTCCCAAGCATCTCTGTGCAGTCAGACCATCTGATCATTTTGTGCCACCAGGGCCACAATAATTTGCCCCCACTCTGATTGTCAGAGTGTGACCAATTCCCCATGGGTTACTGCAGCTAGTGTCGCCAGCACTGCCACTACCTAGGTGGAATTGGAATTCCAACCATCTATACATACAAGGTCTTCAAGGTTCTCATTAGCAGCATTGAGAAATTCCATGTATATTATGCTCAAACATTTGGGGGCTTTGACTTTGTTGGACCAACCCCTGCCAGGCAGGCTCAGACTCTTGAGGGGGTGGTGCTGCTTTGATCGCATTTATCTTTCTGTTTTGGCTGTGTATAGCCTCACCAGGATCTTGACCTGACTGTGGTTCGGCGTCGTGAGCAACTTCATTGGGCTAATGCTCACCTCCGATGGCCACTGGTATGCTGGGGAAGTGTCTTCTTCACAGATGAATCCCGGTTTCAACTGTACCGGCCAGATGGCAGAGTGTGGCATTGTGTGGGTGAGCATTTTGCTGATGACAACATTGGTGGCAGTGGGGTTATGGTATGGGCAGGCATAAGCTACGGAAAGCAGACACAATTACATTTTTTCGATGTTAATTTGAATGCACAGAGATACCGTGACGAGATCCTGAGGCCCATTGTTGTGCCATTAATCTGACGCAATCACCTCATGTTTCAGCATGATAATGCACAGCCCCATGTTGCAATGATCTGTATACAATTCCAGGAATTTGAAAATGTCTCAGTTTTTACATGGCCTGCATACTCACTAGACATGTCACCCATTCAGCATGTTTGGGATGCTCTGGATTGACGTGTACAACAGCGCGTTCCAGTTCCTGCCAATATCCAGCAACTTCACACAGTCATTGAAGAGGAGTGGGACTACATTCCACAGGCCACAATCAACGGCCTGATCAACTCTATGCGAAGGCGATGTGTCGGGCTGCATGAGGCAAATGGTGATTACACCCGACACTGACTGGGTTTCTGATTCATGTCACAATTTTTTAAAGGTATCTGTGACCAACATATGCATATCTACATTGCCAGTCATGTGAAATCCATAGATATGGACTAATTTATTTATTTTCATTGGCTGGCTTCCTTATAAGAACTGTAATTCAGTAAAATCTTTGAAGTAGCTGCATTTATATTTTTTGTTCAATGTAGTTAGATTGCTAAAAACAAAGTGAAATTGATTGTATGATTGCATATTTGATTCATGAATGCACACATACATAGCTGTCTCTGAAAAATGTAGACATAAAACATTTCAAATGTAATGATATTGAACTCAAAAGATGACCAACGATTGAACAGAGCAGTACCTGAATTGATCTGTCTGGATCAAGTGCGATTTTGTGACTTGGCTAATATGCCTTATTTTTTTTGCTATGGTATCGTTTTGGTATCGAGTATCATGACGGTAAGGTTTGGTTTCGAAGGAAAAATTCTGGTATCGTAACACTAGAATATGGTACCACCAGATTCACATTCTAGTGAGATTCTTGAGTCCGGAGTATACTAAACTGTACTGTGTGTGTGTGTGTGTCCGGAGTATACTAAACTGTACTGTGTGTGTGTGTGTGTGTGTGTGTGTGTGTGTGTGTGTGTGTGTGTGTGTGTGTGTGTGTGTGTGTGTGTGTGTGTGTGTGTGTGTGTGTGTGTGTGTGTGTGTGTGTGTGTGTGTGTGTGTGTGTGTGTGTGTGTGTGTGTGTGTGTGTGTGTGTGTGTGTGTGTGTGTGTCAGAGAGAGACGAGAGACAAGGGTTCAGGGTTGAACTCAGAGGTATTTGGTGCAACAGTATGTAGAGGTTCTCTCCCTCTCTCTGTTACACATAATAATTTTTACTGAATTCAACTGTCATATAACTAAATTGAGGAGCAGAATGGATAGGGTTGAGGAATATAGGGGAAGGAGCGAGAGATGGAAGAAGGGTGGGAGGGAAGGAGGGAGAGAGAGAAGGGAAAGAGAGGGAAGGGGGTGTAGGAAGGGTGGGAGGGATGGGGGAAAGAGGGAGGGAGGAAGCGGGTTGGAGGGAGAAGGTAGGGAGGGCTGGGAAAGTAGTTTTGGCTCCAGAGAGCACAACAAGCTGAGACAGGAAGTAATTCAGTGTGAAACACACACCACACACACACATTGACTCACTGTAGGTGGAGAAATGTGCTGCATGTCTTTCTACAGTGTGTGTGTGTGTGTGTGTGTGTGTGTGTGTGTGTGTGTGTGTGTGTGTGTGTGTGTGTGTGTGTGTGTGTGTGTGTGTGTGTGTGTGTGTGTGTGTGTGTGTGTGTGTGTGTGTGGTATTAACTTGAGACTAGATTCTCAGCTCTTTCCCATTTTCTCAAATCAGATGTCCTTATTTGGGGACTGAACAACGTGAAATGTTGCTCTCTCACATTCCCTCTCTTTCCTCTCCCACACTCCTCCTCTTTCTCTGACACTTTTTTTCTCTTTTTCCTTCTCCTACAAGTTAGACTCCTCATATCAGTTCTGTTTCTCTCTGCAGAGGGAACGCAAATGAAAAAGGGATATAAGGAGGCAAAAGAGGGAGTGGAGAAAGAGAAATGTGAACATTGTCCCTTGCAGTTCGCAAAGTTAATCACAGACCTAACAACTTCCTGGGAATTCCCTCGGAGAAAGGAGGAAGAGAGAGAGAGAGATAGAGGAAGAGAGTGAAATAGATTAATTAAAGAGAGAGAAAGGAGAGAAAGCAAGAAAGATCGATGAAGTGAGACTGAGGAGGAAGAAAGAAACAAAGAGAGAAGAAAGAGAGTGGGAGAGTGAGAGAAGGAATGTAAATGCCATCCAGGACCTCTATACCAAGCGGTGTCAGAGGAAGGCCCTAAGAATTGCCAAAGACTCCAGCCACCCTAGTCATAGAATGTTCTCTCCAGCAAGCGGTACCAGTGCGCTAAGTCTAGGTCCAAAAGGCTTCTTAACAGCTTCTACCCCCAAACCATAAGACTGATGAACATACAATCAAATTGCCACATGGACTATTTACATTGACCTCCCCCTTTGTTTTTACACTGATGTTACTCACTGTTTATTATCTATGCATAATCATTTTACCCCTACCTACATGTACAAATTAACTCGACTAACCTGTACCAGTACCCCCTGTATATAGCCTCGTTATTTTATTGTATTACTTTTTGTTTTATTTTTTACTTTAGATTATTTAGTAAATATTTTCTTAACTCTATTTCTTGAACATTGGTTGGTTAAGGGCTTGTAAGCATTTCACGGTAAGGTCTACACCTTCGGCGCATGTGACAAATATATTTTTATTTTATTTGTAGTCTATTCATTCTTTCTGTCTGTTTGCAAAAATATGTTTTCCTATTGACACCCTTAAAGCAGTAAAATGCTTCAGGCGCCCTCCTCTAAAATACTGACAATGAAACGTAATATCTCTCTCTCACACACACACACAGTCCACAGTTGCCAGGCAAGGAGGGGTGAAAATACATGGAAGAGAGAGTAGGGCCAATCCAGTGGGGAGATCTTTTGAATTTCCCGTAAAGCATATTTGGGTTGTCTTGCTTTATTAAAACACAAAAAATATTGTTTCCAGATTAACAACCGTCTACCTGAAACAGGAAGTACTAAACTAGTCCTAAAATGTCTTAGAGTTAGGGACATACAAATGTGGGTGTTTCAGCCTAGGCTATGTCGACATGGTTTGGAAGAGTAGGCCTATGGAATGTTCATTCAGAAACTCAATTCACAAAGTCTGTCTCTCCTATGTTGAGATAAAAATTATAATTTGCCATGTGTCATTCCATTGACTCCGACTGTCTATCGAAATTCCTTGGGAAAACAGTGACAAAATGGTGCTAGAACAGAAAGAGAGAGTAGGCCAAAAGTGTGAAAGAAAAATGGCTTTGTAGTTGGGTTGTCTAAAAAACCTGAGTGGTGGAAAAACTTGCTTGACAAGAATTCAAAGGAGAGCAGAGCTAGGCCGATCTATTGCAGGATAGGTATAGGTATGCAGGACAGTCCAATGGGTACATGCCAAATGGCAACCCATTTCCTATATAGTGCACTACTTTTGACCAGAGCCAATAGGGATAGGTCAAAAGTATAGGGCAGGGGTCCCCAACTTGCGGTCTGCGGGTGATTTTATTTGGCCCATCAAGAGATATGTGACCATATATAAATGTAAGCAAGGTTTGAAATGGTTGTTTTAGGTAAATATTAATATTATGTTTGGGCGGTCTACAAATTGTAATTATGTTCCAGTCTCCTGACCCCCCCCCCCCCCCCCCACCCAACAACAAAATAAATTGTCCTGCAGCTAAATCTAGTTGATCCCTGGTACAGGGAATAGGGTTGACATGTAGCCTAGCCTATACCAGTCCTGTAGGGACATACCTACCTACAGCCTCTGGCCTGCAGTGTCTATAATAGTAAACTCTAAAGTCCACAAAGTAAGGATTTATCAATAAAATCAACTATGCTGCTATTATTTTATAATGAATGCAACTTGAACACGTGTGGTGGGGGGAAAACGAGAACTAAATGTAGGCTATAACTCTCTCTCACTCACTCACAAACAAACACGTTTAGAGCCACTAGGCTATATTACTAACCTCATCCCATTTGATAAACTTGCTCCCCCGTTTTAGTATGTCGTGAACCGACACCGGTTTGAGCTGCAGAGCGTGGACTCCTGGCTTCGCCCCGGCCATGGCTCCGGGTCAAAGCCGTGTGGCAACGCCTAAACTCCGGCTGCGGTGACCTGCCCTCTTCGGTGCCCCTTGGTCCTTGGGGCTAAATCCTTTTCCGGGGTGAGCTGTGACTTGCAACGCTGAAAGTTGCTGTATGAATTAGAAAATACGATAACTTGGTTCCTAATAGCCTAAGTTTGCGTATTCAACTATCCTAAGATAGTTTTAAACGTCACAAGTTGAGACGAGTCGAGTAGCTACGTTTAATATAGGTCAATATATAGTTTGTTCATGTCTCGTTTAATCGTGTTGTATGGCTGGATTAGATCCCTTCCTTAATTTCTTCCTTCCTTCCATCCGCCTATTAATGTCCCCCTCTCTTGCTTTCCTCGAACTTTCTCTTGTTCACACTCGTCCCCCCCGGATTCTTATCTTCTCTTTCTTCCTTCATGTTTTCTAGAAAGGGGGAGAGCAGAGGACAGACAGAGCGAGAGGAGGACGATAGGGAAAAACGGACGGGGAGTGTTCTCTCTCTCTATCTTTCTCTATCTTCTCTCCTTTTCAGTCAGACATTCAACGCGGTCATTCCATTTGGTATTTCTAGAGGCATGTTCTGTGCGTTGGGGACTTAATGCAGAAGTGTGACAAGAACGTTGGAGTTTGTAACGCTCTCAAACTGCCAGCTAACCCACATTTTTTGTTGTTGTGCAAAGTTATTTTCTCATGCATGCAGCCTCCTACAACACCTTTAAAGAATGTCAGCTATGTGCTGCATGTTCTAGGTTCAGTCTATACAGAACAGAGAAGTGTGTGTGCGCGCTTCTGAAACCTCACACACTTTCAGTCAAACAGCAAAAGAAAATCAGAAAACAATTTAATATAAATAAAAGACGTGCATGACTTCCTTTGTTAAATTATCCTGTTTGGTTTAGTTTTAAAGGGTTACAACTTGACTTGTAATGTGTGTTGGCATTTGTACGATCTGGTATAAAAGGGAATATCCACTCAACAACTGGTATCTTTTTAATTAGTCCGCTGTTGATACAGTCCCAAAAATGTTTTGCATTTCAGCAGTCAGGTCTTCCAGATATTGGATATTGTCACTGGCCACATCATCATGTTGATTTGTTTTGCTGATGAGTTTCCCCTTAAAGGGACATTTCACCTGTCACGACTTCCGCCGAAGTTGGTTCCTGTCCTTGTTCGGGCGGCGGTCCACTTTTCATTTTCCATTTGTCTTGTCTTCCCACACACCTGGTTTCAACTCCATAATGACATCTTGTGTATTTCACGCTCTGTTCCCCCAATGTCCTTGTCCGGAACTGTTTATTGTAAGTGCGTGTGCACGTATTTCTGGTGTGCGACGGGTTTCGCACCCATTGTATTGATTGTTCTGTTTACGGTGATTTTATTTATTAAACTGTGCCGTTGTAAAACAGTTTTGCTCTTCTGCGCCTGACTTCCCTGTCGCCAGTACGCACCCCTTACATCACCCTGGCTCTGCCACAGCATAATGTCATTACTACATCATCACAAATATAAACGCAACGTGCAACAATTTCAAGATTTTACTGAGATAGTTCGTATAAGAAAATCAGTCAATTTAAATAAATAAATTAAGCCCTAATCTATGGATTTCACATGACTGGGAATACATATTTTTTAAATATTTTTATTTTTATTTAACCTTTAACCAGGTAGGCTAATTGAGAACAAGTTCTCATTTGCAACTGCGACCTGGCCAAGATAAAGCAAAGCAGTTCGACACATACAACAACACATAGTTACACATGGAATAAACAAACATACAGTCAATAATACAGTAGAAAAAAAATATATATACAATATGTGCAAATGAGGTAGGATAAGGGAAGTAATTGCAATATAGCAATTTAACACTGGAATGGTAGATGTGCAAAAGATGAAAGTGCAAGTAGAGATACTGGGGTGCAAAGGAGCAACATAAATAAATACAGTAGGGGATGAGGCAGTTGGATGGGCTATATACAGTTGCACTGATCTGTGAGCTGCTCTGACAGCTGGTGCTTAAAGCTAGTGAGGGATATATGAGTCCCCAGCTTCAGTGATTTTCACAGTTTGTTCCAGTCATTGGCAGCAGAGAACTGGAAGGAAAGGCGGCCAAAGAAAGAATTGGTTTTGGGGGTGACCAGAGAGATATACCTGCTGGAGCGCGTGCTACAGGTGGGTGATGCTATGGTGACCAGCGAGCTGAGATAAGGGGGGACTTTACCTAGCAGGGTCTTGTAGATGACATGGAGCCAGTGGGTTTGTAAATGTTTTGTAAATGACATCGCCGAAGTCGAGGATTGGTAGGATGGTCAGTTTTACGAGGGTATGTTTGCCAGCATGAGTGAAGGATGCTTTGTTGCGAAATAGGAAGATGATTCTTGATTTAATTTTGGATTGGAGATGCTTAATGTGAGTCTGGAAGGAGAGTTTACAGTCTAACCAGACACCTAGGTATTTGTAGTTGTCCACATATTCTAAGTCAGAACTGTTCAGAGTAGTGATGCTGGACGGGCAGGCAGGTGTGGGCAGTGATCGGTTAAGGAGCATGCTTTTAGTTTTGCTTGCATTTAAGTGCAGTTGGAGGCCACGGAAGGAGAGTTGTATGGCATTGAAGCTCATCTGGAGGTTAGTTAACAGTGTCCAAAGAAGGGCCAGAGGTATACAGAATGGTGTCGTCTGCATAGAGGTGGATCAGAGAATCAACAATTTTGGCAGATAATTTTGCAGCTCTTTCAGAACATCAGCTATCTGGATCTGGGTGAAGGAGAATTGTGGGAGGCATGGTTGAGTTGCTGTGTGTGTGGGGGGGAGGGGAGGGGGGGGGGTTGAGTTTTGAGTTTGTGCTACAGGATGTAAATTTCTGCTTTAAAAAAGCTAAATTTTTATCTGTTGATCACAGATACCTTAAAAAATGTAGGGGTGTGGATCAGAAAACCAGTCATTATCTGGTGTGACCACCATTTGCCACATGCAGCGCGACACATCTCATTTGTATAGAGTTGATCAGGCTGTTGATTGTGGCCTGTGGAATGTTACCCCACTCCTCTTCAATGTCTGTGCAAAGTTGCTGGATAATGGCGGGAGCTGGAACACGCTGTCTTACACGTCGAGCCAGAACATCCCAAACATGATCAATGGGTGGCATGTCTGGTGACTATGCAGACCTTGGAAGAACTGGGACATTTTCAGCTTCCAGGAATTGCATACAGAGCCTTGCAACATGGGGCCATTTTTTTATTTTTTATTTATTTTACCTTTATTTAACCAGGCAAGTCAGTTAAGAACATATTTTTAACCATGCATTATCATGCTGAAACATGAGGTGATGGCGGCAGATGAATGGCACGTCAATGGGCCTCAGGCTCTCGTCACGGTATCTCTGTGCATTCAAATTGCCATTGATAAAATTATATTTTTTTCATGTTTGTAGCTTATGCCTGCCCATACCATAACCTCACCGCCACCATGGGGCACTCTGTTCACAAAGTTTGACATCAGCAAACCGCTCTCCCACACAATGCCATACACATCCTGTTCCATCTGCCCAGTACAGTTGAAACAGGGATTCATCTGTGAAGAGCACCCTTCTCCAGTGTGCCAGTGGCCATCGAAGGTGAGCATTTGCCCACTGAAGTCGGTTACGACACCGAACTGTAGTCAGGTCAAGAGAATGAAGAGCATGCAGATGAGATTCCCTGAGATGGTCTCTTGACAGTTTGTGCAGACATTCTTCAATTGTGCAAACCCACAGTTTCATCAGCTGTCCAGGTGGCTGGTCTCAGACGATCTACAGGTGAGGAAGCCAGATGTGGAGGTCCTGGGCTGGCAT
The DNA here is from genome assembly GCF_021184085.1 of Oncorhynchus gorbuscha. Lineage (NCBI taxonomy): Eukaryota > Metazoa > Chordata > Actinopteri > Salmoniformes > Salmonidae > Oncorhynchus > Oncorhynchus gorbuscha. The sequence goes on from NC_060197.1 coordinate 20,507,970, forward strand.
GGTTACATGTTATCTGTGGTCGTGAGGTTGGTTGGACATACTGCCAAATTCTCTAAAACGACATTGGAGGCAGTATATGGTGGAGAAATGAACATAAAATTATCTGGTAACAGCTCTAGTGGACATTCCTGCAATACGTTGGAGTGGGTTGGGGCAATTCTGTTTCTTTGTGTCATTTAGACAATGACGAGTCCAGTTAGCGCTAGTTTATGCTAACTTGCTAGCTAGCAACTAGCAGTAAATGCTAGCCATCTAGCTAGTTAGCATAAGCTGCTAGGAGTGCTAGCTAGCAACCTTACTACCAGATATTCTGAGGTAAAATACATTAAAAAGATAACGTAGCATAATTGCAGTTGTAAATGTTTCCGCTAGTGACTGATAGCGTTACAGTTAATGTTACTTCATGGCCTTTTAGCTATTTTACACAGCATTTTATGTTATATTACCAGATAGCTAGCTACATTGTTAAGAGAGAGCTTTTCAATTGGCATCTCTCCCCCTGTTTTCAGTCACAGGTGGGGACTGGAATAGGTGTGAGCAGTGCAGAAGGTGGTCTCATGAGTTATGCTCCAATATTACTGGGGATAGGTGTATTTATTTTGGCAGTTACCCCAGTACTTAAAAAAACAATGCCCCTTTTCTAAAAACAGCATTTCATAAAATAACTTTTAAAAAGTGTAAACCGTAGCTATTTATTTCCCTTTATAGTTTATTAATCTAAGAATGACCTTCCTCCACAAACCAATTGTTTCACAAACACAATTAGACATTGTTCTTAGGGGTGGGGCTAGTTACCCCCTAGTACTCTACATGTCCTAATAATTGTAAAGATTGCCCAGGTGTTTTAATCAGCATATGCTTACTTCGATTTTGGCCTTACGCCGATTAAGATAAGCAGAGTAAGGTGTTTACATGACTATTGCATAATCTGCCTAATGCCATAAGCAGTTTAATATCGAATTGTTAGTGTGAATGTACTCATAGTGTATATATATATTTTTCTTTTTCCAAACACTATCGTAGGTCACTGTGAGTGGTTGTGTAAGCTCCTTAAATCAGCACTCCTACTCTTGGATGCTTTATGAATATGGGCCCTTGAGTATTGTGTGATCTTAGGCATGAGCCCACTAATCCTTCCCTCTTTCTCTGTCTGTCTCCCTCCTGGAGGACCTGAGCCCATGGTCATGCTGCTGTTCCGACTGCAATTGTGGACCCTTGGCCGGATTTCAATGGGTGCAGGGATAGGCAAAAATCACAAAATACAATTACCAAATACAGATACAAAATACCATAAATATCAATGTATCAAAATAAACTTGAAAATATTGTGTTTTTGTATTTTAAAATATAATATACATATACAGTACTTTAATTAAATACATTACAAAATACATTTGCAAGTAGCCAGCCCAAACAGCAACAACATTCTCAGTAACGGTTACAAAAATGACTGTGACATGTTATTGTTTATCTACCTTAGTTGAGCAAGTCACTCTGGATAAGAGTGTCTGCTAAATTAGTAAAATATAAATGTATATAGTGCCTTCAGAAAGTATTCAGACCCCTTGACACTTTCCACATTTCGTTACGTTACAGCCTTATTCTAAAATGGATTAAATAATAAAAAATCTCTGAAATCTGCACACAATACCCCATAATGACAAAGCAAAAACAGGTTTTTAGAAATGTTTGCAAATGTATAAAAAAACAAAAACAGAACTACCTTTTTTACATAAGTATTCAGACCCTTTGCTATGAGACTCGAAATTGAGATCAAGTGCATCCTGTTTCCATTGATCATCCTTGAGATGTATCTACAACTTGATTGGAGTCCACCTGTGATAAATTAAATTGCTTGGACATGATTTGGAAAGGCACACACCTGTCTATAAGGTCCCACATTTGACAAGTGTAGGTCAGAGCAAAAACCAAGCCATGAGGTCAAAGGAATTGTCCGTAGAGTTCCAAGACAGGATTGTTCGAGGCACAGATCTGGGGAAGGGTATGAAACAATGTCTGTAGCATTGAAGGTGCCCAAGAACACATTGTTCTACATCATTTTTAAATGGGAGAAATTTGGAACCACCAAGACTCTTCCTAGAGCTGGCCGCCCGACCAAACTGAGCAATCAGGGGAGAAGGGCCTTGGTCAGGGAGGTGACCAAGAACCCGATGGCCACTCTGACAGAGGTCTAGAGTTCCTCTGCAGCACTCCACCAATCAGGCTTTTATGGTAGAGTGGCCAAATGGAAGCCACTCCTCAGTAAAAAGGTACATGACAGCCCGCTTGGAGTTTGCCAAAAGGCACCTAAAGACTCTCAGAACATGAGAAACAAGGTTCTCTGGTCTGATGAAACCAAGATTGAGCTCTTTGGCCTGAATGCCAAGCGACACATCTGGAGGAAACCTACGGAGAAGCATGGTGGTGGCAGCATCATACTGTGGGGATGTTTTTCAGCGGCAGGGACTGGGAGACTTGGCAGTTTCGAGCCAAAGATTAAGCAAAGTACAGAGAGATCCTTGATGAAACCCTGCTCCAGAGCGCTCAGGACTTCAGACTGGCCTCAGACCTCAGACTGGAAGGGTCACCTTCCAGGAGGACAACGATCCTAAGCACACAGCCAAGACAACGTAGGATTGGCTTCGGGACAAGTCTCAGAATGTCCTTGAGTGGCCCAGCCAGAGCCCAGACTTGAACCCTATTGAACATCTCTGGAGAGAACTAAAAATAGCTGTGCAGCAAAGCTCCCCATCTAACCTGACAGAGCTTGAGAGGATCTGCAGAGACAAGCATCATACCTAGGAAGACTCGAGGCTGTAATCTCTGCCAAAGGTCGTTCAACAAAGTATTGAGTAAAGGGTCTGAATACTTATGTAACTGTCATATTTCAGTTATTTATTTATGGCAAAAATGTCTATAAACCTGTTTTTGCTCTGTCATTTTGGGGTATTGTGTGTAGATGAGGTAAAACAATGCTGTAATGTAACAAAATGTGAAAAAAGGCAAGGGGTCTAACTACTTTCTGAACTTACTGTATGTGAAAATGAAAATATCAAAATTGACTGCAAATACTGGCATTTATTATTGGTCTTGTTTCAGGGTGGAGCTGTTCATTTTTACATTACATTTGAGTCATTTAGCAGACACTCTTTTCCAGAGCAACTTTTAATTTGTGTATCATAAGATAGCTACGTGAGACAACATATCACAATTGTATAAAGTACATTTTCCGTCAACAAACTATTTATCAACAATTGTACATATATACATATATTTAGTTAATTTGGCAGACTGTCTTATCGAACCATAATGCTATCAGACTTCAGATAACAATGGTATAGAAAAAGCACACACAAAAACAATTTATTCTAAATGTTCTAAATTTCCAGATAGCGGCTCTTTGGCTTGTAAACTATAGCAGAACCCTTTTTGATACAAAACACTAGGAACACCTTGCAAATATTAAGTTGCACCCCCTTTTGCCCTCAGAACAGCCTCACTTTGTTGGGGCATGGACTCTACAAGGTGCCGAAAGCATTCCAAAGAGATGCTTGCCATGTTGAGTCCAATGCTTCCCACAGTTGTGTCAAGTAGGCTGGATGTCCTTTGAGTGGTGGGCCATTCTTGATACACACGGAAAACTGTTGAGTGTGAAAAACACAGAAGCGTTGTAGTTTTTGACAGACTCAAACACGTGTGCCTGGCACCTACTACCATACTCCATTCAAAGGCACTCAAATATTTTGTCTTGCCCATTCACCCTCTGAATGGCACATATGTGCAATCCATGCCTCAATTGTCTCAAGGCTTAGAAATCATTCTTTAACCTGTCTCCTCCCCTTCATCTACACTGATTGAAGCAGATGTAATCAGTGACATCAATAAGGGATTATAACTTTCACCTGGATTCACCTGTTAAGTCTATGTCATGGAAAGAGCAGGTGTTCCTAATGATTTGTACACCAAGTGTATAACCCTTGTTTGAAGGGAACATGCTCATAAGATTCTAAATAGAACCTGTATGGTGGTATAAATAACCCTTTCCTAAGGTAAAAAATAAAGGGTTCCGTTATGGTTACGATCTTTTTTGGGGCTATATAGAACACTATATAGAACACTTTATGGTTCTTTGTAGATCATTTTGAAGAGCCAATGATGTAATATTAGGATAACATCAGATATTGCATGTGATGTGCTATATCTATTCTGGACAGGGGGCTAGCCATGCTGTTCTCCTCAAAATATTGGATTACTAACTTGAACCACAAGATCTTAGCTAAATAGCTAAATAGTAAAGCCAACCAAATATACACCCGAGCAAAGAAGAATTTTGTAAACGAATACTAGCCTCAACTAACATGAAAAGTACTTAGACATATTTCTCTGCTTAACAACGTCAGATACGGTCTAGCTATGATAAAGGCCAGAAGGCTCTGATGCTAGCTAGCAAACCAGCTATGTCAAATATTGAAGAGGCTAGCTAGCTAGCTCACCAGCACGTTGCTGTAGCTTTCCATTTATATGAATGTAATTGTAACAAATTTCATACATTTTTTTATGACATATCTTCCCTGTTGGCAATGCCTGACGATATATATTTCCACACTATGAGGTTGGAAAAATACTGTAAAATTGAAAATTATGACAATGCCCTTTTAGTTTGAGATCTGTTTGAAAAGGCCGCCTGGAATTTCAGCCCGATTTGGTGGGATGGTATTTTGACATAGACTAATAAGAACCTCTGCCAATAACAGCTAGTTTCCAGTTTTTCCCTCCCATTCAAACTACTCCCAAATAGTCCTAGCAAAATCTTTGCTTGAGGAATTGCTCTTTGCTTAGAAGCTATTTTTGTTTCTTTTGACAATTTAAATGTAAAACAATCACAGTAAGGTACTTAATTGCTCCCCAGAAAGGATTTGATATTGAGATAAAAGACCTTTCCAAATGGACTCCAATCCTGACACACCCACTTCATATCGCAATAACCCTCTCTCTCCTACCTTGAACAGTGCACCAGCGCCCTGACACACACCATAATGGCCTTCTCATACTTGGCAGAAAACATTAAAGGCTGGACACCTGTGGTGGCAAAAAAATAATTCTCTCTCTCTCTCTCTCTCTCTCTCTCTCTCTCTCTCTCTCTCTCTCTCTCTCTCTCTCAGCAGGTGTTCTGTTCACAAAGGAAGTATTAGGTAAGTATTTAGAGAGTATTTAAAAACTTGTTTTATTCTGTTTTCTCCTCCAATTATCTATATCTTGGGTCATAATATATTTGTATTTATTTATGATGTTTAAGAGTAAAGATTGGAAAAAAGAGAGGAGCGAGTGGGAAAGGAGAATGGTTAAAGGAAAAATGGAAAGAAGAGGGAGAGACGTATAAGGTAGTGTATTATGAAAGGCCCCCTTCCTTCTCGCTCTCCTACTTGCTCCCTCTCCTTTCACTGATATCCAGACATTTCTGACAACATCGCAACGATTCACAAAGACACACTCTGTCTGAGTGCACGTACACACACACACTCTTATTCTGGGTTGACTGCTACTATGCTACCTCCCGAGTGGCGCAGCAGTCTAAGGCACTGCATCTTAATGCTAGAGGTGTCACTACAGACCCTGGTTTGATTCCAGGATGTATCACATCCGGCCATGATTGGGAGTCCCATAGGGCTGTGCACAATTGGCCCAGAGCTGTCCGGGTTACGGTTTGGCCAGGGTAGGCCGTCATTGTAAATAAGAATATGTTCTTAACTGACTTGCCTAGTTAATGTCTTCATGTCTTTATTGAACCCACTGTGTAAACATTCACAGTGCAGGGTGAATAAAGTATGTGAACCCTTGGATTTTATAACTGTTGACCCTCTTTGGAAGCAATAACCTCAACCAAATGTGTTATGTCGTTGTGGATCAGACCTGCACACATTCAGGAGGAATTTTGGACCATTCCTCTTTACAAAACTGTTTCAGTTCAGCAATATTCTCGGAATGTCTGGTGGGAACTGCCCTCTTGAGGTCATGTTACAGCATCTCAATCGGGTTGAGGTCAGGACTCCAAAAGGCATGTTTTCTTCTGCTGAAGCGATTCTGTTGTTGATTTACTTCTGTGTTTTGGGTTGTCATCCTTTTGCATCACCCAACTACTGTTGAGCTTCAAATTGGCAGACAGATAAAGACATTTTGCAGGAGAATATTAGGCTAAACTGGGGAATTCATTTTTCTGTCGATGATAGCAAGCTGTCCAGGTACTGAGGCAGCAAAGCAGCCCCAAACCATGATGCTCCCTCCATCATACTTTACTTTTGTGCTGTGCTTTTTTTCTCCACACAGGGTTGTGTGTTCCTTCCAAACAACTCAACTGTATTTTCATCTGTCCAAAGAATATTTTGCCAGTAGAACATCCAGGTGCACTTTACAAACTACAGATGTGCAGCAATGGCTTCTTCCGTGGTGTCCTCCCATGAACACCGTTCTAGTTTAGTGTTTTACGTATCGTAGACTCGTCAACAGAGATAGCATGTTCTAGAGATTTCTGCAAGTCTTTAGCTGACACTCAATGATTCTTCTTACCCCCATTGAGCATTCTGCACTGTGCTCTTGCAGTCATTTTTGCAGGACGGCCACTCCTTGGGAGAGAAGCAACAGTGCTAAACATTCTCCATTTATAGACAATTTGTCTTACCATGGACTGATGAACATCAAGGCTATTAGAGATACTTTTGTAACCATTTCAAGCTTTTTGCTGGTCTTCTGAGATCTTTGTTTGAGGCATGGTTCATGTCAGGCAATGACTCTTGTGAATAGCAAACTCAATATTTTGAGTGTTTTTTTATAAGGCAAGGCAGCTCTAACCGACATCTCCAATCTCATCTCATTGATTGGACTCCAAGTTAGCTGACTCCTGACTCCAGTTAGCTTTTGGAGAAGTTATTAGCCTCGGGGTTCACATACAACATACACTGTGAATGTTTACATTATGTATTCAATATAGACAAGAAAAATACAATAATTTGAGTGTTATTAGTTTAAGCACACCATGTTTGTCTGTTGTTGTGACGTAGATGAGGATCAGATCAAGTTTGATGCCAATTTATACCGAAATCCAGGTAATTCCAAAGGGTTCACATACTTTTTCTTGCCACTGTATGTACACTACTGTTCAAAAGTTTGGGGTCACTTAGAAATGAACTTGTTTTTGAAAGAAAAGCAATTGTTTTGTCCATTAAAATAACAACAAATTGATCAGAAATGCAGTGTAGACATTGTTAATGTTGTAAATGACTATTGTAGCTGGACATTTTTTAACGAATATCTACATTTAAAAGGCATATTGATCATTAGAAAACCCTTGTGCAATTATGTTAGCACAGCTGAAAACGGTTATGCTTTTAAAGAAGCAATAAAACTGGCCTTCATTAGACTAGTTGAGTATCTGGATCATCAGCATTCGACTACAGGTTCAAAATAGCCAGAAACAAAGTACATTCTTCTGAAACTAGTCAGTCTATTCTTGTTCTGAGAAAGGAAGGCTATTCCATGTGAGAAATTGTCAAGAAACTGAAGATCTCGTACAACGCTGTGTACTACTCCCTTCACAGAACAGCGCAAACTGGCTCTGTCCAGAATAGAACGAGGAATGGGAGGCCCCGGTGCACAACTGAGCAAGAGGACAAGTACATTAGAGTGTCTAGTGTCAAGTCCTCAACTGGCAGATTTATTAAATAGTACCTGCAAACACCAGTCTCAACGTCAACAGTGAAGAGGCGACTCCGGGATGCTGACCTTCTATTTCAGCACTGTTTCATGCTGTTAGGATTATTTTGGATTATTTTGCTCTTCACTCGCAGTCACTTAGTAGCCTACTCCCGACTGGTCACGTTGTACAGCCCCATGTTAACAAAAATTATCTCTTTCTTATTCTCCTATTTTCTCGCTACATAAAAAAGGTTCTGTAGTTAGCCAGATACTTCCCACCTTTCTCTCAACTATACAGCTATGGCTTTTCCTATAACATCCATCCTTGTTTAGTGTTACTGAATCAAGCACTGTCTGTCAGATATATATTTTTTAAATCTTCTAATAGAAACACCATTATATTAACTTTTAACTTCTTGACGCTACCAATCCCTTTAGCGGGATAGTTGTTATCAACAACCGCTGAATTGCAGAGCGCCACATTCAAATAATATTACAAAAAATATTTATATTCATGAAATCACAAGTGCTTGACAGCAAAACACAATTTAGCATGTTGTTAATCCACCTGTCGTGTCAGATTTTGAAAATATGCTTTACAGCGAAAGCAATCCAAGCGTTTGTGTGAGTTTATCGATCACTAGACAAAACATTATGAACACCTAGCATCAAAGTAGCTTGGTCACGAAAATCAGAAAAGCAATAAAATTAATCGCTCACCTTTGATGATCTTCGGATGTTTTCACTCACGAGACTCCCAGTTACACAATAAATGTTCCTTTTGTTCCATAAAGATTATTTTTATATCCAAACTACCTCAGTTTGTTTGGCGCGTTATGTTCAGAAATCCACAGGCTCGAGCGGTCACGACAACGCAGACGAAAATTACAAATAGTATCCGTAATGTCCACAGAAACATGTCAAACGTTTTTTATTATCAATCCTCAGGTTGTTTTGAAAATATATAATCGATAATATATCAACCGGCACCGTCTTTTTCAGTAGAAGAGGGAGAGGCTTCCCAAGCTCTGTTGCACAAGCAAAACTCATGCGAACACCTGACGCGATGTTATCTTTCTCGCTCATGTTTCAAAATAAAAGCCTGAAACTATGTCTAAAGACTGTTGACACCTTGAGGAAGCCGTAGGAAAAGGAATCTGGTTGATTTGATTTTCCTCAGGTTTTCGTCTGCAATATCAGTTCTGTTATACTCACAGACAATATTTTGACAGTTTTGGAAACTTTAGAGTGTGTTCTATCCTAATCTGTCAATTATATGCATATTCTAGCATCTGTGCCCGAGAAATAGGCCATTTACTTTGGGGAAATTATTTTTCCAAAAATAAAAATAGTGCCCCCTAGCTGAAAGAGGTTAAAGGAAGAACCACTGTACACAACCTTCATTATGTAGCACTATATTGGATCACTTCAATATGGTATCACAATATCAGATTAAATGGTGAACTATATAAGGACCAGACAGAGAGCAAAGTCCTGTAGGACTGAGCTCAGGGCAGTCATAGTTACAATATCCCTCCGTCCCCTCTCAGGGAAGCGGAGGCAACACCCAGCACAGCAGTTCTGACCTCATTGGCGGGGACAACAATGGCTCGATAGTACCTAGTAAAAAAGTTATAGTTGATGCCCACCTGGCCGAGGCGCAAATGTCATTGAGGGGAACTCCTCGGGGCAGTGCCCACAATGCAGCTACTCCTCTAGTAGAATGTACCACTACAGCAGATGGCAGATACCGGCTGACCAGCCGATACGATGCAGGAATAGTGTCCATAATCCAATGTGAGAGTCTTTGTATCGATAGGCTCTGGCCAGAACTAATGTAACAAAACTATAGTAAACCCAGCTATATACTGAAACCCTCAGTGTAATAGATCTGAGATGTGAGTTACCAGGCGAAACTAGGATAGTTACTGTCTTAACTGTAAGTACAACAGAAAACTAGTAACCACAGCTACACAATGTGCAAGGCCACATCGTAATAGCTGAAAAGTGAGTTTTCAAGGGAAACTAGAATGGTCACTGGATACTAGCATAATTACTGTATGTAGCCTACTGTAAGTACTGCAACAGAAAAACTATAGTAAACCCAGCTACACACTATGTGAAAAAAACTACATTGTAATCAGTGTCCAATTAAGGGATAGTTACTGTCTGTACTGTAAAGTAGTGCAACACTGAAACCATCAGTGAAATAGAGATGAGATGTGAGTTTCCAAGGGAAACTATGATAGTTACTGTCTGTACTCTAAAATAGTGTAACAAAAACTATCGCAACCCAGCACCTGTGAAAAAACACCAGTGTAATCTCACTATTGTTGGGCTAATATAAACTCAGCCTAATACTGAAAAATGAAGCCAACTGTCACACAGTAGAGATCTTTTTATTCTCTATGGTTGGTTGATCAGGGTGTGACTCGGGTGGGACACTCTATGTTCTGTGTTTCTATGTTTTGGCTGGGTATGGTTCTCAATCAGGGGCAGCTGTCTATCGTTGTCTCTGATTGGGAATCATATTTAGGCAGCCTTTTTTCCTTTTGTATTTTGTGGATAGTTGTCTTTGTTTAGTGGCCTGTATAGACCTAGTAAGCTTCATGTTCGTTTTTGTTGTTTCTTGTTTTGTTGGCAACATTGATAATAAAGAGAAATGTACGCTCCCTACGCTGCACCTTGGTCTGGTCATTTCCACGACGATGGCGATCGTGACACATACAGTGTTATATTACTGTGGCTATAGTATACACTGCACAATACTGTACGATAGTATAGAATAGGACCTACAGTATCAGCCTTAGTCTCATATACTTTCTGAAGGAGAAGAGAGATGAATGGCTGTATCTTTTCCGTATGAAAGAAATTCATCCAAGAGTGTAATATACTGTTTATAGTAAACACTGTGCAATAGTAAAGATTACTACGGGCCCAGTATCAGCCTTTCTTTGTCTCATACACTATCTGAAATGATGAAGAGGCAACATGAATGGCTGTAACCTTTCCTTGTGGTAAAATAATGAAGCCAACATTGTAATATACTATGTAAACCCTGTGCAATACTGTATAATAGTAAAGATTACTATGGACCTACAGTATCAGCTTTTGTCTCATACACTATCTGAAATGGAGAGGTGACATGAATGGCTGTACATTTTTCTTATGGAAAATAATTTAGCCAACAGTGTAAACTGCCTGACTGTGAATTGGCAGGGCATTCTACCTCACGCACGTTTCTGTCAGGATTTGGCCAGGGTTGTTCCGGTTTTTGGTCACTAGATGCCCCCATTGTGCCTTTTGACCTTTTTTTTCCCCTTGATCCCCATTATTATTTGCACCTGTGCCTCGTTTCCCCTGATTGTATTTAAACCCTTTGTTTTCCTCAGTTCTTTGCTCTGTGTTTGTATGTTAGCACCCAGCCCTAGTACTCTGTGAACTCTTGTTGATCCCGGTGGACTCTCTTGTGGAATTCTGTTTTTTTGTTCTTGTTTGTTTGTTTTTGAGTATCTTTTGAGGCTTTTTGTGCTTTACCTTCCACCTTGTGGATTTACCTTTTTTGTCTTGGAGGATTACCTTTGTTTTTGTGGAATTCCTTTTGAGGTTGTGGAGTTACATGTTTTCCTGAAGAACTTCACTTTTTACTTCATTAAATACACCGTCTCAAGTACTGCTGTGTCTGCCTCATCTTCTGGGTTCTGCCGACTATTCGTGGCTCAGTTGGTTAAGTGACTGTTTCTCACTCCGGAGACCCGGGTTCGTAACCGGGTCCTGACAGTTTCTAGGTTATGTCTTGCTTTATACATTTGTTATTTCAACAAAAACATTACTAATCTTTCTTAAACTTAAATACCAAACTTGTTTTTGCATGGAGTCCACGATGCCATTTGCTTTTAACAGTAGGACTGCTATTTCTTGTCCTGGAATCCCGCTTGACTGACAGGTTAAAGTCTGCTTGAAAGAGCCTCTAACCTAGCTAAACTGCTAATGTTAGCCATCAAGCTAATGCAGTTATCCCCAGATGAGTTTTCCAATGGAGCCCTCTGTCTGGAGAAGTAAATGAATGGTTCCAGCGCTGTAGGAGCTCTATCTACAATGCTTTGTTTCGGAACAAACTGGATCACTGAGAATTCCAATGCGGCAATCGTATGCTTAAGAGATAAAAGTAACAAGTAATTAAAGAGGAGCAGTAAAAAATAACAATATATACAGGGGGTGCCAGTACAGAGTCAATGTGCGGGGGAACCGGTTAGTTGAGGTAGTATGTACATGTAGGTGGAGTTAATTAAAGTGACTATGCGTAGATGACAACAGAGAGTGGCAGTGGTGTGGAGAGGGGGGGGGGGTGGCAATGTGAATTGTCTGGGTAGCTATTTGACTAGATGTTCAGGAGTCTTATGGCTAGGGGGTAGAAGCTGTTTAGAAGCCTTTTGGACCAAGGTGTGGCTCTCCGGTACTGCTTGCCATGTGGTAGCAGAGAGAACAGTCTATGACAAGGGTGGCTGGAGTCTTTGACATTTTTTAGGGCCTTCCTCTGACACCGCCTGGTATAGAGATCCTGGATGACAGGAAGCTTGGCCCCAGTGATGTACTGGGCCATTCGCACTACCCTCTGTAGTGCCTTGCGGTTGGAGGCCAAGCAGTTGCCTTACCAGACAGTGATGCTCTCAATGGTGCAGCTGTAAAACCTTTTGAGGATCTAAGGACCCATGTCAAATATATTTAAACTCCTGAGGGTGAATAGGTTTTTATCGTGCCCGCTTCATGACTGTCATGGTGTGCTTGGACCATGTTAGTTTGTTGGTGATATGGACACCAAGGAACTTGAAGCTCTCAACCTGCTCCACTGCAGCACCATCAATGAGAATAGGGGTGTGCTCGGTCCTCTTTTTCCTGAAGTCCACAATCATCTCCTTTGTCTTGATTACGTTGAGGGAGAGGTTGTTGTCCTGGCACCACACGGCCAGGTCTCTGACCTCCTCCCTATAGACTGTCTCGTTGTTGTCGGTGATCAAGCCTACCAAATGTAATGATGGTGTTGGAGTCGTGCCTGGCCGTGCAGTCAAACAGGGAGTAAACAGGGAGTACAGAAAGGTGCTGAGCATGCACCCCTGAGGGGCCCCTGTGTTGAGGATCAGCGTGGCGGATCTATTGTTACCTACCCTTACCACCTAGGGGCGGCCCGCCAGGAAGTCCAGGATCCAGTTGCAGAGGGAGGGGTATTTAATCCCAGTTGAAGTAATATGGCTTCATCTGCCTCACCTAAAACCCATTATGGTGCTATAGACCACCAAGTGCTAACAGTCAGTATCTAGATAATGTGTGAAATGCTTGATAATGTATGTGTAATCAACAGAGGTATATTTTCTGGGTGATTTTTAAATAGTGACTGGCTATAATCAGGCTTGCCCACTAGAGAAAGCTTTAAACTGTAACTAGTGCCTGCAACCTGGTTCAGGTTATCAGTCAACCTACCAGGGTAGTTACCATCACCACAGGAATGAGATCATCAACATGTATTGATCACATTACTAATGCTGCAGAAATGTGCTTTAAAGCAGTATCCAAATCCATTGGATGTAGTGATCACAATATTGTAGCCATATCTATCTAGACAACGAATGTTATAAAGGCTGGCCTAATGTAGTGTAGGCCTAATATAGTGTATAAGAGGTCATACAATACATGTTGTAGTGATTCCTATGTTGATGGAAAGAATATTTGTTAGTGTGTAACAAGGAGCAACCAGACGCTGCACTTGACACATTTATGAAATTGCTTATTCCAGTTACTAATAAGCATGCACCCATTAAGAAAATGACTGTAAAATCTGTTAAATCCCTGTTCAACCAATTGAATGGTTGAGAGGGATGATGCAAAAGGAATGTCAAAGTCTTGCTGCACAACTGATTAGCAAACATACTGCAAATTGAGAAATCATGTGACTAAACTGAATAAAAAGAAGAAACTATACTATAAAACAGAGATGAATGTTAGTAAAAAACCTTTTGGAGCACCTTAAATAAAAATGTGGGACAAAAAGGTAATATCGGCTCAATCATTCATTGAATCAGATGGCTCATTCATCACAAAACCCACTGATATTGCCAATTACTTTAATTATTTTTTAATTGGCAAGGTTAACAAACCTTAGGCGTGACATGCCAACAACAAATGCTGACACAACACATCCAAGTATAACCGATCAAATTATGAAAGACAAGCGTTGTAATTCTGAATTCTGTTAAGTGAGTGTGGAAGAAGTGAAAAAAGTTTTGTTGTCTACTAGAAAGCGTGTGCCCTCACGCCTGGAGGGAAGTCATAACCCAAGAATAGTAAAGCCCCCTTTACTGGCTCATATAGCCGACCAATCAGCCTGTTACCAACCCCTAGTAATATTTTTTGGGGAAAAATGGTTTAACCAGATACAATGGTATTTTACTATTAACAAACTGACAACAGACTTTCAACACACTTATAGGTAAGGGAAGACCCCCATGAAATGGACAAAAATGAATGGCAACTTATTGCCATTGGGCGAAACATATACACAATCGCAAATACCACTCAAATGGACGGCAGTTCATCCAAACCTTATGGCAAGTGGCATAAGGCGAAGACTTTCAGCACGCTTCTAGGGAAGGACATTCAACAAGCACAGCACTTACACAAATACATGACTAATGATTGGCTGAGAGAAATTGATAAAAATATTGTGGGAGCTGTTCTGTTAGACTTCAGTGCGGCTTTTGGCATTATGGATAATGGAAAAACTTGCGTTATGGCTTTACACCCCCTGCTATATTGTGGATAAAGAGTTACCTGTCTTACAGAACACAGAAGGTGTTCTTTAATGGAAGCCTCTCCAAAATAATCCAGGTAGAATCAGGAATTCCCCAGGGCAGCTGTCTAGGCTCCTTACTTTATTCAACCTTTACTAACAACATGCCACTGGCTTGTGTCGATGTATGCAGATGACTCAACACTATACATGTCAGCTGCTATAGCGACTGAAATGACTGAACTCTTAAAGAGCTGCAGTTTGTTTCAGAATGGGTGGCAAGGAATAAGTTAGTCTAAAATTATTTCTAAAACTAAAAGCATTGTATTTGAGACATCATTCACTAAACCGCAAACCTCAACTAAATCTTGTAATGAATAATGTGGAAGTTGAGGACACTAAACTGCTTGGAATAACCCTGGATTGTAAACTGTCAAAACATATTGATAAAACAGTAGCTAACATGGGGAGAAGTCTGTCCATAATAAAGTGCTGCTCTGCCTTCTTAACAACACTATCAACAAGGCAGGTCTTACAGGTTCTAGTTTTGACGCACCTGGACTACTGTTCAGTCATGTAGTCAGGTGCCACAAAGAGGGACCTCTGAAAATTCCAATTGGTTCAGAACAAGGCAGCACAGCTTGCCCTTAAATGTGCATGAGCTAACATTAATAATATGCATGTAAATCTCTCATGGCTGAAAGTGGAGGAGAGATTGACTTCATCACTACTTGTTATTGTAAAAAGTGTTGACATGGTGAATGCACCGAGGTGTCTGTTTTTAAACTACTTGCACACAGCTCAGAAACCTATGCATACCCCACAAGACATGCCACCAGAGGTCTCTTCATAATCCCCAAGTCAAGAACAGACTATGGGAGGTGCACAGTACAACATAGAGCTATGGCTACATGGAACTCTATTCCACATCAGGTAACTGATGCAAGCAGATTAAAACAACAGATAAAAATACACTTTATGGAACATCGGGGACTGTGAAGAGACACACAAGATGCGCAATTTACACACACGTGCACATGGATGTTGTGCTGTAAATATGTGGTAGTGGAATAGTGGCCTGAGGGATCACACTAAATGTATTGGGTAAAGTGTTATGAAATTGAATGTCATGGATTTATTTTTATTTTTATATAACTGCCTTAATGTGGCTGGAAGAATGCCAAGGCAGCAGCTAACGGGAAACTTTAATATATACAAATGACAGATGCCCCTATCTAACTGCTAGCTGGCTGGTGGATACATTTTTAGTAACAAAAGCGTGACACCCAATGCTGTCACATGTGGACCGTGCATCCTGTGCACTAACTTCAAGTTTCTCTGGATTAGAGCATCTGTTAAAAATATAATGTAAATGTCTCTCCAGACAAAATGTATATGGTTACCTGAATGAATAAAATGGCATAAAAATAACCCTGAAGATCTTTATTTATTTTTTAATGCTGACCCTGCATTAATGAATCTGTCTCTCTACCCTCCCTCACCCTATCTCTTCCTCCAGCCCACACCAGTTCTTCTGCTAAAGGAGGGGACTGATAAATCTCAGGGCGTCCCCCAGCTGATCAGCAACATCAATGCCTGTCAGCTCATCGCCTAGGCCGTCCGTACGACCCTGGGGCCTCGCGGCATGGACAAACTCATAGTGGATGGCAGAGGTGAGGACGAGGGAGATGATAGGGGAGATATGGGTAGGAGAGCGGAGGGTAAAGACACAAAGGATATCTGTACCCCCTGGCGCCTCACAGCGTGGATGGCAGAGGTTAATACTATCCTCCTATGATGATGTTTTAGGGAGCGGTTGTATTCATTAGTGCACATTAACTTGTTATGGCTGCAGGGGCACTACTGAGTAGCTTGGATGAAAAGGTGCCCATTGTAAACGGCCAGCTCCTCCGTCTCAGTTGCTAATATATGTATATTATTATTAGTATTGGATAGAAAACACTCTAAAGTTTCCAAAACTGTCGAAATATTGTCTGTGAGTATAACAGAACTGATATTGCAGGCGAAACCCTGAGGAAAATCAAAACAGGAAGTGGCTTCTATTTTGAAAACTCCATGTTCCATAGCCTCGCTTTGCTGGATTTAAAGGGATATGAACCAGGTTTCTTTTTCTATCGCTTCCTCAAGGTGTCAACAGTATTCAGACATAGTTTCAGGCTTTTATTTTGAAAAATGAACAAGAACGATAACATCGCGTCAAGTGGTCACATGAGTTTTGCTCGCGCAACAGAGTTTAGATAGGTATTGCTTTTCCCTCTCCTACTGTGAAAGACATTTGCGGTTGATATATTATTGATTATATATTTTAAAAACAACCTGAGGATTGATTATAAAAAACGTTTGACATTATGTGGACATTATGGAAACTATTTGGAATTTGTCTGCATTGTCGTGACCTCTCTTTCCTGTGGATTTCTGAACATAACGCGACAAACAAACAGAGGTATTTTGGATCTAAAAATAATCTTTATGGAACAAAAGGAACATTTGTTGTGTAACTGGGAGTCTCGTGAGTGAAAACATACGAAGATCATCAAAGGTAAACAATTAATTTGATTGCTTTTCTGATTTTAGTGACTGAGCTACCTGACGCTAAGTGTACTTAATGTTTTATCGTGCGATCCATAAATTTACACAAACGCTTGGATTGCTTTTGCTGTAAAGCATAATTTCAAAATCTGACACGACAGGTGGATTAACAAAAGGCTAAAATGTGTTTTCCTATATTGCACTTGTGATTTCATGAATATAAATATTTATAGTAATATTTATTGTATGTAGCTCTATGCTATTCAGCGGTTGTTGATGACACTTATCCCGATATCGGGATTGCAGCCATAACAAGTTTTTAAGGCAGACAGTGGTCAACAGAATAGATCAAGGGGTGCTTGCTCCCCCTCCACCCAGAAAAGACATGGCAGTAAAACAGATGGCCTTTTCTTTGTAATGTCTTATAGGCAAAGATCAGAGGTTTATTAATAATTTATGTTTCTGTACAGCAAAAATTGAAAACATTCTTATGTAATGTGTCTCTTAGGCATAGCCACCATCTCCAATGATGGGGCGACCATCCTGAAGCTGCTGGATGTGGTTCACCCTGCAGCCAAGACCCTGGTGGACATCGCACATTCTCAGGATGCTGAAGTACTGTTTGTGTGTGTCTTGTTTAACCTCTTGAAGCTAGGGGGCACTATTTTTTTTTTTGGAAAAATAACGTTCCCAAAGTAAACTGCCTATTTCTCAGGACCAAATGCTAGAATATGCATATAATTGACGCTTGGGATAGAAAACACTCTAAAGTTTCCAAAACTGTAAAAATATAAACAGAACTGATATTGCAGGCGAAATCCAGATTTGTTCTCTTATTTTGAAACCCCTGTCTTTCTATGCATCCCTATTGCCCATTGAAAGGGATATCAACCAGATTCCCTTTTCTGTGGCTTCCCTAAGGTGTCTATAGCATTTAGACATAGTTTCAGGCCTTTATTTTGAAGAATTAGCGTAAACGTCCACATTGCGTAAGTGGTCAGTTGTTGGCTCACAGTGTGATTCTTGCGCTAAACAGAGAGGTAGACATTTTTCCTCCCGGTCCTAGTGAAAAGCCAACTGTCCCGGTTGATATATTATCGAAAAGATATTTGAAAAACACCTTGAGGATTGATCATAAAAAACATTTGCCATGTTTCTGTCGATATTAT
The DNA here is from genome assembly GCF_021184085.1 of Oncorhynchus gorbuscha. Lineage (NCBI taxonomy): Eukaryota > Metazoa > Chordata > Actinopteri > Salmoniformes > Salmonidae > Oncorhynchus > Oncorhynchus gorbuscha. Next base: position 20,526,162 of record NC_060197.1, read on the forward strand.
GGATATAATTTGGAATTTTTGTCTGCTTTGTCGTGACCGCTATTTCCGGTGGATTCCTAGGCATAATGCATCAAACTAACGGAGGTATTTGGATATAATATCTTTATGGAACAAAAGGAACATTTGCTGTCTAACTGGGAGTCTCGTGAGTGAAAACATCCGAAGCTCATCAAAGGTAATCTATTAATTTGATTGCTTTTCTGGTTTTCCAAGAGGTTAAGTCTGTCTTCTGTCTGTGAAAGCGTGTGTGATTTCTTCTTTATCCATCTCTCTCTGTGTGCTCTCTCTCCCTCTTTCCCTGTGCTCTCTATGAGCTCTCTTTCATTTTTGTATACCTGTTCTAGTGTTAGTCTATTCACACTCCCTCCTTCCATCTCGCTATTAAAAAAAAATATATATATATATATATATATATATATATATATATATATTTATTTTTTACTCTAGGTGGATGATGGTACTACATCAGTGACCTTGCTAGCAGTTGAGTTTCTAAAGCAGTTGAAGCCGTACATGGAGGAGGGTCTCCATCCTCAGACCATTATCAGGGCCTTTCGCAATGCTACGCACCTGGCCGTCAAGAAGATCAAAGACATATCTCTCACCGTCAAGAAGGACGACAAGAATTGAGTTTGAGTGTGTTGTTGCTGGTGTGTGTGTGTGTAAGAGGGAGAGATCTTCATTAACATCAATAAGGATGACAAGCATTAAGCTGGAGGGTCGGTCATCACTCTCATTTTCCTCTCTTCTAACTATCCTCTCACACTCCCTATAAATCCTCCCTCCAACCTCTGTATGTATGTTTTTCTGAGGGGATGGAATAAAGCGGAAGACAAGTTCTGTTGGGCATCAATGCACATTGAAGAATAAAGTCTTCATCTTATTTTTCTTCTTCTAGAGAACAGAGGGAACTCCTTGTGAAGTGTGCAGCCACAGCCATGAACTCCAAGCTGATTGCAGGGCAGAAATGTATTTTTATTTTTAACAAAAACAAGGTGATGCAATTAGCTTTACAGATTATTTGTGTACAACTAAACGGGCACTTACAAAATTACACTAATTGGCCCAAAGGGGGCACTATAGTAATCAACTGAAATTCCAGACCCGGGAGAGGCTATACGTACAACTCTGGTGCTCATATTTATGACGTACAGTACCAGCCAAAGGTTTGTACTATTTTATACATTGATCCTGGATTAAATAAGTTCAGGAGTCAAAATGTGCTTAACAAGTTGCATGGACTCTGTGTGCAATAATAGTGTTTAACATAATTATTTTTATGACTACCTCAACTCTGTACCCCACACATACAATGATCTGTAAGGTCCCTCAGCTGAGCAGTGAATTTCAAACACAGATTCAACTACAAAGACCAGGGAGGTTTGCCAAGGCCTCGCATAGACATTTATGGTTCCAACCTCCGTGTTTCGACTGGTCTAATGTCCATTGCTCGTGTTTCTTGGCCCAAGCAAGTCTACTCTTATTAGTAGTGTCCTTTAGTAGTGGTTTCTTCGCAGCAATTCGACCATGAAGGCCTGATTCGCGCAGTCTCCTCTGAACAGTTGATGTTGATGTCCGTTACTTGAACTCTGAAGCATTTATTTGGGCTGCAAATGCTGAGGCTGGTAACTCTAATGTACTTATCCTCTGCACCAGAGATAACTCTGGGTCTTTCTTTCCTGTGGTGGTCCTCAGGAGAGCCAGTTTCATTATAGCGCTTGAAGGTTTTTGCGACTGCACATGAAGAAATGTTCAAAGTTATTGAAAGTGTCCGTATTGACTGACGACGGACTCTAATTTCTCTTTGCTTATTTGAGCGGTTTTTGCCGTAATATGAACTTAGCCCTATTTGGTAAAGGACCATCTTCTGTACACCACCCCTACCTTGTCACAACACAACTGATTTGGCTCAAATGCATTAATAAGGAACAAAATTGCACACTAACTTTTTACAAGGCACATCTGCAGAGGGGAAGAAGGACAACCTGTGCAGCAAGCAGACACACAAGGTAGCCCACAAGTGATGGTACTCCCCTGTGGTACACATCAGGATCTACCAACAACCAACCGTGGAACAAACAAACATGAGGATCACCTGGGTGATCCTCCTCCTCATGGTTGGTAGACACTGATGTTCCTCGTCTCCCACAGGTCTGGTGTTTGGTCCCCCCTGGGTGATCCTCCTCCTCATGGTTGTTTGTTCCACGGTTAGTTGTTGATAGACCCTGATGTTCCTTGTCTCCCACAGGACCTACTTGACAGTGCCGATGATCCTCCACTGCTGGCGGAGCTGTGTGGTGCTACATCCGCCGGGAGGACCGTTGAGAATATTCCTTGCCGTTAAGCAAGGTAGGGTTAGCAACCTGTTTGGTGGAAACGAGGGAACAAACAAGGCCCAGACCCGTCTGGCCATGGTGCACTCAACAAACAGGTGATCGATATTTTCAGTGTCAGTGCATCCGTGGGGGCAGCTTTCTGTACGTGCTATGTGCCGTCTATACATTAATTCCATAATGGGGAGGCAACCATGAACAGCCATCCATGAGACGTCTTTCTGTTTGTTTGTGATGCCGTGGTGTTTGACGTTTAACCATAGCTGTTAGTTGTACGGCTGATCTGGCTCTCAGGTGGGCAATGGTGTTCTTGGAGCAGATGTGGGCCATGATGTCCTTGTACTTTCAGGATGCCTGCCCAGCCTGCCCAGCCGTTAGGACACAGTGTGGTCGATGGTGCTGAGTCTGAGGGTTCTGAGGATGGGGGTGGCAAAGTACTGTTCTAAGTAGCTGGCTTTCCTGTCTGTCTTGTGGATGTTGGTGACCAAGTTGGATAGTCCCTTTGCCCTACTGATGTTATGGATGTCTGGGACCCCTTCCCCCGGTTCTCACCTGCTGTTTACATGGTGCTGCGCTTGAGTCGCTCCATCTGGCTCCCCCAGACAAACGTAAACATCATGCATTCTATCTTTTTGCTGGTCGCTCTGTCTGGGAGAAACACTCTGCTTAGGTACAGGGGAATGGGGAGAATGATGGCCTTCAGGACCAGGAGAGGGGCGGCAGGGTAGCCTAGTGGTTAGAGCGTTGAACTAGTAATCAAAGGTTGCAAGTTCAAATCCCCGAGCTGACAAGGTACAAATCTGTCATTCTGCCCCTGAACAGGTAGTTAACCCACTGTTCCTAGGCCATCATTGAAAATAAGAATTTGCTCTTAACTGACTTGCCTAGTTAAATAAAAGTAAAAAAAAAAAGCATGTGTGGATTGTGAGTCTTCCCTTTCAATATTGATGAGATATTAGTTTGTAGCTCACACAGTTCTGGTTTTACAGACGATTACGTGATGTCTTTGTTGTCCGGATCCTCTCATGTGTACAAAAAGGTCTCTTTCACAAGCCCCATGTTATGGAAAAGGCACAAACGTTATATTGGCAGATTACGCTGCAGCCACAACGGTAAGTCTCTAGCATAAACACATAGGGAGATATTCAATATACAAAATGACATCACCATGTGACGCATGGGTGCGTAAATCGACTCTAGGGGGTTTTAAGTCATGGATAAAATTCACTGCAAAATACTTGTCTCAAATATATTAGCATAACTACACAGAACTGTCCCAGTGAACAAGCAACAAGCCTCTGCCCACTGGGTTAACAAAGCGCTCTTTGCAATGTACGCTTGGTAGCTGTCTCTCCGGTTGGAGTTATCTTATCACACTGCATCAACCACTGTATTATATCGACTGTCTGAAAGAGTCTTCAGCAAAATGTGACCCTTTGTCTGGGTACAGGTTGGTTGTTTTAGATAACATTCCACTCCTTGCCACACCATTTGCCAAAAATATTAGCCTTTCGGTAATCTCAACTTTCAATATGCAGCAGTGATGTGCAGTTCACGAACAATTCGTTCTTTTTAAATCACTCTTTTTACAGACTCAAGAGTCATGATGTTTTTCTGAGTGACTCATTTCATTTTAAGCTTACTGAATGCGCAAATATATATACAGTACCAGTCAAAAGTTTGGACACACCTACTCGTTCCAGGGGTTTTCTTTATTTTCAATATTTTCTACATTGTAGTGAAGAAATCAAAACTATGAAATAACACATATGGAATCAAAAATTGTTAACAAATCAAAATATATTTCATATTTAAGATTCTTCAAAGTAGCCACCCTTTGCCTTGATGACAGCTTTGCACACTGTTGGCACTCTCTCAACCAGCTTAACCTGGAATGCTTTTCTTTCACTCTGCGGTCCAATTCATCCCAAACCATCTCAGTCGGGTTAAGGTTGGGTGATTGTGGAGGCCAGGTCATCTGATGCAGCACTCCATCACTCTCCTTCTTGGTAAAATATCTCTTACACAGCCTGGAGGTGTGTTGGGTCATTGTCCTGTTGAAAAAACAAATGACAGTCCCATGCTCTCATTCAACACCATAGAAGTCTCATTCAAATTTGGTTGACATATAGTAGAACCCCTAGGCAGTGCAACATCATTAATATCTCAAGGGGATTTCATTGGGGACTCTGGTGAATACATACAAAGCTCAGATTTCTCACTTCCTGTTTTGATTTCAACTCAGGATTTTGCCTGCCATATGAGTTATGTTATAATCACAGACATCATTCGAACAGTTTTAGAAACTTTAGAGTGTTTTCTATCCAGTACTAATAATAATATGCATATATTAGCAACTGAGACTGAGGCGCAGGCCATTTACTTTGGGCAACTTATTCATCCAAGCTACTCTATACTGCCCCCACAGCCATAAGAAGTAAATATGGTTTCTACTGATAATTGAGATGTACAAACTATGGAATAAGGGAACGATTAGCGGATAAGAGATAAGAGGCAATGCAGTAATTTTGATTAAGACATTAATGAACGAGCTAAGACGGACATAGTTAATATAACTATTTGTTCAGCACTTTTGAAATGTACATTAACAGAATTCAGAACATAGGCTGTTCTTACAGTATTCTCCCTGTACACCAAGTCCGAACACTAGGATAAATAAAGGGGGCATATAAGCAGACAATAAATGCTCATACAATATTCGATGATGACATTTATCTAAAATCAGTTATAGGCTACATGTGCACCACCAAGTTAGAAAGGTAGACTAAGTTATGAGGGGGAAAAGGACCAAATTATTAGGGTGAGGCACATGGGCTACTAAAAGCTTTTTACACACCATACACTTAGTATTACATTCTTAACTACAGTATGTGAAAGATGGCGCCGGAGAAGATGGCTGCCGTTTTATTGGCTCTTAACCAACCATGCTATTTTGTTTGTTTTTTCGCATTGTTTGTAACTTATTTTGTACATAATGTTGCTGCTACCACCTCTTATGACCGAAAAGATCTTCTGGACATCAGAACAGCGATTACTCACCTCGAATTGGATGAATAATTTTTCTTTAATGAGTTGGACAGGTAGGATATACTCCAAACACCCGAACAGGCCCCCATCCCCGTCATTCGCTGGAGAAAGAAACAGAGATTTCGTGAGGTTCAGGCGACAAGTGGCTAATCTGCCTTTGCCGTCTGTACTGTTAGCCAACGTTCAATAGCTGGAAAATTAATGGGACGAACTGAAAGCACATATATAAAAACTGTAATATCTTCTGTTTCACAGAGTCGTGGCTGAACAACGACATTAATAACATACAGCTGGTGGGTTATACACTCTATCGGCAGGATAGAACAGCAGCCTCTGGTAAGACATGGGGCGGGGGCCTATGTATATTTGTAAACAACAGCTGGTGCATGATGTCTAAGGAAGTCTCAAGGTTTTGCTAGCCTGAGGTAGAGTATCTCATGATAAGCTGTAGACCACACTATCTATCTTGAGAGTTTTCATCTGTATTTTCCATAGCTGTCTACATACCACCACAGACCGATGCTGGAACTAAAACCGCACTCAATGAGCTGTATACCACCATAAGCAAACAGGAAAATGCTCATCCAGAGGCAGCACTCCAAGTGGGCTGGGACTTTAATCCAGGGAAACTTAATTCTGTTTTACCTAATTTCTATCAGCATGTTAAATGTGCAACCAGAGGGAAAAAAACTCTTAATTTACTCCACACACAGAGACGTGTACAAAGCTCTCCCTCGCCCTCCATTTGGCAAATCTGACCATAATTCTATCCTCCTGATTCCTGCTTACAAGCAAAAATTAAAGCAGGAAGCACCAGTGACTCAGTCTATAAAAAAGTGGTTAGATGAAGCAGATGCTAAACTACAGGACTGTTTGTTCCGGGAATCTTCCGATGGCATTGAGGAGTACACCACAATAGTCACTGGCTTCATCAAAAAGTGCATCGATGACGTTGGCCCCACAGTGACTGTACGTACATACCCCAACCAGAAGAAAATGGATGACAGGCAACATTCACACTGAGCTAAAGGGTAGAGCTGCCACTTTCAAGGAGCGGAAGATTATAAGAAATCTCGCTATGCCATCCGACGAACCATAAAACAGGCAAAGACTACAAAGGGAAGCACAGCTGAGAGCTGCCCAGTGTCACGAGCCTACCAGACGAGCTAAAAAACTTCTATGCTCGCGTCGATTCAAGTAACACTGAAACATGCATTAGAGCATCAACTATTCCGGACGACTGTGTGATCACGCTCTCCGCAGCCGATGCGAGTAAGACCTTTAAACAAGTCAACATTCACAGGGCCGCAGGGCCAGACGGATTACCAGGACCTGTACTCCGAGCATGCGCTGACCAAGTGTCAAGTGTCTTCACTGACATTTTCAACCTCTCCCTGTCTGAGTCTGTAATACCAACATGTTTCAAGCAGACCACCATAGTCCCTGTTCCCAATAACATCAAGGTAACCTGCCTAAATGACGACAGACCCGTAGCACTCACATCTGTAGCCATGAAATGCTTTGAAAGACTGGTCGTGGCTCAAATCAACACCATTATCCCAGAAACCCTAGACCCACTTACTTCCGGCGCCGACAGAGATGGCCGCCTCGCTTCGCGTTCCTAGGAAACTATGCAGTTTTTTTTAACGTGTTATTTCTTACATTAGTACCCCAGGTTATCTTAGGTTTCATTACATACAGTCGAGAAGAACTACTGAATATAAGATCAGCGTCAACTCACCATCAGTACGACCAAGAATATGTTTTCCGCGACGCGGATCCTGTGTTCTGCCTTTACAAACAGGACAACGGAATGGATCGCATGCAGCGACCCAAGAAAACGACTCCGAAAACGAGGGAAACGTAGCGGTCTTCTGGTCAGACTCCGAACAAGGGCAAATCGCGCACCACTCCCCAGCATTCTTCTTGCCAATGTCCAGTCTCTTGACAACAAGGTTGACGAAATCCGAGCAAGGGTAGCATTCCAGAGAGACATCAGAGACTGCAACGTTCTCTGCTTCACGGAAACATGGCTTACTGGGAGGACGCTATCCGATGCGGTGCAGCCAACGGGTTTCTCCATGCATCGCGCCGACAGAAACAAACATCTTTCTGGTAAGAAGAGTGGCGGGGGCGTATGCCTCATGACTAACGAGACATGGTGTGATGAAGGAAACATACAGGAACTCAAATCCTTCTGTTCACCTGATTTAGAATTCCTCACAATCAAATGTAGACCGCATTATCTTCCAAGAGAATTCTCTTCGATTATAATCACAGCTGTATATATAAATCCCCCAAGCAGACACATCGATGGCTCTGAACAAACTTTATTTAACTCTTTGCAAACTGGAAACCATTTATCCGGAGGCTGAATTCATTGTAGCTGGGGATTTTAACAAAGCTAATCTGAAAACAAGACTCCCTAAATTTTATCAGCATATCGATTGCGCAACCAGGGGTGGTAAAACCTTGGATCATTGTTACTCTAACTTCCGCGACGCATATAAGGCCCTACCGCGCCCCCCTTTCGGAAAAGCTGACCACGACTCCATTTTGTCGATCCCTGCCTACAGGCAGAAACTCAAACAAGAGGCTCCCACGCTGAGGTCTGTCCAACGCTGGTCAGACCAAGCTGACTCCACACTCCAAGACTGCTTCCATCACGTGGACTGGGACATGTTTCGTATTGCGTCAGATAAAAATATTGACGAATACGCTGATTCGGTGTGCGAGTTCATTAGAACGTGCGTCGAAGATGTCGTTCCCATAGCAACGATAAAAACATTCCCTAACCAGAAACCGTGGATTGATGGCAGCATTCGCATGGAACTGAAAGCGCGAACCACTGCTTTTAATCAGGGCAAGGTGTCTGGCAAACATGACTGAATACAAACAGTGCAGCTATTCCCTCCGCAAGGCTATTAAACAAGCTAAGCGTCAGTACAGAGACAAAGTGGAATCTCAATTTAACGGCTCAGACACAAGAGGCAAGTGGCAGGGTCTACAGTCAATCACGGACTACAAGAAGAAACCCAGCCCAGTCACGGACCAGGATGTCTTGCTCCCAGGCAGACTAAATAACTTTTTTGCCCGCTTTGAGGACAATACAGTGCCACTGACACGGCCTGCAACGAAAACATGCGGTCTCTCCTTCACTGCAGCCGAGGTGAGTAAGACATTTAAACGTGTTAACCCTCGCAAGGCTGCAGGCCCAGACGGCATCCCCAGCCGCGCCCTCAGAGCATGCGCAGACCAGCTGGCCGGTGTGTTTACGGACATATTTAATCAATCCCTATACCAGTCTGCTGTTCCCACATGCTTCAAGAGGGCCACCATTGTTCCTGTTCCCAAGAAAGCTAACTGAGCTAAACGACTACCGCCCCGTAGCACTCACTTCCGTCATCATGAAGAGCTTTGAGAGACTAGTCAAGGACCATATCACCTCCACCCTATCTGACACCCTAGAGCCACTCCAATTTGCTTACCGCCCAAATAGGTCCACAGACGATGCAATCTCAACCACACTGCACACTGCCCTAACCCACCTGGACAAGAGGAATACCTATGTGAGAATGCTGTTCATCGACTACAGCTCGGCATTCAACACCATAGTACCCTCCAAGCTCGTCATCAAGCTCGAGACCCTGGGTCTCGACCCCACCCTGTGCAACTGGGTACTGGACTTCCTGACGGGCCGCCCCCCAGGTGGTGAGGGTAGGCAACAACATCTCCTCCCCGCTGATCCTCAACACGGGGGCCCCACAAGGGTGCGTTCTGAGCCCTCTCCTGTACTCCCTGTTCACCCACGACTGCGTGGCCACGCACGCCTCCAACTCAATCATCAAGTTTGCGGATGACACAACAGTGGTAGGCTTGATTACCAACAACGATGAGACGGCCTACAGGGAGGAGGTGAGGGCCCTCGGAGTGTGGTGTCAGGAAAATAACCTCACACTCAACGTCAACAAAACTAAGGAGATGATTGTGGACTTCAGGAAACAGCAGAGGGAACACCCCCCTATCCACATCGATGGAACAGTAGTGGAGAGGGTAGCAAGTTTTAAGTTCCTCGGCATACACATCACAGACAAACTGAATTGGTCCACTCACACTGACAGCGTCGTGAAGAAGGCGCAGCAGCGCCTCTTCAACCTCAGGAGTCTGAAGAAATTCAGCTTGTCACCAAAAGCACTCACAAACTTCTACAGATGCACAATCGAGAGCATCCTGGCGGGCTGCATCACCGCCTGGTACGGCAACTGCTCCGCCCTCAACCGTAATGCTCTCCAGAGGGTAGTGAGGTCTGCACAACGCATCACCGGGGGCAAACTACCTGCCCTCCAGGACACCTACACCACCCGATGTTACAGGAAGGCCATAAAGATCATCAAGGACATCAACCACCCGAACCACTGCCTGTTCACCCCGCTATCATCCAGAAGGCGAGGTCAGTACAGGTGCATCAAAGCTGGGACAGAGAGACTGAAAAACAGCTTCTATCTCAAGGCCATCAGACTGTTAAACAGCCACCACTAACATTGAGTGGTTGCTGCCAACACACTGTCATTGACACTGACCCAACTCCAGCCACTTTAATAATGGGAATTGATGGGAAATGATTTAAATATATCACTAGCCACTTTAAACAATGCTACCTTATATAATGTTACTTACCCTACATTATTCATCTCATATGCATACGTATATACTGTACTCTACATCATTGACTGCATCCTTATGTAATACATGTATCACTAGCCACTTTAACTATGCCACTTTGTTTACTTTGTCTACATACTCATCTCATATGTATATACTGTACTCGATACCATCTACTGTATGCTGCTCTGTACCATCACTCATTCATATATCCTTATGTACATATTCTTTATCCCCTTACACTGTGTATAAGACAGTAGTTTTGGAATTGTTAGTTAGATTACTTGTTGGTTATCACTGCATTGTCGGAACTAGAAGCACAAGCATTTCGCTACACTCGCATTAACATCTGCTAACCATGTGTATGTGACAAATAAAATTTGATTTGATTTGATTTGCATACCGCCCCGACAGATCCACAGATGATGCCATCTCTATTGCACTCCACACTGCCCTTTCACACTTGGACAAAAGGAACACCTATGTGAGAATGCTATTCATTGACTACAGCTCAGCGTTCAACACCATAGTGCCCTCAAAGCTCATCAATAAGCTAAGGACCTAAACACCTCCCTCTGCAACTGGATCCTGGTCTTCCTGACGGGCCGCCCCCAGGTGGTAAGGGTAGGTAACAATCCACCACACTGCTCCTCAACACTGTGGCCCATAAGGGGTGTGTGCTCAGTCCCCTCCTATACTCCTTGTTCACTCATGACTGCACGGCCAGGCACGCATCCAACACCATCATTAAGTCTGCCAATGACACAACAGTGGTAGGCCTGATCACCAACAACAATGAGACAGCCTATAGGGAGGAGGTCAGAGACCTGACCGTGTGGTGCAAGGACAACAACCTCTCCCTCAACGTGATCAAGACAAAGGAGATGATTGTAAACTACAGTAAAAGGAGAACCGAGCACGCCCCCATTCTCATCGACGGGGCTGTAGTGAAGCTGGTTGAGAGCTTCAAGTTCCTTGGCGTACATATCACCAACAAACTAACATGGTCCAAGCACACCAAGACAGACATGAAGAGGGAACAACAAAAGCTACCCCCCCCCCCAGGAGACTGAGAAGATTTGGCATGGGTCCTCAGATCCCCAAAAGGGTTTACAGCTGCACCATTGAGAGCATCCTGACAGGTTGCATCCCTGCCTGGTATGGCAACTGCTCGGCCTCCCATCAGTCTATTCTTGTTCTAAGAAATGAAGGCTAAACCGTGCGAGAAATTGCCATGAAACTTAAGATCTCGTACAACGCTGTGTACCACTCCCTTCACAGAACAGCGCAAACGGGCGCTAACCAGAATATAAAGAGAAGTGGGAGGCCCCGATGCACAACTGAGCAAGAGGACAAGTACATTAGTGTCTAGTTTGAGAAACAGACGCCTCACAAGTCCTCAACTGGCAGCTTCATTAAATTGTACCTGCAAAACAGAAGTCTCAACGTCAACAGTGAAGAGGCGACTCCGGGATGCTGGCCTTCTAGGCAGAGTTGCAAAGAAAAAGCCATATCTCAGACTGGCCAATAAAAATAAAAGATTAAGATGGGCAAAAGAACACCGAGATGGGACAGAGGAAGATTAGAAAAAAGTGTTATGGACAGACAAATCTAAGTTTGAGGTGTTCGGATCACAAAGAAGAACATTTGTGAGACACAGAAAAAATGAAAAGATGCTGGAGGAGTGCTTGACACCATCTGTCAAGCATGGTAGTTGCAATGTGATGGTCTGGGGGTGCTTTGGTGGTGGTGAAGTGGGACATTTGTACAGGGTCCAAAAGGCACTCACACATCTGAGCAATCTTATTTGTAGGTGCATGGCAAACAACTGAACACGATGAAGGAAAACGGAAGCCGAACACTGCTCTTGGTAATATCACTGATCTTTAATAGGCTTACGTATCGGCCTCACGGCCTTCGTCAAAAGCTCTGATGAAGGCCGTGAGGCCGATACATAAGCTTATTAAAGATCAGTGATACGACCAAGAGTAGTGTGCGGTTTCCTTTTTCCTACATTTGTACATAGTAAAAGGGATCTTGAAGAAGGAAGGCTATCACTCCATTTTACAACACCATACCATACCCTGTGGACAGCGCTTAATTGGAGCCAATTTCCTCCTACAAACAGGAGAATGACCCAAAGCACAGCACCAAACTATGCAATAACTATTTAAGGAAGAACTAGTCAGCTGGTATTCTGTCTATAATGGAGTGGCCAGTACAGTCACTGGATCTCAAGCCTATTGAGCTGTGGCCCATCTTCGGATGGGGCCACAGTGTCTCCTGACCCCTCCTGTCTCAGCCTCCAGTATTTATGCTGCACTAGTTTGTGTCGGGGGGCTAGGGTCAGTTTGTTACATCTGGAGTACTTCTCCTGTCTTATCCGGTGTCCTGTATGAATTGTAGTATACTCTCTCTAATTCTCTCTCTCGGAGGACCTGAGCCCTAGGACCATGCCTCAGGACTACCTGGCATGATGACTCCTTGCTGTCCCCAGTCCACCTGGCGGTGCTGCTGCTCCAGTTTCAACTATTCTGCCTGCGGCTATGGAACCCTGACCTGTTCACCGGATGTGCTACCTGTCCCAGACCTGCTGTTTTCAACTCAATACTCAATCTCAACTCAACTCAATACTCAATTTCAATACTCTTAATACTCTTAATGATCGGCTATGAAAAGCCAACTGACATCTGATGTGCTGACTTGCTGCACCCTCGACAACTACTGTGATTATTATTATTTGACCATGCTGGTCATTTATGAACATTTGAACATCTTGGCCATGTTCTGTTATAATCTCCACCCGGCACAGCCAGAAAAGGACTGGCCACCCCTCATAGCATGATTCCTCTCTAGGTTTCTTCCTAGGTTTTGGCCTTTCTAGGGAGTTTTTTCCTAGCCATCGTGCTTCTACACCTGCATTGCTTGCTGTTTGGGGTTTTAGGCTGGGTTTCTGTACAGCACTTTGAGATATCAGCTGATGTAAGAAGGGCTATATAAATACATTTGATTTATTTTATTTGTGGGAGCAGCTTGACCGTATGGTACGTAAGAAGTGTCCATCAATCCAATCCAATTTATGGGAGGTGCTTCCGGAAGCATGGGTGAAATCTCTTAAGATTACTTAAACAAATTGACAACTAGAATACCAAAGGTCTGCAAGGCTGTAATTGTTGCAAATGGAGGATTCTTTGACGAAAGCAAAGTTTGAAGGACACAATTATTATTTCAATTAAAAATCCTTATTTATAACCTTGTCAACATCTTGACTATATATATTTCCTATTCCATTTGCAACTCAGTTCATGTATGTTTTCATTGAAAACAAAGACATTTCTATCTGACCTCAATCTTTTGAACGGTAGCATATATATATATATATATATATATATATATATCGATTGATTCTTGAAGAATATAACTTATAAATGCCTCATGAGCTTAGTTCAACTGTCACACTCCATGAGAACCCAAAATATAAACTTGTTTTACTCCAATGTTTGCAAACATTGTAAATGTAAACAAACACTGTATTAGCCTCATAACATGGTTAACAACAATTTTTATGATGGATGTATATCATGGATGTAAAAATTGTTGGGTTAACCATGTTATGAGGCAGTCCTTACATCCATAGCTCTGTCTATTAATCTGAGAGTGGTTACATTTCTCCAGGCACATCCCTCAGCTTTTTACCAAAACAGAGTTGGGACAACCGTTTTATTATTGTTTCATGGATTTGCCCTTTAAACAGCTGCATATTAGCAAGACATCAAAGTGTCACCAACTAAAAGGTAAACAATAGGCCTGTAGCAAATGCAGCATATGGCATTCATTTTTCACATGTAAATAGCACTTTTCAGTAGTGCTCAAAGCATGCCATTCCATGAGCACAGCATTTATTTTTCAACTTCAATCAATGAGTCAATTTGAGTAGAGTAGGGCTGGCTAATAAGTCCTTATTTTTGGGGTCATGCTCAGGTAAAACTATTTGGTTAATCTATACTTCCATATTTCCAAGTCCTATTCTTGAAGATCAAGGGGTATAACATGCATTGGAATGACTGGAATTCTGATAGACTTTGGTTTCTAATGTAAATATATAATTAAATCGTATTATTATATGTAGTAGAAAGCAATTGGGTTAGAAGAAGCCTACAAAACCAACCCATAAAGTAAAATGTAACATCCATATATGGCCAGCTATGTAAACTTTAACGTTGATTTATCCTGCAATAGATGTTGTTCAATTGGTAACATACATCGATGTCTTCTTCTAATGCAGGGGTGTCAAACATACGGCCCGCGGGCCGGAACCGGCCCCCTAGGAAGTTCGATCAGGCCCGCAGGATAATTTGAAAGTGGAAAAAATGCATAAAAGACATGGAATTAATATTTTTAATTCGCTGCAATTCATGGATTATCCGCTAAGGGGCGCACTCTTTCCATCAGAGTAGAAGACAAGCCGCATCACTGAGACAGACTGAAAACAGCAGATGGTATCAATGCGCCATCCGCTGCTTGTTACGACGTTGTTAATACCTTGGTCTCTACCTCTCCGCTACACCCTCATTAGCCAAAATGTTGTTATCCAAACGGAGAAAAGTAGATAAGGAGTGTAGAATTTTCAAAGAAAAATGGACCACATCCTATTTATTTACAGAGATGCACGGAAAACCTTTGTGCTTGGTGTGTTTGCAACAAGTTTCGGTATTGAAGGAATATAATATTCGACGCCACTACGAGACTCATCACAGCGAAAAATATGACGGCTTGCAAGGACAACTGAGAAGAGATAAGATTAACGAATTGCTGGCGGGTCTGAGGAAACAGCAGTCAACTTTCATCCAGAGCCGAGAAGTCAGTGAAGCAGCGGTAAAAGCCAGCTACCTAATTGCTAGCGAAATAGCATTAGCATCGAAGCCGTATTCCGACGGTGACTTTGTTAAACGATGCATGATGAAGGCGGCTGAACTTGTATGTCCCGAGAAACGACAAGCTTTTGCCAATATTAGCCTGACGAGGAATACTATAGCAGAGAGGATTTCGGAACTATCGGCAGATGTAGACAGCCAATTGAAACAGAGAGTCAAGTCATTTATTGCATTTTCCGTGGCAATTGACGAGAGCACTGACATCACAGACGTGGCCCAACTGGCCATATTTATTCGAGGAGTTGATAATATGAGACATTGACTATATATATTGACTATATTGACTGCATTACTATATTTTTCAGTACCAATTAAAGTTTTGTGCCTTTGTACAATCAGTGGGATCAGTTGCAATGCATATTTGTGAATGATAAAAGTAAATTGCACATTTGTCTAAGGAAATATGAGGTGTTTCATGAAATGTTTTGTAAAAGGATAGTTCATTAAATTTCAATATTTTCCTAATGTTCTTGTGCTTCTTTACACCAAAACAAAGGAAAGACATGATATTTTGGTTATTTATAGCAGAGTATGGTATAATTTTAATGGTCCGGCCCACTTGACATCTCCCTAGGCCGTATGTGGCCCACGATGCGAAATGAGTTTGACACCCCTGTTCTAATGCCTCTTAAGGGGGAAAGTAATTTAAAAGTAACGTAATGTAATCAGATTACGTTACCGAGTTTGGGTAATCCAAAAGGTACGTTACTGATTACAATTTTTGGACATGTAAGAGTAACGGATTACACTTAGAAAGTAACAAACCCAACCCTGTCAGCACCCCTACTTCCCAAGGCTATGGAAATTGAGCTTCCCAGGAAAATGTTGTCTGAGGTTGCAACAGTAACAAAGGAAGGGGGGCTTATCGACGGTTCTGAGTATACAGTTGGACAATCGGTACCACGTGACCGTTTTCCTGGCTCGCCTTTGTGGCACAAATCGTGATTTTCGAGTTTCTCTATGGACAATAATGGGAGAAAACTGACAAAGACGCATATTTACGAGGCTTAAACGGATGTATTCTACTGTCTTGTGGTGTGGTTCTTTCGCATTTCCGGGAAGATAGGAGACGCCGCCGTTGTTTTTAGGACGGGTTTTGTTTATCACATCTCAATTTGGTTGGTGAGTAGTTTATTGGTAAGTCGCTAAGTTAATTGCTGTGCCTGTTTATTTTTATTCAGAATGCTCGTATTGTTCGTTTTGCTTGACAGTTGAATATCAAAACAAAGCTAAGTAGGTAACTATAAAGGATATAACGTTAATGATTTTCAGAAAACACACTTTGCATTGTCCGTTAGCTAGCTAACAACGTTGTTTACTCTGCTAGCCAACAACGTGTTATTTTTTTAATACTAGCATTGCTTTGAACTAGAGCTATCTACTGTGTCACAAGCAACAACTGTTTAGTAACAGGCTGGTATACTTTTGTTTCTATTCCAATATTCAACAAATAAAGCCCATAGACTTACCTTTTCGTACCACTCCGCTACACGCGCGTGTGTTTTTGTTGAAAGAGACTGGAGGGGGCGCGTGTTTGATGTTTGTTCAAGCATACAGACCAAGGTGTTTCTAATGTCGTTTAGCTAGCCTCGCAAGGAAAGTGTGTTGTTGGAAATACGTTAATTTGTCTGCTTGAAGTAACGCGAAAGCACGAGATGCCAGGTACTACTTTCGAACACCCACAGTCAGTTATTACATGGATTTCACAGCCACGCACTTGAACGCTGAGTCTTGCGTTTTGAACGGATTCCTTTCTAAAATCCCATTCACTTAACTAGCCATGCTAGTTTTCCTAACTAGTTGCGTCTCTGACGCATCAATCCATTGTGCCATGTGAATGGAATCCGACTCCTTGTTACATTGCTTTGTGGAGTTATATAATTTAATATTGCTGTTCCATTTTCCAAAACATGTTAACTGTCGATGTTTTGTGAAATTTAGCTAGCTAGTTAACTCCTTTAGCTAGCCTTCCGTTATGTTTTCCTTGTAGGCCCATCCGTGGTGGTGGTCGCATGGTCATGGTGTTTGTTGCCCGTTAGTATTACCTAGCTAAATCCTCTATTTTAACGAACAGTTCGCTAATGTCATGTAACTATTGTTATGCTATAACTTAATGTACAGGTCCTGTGTGTTGTAACCAACATTGCTGTTAGCTAACTAGCCTTTTTGTCAAGCTGTGACACTGGTCTATTATAAACTAGCATTTAATCCACCACCACGAATTTAGAAGATTTAGCCAAAGTCTTAGTCGAGAATTAAGCATTTCACAAGGCAGAGAAGAACCCGTGGTGTATTAATTCCGCCGATTGGGCAGGGGTCTAAATACATTTGTCCAATAGAAACCTGAAGTGTTGGTTCTTAAATCGTAAACTGTTATCCTAATGAATACACCAGACTATTAAAACATTAAGGATAATCAAATCGAAAGCCAGTAGCAACCTACAGGTGTAATCCTGGCATTGTGGATTGTAAAATAAATACAACACGTGGTTTTATTTGTTAGCTAGCTCTAGCTCATTGTCCTACAGTTCATTAGCATGATATTACTAAGTCACGAGAACTGAAAATGTAACCGTCTATTAGGACTGATGTTGATGTATTTAACATCACCAAGCAAACTTTGGGTGGGTGTCATGACTAGCATATAATCTTGCCCGTGTTGTAGCTGAGTAGCCTAGCTACTGTAGCACGCTAGATCTCTATATAGCTACAACTGCCTCTTTTATATACACTGCTCAAAAACATAAAGGGAACACTAAAATAACACATCCTAGATCTGAATGAATGAAATATTCTTATTAAATACTTTTTTTCTTTACATAGTTGAATGTGCCGACAACAAAATCACACAAATTATCAATGGAAATCAAATTTATCAACCCATGGAGGTCTAGATTTGGAGTCACACTCAAAATTAAAGTGGAAAACCACACTACAGGCTGATCCAACATTGATGTAATGTCCTTAAAACAAGTCAAAATGAGGCTCAGTAGTGTGTGTGGCCTCCACGTGCCTGTATGACCTCCATACAACGCCTGGGCATGCTCCTGATGAGGTGGCAGATGGTCTCCTCCCAGACCTGGACTAAAGCATCCGCCAACTCCTGGACAGTCGTTGGTGGATGGAGCGACATGATGTCCCAGATGTGCTCAATTGGATTCAGGTCTGGGGAACGGGCGGGCCAGTCCATAGCATCAATGCCTTCCTCTTGCAGGAACTGCTGACACACTCCAGCCACATGAGGTCTAGCATTGTCTTGCATTAGGAGGAACCCAGGGCCAACCGCACCAGCATATGGTCTCTCAAGGGGTCTGAGGATCTCATCTCGGTACCCAATGGCAGTCAGGCTACCTCTGGCGAGCACATGGAGGGCTGTGTGGCCCCCCAAAGAAATGCTTCCCCACACCATGACTGACCCACCTCCAAACCAGTCATGCTGGAGGAGGATGGGGCAGGCAGCGGAACGTTCTCCACGGCGTCTCCAGACATGTCTGTCACATGTGCTCAGTGTGAACCTGTTTCATCTGTGAAGAGCAGTGGCGAAATTGCCAATCTTGGTGTTCTCTGGCAAGTGCCAAACGTCCTGCACGGTGTTGGGCTGTAAGCACAACCCCCACCTGTGGACGTCGGGCCCTCATACAGAAACATGCACATTTGTGGCCTGCTGGAGGTCATTTTTCAGGGCTCTGGCAGTGCTCCTCCTTGCACAAAGGCGGAGGTAGCGGTCCTGCTGCTGGGTTGTTGCCCTCCTACGGCCTCCACATCTCCTGATGTACTGGCCTGTCTCCTGGTAGTGCCTCCATGCTCTGGACACTACGCTGACAGACACAGGAAACCTTCTTGCCACAGCTTGCATTGATGTACCATCCTGGATGAGCTGCACTACCTGAGCCACTAGAATGAAAGTGCCGCCAGCATTCAAAAGTGACCAAAACATCAGCCAGGAAGCTGAGAAGTGGTCTGTGGTCACCACCTGCAGAACCACTCCTTTATTGGGGGTGTATTGCTAATTGCCTATAATGTCCACCTGTTGTCTATTCCATTTGCACAACAGCATGTGAAATTTATTGTCAATCGGTGTTGCTTCCTAAAGTGGACAGTTTGATTTCACAGAAGTGTGATTGACTTGGAGTTACATTGTGTTGTTTAAGTGTTCACTTTATTTTTTCTGAACACACACACACCAGCTTAATTTACTTAGATTTGTGTGTATTGGGTATGTGTTGTGAAATTGATAGATATTACTGCACTGTCGTCGCTAGAAACACAGGCATTTCGCTACACCTGCAATGACATCTGTATGTGACCAATACTTTTGATTTGAATGCAATCTTATGCGATTGCTACACTCCCATGCAAGTCTCTAGCTAGCTAGCTATGGGGAACACACTTTTCATGCCACTTCGATACCGAAGTTACTTTTTCGCAGCAGGTTAGGAGACTACGGTTGGGGTTAGAAAAATTCTCTCCTAACCTGCTACAAAAATCACTTTGTATTGAGGTGGTGTGAAAAGTGTGTCCCAGCTAGCTACATTGGACTTAGTAACTGGAAGGTTGCAAGACCGACTCCCTCGAGCTGACACTGTGAAAATCTGTCGTTCTGCCCCTGAACAAGGCACTTAACCCTAGGCCGTCATTGAAAATAAGAATGTGTTCTTAACTGACTTGTCTATTTAAATAAAGGTCAAATAAAATTACATAGGCTCCATTACATGGCCCGTTGTGTTGACATCATAGACCAGATGTTTTTCCTTGGGCCATGTCACTTAATTAACGCCAGGGTTTCCTTTAGCAGATAGGTGGCTTTTTGCCATAGTTGTTTTAAAAAAAAAAGAAGTTTTTTTAAAAGCTAATTAATACAATTTTCCCCATCATCCAGTTGTCTGGGAGAAAAACAAATCTCATTTGCAAAATAGGCCAGACAGACCGTCTACACTGTTCCAGTAAAGAATCAGGGAGGCACTGGTACTGTTAAGTATCTTTAGTAAAATAGATTAGTTTTTAAACAGATACAGAAAGTAGAATGTATTAGAAAAATCACTATATACATTCATACAAATAAAGAACAGATTTTATATCATGAGCTAGCAACAAGAAAGTAAGCCTAGCTAGCCAACATGACTACAGAAATGAAGACAATTTACATCACAGGAAAGGTGCCACAACATATACACACAATCTAAGTGTCCATACAACTGAATAACTAATACTTTAGCCCTGTCACGAGGAATCTGAACACATGAAATAGTTATTTTTGTCCAAAACCCAAAGAAGCTCAATTCTGTCTCAAAACATTAGCTAGCATGCTAATACATGATGTTAAGTGAATGGACGATAGTTAGCGCAATTAGCTTAGCATAATCGCAACATTGAAAACGAATATAAACATGTAAATAACGTAAATTATAGAAACACAATTTGAATTAGCAAACGCATGTCCTATTAACTGAAAGTACTTAGTCGTATCTTTAACCAAGGCCTAGTAAGAGACTATCTCTGTTCTGACAGGAAATAGCTCTGCACCAAGAGTTAGAAAATGTAAAGCTACAGTACTAAACTTCTCCACTAGATGACAACACAGCTGTACAAAGTCTTATTGTCCAATCAGAACACTCATGGTCTGACAAACACCAGTCTATCTCCGTCTAGCTCTGTCACCTTTCACCGCATTTAATCTGTATATACTGTTCTATACTATTCAACGGGTTCTCATTCACTTAATAGTTATCTTGCATTACTCATCTCATATGTATATACAGTATTCTATACTATTCTACTGTATCTTAGTCCGTTCTGCTCTGACATCGCTCGTCCATATGTATATAGTCGTAATTCATTCCTACTTAGATTTGTGTGTATTGGCTATATGTGCAATTTGTTAGCTATTACTGCACTGTTGGAGCTAGAAACACATGCATTTCTCTACACCTGCAATAAATAACATCTGCTAATCATGTGTATGTGACAAATTTGATTTGATGGAGAAGTGCGACATTAGCTGATGTGGTGGAGAAAAATGTATGTGTCGAACTGCTTTGCTTTATCTTGTTCAGGTCGCAATTGTAAATGAGAACTTGTTCTCAACTTGACTACCTGGTTAAATAAAGATCTGATATTTTAAACTGACAGTTTGATGGAGATGTTTTATTATGGTAGTTAGATTTCCACAGGGGCGCGGACATCGGCTTTAGGGTCTTAATCCGGCCTTGCACAGGTGTTAGCTCCCTCTAAACTGTTAAGCTGCTAAAAGGCTAGTGCACTACTTTTGACTTGTGTGTAGCCCTTTATGATTGGAATGATCTTAAACAAAATACATTTATGGAATTGTATTCAATTTGTCATTATCGGGGTTAATGGAACTCTTTACAACATTGACAAAGCTACACACACCTTGCACCCATGTTTATCTAGTTTCATCAGTGAATGGGAGAATCTCCATCACACGATTTTCATTTAACAATTTTGATTGGATTTTTTTCTAGCTCATGGCTGAAAGAAGCACAAACAACAATTTCAGAGGGAGAGATCACACAACATGCAACACTTGTAGTAATATCAAAATCAGACAGTACAGTACTGCTGTCAGAGAATATTGTGTGAGAGTTGAGTAAGCTTTCTTAAGTCTTTTCAAAATGCTGATGAAATCTGTGTTGCAGATGGAATCCAGACATGTTAAAATCATAAAACAGTTCTACATTAACTTTTCATGCACACCGGGAACAAACAACACAAGCTTTGCTGTGAAGTCTCGAGTTCGTCAAGGTTTTGTGTTATCTGCCTTACTCTTCAAACTGGCAATAGACTTCTGTGAACAACAGAAGATCAGGCGAGACCTTGGTTTCGCCGATGGCCTGGCTCTTTTATCACACACACCAACATCTAGGCCTACAAGAAAAAACTGACAAGACTCTACTCCAGTGGTTATCAACTGCAGCGTAGCAAAGGTCATGCCCAGGGCTGTTACGGTGAACATGTGACCGCCTGTGTGGCGGTAATGAGTCATGGCCGCAGTCGAATTCTATGTGACCATTTAATCACTATAACTAGGCTTCTCTGAGCTCTGCTGCCAATGGTCATTAGTGGACTACCAAACTTGCTAACTGCCTTGTACTCAGCACTATTGTCCCTCTAATCACTCTGACATCAATGTTTTGAAAATCAAATCAAACGCTTAATGAGCTCATGTTCTGCAACATTTCCAAATGCTATGGATTTGTGTGAGAAGTGTTTTGATCACCTATTAAAAAGCAGGTCCCATCAGCTTTCTATAGGCTTGGCCTACTTATTTGTTAACTTTCCTAATATAAAGTTCTTTGAAACAGCCTACCGGGCTGGCATGAAAATGAACCACGGGAAAAGCGTCATCCGTTCGCCATTTAAGTGCATAGATTACATATTGTTTTCCCCTACACCCCTGTTCCGAGACAGGTGCATGATAACGGTCCATTCTAAATCAACTAAGTTCACACATATTATTTAGTATATAAAGACCATATTAAATTTGAGTAGTCTGATGGGTGACAATATTAACTTGTGAATGATGCCCACTGTTGGCAAGCAACAGCGCATGCTTTTTAAAAACTTTTTCAAACTTCTCGAAATTATGATCTTGTCTCACCGCTACAACTCTTCAATGGGGGAGGCGAAGGTTAAGTCATAAACAATCTCTCAAGCACAAGTCCACATGCTAGTGAGTAGCCAGCAAAAAAACACAAAAACATTAATCTATCTATCCCGCACAATCAGAGCCGTCAGAGATGAGTGGTCCCGAGGTAGCGAAGACGCCGGGGGGCAGGGTGCCGGGGAAGGAAGGCATGGAGGCTGTAGCCAATGGCCATGCAGGAGAGGGTGAACAGGGAGGAGACGATCCCTTCGCTGAGTACATGTGGATGGAGAACGAGGATGCGTACAACAGACAGGTTGGTACACACACAGTAAAATATAATTTTTGCATAAGTATTCACCCCTTTAGGCAATCCTAAATTAAAATGTGGTGACAAATCAGGTTACATGGACTCGCTCTGTTTGAAATGAATGACTTCCCCCTTCCTCTGTCCCCCATAGACATCTGTAAGCTCCCTCAGTCAAGTATTTAGTGTGAAACTTGTTAGGGAGAGGGGGAAGTATTTGGAATTTTGTATGACTGAGGTCCAAGTAAACTACCTGTTATTCAGGCCCAGAAGCTAGGATTTGCATATATATGGTAGTATTGGGTAGAAAACAAGTTTCTAAAACTCTTATAATTATGTCTGTGAGTATAACAGAAATGACCTGCCAGCCAATTCCAAGTTGAAGTTATTGAAACCAAAGACTTCCGCCTCCCAAATTGCAGTTCCTATGGCTTCCACTATATGCCCAGTCTTTATACATGGTTTCAGGCTTGTATTCTGAAAAACCAAAGGGGAATAGTTGTTTATCCTCAGGAAGTCCTATGGCAAAACTAGTCTAATTGAGCATGTGACCGAGGGCGTGCGTTGCATTCTTTTCCATTCCTATTAAAAATGGTTTGCTCCAATTTACCAAACAAAACAACCATTCATTGTGTTCCTGGGATTCTTGTGATTGCGATCAGAGGAAGATCTTCAAAGGTAAGTGACTTATTTTATCACTATTTGGGATTTTGTGACCCTTGTTTGGATAATATGCTGTTGTGGGACGCTGACATCAGATAATCAATTTTTTATTTTTTTATTTCACCTTTATTTAACCAGGTAGGCTAGTTGAGAACACGTTCTCATTTGCAACTGCGACCTGGCTAAGATAAAGCATAGCAGTGTGAACAGACAACACAGAGTTGCACATGGAGTAAACAATTAACAAGTCAATAACACAGTAGGAAAAAAAGGGGAGTCTATATACATTGTGTGCAAAAGGCATGAGGTAGGCGAATAATTACAATTTTGCAGATTAACACTGGAGTGATAAATGATCAGATGGTCATGTACAGGTAGAGATATTGGTGAGCAAAAGAGCAGAAAAGTAAATGAATAAAACAGTATGGGGATGAGGTAGGTAAGAATGGGTGGGCTATTTACCGATAGACTATGTACAGCTGCAGCGATCGGTTAGCTGCTCAGATAGCAGATGTTTGAAGTTGGTGAGGGAGATAGTTGGGTATGGAAATCTCATAATTTTTGGTGGCCTTCCTGAGCCAGGATTCAGACACGGCAAGGACATCAGGGTTAGCAGAGTGTGCTAAAGCAGTGAGTAAAACAAACGTAGAGAGGAGGCTTCTGATGTTGACATGCATGAAACCAAGGCTTTTTCGATCACAGAAGTCAACAAATGAGGGTGCCTGGGGACATGCAGGGCCTGGGTTTACCTCCACATCACCCGCGGAACAGAGGAGTAGTAGTATGAGGGTGCGGCTGAAGGCTATCAAAACTGGTCGCCTAGAGCATTGGGGACAGAATAAAAGGAGCAGATTTCTGGGCATGGTAGAATATATTCAGGGCATAATGCGCAGACAGGGGTATGGTGGGGTGCGGGTACAGCGGAGGTAAACCCAGGCACTGGGTGATGATGAGAGAGGTTGTATCTCTGGACATGCTGGTTGTAATGGGTGAGGTCACCGCATGTGTGGGAGGTGGGACAAAGGAGGTATCAGGGGTATGAAGAGTGGAACTAGGGGCTCCATTGTAAACTAAAACAATGATAACTAACCTGAACAACAGTATACAAGGTATATTGACATTTGAGAGACATACAGCGAGGCATACAGTAATCACAGGTGTTGAATTGGGAGAGCTAGCTAAAACAGTAGCTAAACCAGTAGGTGAGACAACAACAGCTAATCAGCTAGCAAAACAACAGCAGGTATTGGCGTTGACTAGGCAGGGAGGGTTGGATTAACTACACACAGAGCCTGAGTGCGGCTGGGGCCGACAGATAAAACAGAAACAAGCAGAATGGAGTACTGTGATTAAATGGACAGTCCAGCATGCATCAGCTATGTAGCCAAGTGATCAGTGTCCAGGGGGGCAGCGGTGGATGGGGCAGGGAAGCTGGACTGGCGAGTGTTATCCAGATTTTACAAAACTGTCTGGCTGTGCAAAAGGTAAAAGCCGCTAGCAGTGGCTAACAATGACTCAATAGCTTGTACCTAGTTAGCTTCTGGAGGTTCTTGAGTGTCTTCTAAAGATTAAAAATAATAGCGATTCCGTATCACATTGGGTGAGGCAGGTTACCGGAAGGTATAAACAAATTCAAAATCGAAAAGCCATAAAGTAAATATGGGTCCAGTGAGTGTTTGGGACGCGGCGATTCAGACGGTTAGCAGGCCTGTGCTAACAAGCTAACAGTTAGTTGGCCAGGGCTAAGCAAGGTAGCAGTTAGCAGACCAGGGCTAAACAAGCTAGCAGTTAGCAGGCCGAATTAGCAAGCAAGGAGATAGCAAGGGCTAGAAAGTTAGCCTTTGGGGGACGTCGCGATGGGGCGAGTCTGTTTATTCCTCTTCATGCGGTGACATCGATCGACCGGTCATGGGTCCGCATATTGTAGCCCAGGAGTATGCTTCGGTGGTAGCACAGGAGCTCTGGCCGGGCTAGCTTCAAGCTAAGTGGGTGGAAACACTAGCCAGGAATAATCATCCGGGGTTGCGGTTAGCTAGATAGCTAGTTGTGAAGAATCCAGCTGAAAATGTTCCGTTTGCGGTGGGAATCCGATGGGAATCTGGGGATAAAAAAATAATAGGTCCGTTATGCTCTGGTTAGAGTCGCGTTGTTCGAACTGGCGAGAGCTTTCCGAGCTAAAGGTTAGCTGATGACCGGTTAGCTGAAGACCGCTAGCAATGGTTTGCTGACTGATAGCCAGCCAGCTAGCTACCAGCTATCTTCAGTTGAGGGGTTCCGGATCCAAAGTAGATATAACTACTTTAGAAAAAAATAGCTACATTGGGTGAGGCGGGTTGCAGGAGAGTATTTAGAAGTTGAGGTTTAGCAAAATGTTTTAAAAGATATGAGAAGAAAAATATGTTAAAATTAAAAAACGATATATACAAGGGACACGACACGACGTCCGACTGCTACGCCATCTTGGATCACTAAGATGTTGTGCTTTCTTTCGTAAAGCCTTTTTGAAATCCAACTATGCGGTTAGATTGCCAAGATTCTAAGCTGAAGAATCATGTATGACACTTGTATTATCATGAAGGTTTAATATAACGTTTTCTGTATTTTGAATTTGGCGCTCTGCAATTTCACCGGATGTTGTCGAGGTGGGTCGCTAGCGGGACCCCTGCGCCAGAAAGGTTCAATCACAGATAAAATTCCAAAGACCAGGGAGCTTTTCGAAAGCCACAATAAAGAAGGGCAGTGATTGGTAGATGGGTAACGTAATGTCTTTTAACTTATGGTATAGGGGACGCTTGCGTCCCACTTGGGCAAAAAACAGGGAAAATGCAAGCCCGGCAAATTTTTAAAAAATGATATAAAAATCAAACTTTCATTAAATCACATGTAAGATACTCGATTAAAGCTACACTCGTTGTGAATCCAGCCAAAATGTCAGATTTTAAAAAGGCTTTTTGACGAAAGCATAGGAAGCTATTATCTGATGACAGCACCATAGTAAACAAAGAAGGTAGCATATTTCAACCCTGCAGGTGCTACACAAAACACAGAAATAACATATAAAACATGCATTACCTTTGACGAGCTTCTTTTGTTGGCACTCCAATATGTCCCATAAACATCACAATTGGTCCTTTTGGTTCGATTAATTCCATCCATATATATCCAAATGTCCATTTATTTGACTGGTTTGATTCAGAAAAAAACTGCTGCCAAAAAACAGCTGCAACGTCACTACAAAACATTTAAAAGTTGCCTATAAACTTTGCCAAAGTATTTCAAACTATTTTTGTACTACAACTTTAGGTATTTTTAAACGTTAATAATCGATCAAATTGTATACGGGTCTGTGTTCAATACAGGAAGAAAACCAACCATGCTACTTTTCACGTCTTGCGCACTCAACAGTGTTACGTTGCTCCTAGATTACCTACTTCTTCATTGCACAAATGAATAACCTCAACCAAATTCCAAAGACTGGTGACATCCAGTGGAAGTGGTAGGAACTGAAAACGGCTTCCGAAGAAATATAATTTGCCAATGAGAACTCTGTGAATAGAGAGAGACCAAAAATAAATAAATTCTGAACTGTTAGTCCTCAGGGTTTTGCCTGCTACATAAGTTCTGTTATACTCAGACCTGATTCAAACAGTTTTAGAAACTTCAGGGTTTTCTATCCAAATCTACTAATAATATGCATGTCTTCTATTCCTGGCATGAGTAGCAGGAAGTTGAAATTGGATTTTTCTCAGGCTTTCGCCTGCAACATTTCTGTTATACTCAGACAATCTTTACAGTTTTGGAAACGTTAGTGTTTTCTATCCAAAGCTGTCAATTATATGCATATTCTAACATATTTTCCTGACAAAATATTCTGTTCAAAACGGGAACGTTTTTTTCTTCCAAAAATTAAAATACTGCCCCCTAACACCAAGAGAGTTAAGAAGTTAAGCATGCTCAAGTTAATAATTATCCTGTGGATTATTGTCGTCCTCCTGAACTGAGCTGCAGGACAGGAAGGAAACTGCTGAGGGATGTCACCATGAAGCCATTGAGGATTTTTTTTTAAGACTACGAAGTCAAATGGCTGTGGTGGGAGAGAGCTGCGGAAGGATCACTTCACAATTACTTCACAATAATGAGTGAAAAGAATAATACTAATACTAACATTCCAAAACGTGCATGTATGCAACAGGGTACTGTTATTCTGCAATAATTTACTTTTTGGCCTAAATGCAAAGCCTTGTTTGGGGCAAACGACGCATAACTGACTCTTTATTTTCATGCATGGCTGCATCATGCTTGACATTGTCAAAGATGAGTTTTTCAGGATAAACAGGATGTTAAGCACAGGCAAAATCCTAGAGGAAAACCTGCTTCAGTCTGCTTTACACCAGGCACTGAGAGAGGAGTTCCCCTTTCAGCAGGACAGTAACCTACAACTCGAGGCCAAATTGAGTTGCTTGCCAAGAAGACCGTGAATGTTCCTGAGTGGCCAAGTGTAGTTTGGACATAAATTGCTTGAAAATCTATGGCTAGACTTTAAATGACCCGCAACATCTTGCCAAAGCTTGAATATTGCACATTCCAGTTCGGCAAAGCTTTTAGAGATTTACCCAGAAAGACACAGCTGTAATCGCTGCCAAAGGTGTTTCTAACATGTCCTGACTAGGGGGTGAATACTTTTCTTATGAAGGTGTATTAGTGTTTTCATTTTTCATAACTTTTAAAGAAATTGTGGATTTCCCCCCAATACTTTGACATTAGTATTTTGTGTAGATTGTTGCCAAATGCATTTTAATCCCACTTTAACTGTAAAATGTGAAGAAATCCACGGGGAGGTGAATACTTGATACATACACACTATTAATGCTAGGCCAATGCTTCTGACAGCGGTATGAGACAAAACAGTTTCTCATTGTTTGGGGGAGGCTCGATCAGCTTCAATATTGTCGTTTCAATCAATGTAATTGTCTGCATTTCCAATCCCCCATATATTTGTGTGTGTGTGTGTGTGTATTACATACGCAGAGTGCATTTGGAAAGTAATCGGACCCCCTGACTTCAAACAATTTAAGTTACAGCCTTATTCTAAAATGTATTTAAATAAGTATTTTTCCTCACACAATACCCCATAATGACAAATCGAAAATATCTATATATTTTTTCGAAGTGTTTGCTAATGTATTAAATAAACTGATACCTTATTTATGTACAGTACTAGTCAAAAGTTTGGACACCTACTCATATTTGACTATTTCCTAGACTGTAGTATAATAGTGAAGTCAAACTATGAAATAACGCAATCATGTAATAACACAATCATGTACTAACAGTGTAAAACAAATCAAAATATATTTGAGCTTCTTCAAAGTAGCCACCCTTTGCCTTGATGACAGATTTGCACATGCGTGGCATTTTCTCAACCAGCTTCACCTGGAATCATTTTCCAACAGTCTTGAAAGAGTTCCCACATATGCTGAGCACTTGTTGGCTGCTTTTCCTTCCCTCTGCGGTCCAACTCATCTCAAACCATCTTAGCTGGGTAGAGGTCGGGTGATTGTGGAGGCCAGGTCATCTGATGCAGCACTCCATCAAGTTCCTGCTTGGTCAAATAGCCCTTACACAGCCTGGTAGTAGTGGTTTCTTTGCTGTAATTTGACCACGAAGGCCAGAATCACACAGTCTCCTCTGAACAGTTGATATTGAGATGTCTGTTACTTGAATTCTGTGAAGCATTTATTTGGGCTGCAATTTCTGAGGCTGGTAACTCTCTAATAAACGTATCTTCTTGCAGCAGAGGTGACTCTTGGTCTTCCTTTTCTGCTCTTTTGCACACCAGTATTTCTAATTGCATATCTATCACTCCAGTGTTAATTGCTAAGTTGTAATTACTTTGCCACAATGGCCTATTTATTGCCTTACATCATTTGCACACACTGTATACAGATTTTTCTATTGTGTAAATGACTGTACGTTTGTTTAACTCTGTTTTTGTCACACTGCTTTATCTTGCCCAGGTCGCAGTTGTAAATGAGAACTTGTTCTCAACTGGCCTACCTGGTTAAATAAAGTCGAAATCAACCAAACTTCTAAAATATGTATTTTTTTCGCAACATTCTCTAAACCCTAGATGTGTGTGTGTGTGTGAGAAAAGTCCAAGAGGCTGGCCGTTTCTGAGATACTGGAACTGGCGCGCCTGGCATCGACAATCCTACCACGCTCAGTCTCTTTAGTCATTCGTTTTGCCCATTCTGACGTTCAATCAAACAGCAACTGAATGCCTGCTTTTATATAGCAATCCATGGCCACATGACTCACTGTCTGTAGGAGCAAACCATTTTCGTGAACAGTGTGGGTTACCCAATAAACAGGTCACTGACTGCATATTAACTCTCTTGGAGGAATTTTCAGAGCAGGGGTTCCTGGATCGTTGCTTCTCAGTCTCCCTCCATATACAGTGGGGAGAACAAGTATTTGATACACTGCTGATTTTGCAGGTTTTCCTACTTACAAAGCATGTAGAGGTCTGTCATTCTTATCATAGGTACACTTCAACTGCGAGAAACGGAATCTAAAACAAAAATCCAGAAACTCACATTGTATGATTTTTTTTTAAAGTAATTAATTTGCATTTTATTGCATGACATAAGTATTTGATCACCTACCAACCAGTAAGAATTCCGGCTCTCACAGACCTGTTAGTTTTTCTTCAACCTCTCTGCGCACGGAACCCGCTAGCGGGCTGAAATTCCACAACATAGGATGATCGCTACATAAATAGTCATATTAAACATTCATGAAAATACAAGTGTCTCACATGTATCGACAGCCTAGACTATTGCTAATCCAACTGCGTTGTCAGATTTTTAAAAAGGATTTACTGCGAAAGAATACGATGCAATTTATCTGAGCATAGAGCCCCATTTAAAAAAATATATTTTTTAACCAGCACAGGCGTAACAATCACAAACTGCATTAAAATAAATAGTTTACCTTTGACGATCTTTTGTCTGTTTGCAATTCCAATGCTCATTGTTACACAATAAATGATCTTTTGTTTGATAAAATCTGTTTTATAGCCTAACACAAAACATTTTGTGAACTGCTTGTGTCGTGAATTCCGTCTCATTCCATTTTCAACGACACATTCCAGGTAAATAACCCACACAGAACGTGACTTTTCCAGTCATGTTTGGTTTCACCTCAATCAACTGGTTTGTTTGTAACACAATCATGACATTTTATAAATCGGTTTCTTTCAGTCAATACGTCCCGCGAAAGAAACCGATTTGAAGACGAGTCATGACATCATTGTGCCCACTATTGTAAAGTGACTGTTCCACTGGATGCCATAAGGTGAATGCACCAATTTGTAAGTCGCTCTGGATAAGAGCGTCTGCTAAATGACTTAAATGTAAATGTTTGGTTGATAGACTCTTTTAACCCAATGACCACTGATCGTCTTGAAATCTAGCTGGGTAGATGGCCAATGAGCTGAGCTAAACGGCAATACGCCATGTTTGTGTTGCAAGACCAACCCATGTAGTAAGCTTCAGCGTAAAGTGAGTCATTCGCTATTGAAGTTTCATAACGGAAGAAGCAGTGCATTGTTTGGTGAACGAGCAGATTCAGCTGTTTATATCAATCATTATGGCGACTAAGTCAGGGAAATCTAAATCTAGATATACAGCTGTACACAATTTTAGAATACATTGATTGGGAAGGTGAGACAGATTGTTGTAGGACCCTTCATTTAGCGATTGTGGAGGAATATTTTTTTGAACGGGAGAGGACATCGTTTTGGACTGGTAAGTTCTTATCATGCTAATGCCCTTGTTTGAAATTAATAATATAAAGTATTATTAGATTTTTTAAATTATTATTTAGAAGCAATATATAAACATGTCATGAAATGTGAGATGCGTGTGTCTGCCGCCCCAACCCACATGAAATAGCCTATTTGAGGCTGTTGAGGAGAGGGCAGGACCACATCAATGGCCAAAGTGAAATGGAGACAGTAGATACAGCTGGTCTGTTGTAATATAATAGACAGTAGATCCAGCTGGCCTGTCATAATATAATAGACAGTAGATCTAGCTGAAATGTCAGAATATAAAAGAGACAGATCAAGCAGGTAATAATAATATATTCAACCTAATATATTCAACCTTCAACTCTATATATCTGTTTATTATACCTGTTGATACAGGGCTCATATGTGAAACTATTCTACAGTGCCTTGCGAAAGTATTCGGCCCCCTTGAACTTTGCGACCTTTTGCCACATTTCAGGCTTCAAACAAAGATATAAAACTGTATTTTTTTGTGAAGAATCAACAACAAGTGGGACACAATCATTAAGTGGAACAACATTTATTGGATATTTCAAACTTTTTTTAAATCAAAAACTGAAAAATTGGGCCGAATACTTTCGCAAGGCACTGTAACTGAACATTTTCTTTCACAGTGACACTGACTCCGAATGGGAGTCTTATCCGGTGTCCTGTGTAAATTTAAGTATGCTCTCTCTAATTCTCTCTTTCTCACTCTCGGAGGACCTGAGCCCTAGGACCATGCGTCAGGACTACCTGGCATGATGACTCCTTGCTGTCCCCAGTCCACCTGGCCTTGCCGCTGTTTCAACTGTTCTGCCTTTGGCTATGGAACCCTAAACTGTTCATTTTTACTCTTGAGGTGCTGTCCTGTTGCACCCTCTACAACCACTGTGATCTCCACCCGGCACAGCCAGAAGAGGACTGGCCACCCCTCATAGCCTGGTTTCTTCCTAGGTTTTTGCCTTTCTAGGGAATTTTTCCTTGCCACCGTGCTTCTACACCTGCATTGCTTGTTGTTTGGGGTTTTAGGCTGGGGCTATATATACATAGATTTGATTTGATAGAGGACTGAGGGTCTTCCAAATATTGAATGTTATTTTGTAAATGTGTGTGTGTGTATGTATTTAGTTTTTTTCCTTTTTTTTATCAAGATTTTACCTGTCCCCCCCCCACACCATTTTAGTATTTTGTATATAGTTATTTGTTTCAAAATGTGTGGGACACCTGGGTGACTTCATGATAAATGTCATGTAGCACACTCATTTTGGAAGTTATCATTCTGAAATTTTGTACAAGTACTGTTGCCCTCTTATATTTTTCACTGCAATTGTCCCAATCATCCTCATCTGAATGTTTGTTTTATCTTGTTCATTTTAAAGATGATATGAAAATAAAAAACTTTTTTTCATTGTATTGTCTAAACGAGCTCTATTGTGTTCTTCTACATTCACATTTACACAAACTTCAGATTGTTCTTTCAAATGGTACCAAGAATATGCATATCCTTGGTTCTGTGCCTGAGCTACAGGCTGTTAGATTTGGGTATGTCTTCAGGTGGAAATTGCACAAAGTAGGGGGGAGCTGAAAGAGGTTAAGAAGCCCTCCTGTTCTCCACTCATTGCCTGTATTAACTGCACCTGTTTGAACTTGTTACCTGTATAAAAGACACCTGTCCACACACTCAATCAAACAGACTCCAACCTCTCCATTATGGCCAAGACCAGGGCGCCATGTAAGGACATCAGGGATACAATTGTAGACCTGCACAATGTTGGGATGGCCCACAGGACAGTAGGCAAGCAGCTTGGTGAGAAGGCAACAACTGTTGGCGCAATTATTAGAAAATGGAATAAGTTCAAGATGACGGTCAATCACCCCCTGTCTGGGGCTCCATGCAAAATCTCACCTCGTGGGGCATCAATGATCATGAGGAAGGTGAGGGATCAGCCCAGAACTACGCGGCAGGACCTGGTCAATGAGCTGGGACCACAGTCTCAAAGAAAACCATTAGTAACACACTACGCCGTCATGGATGAAAATCCTGCGGTGCATGCAAGGTCCCCCTGCTCAAGCCAGCACATGTCCAGGCCCGTCTGAAGTTTGCCAATGACCATCTGGATGATCCAGAGGAGGAATGGGAGAAGGTCATGTGGTCTGATGAGACACAAATAGCTTTTTGGTCTAAACTCCACTCGTCGTGTTTGGTGGAAGAAGGATGAGTACAACCCCAAGAACATCATCCCAACCGTGAAGCATGGAGGTGGAAACATCATTCTTTGGGGATGCTTTTCTGCAAAGGGGACAGGACAACTGCACTGTATTGGGAGGAGGATGGATGGGGCCATGTATCACGAGATCTTGGCCAACAACCTCCTTCCCTCAGTAAGAGCATTGAAGATTGGTCGTGGCTGGGTTTTCCAGCATGACAACGACAAGAAACACACAGCCAGGGCAACTAAGGAGTGGCCTCCGTAAGAAGCATCTCAAGGTCTCCAGACCTGAACCCAATAGAAAATCTTTGAAGAGAGTTGAAAGTCCATATTGCCCAGGGACAGCCCCGAAACCTGAAGGATCTGGAGAAGGTCTGTATGGAGGAGTGGGGCAAAATCCCTGCTGCAGTGTGTGCAAACCTGGTCAAGAACTACAGGAAACGTATGATCTCTGTAATTGCAAACAAAGGTTTCTGTACCAAATATTAAGTTCTGCTTTTCTGATGTATGACTTATGTCATGCAATAAAATGCAAATGAATTACTTCAAAATCATATGTGATTTTCTGGATTTTTGTTTTAGATTCCGTCTCTCACAGTTGAAGTGTACCTATGATACAAAGCATGTAGAGGTCTGTAATTTTTAAGTATGAAACACTGACGATTTTGCAGGTTATCAAATACTTGTTCTCCCCACTGTATATTGAAGAGAAATGCAACATATAAAGTGTTGGTTTCGTGAGCTGAAATAAAAGAACCCAGAAGTGCTCTTCACAGACAAATCCCATTTCAACTGTACCGGGCACATACGCCTGGCGTCGTGTGGGTGAGTGTTGACATCAGCAAATCAGAGTTCCTTGTGGTGGTGGGGTTATGGTATGGGCATGCGTAAGCGATTGACAATGAACACTATTGCATATCGATGGAAATTTGAATGCGCAGAGATACTGTGATGAGTTTCTTGACATGCCATTAATTTGCTGCCATCGCTTTATGCTTCAACATAATGATCTGTACACAATTCTTGGAAGCTGAAAATGTCCTAGTCCTTCCATGGCCTGCATATTCACCAGACATGTCACCCATGAATAATGTTTTGATGCTCTGGTTCGACGTGTACAGCAGCGTGTTCCAGTTCACGCCAATATCCAGCAACTTTGCACAGACATTGAAGAGGCGTGGGACAACATTCCACAGGCCACAATCAACAGCCTGATCAACTCTATGTGAAGGAGATGTGTCATTCTGCATGAGGCAAATGGTGGTCACAAGATACTGACTGGTTTTCTTATCTACGCCCCCACCTTTTTTCATTTGTTTTTTTTTAAAGGTACTGGATCTGTGACCAAGTGAAAAAGAAAAGGCGAGCCGAGCCGCACACTAGGAGCTCAGATGCAATAATTTAACCTAATAACCAACATTTCGACAGACAAGCTGTTTTCATCAGGGTTGTCTCCAACAGATGCATATCTGTATTCTCAGTAATTAGAAATCCAAATATTAGGGCCTAATACATTAAAAAAATTATTGACAGATTTCCTTTCTATGAACTGTAACTCTGTAAAATCTTATTGTTGCATGTTTTTTTTTTTGTCCAGTGTAGATACTAAACCCTCTCTCATTTGTCACTGTTAGGTTGAAGAGGAATTGTTGGAGCAGGAGTTCTTGGAGCGTTGTTTCCAGGAGATGTTAGATGAGGAGGACCAGGATTGGTTCATCCCGGCCAGAGACCTCCCCTCAGGGATGGGGCAGCTCCAGCAACAGCTCAACGGCTTGTCAGTCAATGACAGAGGAAACGCGGAGGAGATGGCGGTGAGCATGGAACACACACACACAGCGTGGAACAAATATATATCTATATATGTGTATGTCAGTCAGCCAGATCCAACAACAGCTTAAAGGCATGTCAGTTGGTAATGGGGGAAACGCAGACAATATGGCGGTAAAGAGGAGTGCTGAACACACGCACAGCGTCAAACACACGGCATGTTATGTTTTCTGTGGAAGGTACTACGCAGCGCACAGACCCTCCTCACGCAATCAACTTCGCCAAGATGTGTTGAGTTTCCTTGTAGCGTTATAAAATGTTACCTCCGCTTTATATCCTGTCTCTATCGGAGTCATTTATTAAAGTATGTTAAACAATGTTTCTGTTTAATGCTTTTCGTTAAATCATGCATAGCTGTTTATATTGCTTAAAATAAATGTGTTCATATGGGCAGAATATTATCTACGCTAAACATCTAAACATTCGGACCACCTAATGCACTACCTTCTGCCCCCAGCACAGCCTCAATTTCTTAGGGGCATGGACCCTACAAGGTGTCGAAAGCGTTCCACAGGCATACTGGCCCATTTTGACTCCAATGCTTCCCACAGTTCTCAAGTTGGCTCAATGTACTTTGGGTGGTGTGTACCATTCTTGATACACACAGGTAACTGTGGAAAAACCCATCAGCATTGCAGTTTTTGAAACATTCAAACTGGTGCGCATGGCACCTTGTACTATTCAAAAGCACTTAAATATTTTGTCTTGCCCATTCACCCATTGGCACACACAATGTGGTTTTCAAAATCATTTTCCTCCCCTACAGCTACATCAAACTCAGTCCTCAGGACCACAAGGGGTGCAGGTTTTAGTTTTTGCCCTATCACTACACAGCTGACTCAAATAATCAACTAATTATCACACTGGGCTCCTGAGGACTGTTTGGGAATCACTGATCTACACAGCTTGGAAGTGGATTTAACAATTGATCAATAATGGATCAGACTGACCAGGTGAATGCTGTCATTGAAAGAGCAGGTGTTCTTAATGCGTTGTACACTCCGTGTATAGCATACTGCATTTTGATCAGTTTTGAAGAAAAAAGTAATTCTGGAAACATTTCTTGGAAAAGGCTGACCTTTGGATGTTTCATGACTAGAAATGGAAACATTGATTTTTAGAGACTAAGTAACAATAGCTTATGATTATAGGGTGTGAGGCTATACTGGGTTCTCACTGACATCGTCATTCCAATTCAATCATTCCAGTTCAATCAGTCACAATTATCAGCTTTGGTATTGACATCAGTGAGCAGTCATTCAGAGTGAGGTGAAACACATTGGAGGCCTACCAACTGAAAACATTGAAAACAAAAATAATGAAATTCAGACCACAGAAATCCAATGTTTATATAAAATGTCTGCCTTTTCCCCTACATTTTAAAGTCTGACTCAATTTAATATAGTGGATATTCTTGGGCTCGGGTAATATTTCAGTCCCTTTGACTTTTATTTTATTTTGGGTTACCAAAATGAAATGTTAAGAGTTTTTATATATAAATTGAAATATCCAGTAAAATGAGTTGAACTAAATAGCATTAATTGAAACTTTTATTTAAAATCATATTTTTTAACTGACATGAAGAATTGTCTGTTAGATGAAATAAAGATGGAAAACGAGTACTTTTCAATGTGTATTTTCATGGGTTCAAATATAAATCTATCAATATCAAAAAAACTCAACCGGTAACGTTTCATTGTAACAGGGTTGAGTTATTTATGAATATTGCATCTAAACAAATGAATTATTCAATATTATACATATTGTTTATATTCACTTATGAAACATGCTGTAATGTTCCATGTGAATTTTATTTTAAAGCATGTAGCCTGGTGGTAGGAGGGTTGGGCAAGACTTCGGTTCTTTTTAAGTCGCTCTAGATCCTTACTCAAGGATTATAGTGTATATATTCTAAGAATCTTTGCTTTAACATTATTCATTGAAATGTCTAGGGAATGACGGCGCCCACATCAGCAGCAGAAAGACAAAGGCAGTGTCAAGCACGTCAAAATGCTAACTCAGGAAAAAGGGAACAATACCTTGAGAGAGCGCGTCAGAGATGGAAAAGAAAGGTTGAGGCAGGGAACAAGATAAAGATCAGTGATTTAAGTGAGAGAGACCAGTCTAAACAGTGGAACAGCATACACAAGAAGCAAGGAGAGGAAATGAGCATGTGCGATGGAGATGATGCCAAGCCCCATTGACAGCATTGCCCTCCACCTTGAGAATACATCAGGTCATCATCCTTGCTCCTGGTGAGCTGATGTCTCGTGATGTCAGCTGCCTTTGTTCAACAAAGAAGGACCTAAACTGTACATGCTTTAACACACATCACTTAAATTTCAGGCAGAAGGTCCTGGCTGCTCCAGAACAGCCAGCCAATGAGGAAAATCCACAACCTCTAGACGAAATCCAGTGGGGAAATCCAAGTCTTCTTGGGTAATGGTGTGGAATATGATAACCTGTATTCAGGCAGGCATCATCCTTGGCACGGATGGAATGAGTGTATAAGTGAAATGTATGCATCGTGTAGGAACAAACAGATTTGTCTGGCCTTCTCAAGTCGTCATCCACTGGTGTCAGTTGGATGAAGGACTTGATCAAATTTGTCACATGCGCTGAATACAACAAGTGTAGACCTTACAGTGAAATGCTTACTTACAAGCCCTTAACCAACTATTCAGTTTAAGAAAATGCCCCCCCCTAAAAAAGAAAGAGGTGAGAAAAAGCGAGCAGCAGTAAATAACAATAGCGGGGATATATATACACCGGGGTTGCTGGTACAGAGTCAATGAGCGGCGGCACCGGTGTCGACGATTCCACCCCCACAGCGTGTGACATCCCGCCTCGTTGAGGGAGAGATGTGTGGGCCAGACTCTCAGGAAGAAAACCAAGAATGAATGAATATGGTGCTCCAGAGAAGTATAGTCATGCTGACACTAGTGCTGTAGTTAGCTGTTCTAGCATTCTAAACGCCCTTGGAAAATGTTCCTACAGTTTGATGACACGTTGAACTTTTCTGATAACCTGTTGAATGTTAATTACCCTAATGCATGATGTTTTTGTTTGTTTAGATATTTACTGCAGTTTGGTTAATAAAACCCAGATTATTATAAATATATCTAATGTCCTTATTACGTGGTTGCATACAATGAAATGCAATGTTTTGGGGTAAATCTTGGAGGGATTTTGATAGTAAACTAATTTTATATGGAAACCGATGTCTCTAACCCTTTCACAGTTTTCAACCCTAGTCTCAACCCTGTCAAATGACAATATTTGGTAAATAAAATGGCAAAGAAGAATATGAATTGAATGTTTTCTGAGCTCAGTCTGAAATGTTAAGCACAATGTCAAGAAGATTAGTTCTTTCTGAATTGAAAGCATTTTATTTATATGATGAGCTCGCTGATGATGTGTATTTCAGGGTTTAATACAGTAAATTTGAGGTTTTACATGAATTGTATATTATAATACTTGGTTTGGGGGACACATGAGCATTAGGTAAATGTTGCTTTTATAACAAGTATATTTTTATAATCATATTCAGACAACGTCCATATCCGTGACGGGGTTGAAGATAAATGGTGTCCATATCAGACAATTTGACAATAAAAGGGCTTTAATGCCGGAGTTGGGGAATATGTTTTCTTAAAGGATTAATATGTACTTAATGTTGTGGGGTGTTCAGAAAATGCATTTTCTCTTAAAATAAAAGTATATTTCTAAAATATATTACCGCAGCCCAAGAATGACCCATAGGTCAAATGGATTTTGTAATGGCCTTTCATTGTGATACGGAAAATCTAGGCTATTTCAAAAGAACAGAATCCCTTATTGAGTTGACCTTAATGGCTATTATACTAAAGATCTATCCGAGGTTCAACTTTGAAGGCAATCTTTTAAAAATGAAGGCAATCTTTTAAAAATGTTTTGATACTTACCTCATAGCTTGGTAATGAGAATGTAAATCCATTTGTTTTGAAATCAGTATTTGTCAGTCTCTCCAATTGATCCCATTTTCAATCAAAAAATATGCATGAGAGATTCACAAGACTAACATTGTAATAAAATTAATTGCAAGGAAATAAAGCTTTTATTTGTTGAAACAGGGTTCAAGTTCATTGTCTAATTTCACAGATAAATGCTTTATATTGATAGGCAAACACTGCCATTAATACAAATAACACGTATTTTAATGCACACGATTTTGGACAACTACATTTTTTGGGGGAATGTGTTACATTCCCATGACACCCAAAATACGTTTCTCTAGGTCATACTTAAATGTTAAATAATAGGCACACAAACTAAAGTATGCTGCTAATGAACAATAATTAGGCCTAGTTGATTACCTTTGAAACTATCCTCTGAACTGCCGGATCTGAGTAGAAGGGTTGGATAGATGGCTTTGAATAGTCCAACAATTGAATTGCAAGTTGTTCATATGTTAATAATCCAAATAGTGTGCTTACAAAGAACTTGCACAACTACCCTCAGCATTCATTATTCTTAGAAGAGGTCAGAACAAGCAATGGAATCTGAATTTGTCCTCTGTGCATGGATGGTGCATGAAGGCGGCAGCGTAGCCTAGTGGTTAGAGCGTTGGACTAGTAACCGGAAGGTTGCGAGTTCAAACCCCCGAGCTGACAAGGTACAAATCTGTCGTTCTGCCCCTGAACAGGCAGTTAACCCACTGTTCCCAGGCCGTCATTGAAAATAAGAATATGTTCTTAACTGACTTGCCTGGTTAAATAAAGGTAAAAAAAAATGTTTAAAAAAAAAGGCGAACACCGACAAACATGACCAAAAGAATGTGGACACCTGTTCGTCAAATCCCATTTGGTGTTAGTCCCCCTTTTGCTGCTATAACAGCCTCTCCTCTTCTGGGAAGCCAGTAGAACATTGCTATGGGACTTTCTATTCTGCTACTAGAGCTTTAAGGAGGTTGGGCACTGATTGTGGGCTGTAGGCCTGGCTCGCAGTCGGCGTTCCAAAGGTACTCGATGGGGTTGAGATCAGGGCTCTGTGCAGGCCAGTCAAGTTCTTCCACACCGATCTTGACAAACCATTTCTGTATGGACCTTGCTTTGTGCACGGGTGAATGGTCATGCTGAAAGAGCCTTTCCCAGACTGTTGCCACAAAGTTGGAAGCACAGAATCATCTAGAATGTCATTGTATGCTGTAGCGTAAAGATTTCCCTTCACTGGGAGCTAAGGGGCCTAGTCCGAACCATGAAAAACAGCCCCACACATCATTCCTCCTCCACCAAACTTTATTTTCGGCACTATACATTGGGGAAGGTAGCGTTCTCCTGTCATCCGCCAAACCCAGATTAGTCCATCGGACTGCCAGATGGTGAAGCGTGATTCATCACTCCAGAGAACGAGTTTCCACTGCTCTAGGGTCCAATTGGGGTGAGCTTTACACCACTCCAGCCGACGCTTGACATTGTGCATTTTAGTTTTTGGCTTGTGTGTAGCTAATTGGTCATGGAAACCCATTTTTCATGAATCTACAGACAAACGGTTATTGCTCTGACGTTGCTTCCAGAGGAAGTTTGGAACACGGCAGTGAGTGTTGCGACTGAGGACAGACTATTTTTACGCACTTCAGCCCTCTGTGAGCTTGTTGTGGTCTACCACTTTGCATCTGAGCTGTTGTTGCTCCTTGACGTTTCCACTACACAATAACAGCACTAACAGTTGACTGGAGCAGCTCTAGCAGGGCAGAAATTTGACATGAACTGACTTTTTGGAAAGGTGGAATCTTATGACTGTGCCACGTTTTGAAGTCCCTGAGCACTTCAGTAAGGTCATTGTACTGCCAATTGTTTAGCTATGGAGATTGCATGGTTGTGTGCTCGATTGTATACATTTGTCAGCAACCGGTATTGCTGAAATTGCAGAATCCACTTTGAAGGGGTATCCACATACTTTTGTGTATATACATACATGTCCTTTTGGAAGTGCACCGAGTGTGATGCTTTCCTATGCCAAAGTTTCCTAATCCTCACTGATGGTTATCTAGAGAATGCTCGGCTTCAGATCCGAAACGTGAATATCCTGAAGGAGAAAAGCCTGGAAACCCAGGAAGAAACCAATCAAGTTGTGGACCGTGGTACACATGGATGGCCTGTGTCTATTTGGGGAGAAATGCTCTCTCTGGAAAAACATGAAGTTGATGCATCTACAAAATAACTAATCGGCATGGCCCCTGTTCCTACATCCCTCTCTGAACTCGTCATCCCTGACAGCTATAAGGGCTACAGCGGAGAGCTGTTACTCCAGCAAGACAAAATTCAGATCTTTACAGCCAAATGC
The DNA here is from genome assembly GCF_021184085.1 of Oncorhynchus gorbuscha. Classification (NCBI taxonomy): domain Eukaryota; kingdom Metazoa; phylum Chordata; class Actinopteri; order Salmoniformes; family Salmonidae; genus Oncorhynchus; species Oncorhynchus gorbuscha. Next base: position 20,567,907 of record NC_060197.1, read on the forward strand.
AACTTAGCGTGCCTGTGCGACTAAGTACTGGTTTACAGATGGAATATTCAATACAACCCCCTCCTGTAGTATAGATATAGTATAGTCTGTTTTTAGCCTTCAGCCTTTATATAACCATATGAATGAATTTACATACAAATGTCTGCCCTTATGAGCAAATATTTATATAGGCCTAGGCTACAATATTCTGACTTTGGCGATTATTTGAACCAATTTCTGTAAGATGTACATGCATATCGATATTTTGTATGTGTATGTACAGTTGAAGTTAGAAGTTTACATACACCTTAGCCAAATATATTTGTACAATTCCTGACATTTAATCCTACAAAAAATTCCCTGTTTTAGGGCAGTTAGGATCACCACTTTATTTTAAGAATGCGAAATGTCAGAATAATAGTAGAGAATGCTTTATTTAAGCTTTTATTTCTTTCATCACATTCCCAGTGGGTCAGAAGTTTACATACACTCAATTAGTATTTGGTAGCATTGGCTTTAAATGGTTTAACTTGGGTCAAATGTTTCAGTTAGCCTTCCACAAGCTCCCCACAATAAGTTGGGTGAATTCTGGCCCATTCCTCCTGACAGAGCTGGTGTAAATGAGGCCTCCTTGCTCGCACATGCTTTTTCAGGTCTGCCCACAAACTTTCTATAGGATTGAGGTCAGGGCTTTGTTGGCCACTCCAATACCTCGACTTTGTTGTCCTTAAGCCATTTTGCCACAACTTTGGAAGTATGCCATTTGGAAGACCCATTTGCGACCAAGTTTGAACTTCCTGACTGATGTCTTGAGATGTTGCTTCAATATATCCACATTTTCCTCCCTCGTGATACAAATGTATTTTGTGAAGTGCACCAGTCCCTCCTGCAGCAAAGCACCCCCACAACATGATGTTGCCACCCCCTTGCTTCACGGTTGGGATGGTGTTCTTCGGCTTGCAAGCCTCCCCCCGTTTTTGTTTCATCAGACTAGAGTCTGACAAACCGTAGTTTGGCTTTTTTGGCGGTTTTGGAACAGTGTTTTCTTCCTTGCTGAGCAGCCTTTCAGGTTATGTCGACATAGGACACGTTTTACTCTGGCTATAGATACTTTTGTAACCATTTCCTCCAGCATCTTCACACGGTCCTTTGCTGTTGTTCTGGGATTGATTTGTACTTTTCGCACCAAAGTACGTTCATTACTTAAAAACAGAATGCGTCTCCTTCCTGAGCGGTATGACCGATGCGTGGTCCCATGGTGTTTATACTTGCGTACGTGGTACCTTCAGGCATTTGGAAATTGCCCCAAGGATGAACCAGACTTGTGGAGGTCTACCATTTTTTTCTGAGTTCTTAGCTGATTTATTTTGAATTTCCCTTGATGTCAAGCAAAGAGGCACTGAGTTTGAAGGTGGGCCTTGAAATACATCTACAGGTACACCTCTACTTCTTTCAAATGATGTCAATCAGAAGCTTCTAAAGCCATGGCATCATTTATGGAATTTTCCAAGCTGTTTAAAGCCACAGTCAAATTAGTGTATGTAAACTTCTGACTCACTGGAATTGTGATACAGTGAATTATAAGTGACATAATCTGATGGTAAACAATTGTTGGAAAAATTACTTGTGTCATGAACAAAGTAGATTTCCTAAACGACCTGCCAAAACTATATTTTGTTAACAAGAAATGTGTAAAGTTGTGGAAAAGAATTTCAATGACTCCAACCTAAGTGTATATATGGATATACACACACACACACACACACACACACACACACACACACACACACACACACACACACACACACACACACACACACACACACACACACACACACACACACACACACACACACACACACACACACACACACACACACACACACACACACACACACAGTTGAAGTCAGAAGTTTACATATACTTAGGTTGGTGTCATTCAAACTTGTTTTTCAACTACTCCACAAATTTCTTGTTAAATTATAGTTTTGACAAGTTGGTTAGGACATCTATTTTGTGCATGATATGTACTTTTCTTCAACAATTGTTTACAGACAGATTATTTCACTGTATCACAATTCCAGTGGGCCAGAAGTTTACATACACTAAGTTGACTGTGCCTTTAAACAGCTTGGAAAATTCCAGAAAATTATGTCATGGCTTTAGAAGTTTCTGATTGACACAAATTATGTCAATTATCCTATTGGAGGTGTACCTGTGGATATATTTCAGGTCCTACTTCAAACTCAGTGCCTCTTTGTTTGACATCATGGGAAACACAAAAGAAATCAGCCAAAACCTCAGAAAAAAATTGTAGACCTCCAAGTATGGTTGCTTTATTGAATGTACTTTGGTGCGAAAAGTGCTAATCAATCTAAAAAAAACAAAGGACCTTGAAGTTGCTGGAGGAAACAGGTACAAAAGTATCTATATCCACAGTAAAACAAGTCTTATATCGATAGAACCTGAAAGGCCGCTCAGCAAGGAAAAAGCCACTGCTACAAAACCGCCATAAAAATGTGCAACTCCACATGGGGACAAAGATTGTACTTTTTCGAGAAATGTTCTCTGGTCAGATGAAACAAAAGTAGAAATGTTTGGCCATAATGACATCCTTGTGTTTGAGGCTTGCAAGGCTTGCAAGCCAAAAGCTTGTGGAAGGCTACCTGAAACATTTGACCCACGTTAAACAATTTAAAGGCAATGCTACCAAATACTAATTGAGTGTATGTAGACTTCTGACCCACTGGGAATGTGATGAAAGAAATAAAAGCGGAAATAAATCATTCTCTGTACTATTATTCTGACATTTCACATTCTTAAAATAAAGTGGTGATCCTAAGTGACCTAAGACAGGGAATTTTTATTAGGATTAAATGTCAGGAATTGTGAAAAACTGAGTTTATATGTATTTGGCTAAGGTGTATGTAAACTTCCGACTTCAAGTATGTATGTATACATACATCTTCCCACTCATATGAACAAATGTATACTTTTGCAAAAATATATGCAACATTTTCAAAGAGTAACGGTTTATATATGGAAATCAGTCAATTGAAATATATTCATTAGGCCCCACTCTATGGATTTCAAATAACCGGGAATACAGATACCTTTTACAAAAAAAGGGTAGGGGCATGGATCAGAGAACTTATCTGACGTGACCACCATTTGCCTCATGCAGTGCGACATCTTCACATAGTTGATCAGGCTGTTGATTGTGGAATGTTTTCTCACTCCTCGATCAGGAACACGCTGTAGTACATGTTGATTCTGAGTATCCCAAACATGTTTAATAAGTGACATGTCTGAGTATGCAGGACATTTTCAGCTTCCAGGAATTGTGTACAGATCCGTGCGACATGGAGCAATGCATTATCATGCTGAAACATGAGGTGATCGCGGCGGATAAATGGCACGACAATGGGCCTCAAGAACTCGTCATGGTATCTCTGCATTCAAATTGCCCTCAATAATATGCAATTGTGTTTGTTTGTCCGTAGCTTATGCCTGCTCATACCATAAAACCCCACCGCCACCATGGGGCACTCTGTTCACAACGTTGACATCAGCATTACCACTCTGCGGTTGTGAGGCCTGTTGGACATACTACCAAATTCTTTACTATATTATGCATTGTGGTGATGCTTCTGCATGGAACACACACACATTAGGGAAAACCCATTAACTTATACACACCATATTCTGTACAACAATGGTCTTCTCATTGTAAAATGTAAATTAGTTTGTACAATTTGAGGGTTCTCACACTTTCTCGCTCTCTCCTTAATCACTCCACTCCTCCGTCCCTCAATCTCCTCCCCCCCTCCATCTATCTCTGCAGAGGAAAAGCAACTTGAACCCTGATGCGAAGGAGTTCGTTCCGGGAGTGAAATACTAGGAGTCCCCCTCAACCCCATGGAGCACGAACATTCACGCTCACATAACCTTGCAGAGACTCTGGCGGCCTTGACCGCAAAACACACACTGGTCCAGGGTGTGTAGGTAGAAACCTGTAAGGGGGTGGGGGGACTTCTTTTCTTTAAGATTTGTATTTTATTTGTTTCAACTTGTAATCTAAAGGACAGGGGCGGGATATCAGTATCAACAGAGCCCTACAGAGGGCGCTGCTGCTGCATTTACATTCGAGGATGTATCCCAAATAGTACCCTATTATGTAGTGCACTACTTTTGACCAGGGCCCAGATTCACAAAACATTTCTAAATGCAAAAACTTACAAACTAGCTTGTTTTTATTCTTAAGTGTATTATCTTAAGATTTAATGATTTTCTTATGAACTTCTCAATCTTCTTAAGATGCTTGTTGCTAGGCAACCGATTTAGCAAGCAATGGCAATCATGTTAGCATATTTATTACTGTTCTAAAACTTGGGTTTAAAATTATCAATACTGAAACTTTTAGATGACGTTTGTGTGAATTAAACATGTTCAATTGCTTTTTTACATATTTCTTTTTTTAGAACATTTCCAATAACCTTTTTGAGGAATAGCAACTTTGCTTAACTTTCTTCTTAACTACCATTTTGTTCCTTAAGACTTTTCTTCTTAAATCTATATTTAAGGTTTTGTGAATCTGGTCCCAGGGCCTACCATAGTTGGCCCAGGGCCCTAACGTTGTGGGCCCTGATCTAAAGTAGTGCACTCCATAAGAAAACGGGTGCTTTTTCGTACATATACAGAGAAATTGCAAACTCTTGAGATTTTCCAACTTTATTTTTTACTTGTCATGGTTGCCATGTTGGCACCTAAAAGTTCCATGTGAATACAACAAGCGAATTGCAAATGATACCCTGTTCCACTATAGAGTGCACTACCTTGTAAAAATAGGGTGCCATTTTGAGATCTGCATTTATACGTTTCATGGCGGCCTTGTTGGTGCCAGAATGTTCCACAACGTTACCATTCTAATTGGAATCCAACTACGAATGTAATTATTGTTAACGAACGACGACTGGAGCCAACGTGGACGACACGGTTGGCCGTTCTAGATTTCTGTAACTACGTACCTCTGGTCACAATATGACATTACTCTTCTGTCTCATTTCCCGTTATGACATCATCATCATACAGACTCACTCTGCGTAGAGCTGTTTTTATTTCTCATGGGCCTGGTTCCAAACCAATTATTCATATTTCCTATCCCCTACACCCTTTAAACTCAACTCTTGACCTCGAAGCCAGTTCAGCTGCATTTAAAAAAAATCTTTCCCTCTAATCAGGGACTGATTTTAGAACTGGGACACCAGGTGAGTGCAATTAATTATCAGGTAGAACAGAAAACCAGCAGACTCTGACCCTCGTATGGTAAGAGTTGAATACACCTGCCCTATTGTTCACTCCCTCCTTGTGGGTGAAAAAGTTTAAGTTTTATTCCCCATAGGCTGCGTTTACACAGTCACCCGAATTCTGGTATTTTTTTCCCCAGTAATTGGTCTTTTGACCAATCACATCAGATCTTTTCCAATCAAATATTTTTCAGAGTTGTTCTGATTGGTCAGAAGACCAATTAGTGAAAAAAATATCAGAATTGGGCTGCCTGTACAAACGCTGCAATATAGTCTTACTTTTAATCAGAACCTGGAGTCCTGATCTAAAGATGTGCATAATTTGAGGTGTCACGTGATGGGGAACCAGAGTGCATGGGTTAGGGTATTGGTGTTTGGTTTGTAACTAGGCCGTTCCCTGTTATGCGTCTCAAATGGCACCCTATTCCCTTTATAGTGCACTACTTTTGACCTGTGCTCTGGTCAAAAGTAGTGCACTCAATGGGGAATAGGGTGCCATTGCCTCTCGCAGTACTGAAGGAATGGAAGCAATCATGTTGAACTTTGTTGGATCAATAATGTTGATCAATACATTATCAGGTTTATCTGTTAATCAATCTCTTGTTTTTAGAGGAACAAGGTGTTTGTCTCTTGGGTTGCCGTAGCTTGTGGTCAAAACGGGAATGGAGGTGTCCCCCAAATAGCACCCTATGCCCTTTAAAAAAATGTGTTTATAACCTTTATTTAACTAGGGCCCATAGCACTCCCTATGAGCTCTCAAAGGGTCCTGGTTAAAAGTGGTGCACTACATAGGCAGTTGGGTACCATTTATGAATCACACTAATCTTAACTGTTATGGTGGGGGGGGGGGGGTGCTAGATTAGTGTCTAGGGGAGGTTTAAAATGAATGGGTGGGACTTGAGCGAGGGTTGACTAACCACAGGCCACGTGCACCCTGGGTCAACCAATAGGAATTGTCTGCCAGTTGGATTTACATGAAAATAATGGATTTTGAGTTGGAAAAAGTCCCAACGACCCAAAGTACGAATTTCAATACAACAAGATGAATAAAAATGTGAAACTGCAGGTATGTCTGGTGGTCTTAATAAAAAATGAACTTGTTAAAATCAGTGATTTGATAAAATAAAGAAGTTAATCTCAAGGAAAGGATGTAGGTAAACAAGGGAGTGGGGAAAATAGGTATTGGGGGAAAAAAAGGTATGCAGATCTCAACCAGGACCAAGGTCAAAAATAGTTACTTCGACCTTCCCATTCATCTGAGACACACGCGCACGCAGTGCGAAGGTTTCCTTGAACGTCTTTCAGTGAGATTGGTTTATATGAGGCTGCTCTGTTCTACATCATCACTGCCATTATCACATCATTGGATACATGGACCTTCTACACCCTACTCAAATATAATTGAGAGAAGGTTTATAAGTTACTATTCCTAAGGTTTTTGGAGAAATGTATTGTAGAACAGCCCTCATTAGCATAGTTAAATACACTGCTCAAAATAAAGGGAACACTAAAATAACACATCCTAGATCTGAATGAATGAAATATTCTTATTAAATACTTTTTTCTTTACATAGTTGAAAGTGCTGACAACAAAATCACACAAAAATGATCAATGTAAATCAAATGTATCAACCCATGGTGGTCTGGATTTGGAGTCACACTCAAAATTAAAGTGGAAAACCACACTACAGGCTGATCCAACTTTGATGTAATGTCCTTAAAACAAGTCAAAATGAGGCTCAGTAGTGTGTGTGGCCTCCACGTGCCTGTATGACCTCCCTACAACGCCTGGGCATGCTCCTGATGAGGTGGCAGATGGTCTCCTGAGGGATCTCCTCCCAGACCTGGACTAAAGCATCCGCCAACTCCTGTACAGTCTATGGTGCAACGTGGTGTTGGTGGATGGAGCGAGACATGATGTCCCAGAAATGCTCAATTGGATTCAGGTCTGGGGAACGGGCGGGCCACTCCATAGCATCAATGCCTTCCTCTTGCACGAACTGCTGACACACTGGAGGTCATTTTGCAGGTCTCTGGCAGTGCTTCTCCTTGCACAAAGGTAAAGGTAGCGGTCCTGCTGCTGGGTTGTTGCCCTCCTACGGCCTCCTCCATGTCTCCTGATGTACTGGCCTGTCTCCTGGTAGCGCCTCCATGCTCTGGACACTACGCTGACAGACACAGCAAACCTTCTTGCCACTGCTCGCATTGATGTGCCATCCTGGATGAGCTGCTCTACCTGAGCCACTTGTGTGGGTTGTATAGACTCAGTCTCATGCTACCACTAGAGTGAAAGCACCGCCAGCATTCAAAAGTGACCGAAACATCAGCCAGGAAGCATAAGAACTGAGAAGTGGTCTGTGGTCACCACCTGCAGAACCACTCCTTTATTGGGGGTGTCTTGCTAATTGCCTATAATTTCCACCTGTTGTCTATTCCATTTGCACAACAGCATGTGACATTTATTGTCAATCAGTGTTGCTTCCTAAGTGGACAGTTTTGATTTCACAGAAGTGTGATTGACTTGGAGTTACATTGTGTTCCCTTTATTTTTTTGAGCAGTGTATTTTTGAATTCAGAAAGTGCAGAGTTTATTGAAATAATGCATGTATAGCTTCAGCAAAATTGTGGAATTAAGGGTGTATTAAGGGTGTATTAAGGGTGTATCATCTATATGTTTTTAATTTGCAGAAAGTAAAGATAAAAAATAAATAAACAATATAGATTTAACTTGAAAGATAAAGTTAATTATGATGATGGAGGCTAGTCAGCGACTGTTGTACTGGTAGTACACCGGGCTGGAAATGAGTGGCTGGTGAGGAAGAGGATGAATAAGAAACTGATGGGCTGCATCTGAAAAGGCACCTTATTCACTAGATAGTGCACTACTTTGGACCATAGATTTTTGTGCACTATGTAGGGAATAGGGTGCCATTTCAAACACAGCCAAGGTGTATTACTGGGAATGGTATAATACTACCTATGTAGCTATTTACTACAGCTCTGTTCAACATGGGGCCAATTCAGACTAAGGAAATGTACCCATTTCCTACGCACGCCTTTCCAATGCACTTCTCATTATTTGGTATTCAGACATTACAATGTAACTAGGCAAGTCACTTGCCTAAACAAATTCTTATTTACATTGACCGCTACACCGGCCAACCCAATTGTACAGCGCCCTTATTCAGTTGCATAACTCGCTCTGCAGGTGTGGCTACCTTGTGCATTCTGAATTATTTTAATTCAACCCCTGAAAACACTCCCACTTGCTGGCCAACATATTTTCTCATGGAGTTTTCATTCAATAAGGTTTTCATTACATGTTATCTTAAGCCATCCCTTTAAATACAGTGTACCTTTTTAATTAGAATTTATTTAGAGAATGGGTTCAGAATATTTGGGATCAATGAAAGAACATGCATCATTCATCACTGTTTCAGCACCAATTGGTAGATTAAAATAAATATTAATCATAAACCAGTTAGGAGGGCCTTTATGCACGAAAGAATTACAGAATTGTATGCCTTAATAACATAATTGTATGCCATCTGTAAATATGAATACAATTGTTAAATTACGAGCCTATAGCCACAGAAAAAGGGAGCAAACCTTCCCTCTAGCCATGATTGGCAGAGATAATGAGTGGGCTGGACATACAGAGAAAAAAGAAAAAAAAACGTTCAAAAATGGAGCAGACAGAGATGGTCGCCTCGCTTTGCGTTCTTAGGAAATTATGCAATATTTTGTTTTTTTAATGTTTTATTTCTTACATTGTTAACCCAGGAAATCTTAAGTCTTATTACATACAGCCGGGAAGAACTATTGGATATAAGAGCAACTTAAACTTACCAACATTATGACCAGGAATTTGACTTTCCTGAAGTGGATCCTCTCTTCGGACCACCACCCAAGACAATGGATCTAATCCCAGCAGCTGACCGAAAACAACGCCGATGCAGAAGGGGCAGACGGAGTGGTCTTCTGGTCAGGCTTCATAAATGGGCACATGGCCACCGCTCCTGAGTACACTACTTGCCAATGTCCAGTCTCTTGACAACAAGGTAGAGGAAATTCGAGCAAGGGTTGCCTTCCAGAAAGACAGCGGAGATTGTTACATTCTCTGTTTTACGGAAACATGGCTCTCTCGGGATATGTTGTTGGAATCGGTTCAGCCCCCGGGGTTCTCCATGCATCCGCCGACAGAGATAAACACCCCTCTGGGAAGAGGAAGTGAGGCAGGGGTGTATGATTTATGATTAACAACTGATGGTGTAATCATAACAACATACAGGAACTCAAGTCCTTCTGCTCACCCGACTTCGAATTCCTTACAATCATTCTACCTACCAAGATAATTCTCCTCAGTTATAGTCACAGCTGTGTACACCCTCCCCCTCCCCCTCCCCCATAGCTGGGGATATTAACAAAGCAAATTTGAGAACAATGCTACCTAAATTCTATCAGCATATTGATTGCCCGACACGTAGGGCTAATACTAAACGGGACCACTGCTACTCTAACTTCCATGATGCATACGAAGCCCTCCCTGCCCTCCCTTCTGCAAATCCGACCGTGACGCCATCTTGCTCGTCCCGGCTTATATGCAGAAACTCAAACAGGATGTACCAGTAACGAGCACCATTCATCGCTGGTCTGACCAATCGGAAGCCACGCTTCAAGATTGTTTTGATCACACGGATTGGAATATGTTCCGGTAAGCCTCAGAGAACAACATAGATCTATATGCTAAATCGGTGAGTGCGTTTTCTAAATAAGTGCATTGGAGACTATTTTTAACATTAACATTTAAGTCATTTAGCAGACGCTCTTATCCAGAGCGACTTACAAATTGGTGCATTCACCTTATGACATCCAGTGGAACAGCCACTTTACAATAGTGCATCTAAATATTTTAAGGGGGGGGTGAGAAGGATTACTTTATCCTATCCTAAGTATTCCTTAAAGAGATGGGGTTTCAGGTGTCTCCGGAAGGTGGTGATTGACTCCGCTGTCCTGGCGTCGTGAGGGAGTTTGTTCCACCATTGGGGAGCCAGAGCAGCGAACAGTTTTGACTGGGCTGAGCGGGAACTGTACTTCCTCAGTGGTAGGGAGGCGAGCAGGCCAGAGGTGGATGAACACAGTGCCCTTATTTGGGTGTAGGGCCTGATCAGAGCCTGGAGGTACTGAGGTGCCGTTCCCCTCACAGCTCCGTAGGCAAGCACCATGGTCTTGTAGCGGATGCGAGCTTCAACTGGAAGCCAGTGGAGAGAGCGGAGGAGCGGGGTGACGTGAGAGAACTTGGGAAGGTTGAACACTAGACGGGCTGCGGCGTTCTGGATGAGTTGTAGGGGTTTAATGGCATAGGCAGGGAGCCCAGCCAACAGCGAGTTGCAGTAATCCAGATGGGAGATGACAAGTGCCTGGATTAGGACCTGCGCCGCTTCCTGTGTGAGGCAGGGTCGTACTCTGCGGATGTTGTAGAGCATGAACCTACAGGAACGGGCCACCGCCTTGATGTTAGTTGAGAACGACAGGGTGTTGTCCAGGATCACGCCAAGGTTCTTAGCGCTCTGGGAGGAGGACACAATGGAGTTGTCAACCGTGATGGCGAGATCATGGAACGGGCAGTCCTTCCCCGGGAGGAAGAGCAGCTCCGTCTTGCCGAAGTTCAGCTTGAGGTGGTGATCCGTCATCCACACTGATATGTCTGCCAGACATGCAGAGATGCGATTCGCCACCTGGTCATCAGAAGGGGGAAAGGAGAAGATTAATTGTGTGTCGTCTGCATAGCAATGATAGGAGAGACCATGTGAGGTTATGACAGAGCCAAGTGACTTGGTGTATAGCGAGAATAGGAGAGGGCCTAGAACAGAGACCTGGGGGACACCAGTGGTGAGAGCGCGTGGTGAGGAGACAGATTCTCGCCACGCCACCTGGTAGGAGCGACCTGTCAGGTAGGACGCAATCCAAGCGTGGGCCGCGCCGGAGATGCCCAACTCGGAGAGGGTGGAGAGGAGGATCTGATGGTTCACAGTATCGAAGGCAGCCGATAGGTCTAGAAGGATGAGAGCAGAGGAGAGAGAGTTAGCTTTAGCGGTGCGGAGCGCCTCCGTGATACAGAGAAGAGCAGTCTCACTATTAAAACCTACCTTAACCAGAAACCGTGGATGGATGGCGGCATTCGCACAAAACCATTTAACCATGGAAAGAGGTCTGGAAATATGGCTGAATATTAACAGTGTAGTTATTCCCTCCACAAACGAGAAATGTCGGTACAGGGACAAGGTGGTGTCGCAATTCAATGCCTCAGAAACGAGACGTATGTGGTAGGGTCTACAGGAAATCACAGACTACAAAAACAAAAACAGCCACGTCACGGACACCGACGTCACACTTCCAGACAAACTAAACGCAGTGCCACCGTGACAGCTCGCTAACAAAGACTGCGGCCCCCCTCTCCTTCTCAGTGGCTGACATGAGTAAAACATTTAAACTTGTTAACCCTCACAAGGTTGCTGGCCCAGACGGAATCCCTAGCCGCGTGCTCAGAACATGTTCAGACCAGCTGGCTGGTGTGTTTACGGACATATTTAATCGCTCCCTATCCCATTCTGTTGTCCCACATGCTTCAAGATGGCTACTATTGTTCCTGTACACAAGAAGACCAAGATAGCTGAACGAAATGACTACCACCCCGTAGCACTCACTTCTGTCATCATGAAGTGCTTTGAGAGGCTAGTCAAGGATCATATCACCGCCACCTTACCGGCCACCCTAGACCCACTTCATTTTGCATACCGCCCCAACAGGTTCACAGATGACGCAATCGCCATCACACTGCACACTGCCCTATCCCATCTGGACAAAAATAATACCTGTAAGAATGTTGTTCATTGACTACAGCTCAGCATTCAACACCATAGTACCCGCCAAGCTCATCATCAAGCTGGAGTCCCTGGGTCTCAACCCCGCCCTCTACAACTGGGTCCTGGACTTTGACGGGCCGCCCCTGGTGGTGGTAGGAAACAACATCTTTGCTGACCCTCAACACTGGGGCCCCACAAGGGTGTGTGTTCAGCCCTCTGCTGTAATCCCTCTTCACCCACGACTATATGGCCATGCACGGCACCAACTCAATCATCAAGTTTGCAGACAACACAAGAGTAGTGGGCTTGATCACCAACAATGACGAGACGGCCTACAGGGAGGAGGTGAGGGCACTCAGAGTGTGGTGTCAGGAAAACAACCTCTCACTCAACGTCAACATAACAAAGGAGAAGATCGTGGACTTCAGGAAAGAGCAGAGGGAACACCCTCCTATCCACATCGAAGGGACAGCAGTGGAGAAGGTGGAAAGTTTTAAATTCCTGGGCGTACACATCACAGACACTGAAATGTTCCACCCACACAGACCGTGTGGTGAAGAAAATGCAACAGCGCCTCTTCAACCTCTGGAGGCTGAAGAAATTTGGCTTGTCACCCAAAACCCTGACAAACTTTTACAGATGCACAATCGAGAGCATCCTGTCGGGCTGTATCACAGCCTGGTGCGACAACTGCACCGGCCTCAACCATAAGGCTCTCCAGAGGGCGGTGCGGTCTGCACAATGTATCACCGGGGGCAAACTAACTGCCCTCCAGGACATCCATGGCACCCAATGTCAAAGGAAGGCCAAAAAGATCAAGGCCTACAACCACCCGAGCCACTGCCTTTTCACACCGCTACCACGCAGAAGGCGAGGTCAGTACAAGAGTATCACAGCTAGGACTGAGAGATTTAGTTAATGCCCCACCTTATCTCGGCTCACTGGGCACCATAGCAACACCCACCCGTAGCATGCACTCCAGCCGGTATATTTCACTGGCCATCCCCAAAGCCAACACTTACTTTGGCCGCCTTTCCTTCCAGTTCTCTGCTGCCAACACTGGAAGTATCTCTACTTGCACATCTTCATCTGCACATCCATCACTCCAGTGTTAATGCTAAATTGGAATTATTTCCCCTCTAAGGCCTATTTATTGACTACCTCTTCTACATTTGCACACACATTACATAGATTTCTTTCTATTGTGTTATTGATTATATATAACTCTGTTTGTTTTTGTCACACTGTTTTGCTTTGTCTTGGTCAGGTCGCAGTTGTAAATGAGAACTTGTTTTTAACTGGCCTATTTGGTTAAATAAAGGTGAAATGAAACACATCTTACATTGCTCATATTCCATGTATATACTGTATTTTATACCATCTACTGCACCTTGCCTATGCCGCTCGGACATCGCTCATCCATATACTTTTATGTACATATTCTCATTCACCCCTTTAGATTTATGTGTATTAGGTTGTTGTTGGGGAATTGTTAGATGACTTGTTATATTACTGCACTGTCGGAACTTGAAGCACAAGCATTTCGCTACACTCGCATTAACATCTGCTAACCATGTGTATGTGACCAATAAAATTTGATTTGATGAGTTCAGATTGGTCTGCCAAATAGCATGCTTCTGCCTCTTGGAGCTGGTCAGTATTGGTAGGTAATCCTGTCTAACATGTCTTTTTTAAGAATGTATTGCATAGTAGAACTGCATAAGTTGCTCTCAACTTTCTGGAGGACCGCGTTTTAAAATCAGTGGAATTAGAGTGATAGCTAAGGAGACTGAGAACACACCTGTCTCCGGACAGGCTAATGGCATCCATCCATGATGTATACGGGTAAGATAGTCTAGTTAGCTACATTTTCAGATATTACAAGTTTCTAATTTTGAAAAAGTTGTTTTCATTCCAAATTAGAGTACTGTTGGCTAGCTAGCTAATGCTAGTTGGCTGGCTCACTAGCTAACGTTACATGTATGATATTATTTGTATCTCTTTGCTTTGCTAGTCATTGCCTAATGTTGAGTAGCTAAGACGCTCAGATCAACCCTTAAAGAGATGGGTGGGTCTAAAGCTTAAGAGGGTGTGAACAATACTGAATGGGTGTAGACAAAGAAAAGCTCCCCAGTAAGTACCAAAACATTCAAATGTAATTTTCTCAAAAGTGAGGTTTCAAGTTTATCAACTTTCAAAGCAGAATTACTTTCCCATTGTTCCCCAAATGCAGTTTTGACCATTTTGTAGCTCAGAGTCTCTGCTTTTATACAATGTAATAAACACCATTTCAAATTTTGATACATAAGACCGAATCAAGGCAATCAGTCACAAATTATTAGGGTGAGGCACATTGGCTACTAACAGCTTACTACACAACATACACGTTATTACTTTCTTAGCTACAGTATACATATCTCCCTTGCATATTATATCATTTCTGCAGCATTATACAATACATTTTTGGACTCACCTTGTTGTGCTGTGCTCAGTTGAACAGGAAGGTGGCGCGGCGGTCCTTCATGGTCAAATTTGGTCAAAGTTTGGCATTCTCTGGATTTATGATGCTTTCAAGACAACTGGGGAAAAAGCAAGGTCAAATCGTGATGACGTCAGTGATCTTCAGGTCAAAGCTCAAGAAAGAGGCCTGAGTTCCCGACTTCAATAACGAATCGGATGACCGTTCAAAACGTATTTTCCCAGACGGAGTTAGTTTTTTTCAGAGTTCCCAGTTGTCTTGAACGCACTGATGTCGGAGATTTCCCAGTTCTCAGTTTCCAGTTGTTTTGAGCGTGGCAGAAGTCATGCTGGATTGACAGCATGGCCAATATTGAATGTTTATCCTCTTAAGCTTGTAAAAGAGACCCTTAAACCCAGACTTTGATCACACACCTGCTCCACTGAATAGGAGGCTAATGATTGCTTTGCAATGCTTGCAGTTAGCCACTGATTCCGTCCAAAACGCTCATTGTTGACTTTGCAAACTTCTGTAATGTTTATGGCCGATGAGCACCGATACGTTTTATCTATAATTTCTCTTCATTTTTCTCTTCATTTGAAAAGGATTTGCCAGTATTTTATCGACTTGATTCATGATGATGCTTGCTAGCTAAGATGTTGACATGATCAGTCCAATATAACGTGATTTGACACCACCCATCTTTTTGGATGGGCACTTCTAATGTAACTCTATGGCAGCACCCAAGGGGCTTGAATTTGAGCTATACCCGTAGATTTTGCGGTGACGTAGTGTCCCCATGAGTGACAGTGTTATGCTGGTGAATGAGGACCCAAAAGCGACTTAACGAAAACAGAGTCTTTATTCCAGTATATGACAAAAGTAATAATCCTGGAAAAATCAAGAAGAAAACAAAACAGGAAAAAACTTAAATCCACTCGTAGTAACGAGGACAGACTGGAGACTCGACCATTGACTGCAGGTTGCTTCGGGAAGGCACCGACCATAGCAGACTAAGACACCTGCTCACACGCAGCATCTGAAGGAGACAAAACACGACAGGGCGAGACAAGGACACAGAACAGCGAACATCATACAAGGATCCGACAAGGACAGAAGCGGAAAACAAGGGGAGAAATAGGGCTCTAATCAGAGGGCAAAATAGGGGACAGGTGTGAAAAGAGTAAATGAGTGAGTTAGGAGAATGAGGAACAGCTGGGAGCAGGACCGGAACGATAGAGAGAAGAGAGAGAGGGAGGGGGAGAGAGAGGGATAGAAAAAGGGAACAAACCTAATAAGACCAGCAGGGGGAAATGAACAGAAGGGAAAGCACAAGGACAAGACAATATATGACAAAACATGACAGTACCCCCCCACTCACCGAGCGCCTCCTGGCGCACTCGAGGAGGAATCCTGGCGACAACGGAGGAAATCATCAATCAGCGAACGGTCCAGCACGTCCCGAGATGGAACCCAACTCCTCTCCTCAGGACCGTAACCCTCCCAATCCACTAAGTACTGGTGACCACGTCCCCGAGAACGCATGTCCATGATCCTACGTACCTTGTAAATAGGTGCGCCCTCGACAAGGACGGGGGGGAGGGAAGACGAACGGGGGCGCGAAGAAAGGGCTTGACACAGGAGACATGGAAGACAGGATGGACGCGATGAAGATGTCGCGGAAGAAGCAGTCGCACAGCGACAGGATTGACGACCTGGGAGACACAGAACGGACCAATGAACCGCGGAGTCAACTTACGAGAAGCTGTCGTAAGGGGAAGGTTACGAGTGGAAAGCCACACTCTCTGGCCGCGACAATACCTAGGACTCTTAATCCTACGTTTATTGGCGGCTCTCACAGTCTGCGCCCTGTAACGGCAAAGTGCAGACCTCACCCTCCTCCAGGTGCGCTCACAACGTTGGACAAACGCCTGAGCGGAGGGAACGCTGGACTCGGCGAGCTGGGACGAGAACAGAGGAGGCTGGTAACCCAGACTACTCTGAAACGGAGATAGCCCGGTAGCAGACGAAGGAAGCGAGTTGTGAGCGTATTCTGCCCAGGGGAGCTGTTCTGCCCAAGACGCAGGGTTTCTAAAAGAAAGGCTGCGTAATATGCGACCAATCGTCTGATTGGCCCTTTCTGCTTGACCGTTAGACTGGGGATGAAAACCGGAAGAGAGACTGACGGAAGCACCAATCAAACGACAGAACTCCCTCCAAAACTGTGACGTGAATTGCGGACCTCTGTCTGAAACGGCGTCTAACGGGAGGCCATGAATTCTGAACACATTCTCAATGATGAAGGACCCAAAAGTCTCCTTAGCGGAAGGAAGCTTAGCGAGGGGAATGAAATGTGCCGCCTTAGAGAACCTATCGACAACCGTAAGAATCACAGTCTTCCCCGCAGACGAAGGCAGACCGGTAATGAAGTCTAAGGCGATGTGAGACCATGGTCGAGAAGGAATGGGAAGCGGTCTGAGACGACCGGCAGGAGGAGAGTTACCTGACTTAGTCTGCGCGCAATCCGAACAAGCAGCCACGAAACGGCGCGTGTCACGCTCCTGAGTAGGCCACCAAAACCGCTGGCGAATAGAAGCAAGTGTACCTCGAACGCTGGGATGGCCAGCTAACTTGGCAGAGTGAGCCCACTGAAGAACAGCCAGACGAGTAGAAACAGGAACGAAAAGAAGGTTACTAGGACAAGCGCGCGGCGACGCAGTGTGAGTGAGTGCTTGCTTAACCTGTCTCTCAATTCCCCAGACAGTCAACCCGACAACACGCCCATAAGGAAGAATCCCCTCGGGATCGGTAGAAGCCACAGAAGAACTAAAGAGACGGGATAAGGCATCAGGCTTGGTGTTCTTATTACCCGGGCGATAAGAAATCACAAACTCGAAACGAGCGAAAAACAACGCCCAACGAGCTTGACGTGGATTAAGTCGTTTGGCAAAACGGATGTACTCAAGGTTCTTATGGTCAGTCCAAACGACAAAAGGAACGGTCGCCCCCTCCAACCACTGTCGCCATTCGCCTAGGGCTAAGCGGATGGCGAGCAGTTCGCGGTTACCCACATCATAGTTGCGTTCCGATGGCGACAGGCGATGAGAAAAATAAGCGCAAGGATGGACCTTATCGTCAGACTGGAAGCGCTGGGATAGAATGGCTCCCACGCCCACCTCTGAAGCGTCAACCTCGACAATGAATTGTTTAGTGACGTCAGGAGTAACGAGGATAGGAGCGGACGTAAAACGCTTCTTGAGGAGATCAAAAGCTCCCTGGGCGGAACCGGACCACTTAAAGCACGTCTTGACAGAAGTAACAGCTGTGAGAGGGGCAGCAACTTGACCGAAATTACGAATGAAACGCCGATAGAAATTAGCGAAACCTAGAAAGCGCTGCAACTCGACACGTGACCTTGGAACGGGCCAATCACTGACAGCCTGGACCTTAGCGGGATCCATCTGAATGCCTTCAGCGGAAATAACAGAACCGAGAAATGTGACAGAGGAGACATGAAAGGCGCACTTCTCAGCCTTCACGTAGAGACAATTCTCTAAAAGGCGTTGGAGTACACGTCGAACGTGCTGAACATGAATCTCGAGTGACGGTGAAAAA
This sequence comes from Oncorhynchus gorbuscha, assembly GCF_021184085.1. Lineage (NCBI taxonomy): Eukaryota > Metazoa > Chordata > Actinopteri > Salmoniformes > Salmonidae > Oncorhynchus > Oncorhynchus gorbuscha. The sequence continues at coordinate 20,586,131 of NC_060197.1, forward strand.
ATCAGGATATCGTCAAGGTAGACAAAAACAAAGATGTTCAGCATGTCTCTCAGTACATCATTAACTAATTCCTGAAAAACAGCTGGAGCATTAGCGAGACCAAACGGCAGAACCCGGTACTCAAAATGCCCTAACGGAGTGTTAAACGCCGTTTTCCACTCGTCCCCCTCTCTGATGCGCACGAGATGGTAAGCATTACGAAGGTCCAACTTAGTAAAGAACCTGGCTCCCTGCAGAATCTCGAAGGCTGACGACATAAGGGGAAGCGGATAACGATTCTTAACCGTTATGTCATTCAGCCCTCGATAATCCACGCAGGGGCGCAGAGTACCGTCCTTCTTCTTAACAAAAAAAACCCCGCTCCGGCAGGAGAGGAAGAAGGCACTACGGTGCCGGCGTCAAGAGAAACAGACAAATAATCCTCGAGAGCCTTACGTTCGGGAGCCGACAGAGAGTATAGTCTACCCCGAGGGGGAGTGGTCCCCGGAAGGAGATCAATACTACAATCATACGACCGGTGAGGAGGAAGGGAGTTGGCTCTGGACCGACTGAAGACCGTGCGCAGATCATGATATTCCTCCGGCACTCCTGTCAAATCACCAGGTTCCTCCTGAGAAGAGGGGACAGAAGAAACAGGAGGGATAGCAGACATTAAACACTTCACATGACAAGAAACGTTCCAGGATAGGATAGAATTACTAGACCAATTAATAGAAGGATTATGACATACTAGCCAGGGATGACCCAAAACAACAGGTGTAAAAGGTGAACGAAAAATCAAAAAGGAAATGGTCTCACTGTGGTTACCAGATACTGTGAGGGTTAAAGGTAGTGTCTCATATCTGATACTAGGGAGAAGACTACCATCTAAGGCGAACATGGGCGTGGGCTTCCCTAACTGTCTGAGAGGAATGTCATGTTTCCGAGCCCATGCTTCGTCCATAAAACAACCCTCAGCCCCAGAGTCTATCAAGGCACTGCATGAAGCAGCCGAACCGGTCCAGCGTAGATGGACCGACATGGTAGTACAGGATCTTGATGGAGAGACCTGAGTAGTAGCGCTCACCAGTAGCCCTCCGCTTACTGATGAGCTATGGCTTTTACTGGACATGAATTGACAAAATGTCCAGCAGAACCGCAATAGAGGCAAAGGCGGTTGGTGATCCTCCGTTCCCTCTCCTTAGTCGAGATGCGAATACCTCCCAGCTGCATGGGCTCAGTCTCTGAGCCGGAGGGAGGAGATGGTTGCGATGCGGAGAGGGGGAACACCGTTAACGCGAGCTCTCTTCCACGAGCTCGGTTGACGAAGATCTACCCGTCGTTCTATGCGGATGGCGAGTGCAATCAAAGAGTCCACACTGGAAGGAACCTCCCGGGAGAGAATCTCATCCTTAACCTCAGCGTGGAGTCCCTCCAGAAAACGAGCAAGCAGCGCCGGCTCGTTCCAGTCACTAGAGGCAGCAAGAGTGCGAAACTCTATAGAGTAATCCGTTATGGATCGATCACCTTGACATAGGGAAGCCAAGGCCCTAGAAGCCTCCCTACCAAAAACTGAATGATCAAAAACCCGTATCATCTCCTCTTTAAAGTTCAGATAATTGTTAGAACACTCAGCCCTTGCCTCCCAGATAGCTGTGCCCCACTCTCGAGCCCGACCAGTAAGGAGTGAAATGACGTAAGCAATCCGAGCTCTCTCTCTTGAGTATGTGTTGGGTTGGAGAGAGAACACAATATCACACTGGGTGAGAAAGGAACGGCACTCAGTGGGCTGCCCAGAATAACATGGTGGGTTATTAACCCTAGGTTCCGGAGACTCGGAAGACCAGGAAGTAGCTGGTGGCACGAGACGAAGTCTCTGAAACTGTCCTGAGAGGTCGGAAACCTGAGCGGCCAGGGTCTCAACGGCATGACGAGCAGCAGACAATTCCTGCTCGTGTCTGCCGAGCATAGCTCCCTGGATCTCGACGGCAGTGTTACGAGAATCCGTAGTCGCTGGGTCCATTCTTGGTCGGATCCTTCTGTTATGCTGGTGAATGAGGACCCAAAAGCGACTTAACGAAAACAGACTCTTTATTCCACTATATGACAAAAGTAATAATCCTGGAAAAATCAAGAAGAAAACAAAACAGGAAAAAACTTAAATCCACTCGTGGTAACGAGGACAGACTAGAGACTCGACCATTGACTGCAGGTTGCTTCGGGAAGGCACCGACCGTAGCAGACTAAGACACCTGCTCACACGCAGCATCTGAAGGAGACAAAACACGACAGGGCGAGACAAGGACACAGAACAGCGAACATCATACAAGGATCCGACAAGGACAGAAGCGGAAAACAAGGGGAGAAATAGGGCTCTAATCAGAGGGCAAAATAGGGGACAGGTGTGAAAAGAGTAAATGAGTGAGTTAGGAGAATGAGGAACAGCTGGGAGCAGGAACGGAACGATAGAGAGAAGAGAGAGAGGGAGGGGGAGAGAGAGGGATAGAAAAAGGGAACGAACCTAATAAGACCAGCAGGGGGAAACGAACAGAAGGGAAAGCACAAGGACAAGACAATATATGACAAAACATGACAGACAGAACACTGAGCCAATCATGGTGCAACTACTAGAGAACACACTCTGTATTTTCTGCTGGCTGCCCCTCCACCACAGAAAGCACTGTGCAAGGCTGAAACACCTGCATTTTGGAGCTGCCTTACTCAAAAAAGCAAAAAAGAGACCAAGTTTGTATGCAGCTTTATTATATAGATTATTTTTTGTGTGACACATATTAATGCCAAAATAACATGAAAAACAGGCTCTGTCCCACCTGCCCTGAATGTTAAAGACGACAGAGTTTTTCAGGATAAAAAGAATAACGGAATGGAGCTAAGCAGAGGCAAAGTCCTAGAAGATTTAGTCTGCTGTCCACCAGGAACTGGGAGAGGAATTCACCTTTCACCAGGACAATATAACCTAAAACACAAAGCCATATAATAAATGGGTTGTAATTGCGCTGAAGGGGATGGCTGCCTTTTTATGGGTTCCTAACGAATTGTGCTGTTATGTTTGTTTTTTCACCATTGTTTGTAACTTATTTGCACATAATGTTGATGCTACCGTCTCTTTTGACCGAAAATATCTTTTGGATATCAGAACAGCGATTACTCATCTTGAACTGGACAAAGATTTTTTTTTTTATGAGTCTGATGCAAATGCTATAATTTTGCTCCCAGACAAGGCAACAATTCCCACTCATTCGCATGAAAAAAGAAGGAAATACAGGGGACGGAGACCAGGGTGCCTTGTGAGAATTTGTTGGCGAGTGGGTAACCCGCCTCTACCATCCATTCTATTGGCCAATGTGCAATCACTGGAGAATAAACTCGATGAGCTCCGTTCGAGACTATCCTACGAAAGGGACATTAACTGCAATAACTTGTGTTTCACTGAGTCGTGGGTTAACGAATACATGGATAATATACAGTTGGCTGGGTTTTCCGTGCATCAGCAGGACAGAACAGCTACGTCCGGTAAGACGAAGGGTGAAGGTGTGTGTGTCTATTTGTCCATGACAGCTGGTGTGCAATGTCTATTATTAAAGTAGTCTTGAGGTATTGCTCGCCTGAGGTAGGGTACCTCATGATAAGCTGTAGACCACACTATCTACCAAGAGAGCTTATCTATCCACAAACTTTCGCTGGCACTAAGACCGCACTCAACAAGCTGTATAAGGCCATAAGCAAACAAGAAAATGCTCATCCAGAAGTGACACTCCTAGTGGCAGGGGACTTTAATGCAGGAAAACTTCAATCTGTTTTACCTCATTTCTACCGGCATGTCAACCAGATTGAAAAATACTCTAGACCACATTTACTCCACACACAGTGACACAAACAAAGCTCTCCCTCTCCCTCCAATTGGCAAATCTGACCATAATTCTATCCACCTGATTCCTGCTTTCAAGAAAACTAAAGCAGGAAGTACCAGTGACTCACTCAATACGGAAGTGGTCAGATGATGCGGATACTACGCTACAGGAATGTATTGCAAGCACAGACTGGAATATGTTCTGGGATTCATCCAATGGCTTTGAGTAGTATACCACCTCACTCACTGGCTATATCAATAAGTGCATCGACGACGACATACCCACAGTGACCGTACATTCAGTGGGGAGAACAAGTATTTGATACACTGCCAATTTTGCAGGTTTTCCTACTTAAGAAGCATGTAGAGGTGTGTAATTTTTATCATAGGTACACTTCAACTGTGAGAGACTGAAACAAAAATCCAGAAAATCACATTATGATTTTTAAGTAATTAATTTGCATTTTATTGCATGACATAAGTATTTGATCACCTACCAACCAGTAAGAATTCCGGCTCTCACAGACCTGTTAGTTTTTCTTTAAGAAGCCCTCCTGTTCTCCACTCATTACCTGTATTAACTGCACCTGTTTGAACTCGGTACCTGTATAAAAGACACCTGTCCACACACTCAATCAAACAGACTCCAACCTCTCCACAATGGCCAAGACCAGACAGCTGTGTAAGGACATACTTGTTCTCCCCACTGTACATACCCCAACCAGAAGCCATGGATTACAGGCAACATCTGCACTGAGCTAAAGGCTAGAGCTGCCGCTTTCAAGGAGCAGGAAACTAATCCGGACGAACCATCAAACATGCAAACCGTCAATACAGGACTAAGATTGAATCCTAATACACCTGCTCTGACGCTCGTCGGATGTGGCAGGGCTTGCAAACTATTATGGACTACAAAGGGAAACCCAGCCGCAAGCTGCTCAGTGGTGCGAGCCTACCAGAGGTGCTAAATTACTTTTATGCTCTGTTAGGTTCTAAATAAACACTGTAAAAACTCAGATGACTAGTAAAGCTGAAACCAAGTTTATTCCCCACTGGGTCACACAGCTGCATAAGACAAAGACATATTTACACAAGCACAGGTATTTCATCCTCTCTCCTATACTGAGTCTCCTCCTTACACATCTTGACAGCCAATACATGGCTGTTGCCAGACAGGACTTTAGTGATGCCTGTTCTTTCTCAATTCATCTGACCTGACCTCGGCCCACATTCCTCACTCCTCCCTAACTCATGGCTGTCCTGTTGACTTGTACCAGACTATGGCCCTTCTCCTTTCCATAGGATACCTGATGTCTAACGATAAATGTTCTGCATTCCCCTCTCTCCCTCAGTAACATGAATAATGATATTTCAAGTTTAGAACCTATCAGTACCCCCTTTTGAACATGAACTCCATACTGTTCAACATGAAATAAACTTGGAAATTACTTATAAATGAACAAAAAAAGACAAAATGAATAAGAAATGAAATATGATTTAACATTCACAGTTGATTATTAGGTTTCCACTGCTGAGACAAATGGCCTCTGATCCATAATTACACTATGCACACGTCCATCTCTCGTCTGATAACTGAGAATGACATTTCATCTGGAGCTTTTGACTTCCACCATTTTCTCCTTCTGGTTCCTAAGAGAGTGATAGCACAAAATTTGAAAACCAAAGATAAACACAAGTATTAATAATGTGTTAAGCTATGCATCATCATATATACAAAGAAAAAACTAAGTTTGATAACATGACGATTTCCACACTCTCTTCACCTGACTCCGGAATTTTTTCTGCTGGTTTGCACATAAATGAAGGCCCTAAAAAAAACTCCTCATTCTTTCATCCAGTCTTTCCCCGTCCGGCAACAGGTTCCAAGAGGTGTTCCCAAGCCATGTAATTTTCACTTCACTCCCCATCTCCCTTTTCCTCCATGGCCACCCGATATAAACGTTCTGTGGCCTTAATCAACTTTACCTCATCTTGAGGTAACTCAGCGCTGTATATACGTTTCACATCAATGCCCTCAAAAGATGATATCCCAACAATGCTACTACTAACACTGCCCATGATGCATACCTCAAAATACCCTCATTTGCGCTCTAGTCCAGTTCCATGCTGTTACTATAGCATCCTTCAATCGTACTTTCTTTGATGAACCCCTCACTGAAAGTTGACAATAGTGTCTGAAATGATCACACTATCTCTGCTACTCCCACCATGATCTGAGTGTGTGACGTTCAATTTAACTTCATAGAAGTCTCTATATTGTACACAGTTAGCTGTCCTTCCTCGCCAACTAGCTATTTCCTGATATAACTATACACAGCAGAGTGGTATGGTCCCCAGATTCTACTACCCCATTCCTTAATTTATGAACCACACAGATCTCCGCCCCAGTCACATTCCATTCCGCTCTCCCATTCCATATAACGTTAATGCCTTGGTTTTTGGGACTCCACATGTCATGTTTTGTCATTTATTATCATGTCTTGTCCCTGTGCTTCCCATTCTATTCGTTTCCCTCTGCTGGTCTTATTAGGTTCTTTCCCTCTTTCTAGCCCTCTCTCTCCCCCTCCCTCTCTCACTCTCTCGCTCTCTCTTCTCTCTATCGTTCCGTTCCTGCTCCCAGCTGTTCCTATTCCCCTAATCATCATTTAGTCTTCCCACACCTGTTCCCGATCCTTTTCCCTGATTAGAGTCCCTATTTCACTCCTTGTTTCCCGTACCTGCCCTGTCGGATCCTCATTTATAATTCACCGTGCTGTGTCTATGTTTTGCCCTGTCGTGTCGTGTTTCCCTCAGATGCTGCGTGGTGAGCAGGTGTCTGAGTCTGCTAGGTTCAAGTGCCTTCCCGAGGCAACCTGCAGTTCTCGATCAAGTCTCCAGTCTGTTCTCGTCTTTACGTGTAGTAGTATGCTTTTTGTTTTGTAAAGTTTATTCTGGATTAAATACTCTGTTTTCGCCAAGTCGCTTTTGGGTCCTCATTCACCAGCATGACAGAAGGATCCGACCGAGGAATGGACCCAGCGACTACAGACGCCGTAACACTGCCGTCGAGATCCAAGGAGCCATGCTCGGCAGACACGAGCAGGAATTGTCTGCTGCTCGCCATGCCGTGGAGAACCTGGCCGCTCAGGTTTCCGACCTCTCTGGACAGTTCCAGAGTCTTCGTCTCGTGCCACCTGTTACTTCCTGGCCTGCCGAGCCTCCAGAACCTAGGGTTAATAACCCACCTTGCTACTCCGGGCAGCCCACTGAGTGCCGCTCCTTTCTCACCCAGTGTGAGATTGTGTTCTCTCTCCAACCCAACACATACTCTAGAGAGAGAGCTCGGGTTGCTTACATCATTTCACTCCTTACTGGCCGGGCCCGAGAGTGGGGCACAGCTATCTGGGAGGCAAGGGCTGATTGTTCTAACAATTACCAGAACTTTAAAGAGGAGATGATTCGGGTTTTTGACCGTTCAGTTTTTGGTGGGGAGGCTTCTAGGGTCCTGGCTTCCCTATGCCAAGGTGATCGATCCATAACGGATTACTCTATAGAGTTTCGTACTCTTGCTGCCTCTAGTGACTGGAACGAGCCGGCGCTGCTCGCTCGTTTTCTGGAGGGACTCCACACAGTGGTCAAAGATGAGATTCTCTCTCGGGAGGTTCCTTCCAGTGTGGACTCTTTGATTGCTCTCGCCATCCGCATAGAACGACGGGTAGATCTTCGTCACCAGGCTCGTGGAAGAGAGCTCGCATCAACGGTGTTTCCCTGCTCCGCATCGCAACCATCTCCCTCCTCTGGCTCTGAGACTGAGCCCATGCAGCTGGGAGGGATTCGCATCTCGACTAAGGAGAGGGAACGGAGGATCACCAACCGCCTGTGCCTCTATTGCGGATTTGATGGACATTTTGTTAATTCATGTCCAGTAAGAGGCCAGAGCCCATCAGTAAGCGGAGGGCTACTGGTGAGCGCTACTACTCAGGTCTCTTCATCTAGATCTTGTACTACTATGTCGGTCCATCTACGCTGGACCGGTTCGGGTGCTACATGCAGTGCCTTGATTGACTCTGGGGCTGAGGGTTGTTTCATGGACGAAGCATGGGTTCGGAAACATAACATTCCTTTCAGACAGTTAGACAAGCCTACGCCCATGTTTGCCTTAGATGGTAGTCATCTTCCCAGTATCAAATTTGAGACACTACCTTTAACTCTCACAGTATCTGGTAACCACAGTGAGACTATTTCTTTTTTGATTTTTCGTTCACCTTTCACACCTGTTGTTTTGGGTCATCCCTGGCTAGTATGTCATAATCCTTCTATTAATTGGTCTTGTAATTCTATCCTATCCTGGAACGTATCTTGTCATGTGAAGTGCTTAATGTCTGCCATCCCTCCCATTTCTTCTGTCCCCACTTCTCAGGAGGAACCTGGCGATTTGACAGGAGTGCCGGAGGAATATCATGATCTGCGCACGGTCTTCAGTCGGTCCCGAGCCAACTCCCTTCCTCCTCACCGGTCGTATGATTGTAGTATTGATCTCCTTCCGGGGACCACTCCTCCTCGGGGTAGACTATACTCTCTGTCGGCTCCCGAACGTAAGGCTCTCGAGGATTATTTATCTGTGTCTCTTGACGCCGGTACCATAGTGCCTTCTTCCTCTCCGGCCGGGGCGGGGTTCTTTTTGTTAAGAAGAAGGACGGTACTCTGCGCCCCTGCGTGGATTATCGAGGGCTGAATGACATAACGGTTAAGAATCGTTATCCGCTTCCCCTTATGTCATCAGCCTTCGAGATTCTGCAGGGAGCCAGGTGCTTTACTAAGTTGGACCTTCGTAACGCTTACCATCTCGTGCGCATCAGAGAGGGGGACGAGTGGAAAACGGCGTTTAACACTCCGTTAGGGCATTTTGAGTACCGGGTTCTGCCGTTTGGTCTCGCCAATGCGCCAGCTGTTTTTCAGGCATTAGTTAATGATGTTCTGAGAGACATGCTGAACATCTTTGTTTTTGTCTATCTTGACGATATCCTGATTTTTTCACCGTCACTCGAGATTCATGTTCAGCACGTTCGACGTGTTCTACAGCGCCTTTAGAGAATTGTCTCTACGTAAAGGCTGAGAAGTGTTCTTTTCATGTCTCCTCCGTTACTTTTCTCGGTTCCGTTATTTCCGCTGAAGGCATTCAGATGGATTCCGCTAAGGTCCAAGCTGTCAGTGATTGGCCCGTTCCAAGGTCACGTGTCGAGTTGCAGCGCTTTTTAGGTTTCGCTAATTTCTATCGGCGTTTCATTCGTAATTTCGGTCAAGTTGCTGCCCCTCTCACAGCTCTTACTTCTGTCAAGACGTGTTTTAAGTGGTCCGGTTCCGCCCAGGAGCTTTTGATCTTCTAAAAGAACGTTTTACGTCCGCTCCTATCCTCGTTACTCCTGACGTCACTAGACAATTCATTGTCGAGGTTGACGCTTCAGAGGTAGGCGTGGGAGCCATTCTATCCCAGCGCTTCCAGTCTGACGATAAGGTTCATCCTTGCGCTTATTTTTCTCATCGCCTGTCGCCATCTGAGCGCAACTATGATGTGGGTAACCGTGAACTGCTCGCCATCCGCTTAGCCCTAGGCGAATGGCGACAGTGGTTGGAGGGGGCGACCGTTCCTTTTGTCGTTTGGACAGACCATAAGAACCTTGAGTACATCCGTTCTGCCAAACGACTTAATGCCCGTCAAGCTCGTTGGGCGTTGTTTTTCGCTCGTTTCGAGTTTGTGATTTCTTACCGTCCGGGTAGCAAGAACACCAAGCCTGATGCCTTATCCCGTCTGTTTAGTTCTTCTGTGGCTTCTACTGATCCCGAGGGGATTCTTCCTTATGGGCGTGTTGTCGGGTTGACAGTCTGGGGAATTGAAAGACAGGTTAAGCAAGCACTCACGCACACTGCGTCGCCGCGCGCTTGTCCTAGTAACCTCCTTTTCGTTCCTGTTTCCACTCGTCTGGCTGTTCTTCAGTGGGCTCACTCTGCCAAGTTAGCTGGTCATCCCGGTGTTCGAGGCACTCTTGCGTCTATTCGCCAGCGATTTTGGTGGCCGACTCAGGAGCGTGACACGCGCCGTTTCGTGGCTGCTTGTTCGGACTGCGCGCAGACTAAGTCGGGTAACTCTCCTCCTGCCGGTCGTCTCAGACCGCTCCCCATTCCTTCTCGACCATGGTCTCACATCGCCCTAGACTTCATTACCGGTCTGCCTTTGTCTGCGGGGAAGACTGTGATTCTTACGGTTGTCGATAGGTTCTCTAAGGCGGCACATTTCATTCCCCTCGCTAAACTTCCTTCCGCTAAGGAGACGGCACAAATCATTATCGAGAATGTGTTCAGAATTCATGGCCTCCCGTTAGACGCCGTTTCAGACAGAGGCCCGCAATTCACGTCACAATTTTGGAGGGAGTTCTGTCGTTTGATTGGTGCGTCCGTCAGTCTCTCTTCCGGGTTTCATCCCCAGTCTAACGGTCAAGCAGAGAGGGCCAATCAGACGATTGGTCGCATACTACGCAGCCTTTCTTTCAGAAACCCTGCGTCTTGGGCAGAATACGCTCACAACTCGCTTCCTTCGTCTGCTACCGGGTTATCTCCGTTTCAGAGTAGTCTGGGTTACCAGCCTCCTCTGTTCTCAGCCCAGCTTGCCGAGTCCAGCGTTCCCTCTGCTCAAGCGTTTGTCCAACGTTGTGAGCGCACCTGGAGGAGGGTGAGGTCTGCACTTTGCCGTTACAGGGCACAGACTGTGAGAGCCGCCAATAAACGTAGGATTAAGAGTCCAAGGTATTGTTGCGGCCAGAGAGTGTGGCTTTCCACTCGCAACCTTCCTCTTACGACAGCTTCTCGTAAGTTGACTCCGCGGTTCATTGGTCCGTTCCGTGTCTCCCAGGTCATCAATCCTGTCGCTGTGCGACTGCTTCTTCCGTGACATCTTCGTCGCGTCCATCCTGTCTTCCATGTCTCCTGTGTCAAGCCCTTTCTTCGCACCCCCGTTCGTCTTCCCTCCCCCCCTCCCGTCCTTGTCGAGAGCGCACCTATTTACAAGGTACGTAGGATCATGGACATGCGTTCTCGGGGACGGGGTCACCAATACTTAGTGGATTGGGAGGGTTACGGTCCTGAGGAGAGGAGTTGGGTTCCGTCTCGGGACGTGCTGGACCGTTCACTGATTGATGATTTCCTCCGTTGCCGCCAGGATTCCTCCTCGAGTGCGCCAGGAGGCGCTCGGTGAGTGGGGGTACTGTCATGTTTTGTCTTATATTGTCTTGTCATTTTGCTTTTCCTTCTGTTCGTTTTCCCCCTGCTGGTCTTTTTAGGTTCGTTCCCCTTTTTTCTCTCTCCCTTCCTCTCTCTCTTCTCTCTATCGTTCCGTTCCTGCTCCCAGCTGTTCCTATTCCCCTAATCAATCATTTAGTCTTCCCACACCTGTTCCCTATCTTTTCCCCTGATTAGAGTCCCTATTTCTCCCCTTGTTTTCCGTTTCTGCCCTGTCGGGTCCTTGTATATTGTTCACCGTGCTGTGTCTTTGTATCGCCCTGTCGTGTCGTGTTTCCCTCAGATGCTGCGTGGTGAGCAGGTGTCTGAGTCTGCTACGGTCAAGTGCCTTCCCGAGGCAACCTGCAGTTTATTATCGAGTCTCCAGTCAGTTCTCGTGATTACGAGTGAAATTGTTTTATGCTTTATTTACCGCTCCGATTTGTCTAGGAGTATTGCTATTTCCTTAAACTGGATTAAAGACTCTGTTTTCGCCAAGTCGCTTTTGGGTCCTCATTCACCTGCATAACACTCTACATCATCGACTGCATCCTTATGTAATACATGTATCACTAGCCACTTTAACTATGCCACTTTGTTTACTTTGTCTACACACTCATCTCATATGTATATACTGTACTCGATACCATCTACTGTATGCTGCTCTGTACCATCACTCATTCATATATCCATATGTACATATTCCTTATCCCCTTACACTGTGTATAAGACAGTAGTTTTGGAATTGTTAGTTAGATTACTTGTTGGTTATCACTGCATTGTTGGAACTAGAAGCACAAGCATTTCGCTACACTCGCATTAACATCTGCTAACCATGTGTATGTGACAAATACAATTTGATTTGATTTGATCACACCACCATGAAATCAAGGCTTTTTTTATTATAGAAGTCAACAAATGAGAGTGCGTGGGGACACGCAGGACCTGGTTTAGCCTCCACATCACCCGAGGAACAGAGGAGGGGTAGGATGAGGGTACGGCTAAAGGCTAGCAAAACTGGTCGTCTAGTGCGTTGGGGACAGAGAATAAAAGGAGCAGATTTCTGGGCGTGGTAGAATAAATTCAGGGCATAATTTGCAGATGGGTATGGTGTGGTGCGGGTACAGTGGACATGAGCCCAGGCACTGAGTGATGATAAGAGAGGTTGCATGCTCTGGACATGCTGGTTATACTGGGTGAGGTCACCGCATGTGTGGGAGGTGGGACAAAGGAGGTATCTAAGGCATGTACAGTGGGACTAGGGGCTCCACAGTAAATAATAATTATAATTATAATTAATTACTAATTATTAAATAATTATCCTAAACAATACAAGGCATATTGACATTTGAGAGACACATAAAGCAATCACAGGTGTTGAGTGGGAGAGCTAGCTAAGTCAACAATGGGTAAGACAACAACAGCTAATCAGCTAAGTCAACAACAACAGGTAAAATGGCGATGAATGGGCGGTTAACTACACACAGGGCCTGAGTTCGGGGCTAGGGCGACATATAAACAAAGGTAAACAAAGTGGAGTACCGTGATAAATGAACAGTCCAGCAGGCATCAGCTATGTAGCCAAGTGATCATAGGGTCCAGTGTACAGCAATGGATGAAACAGGAAAACCGCTAGGTGGTCGTTACTACGCTAGCATGCGGGAGATACGGCGTTTAGCCTCCCGGGTGGCACAGTGGTTAAGGACGCTGTACTGCAGCGCCAGCTGTGCCATCAGAGTCCCTGGGTTCGCGCCCAGGCTCTGTCGTCACCGGCCGCAACCAGGAGGTCCGTGGGGCGACGCACAATTGGCCTAGCGTCGTCCGGGTTAGGGAGGGCTTGGTCGGTAGGGATGTCCTTGTCTCATTGCGCACCAGCGACTCCTGTGGCGGGCCGGGCGCAGTGAGCGCTAACCAAGGTTGCCAGGTACACAGTGTTTCCTCTGGCACATTGGTGTTGGATGTGCGGGTTGGATGTGGGCTGTGTTAAGAAGCAGTATGGCTGGTTGGGTTGTGTATCGGAGGACGCATGACTTTCAACCTTCGTCTCTCCCGAGCCCGTACGGGAGTTGTAGCGATGAGACAAGATAGTAGCTACTACAACAATTGGATACCACGAAATTGGGGAGAAAAAGGGGGTAAAAATAAAAAAAATTAAAAAAGAGATACGGCGTTTAAAGTTAGCAGTCTGGGGTATATAGAAGCGTCTGCTCTGTCGTCCGGCAAAGGTCGGTTGAAGGCACAGCTGATGGAATTACGTCTGTGGACCAGTCGTGGTGGTACGGGGGGGGCCTCGTGTCGACGAAGGGAATGTGCCAGATGGCGAAAGAGGTATTGTAGTTGTGGGAATTTTGTTTGCTAGCCGGGAGATGCGCCTGGCTCAGGGCTAGCTTCTGGGCTGGGTCACGAAGTTGAAGATAGCTAGCTGTGATGATCAATGGTCCAGGTGTTTATGGCAGGAATCTGGCATTGTAGTGGAGAAAAACAATCAGAGGCTGGCAGGTATTATCCATCCTAAATAAAACAGCTGGTGCCTGAGCAGAGGATAAAGGCTGCTAGCTGTGGCTAACAATGACTAAATGGCTAACGTAAACTCACCCCATTCCGTACAAATGTGCGCAACTGCAACATTCAAACGAGGCTACAAAGAAAACTAATGGGACTGTAGCGACTGTGTTGCCTTCAAAATCGGGGGTGTGAACTACGTTTCTATTCAAGCATTGATCGACATTGATCGGCTCTATAGTATTGGAGAAAAGTTGAAAAAAACGGACCTTCCGTTACATCATGACGTGTCGTGTCTTAACATACACGTGGTCCTTCTGTAGCTCAGTTGGTAGAGCATGGCACTTGTAACGCCAGGGTAGTGGGTTCGATTCCCGGGATCACCCATACGTAGAATGTATGCACACATGACTGTAAGTCGCTTTGGATAAAAGCGTCTGCTAAATGGCATATATTATTATTATTATACAGCACTCATAAAGCGACTATTTCTGTCTTAAAATCTCTCTCCACCAGGTGTAGCACTTCTCTCATCCTTTAAAAACAAGAAATGGACAGTGACGGGGGTAAGGGGGGATACCTAGTCATTTTTGCGTCATCATTGCATGCGATCATCATTCTCGAAGTCGCTGTTTACTTCTAAGATCACTTTAGCACCGCCCTAAAAACCTGATTCAAATTCGACACAAACCTTCAAATAGGTATGTAATGACACATTATATAAACTCTTTATAGTGTTTATTTAAATTTGAGAGGCGATAAGGTGATAAGGTGATAAGTTGGACAGATCGAGTGAACACAACATCTCTCCTCACTATCACGCACTAGTTTCGCTTCCCCACCCGCCATTGCCTTCTTGATTCATGCAGAAACGGGCAGCGTGGGGGTCATGTAATTCATTCTGTTGGGAAGGGGAGAAATTGGGCTTTACAGTGGTATTTATATTACAGTTGATCTGGAAGTATTAATTTTTTGGGGCGCTAAAATAAAGTAAATTGTACGGACCAAGGCGATGTTGTCACGGTCTTCCTCTGAAGAGGAGAGGCGAGAAGGATCAGAGGACCAATATGCGGCGTGGTATGTGTTCATAGTGAAGTTTAATAAAGAGAACACTGAACGCTGCAACACTATACAAAAGAGTAACAAAAACAATAAACCAATGATGACCGTGAAGCTACAAAATGAGACCTGTGCTGACACAAGCCACTAACATAGACAATCACCCACAAACAAACAGTGCAACCCAGGCTACCTAAGTATGATTCTCAATCAGAGACAACTAATGACACCTGCCTCTGATTGAGAACCATACTAGGCCGAAACATAGAAATACCCAAATCATAGAAAAACAAACATAGACTGCCCACCCAACTCACGCCCTGACCATACTAAATAAATACAAAACAAAGGAAATTACGGTCAGAACGTGACAGATGTACAAAAGTGAGTGAGTTTACGTTAGAAACTTAGCTAATTAGCTGGCTACCTTCTGATGGAAGTTTTGGCTATAGGATCTAAAAAAAATGCGGATCCGTGTCACATTGAGTGAGGCGGGTTACCGGAAGGTATATTAGAAAAAGAGATTGAAAAATGGAAAAAGAGATTGAAAAATAAATTGGAATATATACAAAAAATATACAAAAAATACAAAAAATACAAAAAGTAAACGAGAGGACAACAAACTACGTCTGCACTGCTACGCCATCTTGGATACTCACACACAATAACTGTCAGTCTTAGAATGATCAAGTGTAAAAATGTTAAAATACTTGTGTTGTATAACATGACTGATCCCTGTGTGTCCATCTCCTCTCCCTGAAGCTCTGACGGCAGTTTAATGGTTGTTATAGGAGAATTGAGGATGGATTAACAACATTGTGTTTACTCCACAATACTTACATGCTGACCACACCGCTCGTGTGGTTCTATTTGTGATGCTTGACACGCTGCAAGTCCCACCTCTCCCATCTCCTAATTGTTTTTTAGCAGCATATACCCACGTGGGTGATTGAAAGATGAACTGAGATCCATACTTCAGTCCAGTTGTTAGTGGTAATGCACCTTAAATTTGGTTGCCATCTGCCATATAAAGTCCAAAGAAGAAGAAGAAGCCTGAAGGAGGAGAGATTACTAGAAACAAACTCGGTTTACCCTTTTATCTGTGGATTAATTGTTGGAGTAGAGGACCTTGTGCATTTAATTTAAAATAACACAAGTAATACTGCAAAAGATGTGGCCAAGAAATTAACTTTTTTTCCTGAATACAAAGCATTATGTTGGGGCAAATACAACACATTAATCGCCACCAAAGGTGCTTCTAGTACCACTCTTCATATTTTCATGCTTGTCATTGGCAAGGACTGGGGAGTTTTTTTTAGGGTAAAAAGAAACGGAATACAGCTAGCTATAAGCACAGGCAAAATCCTAGAGGAAAACCTGATTCAGTCTGCTTTCCAACAGACACTGGGAGACAAATGTACCTTTCAGTAGGACAATAACCTAAAACACAAGGCCAAATATACACAGGAGTACTTACCAAGACGATATTGAATGTTCCTGAGTTGCGTAGTTATGGTTTTGACTGAAAATCTATGACAAGACTTGATCATGGCTGTCTAGCAATGATTAACAATCAACTTCACAGAGCTTGAAGAATAAAAAAAAAATTGTACAATCCAGTTCTGCAAAGCTCTTAGAGACTTCCCCAAAAAGACTCAAAGCTGTAATCGCCACCAAAGGTGCTTCTACAAAGTATTGACTTATACCTGTATTTCATTTTCAATAAATTTGCAAACATTTCCAAAAACATGTTTTCACTTTGTCATTATGGGGGTGTTGATGAGTGAGAAAAAAAAATCTATGTAGTTAATTAATCCATTTTGAATTCAGACTAACACAATAAAATGTGTAATAAGTCAAGGGGTATGAATACTTTGAAGGCACTGTACATAATAGGCTACAAAACATTTATTATCTTGATGGAAAAACTGTATTGTGTAAAAAAAGGGATTTAAAAAAATAATTAATTTAATTTAATTTAAGACCTACAGCGAGCTCTTTAGCCTATATTCTGGAATAATTTTCAGCACTAGACAGCTCCTGTAACGACACAGTTAAGTTTAACTTTATAATGAGTTCACTGCGTGGTGTTTTGAGACATGGGTGTGACATCTTCAGCTGTTATGTTTACGATGCATCTTTAAAGCCAGACTCAGTAAGTCTCAAATAAAATGTCATTTTTTTATCTGGTTTAATATATCTCAAAATGTATAGATAAAAGAGTAATTTATCATTTGGGTCCCTTCAAAGTGTCAAAAATGATGGTTTTACTAATTATAAGTACAGCAGCTTTGTTTAAATATTGAAGGTCAGATTTCTCCAGGTAATTATGATGCATAGGCATATTGATCATTTATCTTGTGCACTTTGTCACGCCCTGATCTGTTTCACCTGTCCTTGTGATTGTCTCCACCCCCTCCAGGCATCGCTTATTGTCCTCTGTGTATTTATCCCTGTGTTTCCTGTCTCTCTGTGCCAGTTCATCTTGTCAACCAGCGTGTTTTTCCCGTGCTCCTGATTTTTCTTATCACTCTTTTGCTAGTCCTCCCGGTTTTGACCCTTCCCTGCCCTGACTCTGAACCCGCCCGCCTGACCATACTGCCTGTCCTGACCTCGAGCCTCCCTGCCACTCTGTACCTCCTGAAGTCTGACCTTGTTATGATCTTTTTGTCAGTCCATGATCATTCTCTTGCCTGCCCCTTGGATACTAATAAATATCAGAGACTCAAACTTCTGCCTCCTGTGTCTGGGTCTCGCCCTGTGCCCTTATACTTTCTTTCTGCTCCTCTGATCCATCCACAACTACAGCAACAATACATATCTATATCAAATTGTATTGTTCCATACACATATTTAGCATATGTTATTGTGGGTGTATATCACCCTCATTACAAACGAGAGTTGAGAGATACAGAATAAAAGTGTAATTTAGCTGACAAAAACATGTAACGGTTAATAATATTGTCTCCTGGCTGTCAGTCCGTCTGAGCGTCTGCCTTTCTGTGTGACCATTGACGATGTGCAAGAGCGCAGATTAGAAAACACTGGTGGGCCTGTCAAAGTTGCTTTGATGTTGCTAGCTTAAGCTTCTGAATAAAAATTAGACACAATTCCACTTTTCATTCAGCAAGGGATTGAGAATATTTTCCTAGTGCAACACTCGCTAGTTGGACCACATTTCAGACTCCTCAGCACGGCCTGCTGGACACTATGGACTTTTTTGGGGGGACGTCAGCTAACTTTCTGCATTTCAACACATTTTACCATGATACAAAGAGAAACGTGCAGTTTTATAATGCTACTTGTCATGACGTGGCCCTTTCTGGGTATAGATCATGTCTTCCCCCTCTCTCACTCTCTCCTACACCCAGGTTATGTTATCTCAGGTCGTAAATTCCTGGCGGAGACTCTCTCCCCCTTTTCATGCAGATAGAGTCCACAGAGTGAACAAAGGATTTCATGTGGCCGAACTCCTAAATCCCCAAATGAAAATGAAGCTATATGTCCACTTGTGAGAATGTGGGAAGGGTCCGTGGACACTTAAGGGACAGTTATGTTGAGTGTGTTTCATTTTGTGACCTCACGAAGGACAGGAAACACACACAACTACAGTGTATATTGATTGCAATTATTCCCGAATGAGTGAGGGTTCAGGTGAGCATTCAGGTGCAAAGGATTAGCATTTCAATGAATATAATTATCAACTGTGTGTAGTGAATCCTTTTGACTTTCCCGCTTCTTTCTCAGTTCACACCCACTTCCCTTTGTCCACCGAGCAGTCATATCGGCTTAGCCAAATAGGGAATCTTCCCTATCCTTGTTTTTACCAATATCTACTCTTTAGGTAACCTACCTAACTACAGGTTGTTTTCTCCACAAGCGGGCGGGCCGCAACATTCTATCTAATACTGACTTGGACTATGGTCTTGAGTTTATCCATGGCATCCTTCTGTTCTCTTCCACTCAGGGTCAAGTACTAGGGTCAAGTACTAATGTTAGTTCACGAAATACAAAAAAATATACATTAATTGAGGGGTGTGTTGGGATTATTTAAGATACGCTTTATAAACTTGATGCAAGTACTCAGGACCACCATTCTGAGTAGCTAACATAATTATTGCCTTGCGTACGGTATACATTCAGATTTTTTTTTTTTAACATTCATTGAAAATGATTAGTTGATTCAACAGTGGTCCAGCCGGCCTTTTTCTTGGCTCTCTGCACCATGCCATTGATGGCCTTGATACACTTGTCCATGCCCACCAACTGCAAGACAACACACACACACACACACACACACACACACACACACACACACACACACACACACACACACACACACACACACACACACACACACACACACACACACACACACACACACACACACACACACACACACACACACACACACACACACACACACACACACAGAAACGTATCAGGAGAAGTGGAAGTCTAGAAAAGCTTCACTTACCCTTTTATTTCATCATGCTCAGATCTAGGACCAGTTTATCCTCTCCAAACAATGATGTTAACCAGTAGGAGTGAAAAAACTTGTCTTCAGATCAGCATCTGTAGGGGCATCTTCATCCTGATCAAAGCTGTGTACTAGTAAACTCAGCAAAAAAAGAAACATCCCTTTTTCAGGACGCATGAGGACTGCAGATGTGGCCAGGGCAATAAATTGCAATGTCCATACTGTGAGACGCCTAAGACAGCGCTAGAGGGAGACAGGACTGACAGCTGATTGTCCTCGCATTGGCAGACCATGTATAACAACATCTGCACAGGATCGGTACATCCGAACATCACACCTGCAGGACAGGTACAGGAAGGCAACAACAACTGCCCAAGTTACACCAGGAACGCACAATCCCTCCATCAGTGCTCAGACTGTCCACAATAGGCTGAGAGAGGCTTGATTGAGGGCTTGTAAGGCAGGTCTTCACCAGACATCACTGGCAACAACGTTGCCTATGGGCACAAACCCACTGTCGCTGGACCAGACAGGACTGGCAAAATTGCTCTTCACTGACAAGTTGCGGTTTTGTCTCACCAGGAGTGATGGCCGGATTCGCGTTTATCATCGAAGAATTGAGCGTTACACCGAGGCCTGTACTCTGGAGCGGGATCGATTTAGAGGTGGAGGGTCCGTCATGGTCTGGGGTGGTGCCTCACAGCATCATTGGACTGAGCTTGTTGTCATTGCGGGCAATCTCAACGCTGTGCATTAGAGGGAAGACATCCTCCTCCCTCATGTGGTACCCTTCCTGCAGGCTCATCCTGACATGACCCTGCAGCATGGCAATGCCATACTGCTTGTTCTGTGCGTGATTTCCTGCAAGACAGGAATTTCAGTGTTCTGCCATGGCCAGCTAAGAGCTAAGAGCCCGGATCTCAATCCCATTGAGCACTTCTGGGACCTGTTGGATCGGAGACTGAGGTCTAGGTCCATTCCCCCCAGAAATGTCCGGGAACTTGTGGAAGAGTGGGGTAACATCTCACAGCAAGAATTAGCAAATCTGGTGCAGTCCATAAGGAGGAGATGCACTGCCGTACTTAATGCAGCTGGTTACTTAATATTGACTGTTACTTTTGATTTTGACCCCCCCTTTGTTCAGGGACACATTATTCAATTTCTGTTAGTCACATGTCTGTGGAACTTGTTCAGTTTAGGTCTCACTTGTTGAATTTTGTTTAGTTCATACAAATATTTAAACATGTTTAGTTTGCTGAAAATAAAAACAGTTGACAGTGAGAGGACATTTATTTTTTGCTGCGTTTAGTTTAGGGGCTGTACTTTCCATCTTGCGGCACCGTCACAATTACTTTTTACAGACCTAGGTATTTTTCTGACATTGAAATCTGATATTGAAATCTTCTCAAATTCAGCCGCCTCGACGGGCTACACCACCACCAAAGATTTTTATGACTAACCCAAGATAGACCAGAGCCTGTCATTTCCAATGGGAGCAAATCAATCACAGTGGGCAGAACAAGCAAGGAGGTGGGCAGAGCACGAGCTAGCAAAATCCTATTGATGTGTTTTGGCATTTATTAGGAAACGCCTACTGTGTGAACTGCACGTGTACAATAACTCAATTCGCTCTTGCCCTCCTAAACGACTACATTTTTTTACAACTTTGACAAAGGGCAAAGCCAACAAAACATAATACACTCTTTCACAGATTCTAGTTTTGGAAACAGAAAACTGTATTAAAATCAAACTTTTCATCGAGAACATTTGCCTGCCACTGGACTTCCTCACATCTGTGCCACCACTGCAGCCATGACTTCACTCTCTTCCTGTTTAGATCATGTGAGACGTCACAGCAGTTTCCAGCTCATCAGATCTCTCCACGGATGTGGATGAGCTCTTTGTGACATTTGCTGATGTAAATCAAATACATTTGATTTGATGACATTATACAGTTTAGACTTCGACAATTTGCATCACTTATATATAATCTGTTTTATTGTACGAGGCTTTCATGACGTCCACACCTTGTATTTAATTATTTTAAACCACTCACTATCTATTATAGTATCAGTATCGCAGTATTGCATAATATCCACCAGGTGGCAGAATTATACATGTAACTGATGGCAAAACTTGAGAGCGAGATAAGAAAATTGTGCTGATATTTTGATGATAAAGATCTGGGTACAAGGTGTGTTGAGAGGAGAGTGATTATGTTAACTATAGAAAGAATACAAATAATTCCGTGTGACATATTGGTGAGAGACACAAGCACTGTCTGCCTTAGCCCTTGATATCATAACTCTTAGTTCCATTACATTACACAATAATTGGACGAAGGCGTTTTCTGTGCTGGGGGAGTTTTAAGAGACCGACACTCAGTCTGAACATTAACACACGTCACTAGTGGTACAGTTTTGGAAGCATAACAACCTATTTTAGTATTAAGGTTAGGATTAGTGTTCCCTCACAGCCATATCTCCAAGTTACAGCGCATGCTTACGGAAGACAGACAGAGGGACCATTTGTGTTAATTAGCTATCTAGCATGCTCTGAACACCTGTGTGTAATGGAAACATGTTATCACTCAGCTGCCACTGTGATAAAGCACAGTAAGTGTTCATTTGCATTTGTGGAATTATTTTGATGTGAAATGAAGGTAAAGGGCTTAATTTTTTTCTTTTTTTCTTTCACCTTTATTTAACAAGATCACTATATGGGGAATAGGGTGACATTTGGGACTGTCTGTGGTTCAGGCCCACTGTAGCTGACTGGACTTGATATAATGCTCCCAAAAGCACTCTACACTCAAGTCAACTGTCACTACAACTTAACAACCACTTTACCACCAAAGCTCATCTTCTATAGTTCGGAGAGAAAGTTAATGCTCCAGGATATGTCTGTCTCTGCTAAGCCATATCCTCTCTGTCTGATTGAAGGGTCCCCTACACCCATGACTATAAATCAACTAAGCTTCCCTTATGTCTTGCTGTCATGTTCTTGTCCAAGACAACTTTGTAAGACATTTTCCTGCAAATAATACAACAATTTAATTCCAATTACAGGGCTCCCTGGGACATATTTGTTTACAAGGAGCAGAAATTAAACATTTAAGAGCACAATGAAAACTATTTGCCATATTAAAGCAGCAATCCGCAGATGAAACAATAACAAAGCATTTCCCCGCAACTGTTTTGGTAAAAGATTGAAGGTCTTTTGAAGGTCTGGAGATATTTAACCATACTCAAATTCACAGACAGAGCTATGGATGCAAGGACTTACCATCCATGATATCAAAATCATAGTTTGAACCATGTTTTGAGGCTATACAGGCTATACAGGGGTGGTCCACACTGCTCATTCACAAACATTAACAGCACCCAAGTTGCTGGACAGATAGCCTTAGAGTTTGGCTTGTGATTTTGCCGACCATTACTCCTTGAGGTCCAAGGTCCTGTATGTTATTTTCAGAGGTAAACTGTCTCCGACAGCCAAACACTCCATATAAACCTGAATCAGTTCTCAATTGCAATACAGTTCTAGAAGCATAACTCTGTGTAACTCTGTTCACACTGCTATGCTTTATCTTGGCCAGGTCGCAGTTGTAAATGAGAACTTGTTCTCAACTAGCCTACCTGGTTAAAAGTAGTGCACTATGTAGGGAATATGGTGCCATTTGGGATGAACCAAAGGTTTGGTTGAAACTCAGGGTTTGAGTTAGACCAGCCAGATGTTAGGACGTTTGGAAAGAAGGACATACACACAATATCACTAAGGATGTGCAAAATGTAAGCATTTTCTTAATGTTTAAACAGCGTGTTATTAAAATATGATTTAAAAAAAATATGAAATTACGTTTATTCACAACTCTGATATAATCCTGTGTAAGGCTGCTAGGGGGCAATGCAGTTCAATCTACCACAGTCCTTGCTACCTACCAGACGGTGCTCACTTTGCTGCTGTCCCCCACCCAATCAGCAACAATGGTGGCTAATGCCATTTTTGGTTCTCTGCTGTGTGCCTCCTGTTCTTAGTTGTCAGTAGGGCTGAGAATTGCCAGGGACCTCGCGATATGATATTATTGTGATATTTAGGTGCCGATACGATATGTATTGCAATTCTCACGATTCTACAGTGCCTTTAGAAAGTATTAATTTACTTGGACTTATTCCACATTTTGTTGCTTTACAGCCTGGATTAAACATGTATTAAATATATATATATATTTTGTCTCACTCAGCTACACAGAATACCTCAAAATGACAAAGTGAAAACGATTTTTAAAAAAAAAGTTAAATACAGCACTATCTAATTTAAATCAGTATTTCCACCCAAGTCAATACTTTGTAGAAATACCTTTGGCAGCAATTAAAGCTGTGAGTCCTTTCTGGGTAAGTCTTTAAGAGCTTTTTACACCTGGATTGTGCAACATTTGTGACTGACGGCCTTGATTCGGTCTTATGTAGCAAAATTTGAAATTGTTTTTTACATTGGATAAAAGCAGAGACAGAGGGCTACAAAATGGTATAAACTTGTAACTTCATTTTTGAGAAAATGGCCTTTTAATATTTTGGTACCTACTGGAGAGCTCTCCCCTCCTCTCTTCAGCCATCCCAACCCATCTCTTTAAGAATTCACATCTGAGATCATGTGCTAAACAGTGAGTAGTGTAGTAAAGATTAAGACCAAAAGTAGTAGCCTACAATAAGGAAAAATTCCAGATAAACAGAAAGTGTCCAAATTAAAAATATTTGTTTAACTATTAGATGACGTTTACCCAGACATTTGTCTAAATTGGTGGGTCATATCAGAACTCAGGATAAGACCCAGATGCAGACAACTAGAGTCATAGATGTTTATTGACCCAAACGGTGCAGGCAAAAGACAGGTCAAAGGCAGACAGAGGTCCGTAATCAAGGGCAGAGTCAAGCAGGTACAGAATGGCAGGCAGCCTCTGGTTCAGGGCAGGCAGAATGGTCAGAGCCAGGGAAACAGAAATTGAGAAAGCAGGGAGACGGGAAAACACACTGATAATATCTGACAAGACAAACTGGCAACAGACAGAGAACACAGGTATAACACAGGACCGATAAAGTGGGGAAAAGTTTGCGGGACTCCACTGGGAGGGGCAGGTCATGAGTGGACTGCCATACCCTTTGCCCGAGACGATACAGGGGAGCGGGGGTCTGGTGTCCCTCTGTTTGTCATCGATACCTGGAGGTGGTCTTGTGAAGAGCCAACCGGGCTCTCTTCCAGGTCCTGTGACAGCGGCGGACAAAAATCTGGGCCGAGGGTATTCCAACCTCTCCTTTTGCTCCGGATAGAACAGGGGGTGATAACCCAGGGAACACTCAAAAGCAGAGAGCTCAGTGGCAGAGCAGGGGAGGTGTTGCGGGTGTATTCAACCCATATGAGTTGCTGGCTCCAGGTGGTGGGGTTGGAGGAGACAAGGCATTGAAGAGTCGTCTCCAGGTCTTGATTGGCTCGCTCCGACTGAGGGTGGGAACCCGGGGGACAAGCTGGCCGATGACCAAATGAGCGTGCAGAATGCCTTCCAGAACCAGGACGAGAACTGAGGGCCCTGGTCTGAGACCATGTGCACCGAGTGTCCATAGATCCGGAAGACGTGCTGCACCATGAGCTGGAAGTTTGGCGGAGGGTAGCTTGGGGACAGGAATGAGGTGGGCGGCTTTGGAAAACCGGTCCACTATTGTCAGGATGGCAGTGTTGCCCTCAGACGGGGCAAGACCAGTGACGAAGTCCAGGGATATGTGAGACCAGGAACAGTGAGGGACAAGCAGTGGTTGAAGAAGACCAGCCGGAGCTTGCCAAGGACTCTTGTTCTGCACACAGACCGTGCAGGTGGTGACGAATGCGGAGACGTCCGGGACCATGGTAAGCCACCAAAAGTGTTGTCGCACAAAGCCCAGGGTCCGACGGGAGCCTGGGTGGCAGGCAAGCCTGGAGCGGGCAGCATCTGGCGCAAACATCCGGTTATCTGGGCCCCCACTTGGGATTCGTCTGGGAACGCTGTGCCTCACGGTCCTGCTTCCCTATTCCCCAAATGAGTGCCCTCGCAAGAAATGAGGTGGGAAGGATGGTCTCAGGTCCGAGGGTGAAGTTGCAGGGATATAGCGGCCTGACAGCGCATCCGGCTTCATGTACTTGGAACCTGGTTGGTAGGAGAGGGAGAAGTTAAACTAGGTGGAAAGCAGGGCCAATTTAGCTTGCCTGAAATTGAGATGCTTGGCGGTGCGAAGATATTCCAGGTGCTTGTGGTCCATCCACACAATGAACTGATGTTCCGCCCCCTCCACCCAGTGTCTCCACTCCTCCAACGCTAGTTCCTCTCTGTGGCGTTGAGGTGATGGTAGAAGAAGGCGCAGGGATGTAAATTGAAGTCCAGGGCAGAACGCTGGGACAGGACAGCCCCCACTCTGACATCCAAAGCATCGGCCTCTACCACGAACTAACGGGACAGGTCAGAATGAACCAATATGGGAGCAGTGGTGAAGTGGGGCTTGAGGTCCCGGAATACCCGGTCAGCAGCTGGGGACATTGTGAACTGAATCTTGGGAGAGGTGAGTACAGCCTGGGGAAGCCAGGGTGCTGTAACCCCGGATAAAGTTGCGATAGAAGTTGGCAAATCCCAGGAAAAGTTGCAGCTGCACTCTGGACATAGGCTGGGGCCAGTCCACCCACCGCTCTCACCTTCCCGGAATCCATCTGTACATTCCCTGCAGTGATGATGTAACCAAGGAAGGGGATGGTGGAGCGATGGAATTCGCGTTTCTCTGCTTACCTAGCTAGATAACAGTAAGCTTCAACTTGAAATGAAAACAACTTTGGCAAAATTAGAAACCTATAATATCTGAAACTGTAGCTATACTCTTAACCATCCGTATACTCTTAAATGTCCGTATACATGGATGAACGCTTCACGACAGACTGCAACCCCTTTCATGAAATAAGAAGTTTTAACAATTTTTTTTTCAGCCACATCCAATACCAGGTGTATCAAACTCATTCATTATAGCAGGCAGGGAGCAGGTTTAAAACCCTCAACATTCTAGCCAAAAAGTCCAGCATGCTATCGACTGTGCCGAAATGTATTAATTGTTGTTGGGCCCAATTATGGCTAAAAACACTTTGTCTATTGGAATCTTTAACGTGGAAAGAGGGAAAAGTATTATTATTAGTTTTTCACAAGCATAGCAGGATGGACTTTTAGCTGAACAATAGACTAGTCAACTTTTCCTAAAGAATTGTATAATAGCCGAGCTAGGCTTTATTTACAAATTAGTGAGAATGTCTCGCCCATGTTCAGGAATTGCCTTTTTCTCGCTCATTCTAGGTTAAATGAAAACGAAATCCCCAAAATGTTGTTACTTTTTGAACAAAGCGATTTATTATTAATTAATTTAGAATGATATAAAAGCCCCTTAGGATCTGTGAAAATATCTGAGAATATCTAACGGAAAATGCCCCTTAGATATTAATACAGAGTCCTCCAATCCTCTAAATGTAATTTTTTGGTGGAGAGTCACATCAAACAATTTTTAGATATACTGTTAAAAATGGTGTAGGTCTTATTTATTTACGGAGAATGTTGAAGTCAGAAGCAAAAGCCTACAACTATTTTAGCACTGTGCTGCTCTGATATAAGCACGTGCTGCTCTGATATAAGCACGACACTCTGATTCTTTAGCAAAATAGCCCAGTACTGTACTGCCGGACATCACATTGTACAGCGCCATATTTTCTGTTCCATCCTGGCAGAAACTCAGAGGGATTTTGGTTTTTCATGGAATAGAAACATGATAATATTAATCAAATTAATTAAGGAACTACCAGTCAAAAGTTTGGATACCTACTCATTCAAAGATATTTTCTACATTTTTACTATTTTCTACATTGTAGAATAATAGTAAATCAAATCAAATTTATTTATATAGCCCTTCGTACATCAGCTGATATCTCAAAGTGCTGTACAGAAACCCAGCCTAAAACCCCAAACAGCAAGCAATGCAGAAGCACGGTGGCTAGGAAAAACTCCCTAGAAAGGCCAAACCCTAGGAAGAAACCTAGAGAGGAACCAGGCTATGTGGGGTGGCCAGTCCTCTTCTGGCTGTGCCGGGTGGAGATTATAACAGAACATGGCGAAGATGTTCAAAAGACATCACAACTATAGGATGTGTCATGCAAATGTTTGCTATTAGCAGGACAATAAACTTTTTATAACCAGGCTACTGTTGTGAAAATCCCTCAACTTGCAATGTATTCGATGCTTAAGTACTCTAAAGTGTTACATTTCTAACTCAAAACAGCAGTACAGTATTTCTTCATCAACACCTTTATGCTTTCGTTAATAAAATAAAATGAGAACAAAGGACATTCAAATGCGGATGTTTATATTTCACTTCAATCTCCATTTGGGTGTTGGTTAGAGAAGAATTAGAAAATGAGGGTGCAGAGATGTTATGCTCTTAATGTAACCTTTATTCGACTAGGCAAGTCAGTTATGAACAAATTATTATTTACATTTACATTACATTTAAGTCATTTAGCAGACGCTCTTATCCAGAGCGACTTACAAATTGGTGCATTCACCTTAAGACATCCAGTGGAACAGTCACTTTACAATAGTGCATCTAAATCTTAAAGGGGGGGGGTGAGAGGGATTACTTATCCTATCCTAGGTATTCCTTAAAGAGGTCGGGTTTCAGGTGTCTCCGGAAGGTGGTGATTGACTCCGCTGTCCTGGCGTCGTGAGGGAGTTTGTTCCACCATTGGGAGGCCAGAGCAGCGAACAGTTTTGACTGGGCTGATCGGGAGCTGTACTTCCTCAGTGGTAGGGAGGCGAGCAGGCCAGAGGTGGATGAACGCAGTGCCCTTGTTTGGGTGTAGGGCCTGATCAGAGCCTGGAGGTACTGAGGTGCCGTTCCCCTCACAGCTCCGTAGGCAAGCACCATGGTCTTGTAGCGGATGCGAGCTTCAACTGGAAGCCAGTGGAGAGAGAGGAGGAGCGGGGTGACGTGAGAGAACTTGGGAAGGTTGAACACCAGACGGGCTGCGGCGTTCTGGATGAGTTGTAGGGGTTTAATGGCACAGGCAGGGAGCCCAGCCAACAGCGAGTTGCAGTAATCCAGACGGGAGATGACAAGCGCCTCGATTAGGACCTGCGCCGCTTCCTGTGTGAGGCAGAGTCGTACTCTGCGGATGTTGTAGAGCATGAACCTACAGGAACGGGCCACCGCCTTGATGTTAGTTGAGAACGACAGGGTGTTGTCCAGGATCACGCCAAGGTTCTTAGCGCTCTGGGAGGAGGACACAATGGAGTTGTCAACCGTGATGGCGAGATCATGGAACGGGCAGTCCTTCCCCGGGAGGAAGAGCAGCTCCATCTTGCCGAGGTTCAGCTTGAGGTGGTGATCCGTCATCCACACTGATATGTCTGCCAGACATGCAGAGATGCGATTCGCCACCTGGTCATCAGAAGGGGGAAAGGAGAAGATTAATTGTGTGTCGTCTGCATAGCAATGATAGGAGAGACCATGTGAGGTTATGACAGAGCCAAGTGACTTGGTGTATAGCGAGAATAGGAGAGGGCCTAGAACAGAGCCCTGGGGGACACCAGTGGTGAGAGCGCGTGGTGAGGAGACAGATTCTCGCCACGCCACCTGGTAGGAGCGACCTGTCAGGTAGGACGCAATCCAAGCGTGGGCCGCGCCGGAGATGCCCAACTCGGAGAGGGTGGAGAGGAGGATCTGATGGTTCACAGTATCGAAGGCAGCCGATAGATCTAGAAGGATGAGAGCAGAGGAGAGAGAGTTAGCTTTAGCAGTGCGGAGCGCCTCCGTGATACAGAGGAGAGCAGTCTCAGTTGAATGACTAGTCTTGAAACCTGACTGATTTGGATCAAGAAGGTCATTCAGAGAGAGATAGCGGGAGAGCTGGCCAAGGACGGCACGTTCAAGAGTTTTGGAGAGAAAAGAAAGAAGGGATACTGGTCTGTAGTTGTTGACATTGGAGGGATCGAGTGTAGGTTTTTTCAGAAGGGGGTGCAACTCTCGCTCTCTTGAAGACGGAAGGGACGTAGCCAGCGGTCAGGGATGAGTTGATGAGCGAGGTGAGGTAAGGGAGAAGGTCTCCGGAAATGGTCTGGAGAAGAGAGGAGGGGATAGGGTCAAGCGGGCAGGTTGTTGGGCGGCCGGCCGTCACAAGACGCGAGATTTCATCTGGAGAGAGAGGGGAGAAAGAGGTCAGAGCACAGGGTAGGGCAGTGTGAGCAGAACCAGCGGTGTCGTTTGACTTAGCAAACGAGGATCGGATGTCGTCGACCTTCTTTTCAAAATGGTTGACGAAGTCATCTGCAGAGAGGGAGGAGGGGGGGGGAGGGGAGGAGGATTCAGGAGGGAGGAGAAGGTGGCAAAGAGCTTCCTAGGGTTAGAGGCAGATGCTTGGAATTTAGAGTGGTAGAAAGTGGCTTTAGCAGCAGAGACAGAGGAGGAAAATGTAGAGAGGAGGGAGTGAAAGGATGCCAGGTCCGCAGGGAGGCGAGTTTTCCTCCATTTCCGCTCAGCTGCCCGGAGCCCTGTTCTGTGAGCTCGCAATGAGTCATCGAGCCACGGAGCGGGAGGGGAGGACCGAGCCGGCCTGGAGGATAGGGGACATAGAGAGTCAAAGGATGCAGAGAGGGAGGAGAGGAGGGTTGAGGAGGCAGAATCAGGAGATAGGTTGGAGAAGGTTTGAGCAGAGCGAAGAGATAATAGGATGGAAGAGGAGAGAGTAGCGGGGGAGAGAGAGCGAAGGTTGGGACGGCGCGATACCATCCGAGTAGGGGCAGTGTGGGAGGTGTTGGATGAGAGCGAGAGGGAAAAGGATACAAGGTAGTGGTCGGAGACTTGGAGGGGAGTTGCAATGAGGTTAGTGGAAGAACAGCATCTAGTAAAGATGAGGTCGAGCGTATTGCCTGCCTTGTGAGTAGGGGGGGAAGGTGAGAGGGTGAGGTCAAAAGAGGAGAGGAGTGGAAAGAAGGAGGCAGAGAGGAATGAGTCAAAGGTAGACGTGGGGAGGTTAAAGTCGCCCAGAACTGTGAGAGGTGAGCCGTCCTCAGGAAAGGAGCTTATCAAGGCATCAAGCTCATTGATGAACTCTCCGAGGGAACCTGGAGGGCGATAAATGATAAGGATGTTAAGCTTGAAAGGGCTGGTAACTGTGACAGTATGGAATTCAAAGGAGGCGATAGACAGATGGGTAAGGGGAGAAAGAGAGAATGACCACTTGGGAGAGATGAGGATCCCGGTGCCACCACCCCGCTGACCAGAAGCTCTCGGGGTGTGCGAGAACACGTGGGCGGACGAAGAGAGAGCAGTAGGAGTAGCAGTGTTTTCTGTGGTGATCCATGTTTCCGTCAGTGCCAAGAAATCGAGGGACTGGAGGGAGGCATAGGCTGAGATGAACTCTGCCTTGTTGGCCGCAGATCGGCAGTTCCAGAGGCTACCGGAGACCTGGAACTCCACGTGGGTCGTGCGCGCTGGGACCACCAGATTAGGGTGGCCGCGGCCACGCGGTGTGGAGCGTTTGTATGGTCTGTGCAGAGAGGAGAGAACAGGGATAGACAGACACATAGTTGACAGGCTACAGATGAGGCTACGCTAATGCAAAGGAGATTGGAATGACAAGTGGACTACACGTCTCGAATGTTCAGAAAGTTAAGCTTACGTAGCAAGAATCTTATTGACTAAAATGATTAAAATGATACAGTACTGCTGAAGTAGGCTAGCTGGCAGTGGGTGCGTTGTTGACACTACACTAATCAAGTCGTTCCGTTGAGTGTAATAGTTTCGACAGTGCTGCTATTCGGGGGCTAGCTGGCTAGCTAGCAGTGTTGTTTACGTTACGTTGCTTTAAAAGAACGACAATAGCTGGCTAGCTAACCTAGAAAGTCGCTCTAGACTACACAATTATCTTTGATACAAAGACGGCTATGTAGCTAGCTATGTAGCTAGCTACGATCAAACAAATCAAACCGTTGTACTGTAATGAAATGAAATGAAAATGTGATACTACCTGTGAATGCGACCGGGTTGTTGAGTTCTATTCAGAAGACGTTGGCTAGCTGTTGGCTAGCTGTTGGCTATCTGTTGGCTAGCTAGCAGAGTCTCCTACGTTAAGGACGACAAATAGCTGGCTAGCTAACCTCAGTAAATTAAGTTAATCACTCTAAGACTACACACTCTAAACTACACAATTATCTTGGATACGAAGACAGCAAAGACAGCTATGTAGCTAGCTAACACTACACTAAATAAGTCGTTCAGTTGAGTGTAATAGTTCTACAGTGCAGCTAATCGGTGGACGTTAGCTAGCTGGCTAGCTGGCTAGCTGCTGGGCAGAGCAGTGAAGACTACGTTAGGACGGAGAAATACGATAATTACGCAATTATCTTTGATACAAAGACGGCTATGTAGCTAGCTAAGAAGAAATTGCTAAGATTAGACAAATCAAACCGTTGTGCTATAATGAAATGTAATGAAATATAATGAAAAAGTTATACTACCTGCGGAGCGAAGTGCCGATGCGACCGCTCGCTCCAACCCGGACAGCCTACTCTTTCCCCGTAAATAGCCCAGTACTGTACTGTCGACCATTTTCTGTTGCAGCAGGTACCAGTCAAAAGTTTGGACACACCTACTCATTCCAGTATTTTTCTATATTTTTACTATTTTCTACATTTGTAGAATAATAGTGAAGACATCACAACTATGAAATAACACATACGGAATCAGTTAAGAACACATTCCTATTTTCAAGGACAGCATACTCCTTCCTCCCCAACGGGTCTGCTCTCCCTTATATAATGAGTGAGGCACTTTCCCATGTTAACTACAGTATGTATTGTAGGCTGCACAGTAGCCTAATTGCCATAACAAAGGGGTTGAATACTTATTGACTCAAGACATTTCAGCTTTTCATTTTTATTAATTTGTAAAAATGAAATTCTACTTTGACATTATGGGGTATTGTGTGTAGGCAAGTGACACTCAAAATTGTATACATTTTAAACTCAGGCTGTAACACAACTAAATATGGAAAAAGTCAAGGGGTGTGAATACTTTCTGAAGGTACTGCATGATGGGTTGCATGATGCGAATATATAGTGATGATTTGAGAGAGTCTCAAAAAAAGCTTGTGCTCTGTTCCTTGCCTCAGGCTGCAGACACTGGTCTCTCATTTAAGTGATCATATTTTCACCCATCAGACTATTCTCAATTTAAATCTTGTCTTTACTAATATGTACTGTAAAAAATGTTTTTGATTTAGAATGGCCCATTATGAAATGGGCAGGAACAGGGGAAGAAAAGACATGTCATCTGTATGCACTCAAATAGCAAATGGAGGCCGTTTTCATGCCAGTTCATTTTTCGATCATGCTGGGTAGACTACTCTGGTTACTACTCAGTGCATCAACCACTGTTTGAGGAGCATGCAGCCTCTTGCTGCGCAATAGGTGATATTCCGCTCATGGCCTCTCCAACCCTTTTGCTGAAGCTTCCCAGTGCTTAATTTGGAAACCAATTTAAATCTGTTCTGGAACATCGATAGTAACATGTTTCCACAACAAAATATATTGAATTAAACTGTTGACAGCCCCTCTCTGTGCACTCGAGAAAGGTTTGAAGGGGAAAGAGTAAGAGATGGAAACACACAGTGGTGAGAGATTCTGTGGGTAAAAAGGTAACGTGTCAGTCTATTCATAATGCAAATATAAACATTTCCCTATTATGAGCCTATTCAAAATTAAATACAAATTCACTATAATTTAGGCTGACTCTTAAGCCGCCCTGCACAATCAATGAACCAACCGCATCGTCCAGGCCTATACATTCCATAAGCAATTAGCGCTGCAGTAGGCCTGTATGCAAATAGCCATGGCCATATATGGATATGTGCCGTTCACAGCATGAGCAGTCTTGAGTAGATCTGCTTGTTTTGAAATCAAAACTAGAACTGCATGTAGGAACCTGTGCACGTTTGTTCATATTATTTGCTAATTAATGAGTTATTAGTCCAGTTATAGCACATTTTTTGTAATAAATGGGGAGTGGTTGCTTCCTACATTAGCAGCCATTTTTGAAAAGCGAGTCAGGTATAGAGCTTTTTGTATGTCTTCAAGAGACAGTGTTG
This sequence comes from Oncorhynchus gorbuscha, assembly GCF_021184085.1. NCBI lineage: Eukaryota > Metazoa > Chordata > Actinopteri > Salmoniformes > Salmonidae > Oncorhynchus > Oncorhynchus gorbuscha. The sequence continues at coordinate 20,619,487 of NC_060197.1, forward strand.
TATTTTGAGATGTCCTTGAATAAACTAAGTAGCCAATAGGCAGAGGGTAGCATAATTTGTCTGATTCTCTGTAATAATGGTATGGGAATAATAATACTTTTTATTTTGTAAAGGGGTTTCTTGCATCAATGTCAAGCAGGTTAATGTCAAGCACTGAATGTTTTTTATTAAAAGTCTCATGGAATGGAATGCCTACATTGAACACCCCACATTTGCCCCTACTTTAGGCTGAATGTTAGAACAGCTATTTCCATGTTAAAATGTTTTGAGGAACCACTCACATTGCCTGTTTCTTAATACTGGCGCTGAGGCCTGGGGAACAAGCGATGTGATGGGGAAGCAGGAGCAGCAGGTAGCCTAGCGGTTAAGAGCATTGGGCCAGTAACCCAAAGGTTGCTGATTCAAATCCCTTAGCCAGCTAGGTGAAAAATCTGATGTGCCCTTGAGTAAGGCACTTAACCCTAAGTCGCTCTGCTACATGACAAAAAATAAATAAAATAGTGCAAAAACGTGTTAGTGTACAATTAATTCTGAGTTTGCAATACCCAGGGCGTCACTGTGCATGTGCACCGTTGATCAAGCAACCTTGATTTCCCTTTCAAGGGATTAAAAAACAACAACAACTTGAAACCCGCAAACAATGGCATTGTTTCAATGTGTTTAGGTTTAGGTGCAAACGTTTTCCTGAAGCCAGTCCACTCTGGGTTTGGCGGCTTAGGCCATCCGTGACGTACCCTGATTGGCCGTGCCACTTAGGGTTACTGTTGTCACCATGGGTGTTTGGAGTGGTTGGCAAGGGAGAACCCAATCCCGTGCCACCCCCTTTCCCTGCGCCAAGACCACCTCTCTCCTGGACCTCCGAGGGAGAAAAGCGTGCAGTGCCTCTTCCTGCTTCTTTTTGTTTTCAAACCGGGCCTTGCTAGACTCCAGGGCCTAACCAAACAACCCTGTGGGAGAAATCGGCTCATTGAGGTACAGCTTGTCTGTCCCTCTTTGGCACCGGCGAAAGCGTCAGCCAAAGATGCTTGTTACGTACGCCACATGGAGGGAACGCAACACCCTGCTATACTAAACTCCCCGTGAGTGAAAGAGATGTGATTGTAGGTGCATGAAAGAGATGTGATTGTAGGTGCAGGTAAAGATGACAGAGGCAGAGAATATTACCATTTACTGGGAATTTATTTCCTTAACGCGTTACGTGGGGAAAAGGGGCTGGACGGAACCAAAGCAAAGAAAGTAAAAGTTAGTCTCCTACCTTACCTGCCTACCCACTACTTACCTAAACCATACGCCACCTGGCTCGCTAACCAAAATACAGGGGGTGGTCCGCCCAGGTCTTACCTAGTGTGCATAGACAGAGTACATACTATGGGTATTTGTATGCCCGCAGGCCTCCTGCCTAAGCACTCCCAAGGTGCCTTCCACTTCCCCATGGGAACAAATGAAACAGCATAATGCAAACTTAAAGTGAACAAGTTTAATAATCAAAAACACTGAGTCCTATTTTCGCACACATCTCAGAAGTAGCAGCTACAGAAAGTTTTCAACAAAACTGTCTGAGTAACAACCAACACAGGACATCCAAGAAGCTCTGTCTCCTAACAAAGGAACACTGTCTTTTATCCAGCTGCAGAATGAGTTTGTAAATGCCGACAGCTATATCCCCTAACGTGAGGGCGGGATCAGAGCTCCAATCTACAATGGGGCTGACCAATCAGCTGCTTGTGGGAATCCAGGAAGCCATTTCCTGAAATACACAAACAGAAACTGGGGAACGTAACAATACTCTACCACCACAGTAGCTTCCATGCTCTTCCCGAGCGCCAGAATGTTGCACCGGGACATGTGCAGAAGGATGTCGGCTGTAACACAGATCTCATACAGGAGCTCTGCGTAGGGCTCTCCTGCGGTCAAAGTTGTGCCGAGCTCCGCAAGCAACAACTGGTTCCTGTAATCTATTGCCAAGCTAATCTGACCCATTGGATCCTCACAGGACAGTCATGACATCGGCTTACCCATCCTCGTCTCGGTTGCTTTCTTGGCCATCTTACTCATTGCCACAGTAAATTGAAGAATAACAAATAGTTTGTGATTAGGAAACTTATGAGAACAAATACAAACTACAGCACACAACATCCAGGGGGTGAGTACACTCTACCACTATGGGACAGTTTTGTTAGGGCAACGTAAGACAGTCTTGTTTTCCAATTGTTTGTTTTAAGTAGCGTGAATCGAAGAGTAATTCACACAACAATTCACACTGAATTGAAGAGCGGAATAGTTGAAGGAATGAATCCAAGCCTCACAATTATCACCTGTGGAAGTCGGGGCTTCCAGCAATTCGCAGATTTCATTGGTCATGTCAGATGTTATTGTAGACCCTTCAACTGAAGTTGCGAGAGTGTGACATAGTATGTTGTACCAAAGTTGACTGACTTATAAGGGAACACAAACACTGTCTATTATATCCACATGAAACAACTTTCTTAGCCTACACTTTCCATTTCTCTCTTTCTATCTCCATCTCCATTCTATCTCCATCGCTCTCTTACCTCCTGCACATCCTGAGTCTGTGACTTGTTACATCTCTCCCTCAATTTCTTTTACTCTTCTTTGCCACCTAATTCTTTATGCTGTCTTTTTCACACACCATGCATGGCAGTAGAAATGCAAGACAATGCAATAGATTGACTGCCATATTAATCTTTAAATAAGCATCTAGGCCTACTCTCTGCTAATCTCTCCTAGTGACCCTCACCTCCTTCATAAGACTCTGGTCAAAAGTAGTGGACTAAGTAGCAAATAGGTAGCCATTTTGGATACGAGACTTAGTAGTTGTCCTTAGATCAACAACCAGTAGATGTATTACCTCTCAGACAGCACAGGGAAAGGTGAGTGTGAGATCATGACGTGTCCATTTGTTTATAAACTCAGCAAAAAAAAGGAATGTCCCTTTTTTAGGACCCTGTCTTTCAGAGATAATTCATAAAAATCCAAATAACTTCACAGCTCTTCATTGTAAAGGGTTAAAACACTGTTTCCCATGCTTGTTTAAACCAATCTGGTGTGACCACCATTTGCCTCATGCAGCACGACACATCTCCTTCGCATAGAGTTAATCAGGCCGTTGATTGTGGCCTGTGGAAAGTTGTCCCACTCCTCTTCAATGGCTGTGCGAAGTTGCTGCATATTGGCGGGAACTGGAACACATTGTCTTGCAAAGCAATCCAGAGCATCCCAAACATGTCTGGTGAGTATGCAGACCATGGAAGAACGAGAATTTCCATCCTTCAGGAATTGTGTATAGATCCTTGCAACATGGGGCAGTGCATTATCATGTTGAATCACATTATTTCTTTGCATTTACATTACATTTACATTTAAGTCATTTAGCAGACGCTCTTATCCAGAGCGACTTACAAATTGGTGCATTCACCTTATGACATCCAGTGGGACAGTCACTTAACAATAGTGCATCTAAAACTTAGGGGGGTGGGGTGAGAGGGATTACTTAACCTATCCTAGGTATTCCTTAAAGAGGTGGGGTTTCAGGTGTCTCCGGAAGGTGGTGATTGACTCCGCTGTCCTGGCGTCGTGAGGGAGTTTGTTCCACCATTGGGGGGCCAGGGCAGCGAACAGTTTTGACTGGGCTGAGCGGGAGCTGTACTTCCTCAGTGGTAGGGAGGCGAGCAGGCCAGAGGTGGATGAACGCAGTGCCCTTGTTTGGGTGTAGGGCCTGATCAGAGCCTGGAGGTACTGAGGTGCCGTTCCCCTCACAGCTCCGTAGGCAAGCACCATGGTCTTGTAGCGGATGCGAGCTTCAACTGGAAGCCAGTGGAGAGAACGGAGGAGCGGGGTGACGTGAGAGAACTTGGGAAGGTTGAACACCAGACGGGCTGCGGCGTTCTGGATGAGTTGAAGGGGTTTAATGGCACAGGCAGGGAGCCCAGCCAACAGCGAGTTGCAGTAATCCAGACGGGAGATGACAAGTGCCTGGATTAGGACCTGCGCCGCTTCCTGTGTGAGGCAGGGTCGTACTCTGCGGATGTTGTAGAGCATGAACCTACAGGAACGGGCCACCGCCTTGATGTTAGTTGAGAACGACAGGGTGTTGTCCAGGATCACGCCAAGGTTCTTGGCGCTCTGGGAGGAGGACACAATGGAGTTGTCAACCGTGATGGCGAGATCATGGAACGGGCAGTCCTTCCCCGGGAGGAAGAGCAGCTCCGTCTTGCCGAGGTTCAGCTTGAGGTGGTGATCCGTCATCCACACTGATATGTCTGCCAGACATGCAGAGATGCGATTCGCCACCTGGTCATCAGAAGGGGGAAAGGAGAAGATTAATTGTGTGTCGTCTGCATAGCAATGATAAGAGAGACCATGTGAGGTTATGACAGAGCCAAGTGACTTGGTGTATAGCGAGAATAGGAGAGGGCCAAGAACAGAGCCCTGGGGGACACCAGTGGTGAGAGCGCGTGGTGAGGAGACAGATTCTCGCCACGCCACCTGGTAGGAGCGACCTGTCAGGTAGGACCCAATCCAAGCGTGGGCCGCGCCGGAGATGCCCAACTCGGAGAGGGTGGAGAGGAGGATCTGATGGTTCACAGTATCGAAGGCAGCCGATAGATCTAGAAGGATGAGAGCAGAGGAGAGAGAGTTAGCTTTAGCAGTGCGGAGCGCCTCCGTGATACAGAGGAGAGCAGTCTCAGTTGAATGACTAGTCTTGAAACCTGACTGATTTGGATCAAGAAGGTCATTCAGAGAGAGATAGCGGGAGAGCTGGCCAAGGACGGCACGTTCAAGAGTTTTGGAGAGAAAAGAAAGAAGGGATACTGGTCTGTAATTGTTGACATCATGGGAAATTGCAATTGTGTTTGTTGTCCGTAGCTTATGCCTGCACATACTAAACTCAGTAGGACCCTGTCTTTCAAAGATAATTCATAAAAATCCAAATAACTTCACAGCTCTTCATTGTAAAGGGTTTAAACACTGTTTCCCATGCTTATTCAATGAACCATAAACAATTAACGAACATGCACATATGGAACGATCGTTAAGACACGAACAGCTTCCAGACAGTAGGCAATTAAGGTCACAGTTGTGAAGACTTAGGACACTAAAGAGGCCTTTCTACTGACTCTGTAAAACACCTAAAGAAAAATGCCCAGTGTCCCTGCTCATCTGTGTGAACGTCCCTTAGGCATGCTGCAAGGAGGCATGAGGACTGCAGATGTGGCCAGGGCAATAAATTGCAATGTCTGTACTGTGAGATGCCTAAGACAGCGCTACAGGGAGACAGGACAGACAGCTGATCGTCCTCGCAGTGGCAGACCACATGTAACAACACCTGCACAGGATCGGTACATCCGAACATCACACCTGCGTGACAGGTACAGGATGGCAACAACAACTGCCCAAGTTACACCAAGAACGCACAATCCCTCCACCAGTGCTCAGACTGTCCGCAATAGGCTGAGAGAGGCTGAACTGAGGGCGTGTATGCTTGTTGTAAGGCATCTCCTCACCAGACATCACCGGCAACATCGCTTATGGGTACAAACCCACCGTCGCTGAACCAGACAGGACTGACAAAAAGTGCTCTTCACTGACAAGTCATGGTTTTGTCTCACCAGGGGTTGATGGTCGGATTCGTGTTTATCGTCGAAGGAATGAGTGTTACACTGATGCCTGCACTCTGGACCGGGATTGATTTGGAGGTGGAGGGTCCGTCATGGTCTGGGGCGGTGTGTCACAGCATCATCATTGAACTCGGAAGTGAGTGTTGCAACCAAGGAGAGACTTTTTACATGCTACGCTCTTCAGCACTCGGGGGTCCCATTCTGTGAGTTTGTGTGGCCTACCACTTCATGGGTGAGCCATTGTTGCTCCTCAACGTTACCACTTCACAATAACAGCACTTACAGTTGACCGGGGCAGCTCTAGCAAGGCGGAAATTTGACGAACTGACTTGTTGGAAAGGTGGAATCCTATGACAGTGCCACATTGAAAGTCACTGAGCTCTTCAGTATGGCCATTCTACTGCCAATATTTGTCTATGAAGATTGCATGACTGTATGCTCAATTTTGTACACCTGTCAGCAACGGGTGTAGCTGAAATAGCCAAATCCACTAATTTGTCCACATACTTTTGTATATACAGTGTAGTTAGCAGTGCAGCTTTGCATGCTAGGCAGAGTGTAAATACAGAAAATCACAGATAAATAGTGGGACCTATAGAGAAGATTTAGTCCAAGAGCATTGCATGGTGTATGTTCCAAGCACTCTCTGCCTCTGTTACACTCAATTTAATCTACACACATCATGTATGTGTGTGTGCGCATTATTAGCATTACCATAAGCCACCTCCAATGTCGTTTTTGGAGTATTTGGCAGTACGTCCAACCGGCCTCACAACCGCAGACCATGTGTATCCAGCCCAGGACCTCCACATCCGGTTTCTTCACCTGCAGGATCGTCTGAGACCAGCCACCTGGACAGCTGATGAAACGGGGTTTGCATAACCAAAGAATTTCTTCACAAACTGTCATAAACCGTCTCCGGGAAGCTCATGTTTCTGCATGATAATGCACAGCCCCATGTCGCAAGGGTCTCTACACAGTTCCTGGAAGCTGAAAATGACCTGCATACTAACCAGAAATATATTACCCATTAAGCATGTGTGGGATGCTTTGGATCGACCTTACGACAGGTTGTTCCAGTTCCCGTTAGTATCCAGCAACTTCGCAGAGCTAATGAAGAGGAGTGGGACAACATTCCACAGGCCACAATCAACAGCCTGATTAAATCTATGTGAAGGAGATGTGTCGCGCTGCATGAGGCAAATGGTGGTCACACCAGATACTGACTGTTTTTCAGACAACACCGGGAAGAAATATTGTCTAGTTGCTTAAATGACCTTTGCTAAAACCAGTATCTCATTGTCTCCTCTGCTTCATTAGAAATGGAAGAAGAATTGGTTTGTCCTCTACCCAGCCAGTCAGAATGGCATTGCACGACTAGAGTTCTATGATTGTTCTGGTCTCCTCTGCTATCAAAGATAATTGGAAGAAGAATTGGTTTGATACCTCTATTGTCAATATCAGAATGGCATTGCCGACTCTATGATTGTTCTCCCAGGACAAGAGGGGCCAGCGACAAGCCCAACACCAAGAAACTCGACAAAAAATTAGGTTCAAATCCCGGGTCCTCCCTTCTTTTTTGTCCTACACCGATGAACACATTAGAAATAAGTGAATTAAAATTATTTAATGTGTCATATTCTGGGATTCTTAATTTTTGTACATTGTTTTAAACTGTTCAAATTGTTTTACCCTAAAATCAATCAATCAATTCTTCTCCTCAGACATCTGTCTATCAGAGTATCTTTATCTGCCCCGCCCTCACTGAAGCCTGTCCCACTGTCCCACTTCTCTCTCCTGCCCTCTCTCCCCTTGCCCTCCTTTTCAGATTATTCGTCTTTCAGAGTGTATCTCTATCCTTCCCACCCTCACTGAAGCCCTTCCCAAAGACATTATGTCTTCCTTCTGTGTGGAGACTAATGACAAAACACATGTGTTCGCTGCTGAGAGGAACGTCAGCACAGAGTGGGTGGAAAAGATGTGTGAGATCGCCTTTGGGGTAAGACAATGTTTGTGTGTGTGTAGGTTCAGTCTGTGCCACTAGATTCTGAGGTCAGTTCCTTATCTTTCTGGTATTGCCATGTTCCCACTTGTCCCCTCAGTATACAATGTAGGCTGGATATCAGTTAGAAATATTCACATGCACTGTTGAGGAGAAAAGAAACCAAGGGAATATTTTGCTCTCTCTCACGTAGATAAAAAGTGCTGAAAAGCATGATTTTTATGCGAGTCTGAATTATAGCACAACTGAAGTAATTAATAACCTCTCTCTCTCAGGGGGATAGTGGTAGCAGCACTAGTGTCTTTGACTCCAACAGAGGACAAACTGATCTACAGATGGCTGTGAATCTCATCTATTACACCGGAGAAGAGGGTAAGCACACACACACTATTCCCCCTTGAATTATTGAGTGCATTGACCCGTATAAAAACACTCATGAATGATTTATTACGGGCTGATCATTCCTTAGCAACGTTCATAGCAACTCGACCCTCTGGAGAAAGGGTGGCCATTTTGCTACGATTATCTTTATTAATCAAATCACTTCAGTATTCCAGTTGTCAACACAGCCCTCCCTTCCACAGACACTGGACAACTGTTGACATAGATGTATACGCAGAAGCTGGGGAGGATACAGAAGTGATGTATTTGGTCGTTGAGGAAAAAAAGAGGCGTTTGATTGTCCCTTTGAACATTGTTGCATCATCTTAATGATGCAATAAACAAACTTTCTGTGGAAGGCTGAGGGACAAACTAAAACGTCAGTTCGAAAAATAATATTCATTTTAAACCTGCAATTTTTTTTCTTTCTATATTTGTTATATTCTAACAGTGTGAGAAGAGTATTGAAGGCAGGCTTCTACAAAATTCTCCTGCTCTCTGTCTATGTTCTTCGTAGGACAGTCCTTGGCATTGGATACATCTCTCTTCTATTGTTAATTCAGTCACTCTCTCTTGAGGAAAGTGGAACGTTTCTTACCAGACACCCTAGACCCACTACAATTCGCATACCACCCCAACAAATCCATGGATGACGCAATTGCCATTGCACTCCACACTGCCCTATCCCACCTAGACAAGAGAAATGCATATGTAAGAATGCTGTTTATTGACTACAGCTCAACACTATCTTGCACTCCAAGCTCATCACTAAGCTCAGGGCCCTGGATCTGAACCCAGCCCTGTGCAACTGGGTCCTAGACTTCCTGACGGGTCAACCCCAGGTGGGGAAGGTAGGCAACAACACCTCCGCTACGCTGATCCTCAACACATGGGCCCCACTGGCGTGCATAATCAGCCCCCTCCTGTACTCCCTGTTCACCCTTAACTGTGTGGCCACGCACATCTCCAATTCAATCATCAAGTTTTCGGATGACACAACAGTAAGCCTGATTACCAACAATGACGGGACAGCCTACACGAAGGAGGTTAGAACCCTATCCAAGTGGTGCCAGGAAAATACCCTCTTTCTCAACGTCAACAAAATGAAGGAGCTGATCATGGCTACAGGACACAGCAGAGAGAGCACGTCACCATCCACATCGACGGTGCCACAGTAGAGAGGGTCAGAAGCTTTAAATTCTTCGGCATGCATATCACTGAGGAGCTGAAATGGTATGTTCATACTGACGGCGTGAAGTAGAAGGTGCAACAGTGCCTCTTCAACCTCAGGAGGTTGAGGAAATTTGTCTTGGCCCCTAAGACCCTCAAACTTCTACAGATGCACCATCGAGAGCATTCGGCCTGGTTGTATCAGCGCCTGGTACGGCAACTGCACCTCCCGCAACCGTAGGGTTCTCCAGAGGGTGATGCAGTCAACCCAACGCATCACCAGGGGCACGCTGCTTGCCCTTCAGGCCATCAACAGCACCCGGTGTCACAGGAAGGCCAAGACGATCATCAAGGATCCCAGCCATCTGAGACACGGCCTGTTCACCCCGCTACCATCTAGAAGGTGGAGACAGTACAGGTGCATCAAAGCTGGGAGGGACCAAGAGACTGATAAACAGCTTTTATCTCCAGACCATCAGACCGTTAAACAGTCACCACTAGCCGGCCTCCGCCCAGTAAACTGCACTGAACATGCTGTTACTATCCGGCTACCACCCAGTACTCTACCCTACACCTTAGAGACTGCTGCTCTATGTACATAGTCATTGGACAGTGGTCACCAAAAGAGTGGACTCAAGTCACATGACTTGGACTCAAGTCTGACCTTGAGTCACAAATCTGATGACTTGAGACTCAACTTGATATAAAATAAAATAACTTGAGACTTGACTTTGAGCCCCAAGACTCAGGAGTCGACTAACTTGAGACTGACTTTGAAATTATCTGGCCAGGTTACGTAATGTTTTGTCAGTCATTTTGTGGCTCACCCGGCTCTCTGATTGGACCAGCAAAATGTCAATCAACGTAGGTCAGGTGGAGCGCAAACGTCAAATTGTAGGGAGATCTGGATTGCCATAAATTTAATATGCAGCTCTACAAATTGTTTGGTGATCAAGAATATGAACTGTTTACTTTGCAAGCTCACCTGCAATGGGGTTTCAAGCAACAACAAGCCAATAGGTCTTTTGATAAGTCAAAATTGCTGCTTGAAATGTATAATTTATTTTTAAAGCTTGCATTTGGAATTTGTTACACTTAATTATTACATGTTGTGGTTCCAACAGGACCTTCGCCCCAGTTTGAGGTCCTGAGCCCTCTGGAGCAGGTTCTCTCTGTACTTTACTCCATCTTTCCCTCGATCCTGACTAGTCTCCCAGTCCCTGCCGCTGAAAAATATCTCCACAGCATGATGCTGCCAACACCTTGCTTCACAGTAGGGATGGTGCCAGGTTTCCTCCAGGCGTGACGAATGGCATTCAGGCCAAATAATTCAATCTTGGTTCCATCAGACCAGAGAATCTTGTTTCTCAAAACTCCAAGTGGGCTGTCATGTGCCTTTTACAGAGGAGTGGCTTCTGTCTGGCCACTGTACTGTAAAGTCCTGATTGGTGGAGTGCTGTTGAGATGATTGTCCTTCTGGAAGGTTCTGCCATCTTCACAGAGGGACTCTAGAGCTCTATCAGAGGACACCTCAGGCCCTTCTTCCCCGATTGCTCAGTTTGGCTGGGCGGCCAGCTCTAGGAAGAGTGTTGGTGGTTTCAAACTTCTCCCATTTAAGAATGATGTGTTCTTTGGTGACCTTCAATGCTGCAGGCATTTTTTCCATACTCTTTCCCAGATCTGTGCCTCGACACAATCCTATCCCTGAGCTCTACAGACAATTAATTTGACCTCATGGCTTGGTTGTTGCTCTGACATGCACTGTCAACTTTGGGACCTTATAAATATATATATAAATAAGAGATGTGTGCCTTTCCAAATAATTTTGAATCCATTGAGTTCACCACAGGTGGACTCCAAATTGTAAAAACATCTCAAGAATGATCAATGGAAACAGGATGCACCTGAGCTCAAATCCGCGTCTCATAGCAAAGGGTCTGAATACTTATGTGAGTAATGTGTTTCTGTTTTTTATTTTTAATAAATTTGCAAACATTTCTAGACACCTGTTTTTGCTTTGTCATTATGGAGTATTGTTTTAATATTGCTGAGGAACATTTTGTATTTAATACATTTTAGAATAAGGCTGTAACGTAACAAAATGTGGAAAAAGTAAATGGGTATGAATAGTTTCCGAAGGCACTGTATATTTGGCCTTGTGTTTTAGGTTTACTGTCTTGCTGAAAGGTGAAAGCAGACAACCAGGTTTTCCTCAAAAAATGTGCCTGTGCTTAGCTCTATTCCGTTTCTTTTATTCTAAAAAAAACTCCATAGTCCTTGCCGATGACGAGCATACCCATAACATGATGCAGCCACCACCATGCTTGAAAATATGAAGTGGTACTCAGTGATGTGTTGTGGAGGATTTGCTCCAAACATAACGCTTTGTATTCAGGATATAAAGTGAATTTCTATGCCACGTTTTTTGCAGTTTTACTTTAGTGCCTTTTTGCAAAAAGGATGTTTTGGAATATTATTTTATTCTATACAGGCTTCCTTCTTTTCACCGTCATTTAGGATAGTATTCTGGAGTAACTACAATGTTGTCGATCCATCCTCAGTTTTCTCCTATCACAGCCTTTAGAGTCTTGACGCAGTGGTGGCCTTCCACATATACAGTGGAAGGTAGCCAAGCTACAGCGGTGTTTGTCCAGACCATGAGATCCTGAAAATCGGTTTTCTCGCAAAAAAGTCTTTAGCGTCCGAACGGTTTGGCCTAATTATTATGACCACTCTATGGAAAGGGGGGACTCTCACGGACATGACAGTGTTCTCCGTTTTGCTCTATGACCCACACAAGTGTCACGGGACTCATCTGAAGGTGACCAGTACTGGTTAAAGTATGGAGGTCGTTTTGTGCCTAACCCAAAAAAGAGGATAAATATCTGTTTAAAAAAACTTTAATATTTTCTGAGCTTTCTTATGCATCAAATCAAAGTTTATTTGTCATGTGCGCCGAGTACAACAGGTGTAGACCTTACAGTGAAGTGCTTACTTACAGGCTCTAACCAATAGTGCAAAAAAAGGTCTTAGGTGAACAATAGGTAGGTAAAGAAATAAAAACAACAGTAAAAAAGACAGGCTATATACAGTAGCGAGGCTATAAAAGTAGCGAGGTTACATACAGACACCGGTTAGTCAGGCTGATTTGAGGTAGTATGTACATGTAGATATGGTTAAAGTGACTATGCATATATGATTAACAGAGAGTAGCAGTAGTGTAAAAGAGGGGTTGGTGGGTGGGACCCTCCTGTTCAGGAGTCTTGTGGCTTGGGGGTAAAAACTGTTGAGAGCATTTTTGTCCTAGATGTTGCACTCCGGTACCGGTTGCCATGCGGTAGGAGAGAGAACAGTCTGACTGGGGTGGCTGGGGTCTTAGACAATTGTTAGGGCCTTTCTCTGACACCGCCTGGTGTAGAGGTCCTGGATGGCAGGCAGCTTAGCCCCAGAGATTTACTGGGCCATACGCACTACCCTCTGTAGTGCCTTGTGGTCAGAGGCCGAGCAATTGCCGTACCAGTCAGTGATGCAACCACTCAGGATGCTCTCGATGTTGCAGATATAGAAACTTCTGAGGATCGCAGGACTCATGCCAAATCTTTTTAGTTTCCTGAGGGGGAATGGGCTTTGTCATACCCTCTTTTCATTTGTGTGTTTGGACCTTTCTAGTTTGTTTTTAATGTGGACACCAAGTAACTTGAAGCTCTCAACCTGCTCCACTACAGCCCCGTCGATGAGAATGGGGGCATGCTCGGTCCTCCTTTTCCTGTAGTCCACAATCATCTCCTTAATCTTGGTTACGTTGAGGGTTAGGTTGTTATTCTGGCACCACCCGGCCACTCTGACCTCCCTATAGGCTGTCTTGTCGGTGATCAGGCCTACCACTGTTGTGTTGTCTCCAAATGTAATGATGGTGTTGGAGTCATGCCTGGCCATGCAGTCGTGTGTGAACAGGGAGTAAAGGAGGGGACTGAGCACGCACCCCTGGGGTACTCCACTGTTGAGGATCAGTGTGGCAGATGTGTTGCTACCTACCCTCACCAACTGGGGGAGGCCCATCAGGAAGCCCAGAATCCAGCTGCAGAGGGAGGTGTTTAGTCCCAGGATCCTTAGCGTAGTGATGAGCTTTGAGGGTACTATGGTCTTGAATGCTGAGCTGTAATCAGTTAATAACATTCTCACATAAGTGTTCCTTTTGTCCAGTTGGGAAAGGGCAGTGTGGAGTGCAATAGAGATTGCATCATCTGTGGATCAGTTTGGGCGGTATGCAAATTGGAGTGGGTCTCGGGTTTCTGGGATAATGGTGTTGATGTGAGCCATTACTGACCTTTCAAAGTACTTCATGGCCATGGACATGAGTGCTACGGGTCTGTAGTCATTTAGGCAGGTTGCCTTTGTGTTCTTGGGCACAGGGACTATGGTGGCCTGCTTGAAACATGTTGGTATTACAGACTCAATCAGGGACATGTTGAAAATGTCAGGGAAGACACCTGCCAGTTGGTCAGCACATGCTCAGAGCACACTTCCTGGTAACCCGTCTGGCCCCGCAGCCTTGTGTATGTTGACCTGTTTAAAGGTTACTCACATCGGCTACGGAGAGCGTGATCACACAGTCGTCCGGAACAGCTGATACTCTCATGCATGCATCAGTGTTGCTTGCCTCGAAGCAAGCATAGAAGTGATTTAGCTCGTTTGGTAGGCTCATGTTACTGTGCAGCTCGCGGCTGTGCTTCCCTTTGTAGTCTGTAATAGTTTGCAAGCCCTCCACATAAGACGAGCGTCGGGCCGGTGTAGTTTGATTCAATCTTAGCCCTGTATTGACGCTTTGACTGTTTTGATGGTTCGTCGCAGGGCATAGCAGGATTTCTTGTAAGCTTCCGGGTTAGAGTCCCGCACCTTGAAAGCGGCAGCTCTACCCTTTAGCTCAGTGCGAATGTTGCCTGTAATCCATGGCTTCTGGTTGGGGTATGTACGTACAGTCACTGTGGGGATGATGTCCTCGATGCAGTTATTGATAAAGCTGATGTGGTGTACTCCTCAATGCCATCGGAAGAATCCCGGGAACATGTTAGCGAAACAGTCCTGTAGTTTAGCATCTGCTTCATCTGACTACTTGTTTTATAGCCTGAGTCACTAGTGCTTCTGCTTTAATTTTTGCTTTTAAGCAGGAATCAGGGGGATAGTTGTGGTCAGATTTACCGAATGGATTGTGAGTGAGAGCTTTGTACGGGTCTCTGTGTGTGGAGTACAGGTGATCTAGATTTTCTTTTTTCCCCTGTTTGCACATTTTAACATGTTGATGGAAATTTAGTATAACTATATACACAAGTATGTGGACACCCCTTCAAATGAGTGGATTTGGCGATTTCAACCACACCCATTGCTGAAAGGTGTATATAATTGAACACAAAGCCATGCAATCTCCATAGACAAACATTGGCAGTGATTAGTTTCAAGCTCAGTGACTTCCACCATGGCACCGCCATACAGTAGGATGCCACCTTTCCAGCAAGTCAGTTAGTCAAATTTTTGCCCTGCTAGAGCTGCCCCGGTAAACTGGAAGTGCTGTTATTGTAAAGTGGAAACGTCTAGGACTAACATTGGCTCAGCAGCGAAGTGGTTGGCCACATAGGCTCACAGAACGTGATCGCAGAGTGCTGAAGTACGTCTGTCCTCAATTAACACTCACTACCAACTTCCAAACTGCCTCTGGAAGCAACGTCAGCACAAGATTTGTTCATCGGGAGCCTCACTAAATGGGTTTCCATGGCCGAGCAGCCACACACAAGCCTAAGATCACCATGTACGATGCCAAGCGTCAGCTGGAGTGGTGTAAAGCTTGCAGTAAGTGGAAATACACTCTTGAGTGATAATTCACGCTCAACCATATGGCAGTCCGATGGATGGATCTGCATTTGGTGGATGCCAGGAGAACGCTACCTGCCCGAATGCATAGTGCCAACTGTAAAGTTTTGTGGAGAAGGAATAATGGTCTGGGGCTGTTTTCCATGGTTTGGGCTAGGCACCTTAGTTCCAGTGAGGGGAAATCTTAACACTACGGCATTCAATGACATTCTAGACAATTCTGTGCTTCCAACTTTATAGCAACAGTTTGGGAATGGCCCTTTCTTGTTTCAGCATGACAATTGTGGGATCCTGTGTTTTACATTTATAGCCATTACCATATATGATTAAATATTATCTGATGTTGGTTGTGTGAGGTGTCTGCATTTGTGCACTGGAGCATCATTATGAGATTAAACAACTGCTTGCTACTTGCCTGTTTGTGTGTGTGGCAAGAACTGAGTAACATGGTGTGACCTGCATGTTGTAAAACTGTAGATAACAGCCCAGCAGATGCTTTGTCCTTGTGTTTGTATGTAACAATATTGAGCACATGGTGTGACATGCTGTATCTTACAAAGGTGTGGTCATCACAAGGTTTAACTGAGATGGAAAAATACTGAACAACACAATAGCAGGAACTGAGCAACTGTTATCACTAGGCTGCGATACCAGAACAGTAAGAATCTATACATCGACGGAGGGAGCACTCCAAGAAGTGCCAAGAGGCGGGGACCCGCCTGAGCGTCTGCGATAGGCTGCGCAAGCTTAAACCACGTCCAGCCTCTACTGTGATAGGCCAACAGACGGGTTGGAACTATGTCCATCACTGTATAAGAACACTGTTTACATACATCCTGTCAGTTCCCTGTTCTGCCCTCCGTGGTATTACAGTGAGCCCGTATATATGAAAGTTGCATTTGCCATTTATTACTTGGCTAATAAAAAGTACATAGTATACAATCGGTGACTCATTGCTATATTTATCCTGATACCAGATTCGAATTCACGCAACTCTAACACAATGCCCCCGTGCACAAAGCGAGGTCCATAGAGAAATGGTTTGTCAAGATCGGTGTGGAAGAACTTACATTTACATTACATTTAAGTCATTTAGCAGACGCTCTTATCCAGAGCGACTTACAAATTGGTGCATTCACCTTATGACATCCAGTGGAACAACCACTTTACAATAGTGCATCTAAATATTTTAAGGGGGGGGGGGTGAGAAGGATTACTTTATCCTATCCTAGGTATTCCTTAAAGAGGTGGGGTTTCAGGTGTCTCCGGAAGGTGGTGATTGACTCCGCTGTCCTGGCGTCGTGAGGGAGTTTGTTCCACCATTGGGGAGCCAGAGCAGCGAACAGTTTTGACTGAGCTGAGCGGGAACTGTACTTCCTCAGTGGTAGGGAGGCGAGCAGGCCAGAGGTGGATGAACGCAGTGCCCTTATTTGGGTGTAGGGCCTGATCAGAGCCTGGAGGTACTGAGGTGCCGTTCCCCTCACAGCTCCGTAGGCAAGCACCATGGTCTTGTAGCGGATGCGAGCTTCAACTGGAAGCCAGTGGAGAGAGCGGAGGAGCGGGGTGACGTGAGAGAACTTGGGAAGGTTGAACACTAGACGGGCTGCGGCGTTCTGGATGAGTTGTAGGGGTTTAATGGCACAGGCAGGGAGCCCAGCCAACAGCGAGTTGCAGTAATCCAGACGGGAGATGACAAGTGCCTGGATTAGGACCTGCGCCGCTTCCTGTGTGAGGCAGGGTCGTACTCTGCGGATGTTGTAGAGCATGAACCTACAGGAACGGGCCACCGCCTTGATGTTAGTTGAGAACGACAGTTTGTTGTCCAGGATCACGCCAAGGTTCTTAGCGCTCTGGGAGGAGGACACAATGGAGTTGTCAACCGTGATGGCGAGATCATGGAACGGGCAGTCCTTCCCCGGGAGGAAGAGCAGCTCCGTCTTGCCGAAGTTCAGCTTGAGGTGGTGATCCGTCATCCACACTGATATGTCTGCCAGACATGCAGAGATGCGATTCGCCACCTGGTCATCAGAAGGGGGAAAGGAGAAGATTAATTGTGTGTCGTCTGCATAGCAATGATAGGAGAGACCATGTGAGGTTATGACAGAGCCAAGTGACTTGGTGTATAGCGAGAATAGGAGAGGGCCTAGAACAGAGCCCTGGGGGACACCAGTGGTGAGAGCGCGTGGTGAGGAGACAGATTCTCGCCACGCCACCTGGTAGGAGCGACCTGTCAGGTAGGACGCAATCCAAGCGTGGGCCGCGCCGGAGATGCCCAACTCGGAGAGGGTGGAGAGGAGGATCTGATGGTTCACAGTATCGAAGGCAGCCGATAGGTCTAGAAGGATGAGAGCAGAGGAGAGAGAGTTAGCTTTAGCGGTGCGGAGCGCCTCCGTGATACAGAGAAGAGCAGTCTCAGTTGAATGACTAGTCTTGAAACCTGACTGATTTGGATCAAGAAGGTCATTCTGAGAGAGATAGCGGGAGAGCTGACCAAGGACGGCACGTTCAAGAGTTTTGGAGAGAAAAGAAAGAAGGGATACTGGTCTGTAGTTGTTGACATCGGAGGGATCGAGTGTAGGTTTTTTCAGAAGGGGTGCAACTCTCGCTCTCTTGAAGACGGAAGGGACGTAGCCAGCGGTCAGGGATAAGTTGATGAGCGAGGTGAGGTAAGGGAGAAGGTCTCCGGAAATGGTCTGGAGAAGAGAGGAGGGGATAGGGTCGAGCGGGCAGGTTGTTGGGCGGCCGGCCGTCACAAGACGCGAGATTTCATCTGGAAAGAGAGGGGAGAAAGAGGTCAGAGCACAGGGTAGGGCAGTGTGAGCAGAACCAGCGGTGTTGTTTGACTTAGCAAACGAGGATCGGATGTCGTCGACCTTCTTTTCAAAATGGTTGACGAAGTCATCTGCAGAGAGGGAGGAGGGGGGAGGGGGAGGAGGATTCAGGAGGGAGGAGAATGTGGCAAAGAGCTTCCTAGGGTTAGAGGCAGATGCTTGGAATTTAGAGTGGTAGAAAGTGGCTTTAGCAGCAGAGACAGAGGAGGAAAATGTAGAGAGGAGGGAGTGAAAGGATGCCAGGTCCGCAGGGAGGCGAGTTTTCCTCCATTTCCGCTCGGCCTTCCGGAGCCCTGTTCTGTGAGCTCGCATTGAGTCGTCAAGCCACGGAGCGGGAGGGGAGGACCGAGCCGGCCTGGAAGATAGGGGACATAGAGAGTCAAAGGATGCAGAAAGGGAGGAGAGGAGGGTTGAGGAGGCAGAATCAGGAGATAGGTTGGAGAAGGTTTGAGCAGAGGGAAGAGATGATAGGATGGAAGAGGAGAGAGTAGCGGGGGAGAGAGAGCGAAGGTTGGGACGGCGCGATACCATCCGAGTAGGGGCAGTGTGGGAAGTGTTGGATGAGAGCGAGAGGGAAAAGGATACAAGGTAGTGGTCGGAGACTTGGAGGGGAGTTGCAATGAGGTTAGTGGAAGAACAGCATCTAGTAAAGATGAGGTCGAGCGTATTGCCTGCCTTGTGAGTAGGGGGAAGGTGAGAGGGTGAGGTCAAAAGAGGAGAGGAGTGGAAAGAAGGAGGCAGAGAGGAATGAGTCAAAGGTAGACGTGGGGAGGTTAAAGTCGCCCAGAACTGTGAGAGGTGAGCCGTCCTCAGGAAAGGAGCTTATCAAGGCATCAAGCTCATTGATGAACTCTCCGAGGGGACCTGGAGGGCGATAAATGATAAGGATGTTAAGCTTGAAAGGGCTGGTAACTGTGACAGCATGAAATTCAAAGGAGGCGATAGACAGATGGGTAAGGGGAGAAAGAGAGAATGACCACATGGGAGAGATAAGGATCCCTATGCCACCACCCCGCTGACCAGAAGCTCTCGGGGTGTGCGAGAACACGTGGGCGGACGAAGAGAGAGCAGTAGGAGTAGCAGTGTTATCTGTGGTGATCCATGTTTCTGTCAGTGCCAAGAAGTCGAGGGACTGGAGGGAGGCATAGGCTGAGATGAACTCTGCCTTGTTGGCTGCAGATCGGCAGTTCCAGAGGCTACCGGAGACCTGGAACTCCACGTGGGTCGTGCGCGCTGGGACCACCAGATTAGGGTGGCAGCGGCCACGCGGTGTGGAGCGTTTGTATGGTCTGTGCAGAGAGGAGAGAACAGGGATAGACAGACACATAGTTGACAGGCTACAGAAGAGGCTACGCTAATGCAAGGAGATTGGAATGACAAGTGGACTACACGTCTCGAATGTTCAGAAAGTTAAGCTTACGTAGCAAGAATCTTATTGACTAAAATTATTAAAAATGATACAGTACTGCTGAAGTAGGCTAGCTGGCAGTGGCTGCGTTGTTGACTTTGTAGGCTAGCTGACAGTGGCTGCGTTGTTGACACTACACTAATCAAGTCGTTCCGTTGAGTGTAGTAGTTTCTACAGTGCTGCTATTCGGGGGCTAGCTGGCTAGCTAGCAGTGTTGATTACGTTACGTTGCGTTAAAAGAACGACAATAGCTGGCTAGCTAACCTAGAAAATCGCTCTAGACTACACAATTATCTTTGATACACAGACGGCTATGTAGCTAGCTATGTAGCTAGCTATGATCAAACAAATCAAACCGTTGTGCTGTAATGAAATGAAATGAAAAATGTGATACTACCTGTGGAGCGAAGCGGAATGCGACCGGGTTGTTGAGTGCGGAAGTTCTATTCAGTAGACGTTGGCTAGCTGTTGGCTAGCTAGCAGTGTCTCCTACGTTAAGGACGACAAATAGCTGGCTAGCTAACCTCGGTAAATTAAGATAATCACTCTAAGACTACACGCTCTAAACTACACAATTATCTTGGATACGAAGACAGCAAAGACAACTATGTCGCTAGCTAACACTACACTAATCAAGTCGTTCAGTTGAGTGTAATAGTTTCTACAGTGCTGCTATTCGGTAGACGGTGGACGTTTGCTAGCTGGCTAGCTGCTGGGCAGATAGCAGTGTAGACTACGTTAGGACGACGAAATACGAAGTTGCAATAGAAGTGCTGACTGTTTCACTTTGTTGTCCTCTTTCTTTTCCTTTTTCTTCTGTCCTTCTTTTGTCCTTATTTTGTCTTCCTTTCTTCTGTTAACTAGATATTTTTGTTGTTATTCTTTGTAAGCTAGCTAGCTTCTTCCAACTTGACTGGTCTGCGCACAGCCCTGACCTCAACCCCATCGAACACCATTGGAGCGAACTGGAATACCAACTTCAAGCCAGGCCTAATCCCCCAACATCAGTGCCTTTCCTCACTAATGCACTGCTGGCTGAATGGAAGCAAGTCCCTGCAGGAATGTTCCAACATCTAGTGGAAATCCTTCCCAGAAGAGTGTTATAGTAGCGAAGGGGGGGAAGAACTCCATATTAATGTCCATGATTTTGGAATGAGATGTTCGTTGAGCAGGTGTCCACATACACTACATGACCAAAAAGATTCCCTGCATATTCGACAGACACTTCAAAACCTTATTCCTTATGATTTATTTTTGGACTGTCTTTTTTTTGGCATTTATGAATGCGTTATTCATTTAGTTTCTGTGGGCTATAATAGGAAAGGCCAAATTCATGATTTTATCAAATACATTTAAATTGTATTTTTTCTAAATCGAAATAGGTAAATAAAAAATAAACATTTTTTAAAAGTGCATGTGTATGTATGATTTTATTTTTCAATCCGACATTTTAAATTGGAGATATAATCTATTATATAATTCTGGGTTGCACGTGCACCTTTAAAAATATTTTATAGAAAGTTGTCCAGCCTTGACTTAGATTCAGGTGAGTACTTTTGCAACGCTGAGCCATTGACTATCTGGCTCCATCAGATGGCAGTGTGTTTCTTTTGACAATGCACTGGACTACAGCCATATCGTTTTGAACCTAGAAACCTTTTAGATGGGAGTAGGCAAGGAGGAGTCGGCCGAGGTTGGTCAGAAAAGTATGGTAAGTTACTGAGTGAGTGTCTTTGATAACTGCGTAGTTAGTTAGCTAGCTAGCTAAGTGTAAACACTGTGTTTAATAATAATAGTTAATATTATTAATAATAGTTCATAGTTCATAATAGTTATCATAAACCAGACAAATACACTTAGAGCTTATGATTTAAAAGGTCTAAAATAAATGCAAGTCTCATGTCCAAAATTAATATTTTTTTATTTATTCATGTATATCATACTGTTGTCTTAACTCCAACTCAATCATCAAGTTTGCGGACGACAAGTGGTAGGCTTGATTACCAACAACGATGAGACGGCCTACGGGGAGGTGAGGGCCCTCGGAGTGTGGTGTCAGGAAAATAACCTCACACTCAACGTCAACAAAACTGAGGAGATGATTGTGGACTTCAGGAAACAGCAGAGGGAACACCCCCCTATCCTAGTTTTAAGTTCCTCGGCGTACACATCACAGACTAACTGAAATGGTCCACCCACACAGACAGCATCGTGAAGAAGGCACAGCAGCGCCTCTTCAACCTCAGGAGGCTGAAGAAATTTGGCTTGTCACCAAAAGCACTCACAAACTTCTACAGATGCACAATCGAGAGCATCCTGTCGGGCTGTATCACCACCTGGTACGGCAACTGCTCCGCCCACAACCGTAAGGCTCTCCAGAGGGTAGTGAGGTCTGCACAACGCATCACCAGGGGGGGCAAACTACCTGCCCTCCAGGACACCTACACCACCCGATGTCACAGGAAGGCCATAAAGATCATCAAGGACAACAACCACCCGAGCCACTACCTGTTCACCCCGCTATCATCCAGAAGGCGAGGTGCATCAATGCTGGGGCCGAGAGACTGAAAAACAGCTACTATCTCAAGGCCATCAGACTGTTAAACAGCCACCACTAACATTGAGTGGCTGCTGCCAACACACTGACTCAACTCCAGCCACTTTAATAATGGGAATTGATGTAAAATCTATCACTAGCCACTTTAAACAATGCTACTTAATATGTTTACATACCCTACATTATTTCTCATATGTATACATATATACTGTACACTATATCATCTACTGCATCTTTATGTAATACATGTATCACTAGCCACTTTGTTTACATACTCATCTCATATGTATATACTGTACTCGATACCATCTACTGCATCTTTCCTATGCCGCTCTGTACCATCACTCATTCATATATCTTTATGTACATATTCTTTATCCCTTTACACTTGTGTGTATAAGGTAGTAGTTTTGGAATTGTTAGCTAGATTACTCGTTGGTTATTACTGCATTGTCGGAACTAGAAGCACAAGCATTTCGCTACACTCACATTAACATCTGCTAACCATGTGTATGTGACAAATAAAATTTGATTTGATAAATATGTATCCCAGACAAGATTAAAGAATGGGACAAAGTGAATATAAGTCAGTGCTTGCGTCCGTAGCAGGTTGTATGGATTTGAGTGGTTACATACAATACATGTTGACAGAATGGCTTCGAGACCGTTGCTGTATACCCAGGTACGGCCCTTGCTACCGGAACCACTAAAGACCCACAGAATTCAGTCAGGATGCTACATCTAAATGTAATCCATTTTACATTCAGTATAACAAAGTCAACAGTGTGAATACTTTCTGAAGGCGCCATACTGTCCACACCATAT
Organism: Oncorhynchus gorbuscha; assembly: GCF_021184085.1. NCBI lineage: Eukaryota > Metazoa > Chordata > Actinopteri > Salmoniformes > Salmonidae > Oncorhynchus > Oncorhynchus gorbuscha. The sequence continues at coordinate 20,642,165 of NC_060197.1, forward strand.
ACAGTTTATTCGGAAAGTATTCAAACCCTTTTGACCTTTAGACACATTTTGTTACATTACAGCCTTATTCTAAAATGGATTATATCATTTCCCCCCTCAATCTACACACAATACCCCGTAATGACAAAAAGTAAAACAGAAATACCTTACTTACATAAGTATTCAGACCCTTTGCTATGAGAATTGAAATAGAGCTCAGGTGCATCCTGTTTCCATTGATCATCCTTGAGATGTTTCTACATCTTGATTTGGACAAGATTTGAAAAATTACACACCTGGCTATAGAAGGTCCCAAAGTTGACAGTGCATGTCAGAGCAAAACCCAAGCCATGAGGTCGAAGGAATTGACCGTAGAGCTCAGAGACAGGATTGTGTCGGCACAGATCTGGGGAAGGGTACCAAAACATTTCTGTAGCATTGAAGGTCCCCAAGAAAACAGTGGCCTCCATCATTCTTAAATGGAAGAAGTTTGGAACCACCAAGACTCTTCTTAGATCTGGCCGCCCAGCCAAACTGAGCAATCGTGGGAGAAGGGTCTTGGTCAGGGAGGTGACCAATAACCCAATGCTCACTCTGACAGAGCTCCAGTTCCTCTGTGGAGATGGGAGAATCTTCCAGAAGGTCAACATTCTCTACAGCACTCCACCAATCAGGCCTTTATGGTAGAGTGGCTAGACGGAAGCCACTCCTCAATGAAAGGCACATGACAGCCCGTTTGGAGTTTGCTAAAAGGCACCTGAAGGACAGACCATGAGCAACAAGATTCTCTGGTCTGATGAAACCAAGATTGAACTCTTTGGCCTGAATGCTAATCGTCACGTCTGGAGGAAACCTGGCACCATCCCTACTGTGTTGGCAGCATCATGCTGTGGGGATGTTTTTTAGCAGCAGGGATTGGGAGACTAGTCAGGATCGAGGGAAGGAGCAAAGTACAGAGAAATCCTTGATGAAAACCTGCTTCAGAGCACTTTTTTAAAACATTTGCAACATTTTTTGTCATTATGGGGTATTGTGTGTGTGTGTAGATTGATGGAAAAACGATTTGTTTCATTTTAGAATATGGCTGTAACGTAACAAAATGTGTAAAAGGTCAAGGGGTCTGAACACTTTCTGAATGCACTGTATTCATAAAGCATGTTGAGTTGTTTTTATGCATGCCTGCATCCTGGGGAATAGGGGAGCGCATACTTACGTTTGGCCTTGCATGCTCGTCTTCAAGTCCTTTTCATGCACTAAGAGAGGTCGGCATATTTTTCTTCCGAAAAAATGTATGTAATAAGCACAAGCGTCACGACACACAGTATTTTGTTCATGAATATTGGTGTGTATTTGGTGTTTACTCAAGGTTGTGGTCAAGATTCAGTTATAATTGTATTTTTTAGGATGATATTAACAAGCTTGCTAATCTTTTATATGTGTGAATGATGGCTATCGCCTTGACTGATCCCTGTCCTTTGTATTGTGTGTAGAGAGAGGCGACAACTTGGCCGAACATATTTGTGCTCTACAAATGTTTTGTCTTTTCTTTTGGATGGATTCTGCTACATTAAAACAGCCTGATCTCTGAAGTCCACATCTTCGGGCCCAATCCATCACACACACAACGCAGAGCTACGGCGGTGCAGTGGTACAGTACCGGCTACATTGGTTCCTTCTAGACCCGGATTCATCGCTGAGCAATGTCAGCTCAATCACTGCGGCATTATTGCTCTGGAGACTATTTACATTATTGAGTTACTCATATCGCCATGTGGCGAAAAGTGGAACTGCAGTATATTTTATTTCTGGTTTCATTTATTTCATTTAAATGATGTATTGAGAGGGATGTTTATATTTAACAAACATAAACATGTTTACCAACAGAGATTTGAACATAACAGTGTACTGACCACCAGCTGGCAGCAGTATTCCAATACAAGTCAGCCGAGAAATGGGACTGCGAATGAAGTACAGGAGAGAACCTATGAACATGAGCCTCTCACAACAAGCCTCCATGCATTTGTAACCGTATCCTCAAAGCAAGTAACAGTACAGCTCCATTTGAAGGCTGGGCTGATGCTGGTGCATGCAGTGACAGTTCTCACATCAGACGCCAGACAAGATGGGCAGACTGCAAGTACCGAGAGGCTCATTCACCTGCTTGAGCGTACCTTAGAGAAGAGCATACCACCTGTAATGGTTTCACAAACACAAGCCAAGGCGCCATCTTTCCCTGCCCAGCCCTTCAGGCATAGGGAATGCAGGGTTTGTGGCTCAACAGATCACTCCACTGTGATGCACTGTAGACATGGGAACCTATGCCTCTGGTGATTTCCCCCAGATCATTGGAAGTCAAATTGTTCAAAACAGGAGGAAATCTATGCCAAAACCAATGGTGCCCAACACAGTAGCAGAGAAACCCACCACAGCAGTAACCGTTAAACTGACACGCCCACAAGTGAAAGTGGTAAATGTGAGTGTTTAATTGTCTGCCGACAAGAAAGAAAACATGAGTTTGTGCACTGATGAAAAATATTAAAAAAAACAGAACATTTTTACGTTAGATTGACAAGAGGTTGAGGTTTTACATGGGAAAGTGCAGCTTAAAGAGGCATGCTTGACATTGAATCTATGGACTGTAGATTGAGTGAAATCACTGTGCAGATGTGAAATGGCTAGCTAGTTAGCGGGGTGCGCGCTAATGACATTTCAATCGGTGACGTCACTCGCTCGGAGACCTTGAAGTAGTTATTCCCCTTGCTCTGCAAGGGCCGCAGCTTTTGTGGCGCAATGGGTAATGATGCTTCGAGGGTGGCTGTTGTCGATGTGTGCAGAGGGTCCCTGGTTCGAGCACAGGTAGGGGCGAGGAGAGGGACGGACGGAAGCTATACTGTTAATCAGAGAGCCCCTACTCTGTATTATTAAGCAGGTGCCCTTACTCGGTATTATCAGGCCGTGGGTTGTGGGGGGAAGAAAATGCACTTACATCGGGTGGATGGTACACACCCTTTACCACACCAATGGACTGTGCACAATTCCTGGAAGCTGAAAATGTCCCAGTCCTTCCTGCATACTCACCAGACATGTCACCACCCGTTGAGCAAGTTTGGAATGCTCTGGATTGACGTGTATGACAGCGTGTTCCAATTCCTGCCAAAATACAGCAACTTTGCACAGCCATTGAAGAGGAGTGGACAACATTCCACAGGCCACAATCAACAGCCTGATCAACTATATGCAAAGGAGATGTGTCGTGGTGCATAAGGGAAATGGTGGTGACACCATATACTGACTGGTTTTCTGATCCACGCCCATACATTTTTTGAAAGTTATCTGTGACCAACAGATGCATATCTGTATTCCCAGTCATGTAAAATCCATAGACTAGGGCCTAATGAATTCATTTAAACTGACTGATTTCCTTTTATGAACTGTAACTCGGCAAAATCTTTGAAATTGTTGACTGTTGAAGGTCTATATTTTTGTTCAGTGTCTACATTTCTCAAGTCTTCTTTGCTACCTGGACAACTTGGTCTTTGCACCCACCGAGGAAATGGCTCTGCAGCACCTTGAAGTTGTGTTTAGCCGTCTACGTGCCAACAATCTCAAACTAGCACCCAACGAGAACAGTGTGCCGGGGGACCCTGAAAAGTTGGAGGCCATTACCAAGATGAGCCAAGCTCAGCTGATGAAAGTGGACTGATGCACTCACTCTGCGCGGAGCCTGAAATCCTTATTGAGTATAGTATTATTGTCACGCCCTGACCATAGAGAGCCTTTATTTTCTATGGTAGAATAGGTCAGGGCATGACTGGGGGGGTTAGTCTAGTTTATATTTTCTATGTGGGGTTTTAGTTTTGTTTTCTATAATGGTGATTGGTATGATTCCCAATTAGAGGCAGCTGGTAGTAGTTGTCTCTAATGGGTGATCATATTTAGGTAGCCTTTTTCCACCTGTGTGTTATGGGATATTGTTTTGAGTTAGTGCACGTAGCATCTCGTTAGTCACGGTTCGTTATTTGTTTTGTTCTAAGTTTTCACTTTAATAAATTATGTGGAAACCATATCACGGTTCAGCTTGGTGCAACCATTATTCTGACGTACGTGACAATTATATTACCAGCATTTTATTCCTAACTGTTCTGCCATAGCTAAGCCCTCATTTGTACTCAATGGGGGTCAAAAGAAAAGCAGAAGAGATGGGAAGAAGGACAACAGTGGTATTTTCTGCAAGTTAACACAATCGGATTGAACTGAGGAGTGTGTCGTTGCATTCTAGAAGCTGAAGGATGCTCTTCTGAACTGTCATGCTGCTTCACCCTGACTTTGAGAGGCTCTTCATTCTCTTCAGGGACACCTCTTTGGATGGTCTCGAAGCTATGCTTTGTCAATTGCCCGGAGAAGCAAGTCCCATACAGTACCATTCGTAAGCAGACCCTGAGCAAGTAGCAGAGAAGTTATCCAGTACACAGACTTGAATTTCTAGCACTGAAATGGAGTGTGTGTGAGATATTCCGTCACTGGCTTAAGGGGCAACGAGTTCACTATCTGGACAGATAGTAACAAGTTAGCATACATCATGATGAAAGAAACCAAACTGGATGCTTTTGAGCAAACTTTGATCCCAGGCATCAAGAATACAGTAGCAGATGCTCTGAGCCACGCAGAGACTGATGAGTGAGTCGTAGCAAGAGCACTTTTGTGCGAGGCTGTTGGAATGGTGAATGATGATGTCCAAGATGCTTTCTGGTGAGTTTCATAACCCCAGGAGATAATCTCCTTGACCACTGCTAGGCAAGTTTAGTGAAGCGGTCAGTCACCACCAGAACATAAACTGAGTTCTTCTTACGGTCTTCCACCGTCCAAAAATCCAAACACACCAACTCCATGGGAGAGCAGGTATTAATGATCTCTGATGGGGTCTGGCTGCTGGCTCTGGAGTCTTTGTTAGAACTTATCTCTGTCAGCATTGTACATACTCCTTGATGTCTCTCTCCATTGCAGGCCAGAAAAACACCTGTCTGGCTTGGGCTAGAGTTCTAGCTTGGCCTTGATGTTCTGCAAGGTTGCTTTGAGTCTCAATGCCTCTGGTAAGACGTACTGGAAATATATCAGGTTGTGTGGCTCTCCCTAATGACACGGTACAGAGCTGTCATCAGTAACAATACTTTGGAAGAAACAGCATATCGGTCACGTCTAGTGGGCCGTTTCTTGTTGAAGATGAAAGAGATAACCTTGTATATCACAGGGTCTTGCAGCTGGAGATCTCAAAATTCCTCATGTTTAGGCAAAGTATCAATATCAGGAGGAAGCAGCTTTTGGATGATGGAACAAAGCTGGATTGTTTGCATCTCAGTTGAGCATTCCCAGTCGGTGCTGACATAGCTATACTCTATCACTTCAGCAGCAGCCACTCAATGTTAGTGATTGCTGTTCAACAGTCTGATGGCCTTGCTTTGATGCACCTGTACTGACCTCGCCTTCTGGATGATAGTGGGGTGAACAGGCAATGGCTCAGGTGGTTGTTGTCCTTGATGATCATTTTGGCCTTCCTGTGACATCGGGTGGTGTAGGTGTTATGGAGGGCAGGTTGTTTGACCCCGGTGATGCGTTGTGCAGACCTCACTACCCTCTGGAGAACCTTACAGTTGTGGGCGGAGCAGTTGCCATACCAGGCGGTGATACAGCCCGAGAGGATGCTCTCGATTGTGCATCTGTAGAAGTTTGTGAGGGATTTAGGTGACAAGCCAAATTTCTTCAGCCTCTTGAGGTTGAAAAGGCGCTGTTGCGCCTTTTTCACCATGCTGTCTGTGTGAGTGGACCAATTCAGTTTGTCTGTGATGTGTATGCCGAGGAACTTAAAACTTACTACCCTCTCCACTACTGTCCCGTCGATGTGGATGGGGGGTGCTCCCTCTGCTGTTTCCTAAAATCCACGATCATTTCCTTTGTTTTGTTGGGGTTATTTTCCTGACGCCACATTTCGAGGGCCCTCACCTCCTCCCTGTAGGCTGTCTCGTCGTTGTTGGTAATCAAGCCTACCACTGTAGTGTCGTCTGCAAACTTGATGATTGAGTTGGAGGGGTGCATGGCCACGCAGTCATGGGTGAACAGAGAGTACAGGAGAGGGCTGACAATGTACCCTTGTGGGGCCCCAGTGTTGAGGAACAGCGGAGATGTTGTTTCCTACCCTCACCACCTTGGGCCGTCCCGTCAGAAAGTCCTTGACCCAGTTGCACAGGGCGTGGTCGAGACCCAGGATCTTAGCTTAATGACGAGTTTGGAGGGTAGTGTGGTTTTAAATGCTGAGCTGTAGTCGATGAACAGCATTCGTACATAGTTATTCCTCTTGTCCAGATGGGTTAGGGCTGTGTGATTGCGATTGTGTCATCTGTGGACCTATTGGGGCAGTATGCAAATTAGAGTGGGTCTAGGGTGTCAGGTAAGATGGAGGTCATATGATCCTTGACTAGTCTCTCAAAGCACTTCCTGATGATGGAGGTGAGGAGTTGGGGTGACAGTCGTTTAGCTCAGTTACCTAAGCCTTCTTGGGAACAGGAAGAATGGTGGCCCTCTTGAAGCATGTGGGAACAGCAGACTGGGATAGCGATTGATTGAATATGTCCGTAAATACACCAGCCAGCTGGTCTGCGCATGCTCTGAGGACGCGGCTAGGAATGCCGTCTGGGCCGGCAGTTATGCGAAGGTTAACACATTTAAATGTTTTACTCATGTTGGCTGCGGTGAAGGAGAGCCCACAGGTTTTGGTAGCGGGCCGTGTCAGTGGCACTTTATTGTCCTCAAAGCGAGCAAAGAAGCTGCTTAGTTAGTCTGGTCCTGTCATGTGGATGCATTTTCTTGGCAAAGGAGAAATATTTACTAACAGGGATGTAAACAAATTTGTGCACAATATTTTTGAGAAATAAGCTTTTGTGCATATTGAAATTTCCTGGATCTTTTATTTCAGCTCATGAAACATGGAACCAACAATTTACATGTTGTCTTCATACACACATATCTATCTATCTATATACATTACCAGTCAAAAGTTGACACACCTACTCATTCAAAGGTTTTTCTTCTTTTTACTATTTTCTACATTGCAGAATAACAGTGAAGACATCAAAACTATGAAATAACACATGTAGAATCATGTAGTAACCAAAAATGTTAAACAAATCAAAATATATTCAAAGTAGACACACTTTGCCTTGATGACAGCTTTGCACTCTTGGCATTCTCTCAGCCAGCATCATGAGGTATTCACCTGGAATGCATTTTAATTAACACGTGTCTTCAAAAGCAATAAGGAAAGAAATTCCACAAATTAACTTTTAACAAGGAACACGTGTTAATTGAAATGCATTCCAGGTGACTACCGAGAGTGTGCAAAGCTGTCATCAAGGCAAAGGGTGGCTACTTTGAAGAATCTCATATTTTGATTGAACACTTTTTTGGTTACTACATGATTCCATATGTATTATCTCTCAGGTATCTGCTGTGCGGTGGCGTCTTGTGTCTTCTCTCCCACTGTCCACCCCCAGTGGCCGAGTGTGGGACCCTGGTGGGGTCGGCCCCGGGGTGGCTCGGAGGCGCCTCAGCTCCCTGACGTACTCCCTCTCCAATAGGAGCTGCTGCCTCTGGGCCTGGAGCTGGTCCTGAAGTCCCCTCAGGGAGTGGGCTCTCTGGATCAATCAATCAACCAACCAACCAATGAATCAAACCAATCGATCAATCCATCAATGAATCAATGCATCCATCCATCTTTTGGCTATACCTGGATCAGCTGCTGCAGCTCCTCCCTCAGATGCTGGTTTTCCAGGGACACAGCTCTAGTGTGGGACAGTAGGCAGCGAGATGCCTCCTAGGGGGAGGAGAGGGGGTGGGTATGGAGGTGTGTGTTTGTGTACACATGTTCTTGTGGCTGTGCGTACGCATGCATGCATGTCTATGCATGTGTGTGTTACTCACCCTATTAGCAGCGAGGGCCAGGGCCTGTATTTTTTGTTTGGCCTGTGCTTCGTACCTATAATAATAAAAATAATACATTTACAAAGGAATTTACAGTCATGCACACACACTTTTCCCATTTACCTCTCTTTCTCACTGAGGAAGCCAGCCTTCAGGGCCTGCAGGGATTCAGAGTGACGACAGTGCATACTGGTCACCTCCCTCTCTAGCTCTGCTATACGCCCCAGCTGCTGCTGCTGCAAGCTCTGTCACACACACACAATATTAAAGCACACACATGAATAGCCATGTCTATACAGTATACACACACACTCACATATGCATATAGCCATGCAAAGGGTACTAATATAAAATAACATTATAATAAAATGTGTAATATTAGTAGATCATATATTCTGTACACTAAGTGGTGGTGTGTGAGGAGAGGAAAGGAGAAGTAAGAGGAGATGAGAAGGCAGAGGAGAGAATGAGAAGATGGGTGGGGGGTAGGAGGAAAGGGTGAGGAAGTGTCATACTTTAAATTCCCGGAGCTCAGCAATCTCAATATTTAACAGCGCCAGTTCATTCTCCTTCTCCAGAATCTCCTTCTTCAGCTCTGTTAGGATAGGTTAGATTAGAGTTAGCTTCCTGCTCTCTCCTCATTGGCCCCTGGCACTTCCTGCTGACTCACCATTGGCCTGTTCCTGGTATTTGTCCAGATTCTCCTCCCTCTGTCTCTTCAGGTTCTCCTGCGCCTGGTGGTTTTGGTCGCTAAGGGTGACGATGGCACTCTGACGCTTCTGGGTCCGCTTGGACATGTACGACATGTACTCTTGCTGAGAAGGCGAGAGATGGGGTCAGGAGGAGAGGGATAAGGAATTATATGCATTGTCACTTTACCCCTACCTACATGTACAAATGACCTCAACTAACCTGTACTCCTGCACATTGACTCGGTACCGGTACCTCCTGTATATAGCCTCGTGTTACTTTTTAGTTTTTATTTTATTTTATTTAGTAAATATTTTTTAAACTCTATTTCTTGAACTGCATTGTTGGTTAAGGGCTTGTAAAGTAAGAATTTCACAGTAAGGTCTACACCTGTGGTATTCGGCACGTGACAAATCAAATTTGATTAGATTTTATAGGGAGGGAGATGGGAAAGAGAGAGATGGGGAGAAAGAGTGTGTCAGCCTTTACTGTCACTCACACTCTCCATGTGAGTCTGGTTGGCCTCATTCTGTAGGAACTCATTCTCACGCCGTCTGGTACAGCAGCCGCAGTTAAGGGAAGTGAGGAAAGTATTCTTGAGAAGCTATCGCTATCACATGAACAGGGGTGGGTCAATTCTAATTGACGGCAGTTAATTCAGGAGGTAAAATGAAATTCAAATTCCCATTATTAAAGAAGGGCATTTTTACAATTATTTTCAATGATAACTGAAATGTAGAAGCTGTTTATTTCAAAAGTTTTTAATTCAGACTACTTCCTGATTTAAATACTTTCAATTCTAATTGTCCCAAATACTGGAACGGAGAGTAACTATTTTAAAGGGCCCTTCAATTAAACAAAAATGGATGCAGATTAATTAACAGTTTACAATTTAGCGGACTTGTGTGTGTCTGTGACAACTAAATCCTGGCTGTCTACCTGCAGTGTGCAAAGTGAAAGCTTTGGGAATCGTCCTGGACTGGGACGCCATCTGCCAGACCTTCTGAACAGGTGGTCTTGTGCAGACAACTTCCAGGAATAGTGTTCATTATGTGGCTTCATCAGTGCCTGCTCTAGTGAGGCAGAAACAGACTGCTTGAACTGCATTTGTCTTTATGGCCAAATGCCACATGTTCTGGTTATCATTTGCCCAGTGGGCCTGTATAAATTGAATTGGCAGATGTGTTAGAAATGCCTGGGCCGATTTCTGGTTCCACTCTGTCACTGTTATGAAGTCTGGGATTTAAAGGATACAACTTTTCCACTTTCCTCTTGAGGTTGTTCAAGGTGTCGGTTAGCTTGTCGTACCTGTAGGTTACAGGAAGTGAAGTACACAGTCACATGATGACAGGCAAGCAGACAGACGGGTAGGCATAGAGAGAGAGAGACAGGCAGATAGGCTAGCAGACAGACAGACAGACAGACAGAGATGTCTCACTCTCTCTGTAGCAGAGCCTCACTGTCAGACCCAGGGTGTTCTGAGTCCTCTACTCCTTGTCCAGCTGTATCCTGCTTAAGGGCAGACTCTCCTTTCTTCTTAGGGGGCATTCTAGTTGCCTACACACACACACACACACACACACACACACACACACACACACACACACACACACACACACACACACACACACACACACACACACACACACACACACACACACACACACACACACACACACACACACACTATAGGGATCATTCTTTGTAGAAACAGTGACATTTGATTGAATGGCATCATCATGTTCCATATCGTTGCTTTACCGCTCACCACATCTCACCAGTAGCCTATGTAACGTTAGCCAAGCATGAGTCCACCATACCGCCGCCCACGCTTGTTAACAAACACGTTACAAGAGAGCACTGGGGCACCGAAAGCGCTGCAAGTTAGTTAGCTAGCTAACCGCATCAGTAATGATCACTGATCAGACTACACTCAACGCTGGCTGTGCTGTTCGCATTTGTTGGCTCAGCTCTTTATCAACTTTCCATTGGGTGTAAATATAGCTTTGAATACATCTCTAGTTATAAAGTGTAATTTGATAGCTACAAAAGTAGCAAACATCTAGTTATGTCTCACCTTCACGTTTGTTTAAAACGCTCCCTTGTTGCCAAGACAACTACATTGACAACACATTTCTACAGGGAAGTCACGTTCCCTAAACATGAAAACAATCAAGGTCGTAAAGACCGCATTTATATAAAAACACGGATCAGTCCGAGCATGGAGTTACAATGTTACATATGTTCCACTGACCGCATTTGCCCCGCTGCCGAACTTGACCCATCATTACCACGGTTCGGTGATCTGATTTCACATTGCATTACCGTAAAGATCTGCTCAAAAGGGCAACGGACAGACAATCGCTCTACTGTCATGCGGGCGGCTTTGCCTTGCCTGACAGCCGTTTACTTTGGCAATAAACGTCAACATTTGTATTACAATACAGCTCGTTTATATAAATAAAACATATCTCCTATAAATAAACAATAGCCCGGCATTTTGAAGATTACAACGTTTCATATCGACACAGACGAGGAAATTAGTATCCTCCATTCCTCACACCTTGCATTTGCGTGCAGGAGGTGAGTGCGCCTGTGCGGGGGTTGAGCTAGCTGAGCCAGCCGTGGCGGCACAGATGGAAAGGATGGAAATGGAGAACTACTCCGGCGCTTGACCTGAGACGGTACTAGGAAACGTTCGGTAGGCTAGGCTACTGCTCCGGTCGGTTGGATTGCTGGAGAGAGGCGAGGCGCACGGTGAAAGCAGGGGCGACACAGACAGAAAAGATGGACGGGAGAAGCGAGTTCCTTTGCGGGGTTGTGGAAGGTAAGGACAACGGTCGTCTGGTTATCTGATCTTTTAATGTTAACGGAGAAGTTCATATGAAATACCATGCATAAAAAAACAATATTTTCAGTGTTTGTAAAAGCTTTGAAATGTGGTAGCTATTGTAGCCCTATGATCAATCAGACATAACCTCACATTCATATTTTATTCTCGTCATCTTCATTTTCTCATCATTGGTGTCCCAGTTAGTTTGCCATCTATCAAGCCTGCTACTCCAGTTTTCGAGTATCACCAAAAGCACACATTTTTGTTGTAGCCTCTGACAAAAAAAAACACCTGAGGTGCGTTCAGTTCACTTCAACGTTTGCTACCTTGCAGAGCGGTTTGTACTGACAGACACGTTTATCCAAAACGTTCTTAAACAGACTTTGAGGTACGTTTGCTCCCGTTTGGTGAGTGTGTCTTAAAGCAACGAGTGACGTATTTAAAGGGCAGTGGCCATGCTGACATCCTACCTCAACCCACAAACCAACCCTTCCCTATGTTCAATTGATCATTCAGTACAGCACCTTTTCCATTCAATTGAATGTTCCATAACCTAAAAACTTACTGAACGCAGCCCTGATTCAATTCATTGTGGGCCTAATGTTTATTTGACAAGTTGAATCCGGTGTGCTTGTCCAGGGTTAAAAATGTGTACTGTTGGTTACTTGAGGACTGGAATTGGGAACCACTGAGCTAGTCAGCCAGTCTTGTGTTCTAAGGTGGGAGATAGAGACAATCTGAAAGGAGCACGGAGAAAAACATTGATAGAAAAGATAATGATGTGACTACACACAGCTGGATCCAGAATACCCCCTCCTCACTACTGACCAGTAGCGGTGCATGGGTAAAATCACTGTGGAACCACAGAGATTTAGAACCACAGAGAGTTACTGCAAGTCACAAAGAAAAACAGGAGCTGCTTCCACTATTCCAGGACCATTTAAATTTCAACATCAATATAATTAATAATAATAAATATAACCTCTGCTTTTTAAAAATGTTTTATTTCACCTTTATTTAACCAGGTAGGCTAATTGAGAACAAGTTCTCATTTACAACTGCAACCTGGCCAAGATGAAGCAAAATAGTGCGACACAAACAACACAGAGTTACACATGGAATAAACAAACATACAGTCAATAACGCAATATATACAGTGGGTGCAAATGAGGTAAGATAAGGGAGGTAAGGCAATAAATAGGCCATAGTGGCGAAATAATTACAATGTAGCAAATAAACACGAGTGAAAGATGTGCAGAAGATAAATGTACAAGTAGAGATACTGGGGTGCAAAGAAGCAAAAAAATAAAATAACTAAATAACAGTATGGGGATGAGGTATTTGGATGGGCTATTTACAGATGGGCTAGGTGCAGTGAGTGATCTGTGAGCTGCTCTGACAGCTGGTGCTTACAGACAGCTGGTGCTTACAGATCCCGTTAACGGGATTTCAGACGTAAGAAGTTTTAAGATGATGAGGAAAGCACTTTTTAAAGAACAATCAGACATTCTCTACTGATGGAATGAGGTCAATATCCATCCAGGATACCCGGGCCAGGTCGATTAGAAAGGCCTGCTCACTGAAGTGGGTCTGCAGTCTTTTGACCGCAGACCCATTACAGACGCAGGCAATGAGGCAGTGACTGCTGAGATCCTGGTTGAAGACAGCAGAGGTGTATTTGGAGGGCAGGTTGGTTAGGATGATATCTATGAGGGTGCCCGTGTTTACGGATTTGGGGTTGTACCTGGTAGATTCATTGATAATTTGTGCTAAAAGCACTAAATAAAACAAACTTAGGGAGGAGGCTTCTTATGTTAACATGCATGAAACCAAGGCTTTTACGGTTACAGAAGTCAACAAATGAGAGCGCCTGGGGAATGGGAGTGGAGCTAGTCACTGCAGGTCCTGGATTAACCTCTACATCACCAGAGGAGGAGTAGGATAAGGGTACGGCTAAAGGCTATAAGAACCCGTCTTCTAGCACGTTCGGAGCAGAGAGTAAAAGGAGAAGGTTTCTGGGTTTGTTAGAATAGATTCAAGGCATAATGTACAGACAAAGGTATGGTAGGATGTGAATACAGCAGAGGTAAACCTAGGCATTGAGTGACGATGAGAGAGGTATTGTCTCTAGAGACACCATTTGAACCAGGTGAGGTCACCGCATGTGTGGGAGGTGGAACAAAAGGGTTAGCTAAGGCATATTGAGTAGGGCAGGAGGCTCTACAGTGAAATAAGACAATAATCACTAACCAAAACAGCAATGTACAAGGCATATTGACATTAGGGAGATGCATGCGTAGCCAAGTGATCATAGGGTCCAGCGAGTAGCTAGGTGACCTGGAGGCACGGTGATTCGGACAGCTAGCAGATGGGCATTCAGGGGATGTTGCGATGGAGGCTATTGAAAAAAAAAACCTTGGGCGGATTAGTCCGTCGGTAGTCCAGTCGTGATGAATCGGCGGTGCTCCATTTCAGCAATGAAAGGGGTCCAGGCCAATAGGCAAAATAGGTATTGTGGCCCAAGGAGTGGCTGATGGACCTCTTCAGCTAGCCGGGAGATGGGCCTAGCATAGGATAGATCCAGGCTAATTGGTGCTTGCTTCGGAACAGAGATGTTATCCAGGAGTAGCCAATCGGATAGCAGCTAGCTAGCTGCGATGATCCAGGTGGAAAGGTTCAAAGCTTGCGGTAGGAATCCGGAGATATGGAGAAGAAGTTCTATGGGTTGAATCGCACTGTGCAGACTGGCAGGAGTTGTCCGGCCTAAAGGTTAGCTGATGACCGCTAGCAGTGGCTAGCTGACTACTAGCTTGTAGCCAGCTAGTTAGCTTCTTTTGGGGGTTCCGGTTCTAAAGTAAAGAAAATAGCAGATCCATACCACATTGGGTTAGGTGGCTTTCATGTTACGGTATGTTGAGGTTAAGAAAAATGTGAAGAAAAAATATATAAAAAGATGTATACATGGGACACGACAAAGACGCCTGACTGCTACGCCATCTTGGATTTTGATTAGTCTAATACAGTGATAGCTAAAATATACCAAAAACAATTTAGTCCAATCAATGTAAGCTAAATATGATGTGGCATTGGGAAACACCAATGCCATCCTCCGCTCTTTCATTTTGACCAAACGGTCTATCACTCTGTCATACAGTACAAGCTTACATTTGGTTGTCCTAGGCTACCTGGCTAAAATGCTTGCTAAGCCAACTTCCATTCATGGGCAACATTAGCTAGTTAACATTGGCCTTCTACATATAGCTACATATTGTACGTCCATCCTCTCAGGCCAGCATCACAACAATGTATGAATTAATGGTTGGATCAGAATCTCTGTTATAATCATTGGCCAGTACAGATAAGTCCAAATCCCTATATCCGTCCATGACCAATTTAGGAACGGGCTAATTTTAGCTAGCAAGCTAGACACCGGAAGACAACAACACAATGAGATGTAACAATTCAAGTTTTTCTGTCAATGATGTGTGCTCTCAATGGAATTTGATAGGAGTGATGCCAAATCCAAGCTGGCTTCCCTTGACACAATTTTTTGGTGCACCAGGACTATTCACAGTTGAACTCTGCTGATTGGCAAAAAAATAATGATAAGTTGTCAATGGAGTCCAGATGCTCGCTAGCTTCCCTTCAATACAACCAGTGGTAACATACTCGTTTGGACCAGACAGCTTCAGATAGATGGCCTACACGTAGAGAGACAGAGGGGCGCTATTTCACTCGCTTGGATGCTTTCCCCTGTGAGATACATTCAGCCTCTTGTGAATTTAATGATAATTCTGAAACACAGAGCGATGAAAGATACATTTTTTTTTCTTTCTAAATCTTCTTGGTAATTTTTTGGGGGAAGCCTGGCTTCCCTTGGTATTCATGCATACACACTACTGACCCACTTACCTTCTTACACACAAGCATGCACTCAGTCAAAGATAAAGGTGCTGTATGGTCAATCTGCCATCTGCATTGTCCTTGCAGCATTTACTGTGACATGGCATCTGCAGAAGTCAGGGCATTCCTACTTCTTGCGCTCCGCAGAGCAGCGCATAGCTGTTGTGAAGAAACTTGTCAAGGAGGTGAGTTTGTGTTTATACAGGACTTCCTGCCCTCACCTACCATCAACCAATCATGTTAATGCTGAGCTATACGGCTCCCTCAGCATTGTTACAATATTTTAGAGGCGCATAGCAATGCGTTACTGAGCTCAATTTGGCCTCTGCATGCCTCCGGAGGCTCCGCAATTGCGTCACACCATCCATATGGCGCCTCCGACCACAATTTTGGATCAAGCATAACATGGCTCTTTTGATCACACTACCCAACTAGCACATGTGGTTCTTTTGAAGTTATGGGAAGCTATGTTTTTGGTTTCACATTGGTTGTGAGAACGAAGTCATAGGTTCCCTGACCTGTAAAACGTAACTTATTAAAAACGTTACAAGAACAGAAGTGAAAACTTTGTCTGTTCAGGAAATGTTTATTTTTAGGTTGCAGGGAGGTTCTGAGACTGTTTTACTCCGGTTCCTTAAGTTTTCCTGGGAGGTTTTATTAACACTCTGAGAACTGAAATTATAGGTTACTTTTAATGACTGACTTTCTTAACTTTAAATGAATGTTTCAGTAAGACTTTTAGCATGTTACTATCTTAATATGGTTAACCTTTTTAAACTCCAAGCACAGATGGGAAACATTATTAATTCGAACACATTTATTTTTTATTTTGACACGGCATCAGTGAGATTCGAGACCCCATTTCAAAGAAACAACCACTCATTAAGATCAGGTATGGCTAATTAGTGGGCGTGGCCAACACACGTAAACACACTTATGGCCTAAACTCACCATAGGTGAGCGTGCAAGTGATTTTATTTTAGAATACATTGTTTTGAATTATGACCCAACCGAAGCTGGGCGGAGGGTTGTCTGCTTTGACCTATCGTTCAATTAGAACATGTTTCTATTTTTGCGTTTTACTGCTGGCGCTGTAGTCACACAAAATAATCTAAATGTTGTCATATTTTTATTTATTTCTAGCTCATTTGAATTGGAAGAGGTAGCTAAGGGTTGAGGCTTTACATACATGCTAAAATGAAACAATTCATTCACTTATGGAAACACAACATCGCAATCAGCAAAAATGATTGGAGATATGGACTATCCTGCTAGTAAAAAGTTACTGCTCCGCCTGGCTGGTCCTTTCCACCTGCCTCACTCTGCTTGCTCCGCCCGCCTGCTTCTTGTGAGTTTTTCATTTTAACAAGACAGAGGATACAGAGTTTTGTTGACGCTGAGAACAGGATGTATACGTCACAGTCTTAACTTTCCATGAACGTTCTTTCTTCATGTTATTAGAATGTAATTTAGAGCTTATTGATGTAATGTGTACAATCCGTTTTTTTTATTCACAGAATATTAAACAGAACCATACATTCTGAGAACATCGATCAAGTCACATTTTTTTTGTATGTTCCCAGAATCTAATAAATATGTGACATTAAATAAGAACCACATGGGAACTTGTGGAAGTACTGAAATTCCCACGGAAGAATGTTGTTTCTTAAAACCTCTTAAGGATAGGCGGGACGCAAATGTCTCAACTGGCCAATTGCCAGGGGAAATGAAGAGCGCCAGATTCAAATAAAATTATCTTTCTTTAAATCACACATGTAAGATACTCAATTCAAGCTACACTCATTGTGAATCCAGCCAACATGTCCGATTTAAAAAATGCTTTTCGGCGAAAGCATAAGAAGCTATTATCTGATAGCCTGCACCAGCAGTGAACAAAGGAGCTAGCATATTACAACCCTGCAGGTGCTACACAAAACGCTGAAATAAAATGCATTACCTTTGACAAGCTTCTTTTGTTGGCACTCCAATATGTCCCATAAACATCACAATTGGTCCTTTTGTTTGATTAATTCCGTCCATATATCTCCAAAATGTCCATTTATAAAGCGTGTTTGATCCAGAAAAAAACAGCTTACAAAAACGCAACGTCACTACAAAATATTTCAAAAGTTGCCTACAAACTTTGCCAAAATATTTCAAACTACTTTTGTAATACAACGTTAGGTATTTTTAAAATGTTAATAATCGATCAAATTGTAGACGGGGCAATCTGTGTTCAATACAGGAAAGAAAACATACCAGCGCTGCTTTTCACGTCTTGCGCAACTCACAAAAGTGTTCCGAGTTAGCCTACTTCTTCATTGCACAAAGGAATAACCTCAACCAAATTTCAGAGACTGGCGACATCCAGTGGAAGCGGTAGGAACTGAAAATAGGTTCCTATGAAATATCCCATGGCAAAGACAATACAGGGAACAGAGGGGGAAAAATCAAATATTCTGAACAGTTAGTCCTCTGACTTTTGCCTGCTACATAAGTTATGTTATACTCACAGACATAATTCAAACACTTTTACAAACTTCAGTATGTTTTCTATCCAAATCTATGAATAATATGCATATCTTATATTCTTGGCATGAGTAGTAGGAAGTTGAAATATGGCACGCTATTTATCCAAAAGTGAAAATTCTGCCCCCTAGCTTCAAGAGGTTTTAATGTTCTCTGAACAATTTGAGAACATGACCTTAATCAGAACCATGACGAACCAGTAGGAACCTTTTTATCATGAAGTACTGAAAATCCCAGAGAAGAATGTTGTTTCTTAACGTTCTCTGAACTATTTGAGAACATTCCCATGTCAATCCAGTTGGAGAACATTCTTAGAACATTACCAAAATAGAAATTAAATGCATCCATGTTTTGAGCTTTTTGGAAACTTTCTGTTAAAGTAATGAGATTAAGTTATTTGTTAAAGGGCAACTTTAGGCATGAAAAACTGTCAAACCGCCTCCTTCTCCATTTTGAAACAGAAATGCGTGTGCCTTTGGTGGTTTATGTGACGACGATAATTTACTCCCACTCGCCAGAAAAAGCAAATGTATTAGTTGACACTGGAGGTTCTCAGAATGTTATGTGCTAGGTGGCTATGGACAATGGCGATGCTCCCATTTCTATATGAACAATTGTATGGCATGCTCTGCTGTATTTGCAGATGAGGGGTTGCCTCATAGGCAGGAATTTGTTAGTGTGGTGGAACTGGCCTGAACACTATGTTCACCATTCCATTTCACTTCACCAGTCTGGCATTCCTCCTCATTGAAACGGTCTGTAATGAGGGACACTATTCAAAAACGAACTTATCTGCAATCGGAACCAATCACAGGATGAACAACCTAATTTAAAGCACAGTGAATGGCCATGTGGGATTTTGTCCTAAACCCATTGTTTCTGAGGATGCTGATTGGACCGGTCCTTTTCTAACTTATTCCAAACCCCCATCTATTGGGGAAAGGTCATACAGATACGCCAAGTGAAATAGAATGGTGAATGCAGAGATCAGGCTGGTTCCACCAGGGTATGGCCACTTCACCAATACGTGTCCATGAACAAATACTGTGCATGTACTAACATGAATATAGGTCTGAATGGCAACACTGCTTAATTGTACACTAGCATTAATGTCTCTCTCTTTCGTGTGCTTGTCTGTGTCTCAGGGTTCTATGGGAGGCCCTGGTCTATGGAGCAGAGGAAGGTCCTTTTCCAGTGGTGAGTACTTGGTGACAAACAGAAAGGTAACATACAGATGTAGGATCTTAATTTGATCACCCTGTTGCAGGATAACTTTCCTGCAATGCATGACATTTTAAACGTGCTGTGTACTAGAGGTTTAAAAAGGCTTCTGATTGTAATGTCAGACTTTTATCAATCTATACAAAAATGTCAATTTAAATTTTATCCACATAGTTAATATTTCCGGTTGCCGCAGGTTTATTTTCCTTCTGTAGCAAACTGGCTCAAATTAAGATCCTAAATCTGTATGGTTGACATAGGAGGACATGGAAAAGGGATAAGGAGGGAGTGAGTATGATCTGCAGTTGAAACAAAAACAAAGCGGTGGTTGACTTTGTTTTGGTAAAAAGCTGAGGGGTGGGCCTGGAGAAATGTATCAACTCTCAAATGTATAGACAGAGCTATTGGTGCAAGGAGTTGACTCTCCATGATATCAAAATTATTTCCAGAAACTAACACTAGGTCAATATCACTGTAAAGAACTCTCTCCCTTTCTCTCTGTTAGGATGCAGAGGTGGGAGTTGAACACCTATCTGTACGGTCCTAAAGATGATCTGAAACACAGACTACTCTGGAGAGAGGTCTACTCCCCTGAAGAGGAGGGTAAGGGATCTCCCCATCCCTCACTCATCCTTCTCTTCATCCCTTCATTTATTTGTTAACAGCTCTCTTTTAGTCCACCTTCCCACCCCTCCATCTCCCCATACCCTCATCTCACCTTCTCTCCTCACTCTGTCCTTTTCCCTCCATCTCTCACTTTTGCTTTAAACTAAATGTATCTCTCCTGGTGCTGTCCTTGTTTTCTCCACTCCTCCTCACTCCTCTCTTGCAGGTCAGTTGCGTACTTTGATAGTAGAGTCAGAGAAGAGAGGTCTGAGGTTTGTGTACTCTCTCTCTCCTGGTCAAGACATTGTCTTTTCTTCTTCCTGCGACCTCTCCCTGCTTAAACGCAAGCTACGACAGGTACATGCATGCACCTACACACACTTGCATGCGCACACAGGCATGCACACGCATACCTACACCCCTGCCTTAATATCTCTCCTCTCCGTAGGTGTCAAAGTTGGGTTGCCAGGCATTTGCGATCCTTTTTGATGACATAGACCACTCCCTGTGTCAAGCTGACAGTCAAGCCTTCTCCTCATTCGCTCACGCCCAGGTTTCAGTTGCCAATGAGATCTACCGATTCCTAGGAGAGCCACCCGTCTTCCTGTTTTGTCCAACAGGTGTGTAGTTGAGATGTGTGGTGTCTCTCTCTCTCTCTCTCTCTCTCTCTCTCTCTCTCTCTCTCTTACTCTCTTACTCTCTTACTCTCTTTCTCTCTTTCTCTCTTACTCTCTTACTCTCTTTCTCTCTTTCTCTCTTTCTCTCTTTCTCTCTTTCTCTCTTTCTCTCTTTCTCTCTTTCTCTCTTTCTCTCTTTCTCTCTTTCTCTCTTTCTCTCTTCTCTCTCTCTTTCTTCTCTCTCTTTCTCTCTCTTTCTCTCTTTCTCTCTCTTTCTCTCTCTTTCTCTCTCTCTTTCTCTCTTTCTCTCTCTCTCTTTCTCTCTCTCTTTCTCTCTTTCTCTCTTTCTCTCTTTCTCTCTCTCTCTCTCTCTCTCTCTCTCTCTCTCTCTCTCTCTCTCTCTCTATTCTCTTATTCTCTTATTCTCTTATTCTCTTATTCTCTTATTCTCTTATTCTCTCTTTCTCTCTCTCTCTTATTCTTATTCTCTTATTCTCTCTTTCTCTCTCTCTCTCTCTCTCTCTCTCTCTTATTCTCTTATTCTCTCTTTCTCTCTCTCTCTTATTCTCTTATTCTCTCTTTCTCTCTTTCTCTCTTTCTCTCTTTCTCTCTTTCTCTCTTTCTCTCTTTCACTCTTTCACTCTTTCACTCTCTCTCTCTCTCTTTCACTCTTTCACTCTTTCTCTCTCTCTCTCTTTCTCTTTCACTCTTTCACTCTTTCACTCTTTCACTCTTTCACTCTTTCACTCTCTTACTCTCTTACTCTCTTACTCTCTTACTCTCTTACTCTCTCACTCTCTCACTCTCTCACTCTCTCACTCTCTCTCTCTTACTCTCACACAACAACAACAAAGTTCCAAAAGAAATAGAGACATTGCAAATGTCATATTATGGCCATATACAGTGTTGTAATGATGTGCAAGAAGTACACCCCTGATAACATGTAAACAGTTAATGTTCATAGCAGCCACATTTTAAATTTATTTTATTTGACATTTATTTAACCAGGCAAGTCAGTTAAGAACAAATTCTTATTTACAAAGGCAGCCTACCAAAAGGCCTCCTGCGGGGATGGGGGCTGGGATGTATATTTATATATCCATACCAGCCCCTATCCCCGCAGGAGGCCTTTTGGTAGGCTGACCGTTCAAAAGTTTGGGGTCACATAGAAATGTCCATGTTTTTGAAAGAAAAGCACTTATTTTTTGTCCATTAAAATAACATCAAATTGATCAGAAATACAGTGTAGACATTGTTCATGTTGTAAATGACTATTGTAGCTGGACACGGCTGATTTAAAAAATATATATATATTTTGAATATCTTAGGTGCGCAGAGGCCCATTTATCAGCAATCATCACTCCTGTGTTCCAATGACATGTTGTTAGCTAATCCAAGTTTATAATTTGAAAAGGCTAATTGATCATTGGATAACTCTTTTGCAATTATGTTAGCACAGCTGAAAACTGTTGCCCTGATTAAAGAATAATAGAACTGGCCTTTAGACTAGTTGACTATCTGGAGCATCAGCATTTGTGGGTTCGATTAGAGGCTCAAAATGGGCAGAAACAAAGACCTTTCTTCTGAAACTCATCAGTCTATTCTCGTTCTGAGAAATGAAGGCTATTCCATGCAAGAAATTGCCAAGAAACTGGCCCGCATCTGAGTCGCCTCTTTACTGTTGACATTGAGACCTGTTTCTCAAACTAGACAATCTAGTGTACTTGTGCACCGGTGCCTCCCACTCCTCTTTCTAATCTGGTTAGGGCCAGTTGCACTGTTCTGTGAAGGTACTGAGAGTACTACACAGCGTTGTATGAGATGTTCAGTTTCTTGGCAATTTCTCACATGGAATAGCCTTAATTTCTCAGAACAAGAATAGGCTGACTAGTTTCAGAAGAAAGAACTTTGTTTCTGGCTATTTTGAACCTGTAGTCGAATGCTGATCAGGCGAAACAAAACTTTCCAAGCCAGACCGCTACACATAACTGCTACACACAGCCTACATCATTGTCACCACATTAGCTGAAGTAACACCATAGAACTAACATGTTAGTAAACCCACTATAATCATGCAGTAACGTTAGTGTACAGTCAGTAAGCAGTTTAGCATTTACACCGGCGGGGGCCCTGTGGTAATAAATTAGTAAAACCAAAAGGATACCTTGACTTGGAAGAGTTCCAGTGTTGTGTTGGATAGTCATAGCCAGCTAGCTAACATAGCATCCCTCTGTTTGAGCAGGGTGTCTGAGTAGGCTAAACTAGCTTGCTGCATTTGCTAGCTAAGTAAGTGAAACTGAAAGTGAAAAAAATGACTCTCTTGCTTTTCCTTCATTTTGAATGAAATTCTTCTTTCAGTACTAGATTAATTCTCTGAACCTTTGATTGTTTGGACAACATCTCAGTTCATGCTGCAAGAGCTCTGATAGGTTGGAGGACGTCCTCAGGAAGTTATCATAATTACTATGTAAG
Source organism: Oncorhynchus gorbuscha (assembly GCF_021184085.1). NCBI lineage: Eukaryota > Metazoa > Chordata > Actinopteri > Salmoniformes > Salmonidae > Oncorhynchus > Oncorhynchus gorbuscha. The sequence continues at coordinate 20,664,986 of NC_060197.1, forward strand.
TCTATGGAAGTGGGTGAGAACCATGAGCCTCCTAGGTTTTGTATTGAAGTCAATGTACTCTGAGGAGGATACACCATGGTGCTACACTACAGAGTGCTGTTGAGGCAACTGTAGACCTTCATTGCAAAACATAATGTTTTCATTTCTTACAGATACGTGGGACGGTAGCGTTCCCACCTGGCCAACATCCGGTGAAATGGCAGAGTGCCAAATTCAAATTTAATTACTATAAATCTTAAACTTCCATGAAGTCACAAGTGCAATACATCAAAATAAAGCTTAACTTGTTGTTAATGCAGCCGCCGTGTCACATTGCAAAAGGGCTTTACGGCGAAAGCAAAACCATACGATTATCTGAGGACAGCGCCCAGCACACACATGCATAACAAAACATTTTCAACCAGGGAGTTGCGACACAAAAGTCAGAAATAGCTATATAATATATGCCTTTCCTTTGAAGATCTTCTGTTGGCACTCAAAGGTCCCAGTTACATTACAAATGGTAATTTTGTTTGATAGTCCTCTATATCAATAAAAACTCAGTTTAGCTTGCGCGCTTCAGTCAATAATCCACTCGGTTTCCCTCCTTCAAAATGCATACAAAATTAATCCCAAACGTTACCAATTAACTTATACAAACAAGTCAATCAAAATGTATAATCAAACCTTAGGTACCCTAATACGCAAATAAACAATACAATTTAAGACGGAGAATCGTTATTGTCTTCACCGTAGAAAAATACCAAAGAACGCCTTCCCATTCACACGCTTGGAAACACTACAGCCAAAATAGAAGCCACCTAGAAAAACTACAATTCCTGGCTCATTTTTCTAAAACCAGCCTGAAACTCTTTCTATAGAATGTTGACATCTAGTGAAAGCCCTAGGAACTGCAATCGGGCATGATTTCGCCCTATTATAAAAGTGCCAGCCATTGAAATCAGTGGTAGGAAGATTTTTTTTTGGGGGGGGGGTCGTTTGTCCTCGGGGTTTCGCCTGCCATTTCAGTTCTGTTATACTCACAGACATTATCGTAACAGTTTTAGAAACTTTAGAGCGTTTTCCATCCATATCTACCAATTATATGCATATGTTTGCTTCTGGGCCTGAGTAGCAGGCAGTTTACTTTGTGCACACTTTTCATCCGGATGTCAAAATACCGCCCCCTATCCCAAAGAAGTGAATCAATTATTTGCTGACATGAATATATTAAGTATAGTTTAATCTAAAAATGAAAAACGTAAAAATATTTTACAATTTAAAACATTCTGAAAATCACTGAGGATGATGTACCTCCTCTGAAGAGTCTCCACTGCTTCTCTTCTAATTAAGTAATTGCACACTGATATTGTTACTCTCCTCTTTCCCTCGCTCACCCTCCCTCCTCCCTCCCTCTCTCCACTCCTCTCTCCAGAGTACTGTGGCTCTCTATGTTCTCCCAGTGTATCTAAGTCTCCATATTTGATGACTGTTGGAGAGGACCTGCTGCCTAACATCTCTATCATATGGACCGGTGAGACACACAGGCTTTCTATCCTTTAGATTTAAAAAAAAAATGTTTATATTCTGTAAATTACAATGATATGGCATGATAATTCCCAATCTCTATCTCCCTCTCTTGCTCTCCCTCTATGGTCAGATGACATGAAAATAGGGCTTTGGCCATGCACACCAGTGGTGGGTCTGGCGTTGAAAGACAGAAGCATATGCAGAAAAGTACCTCATACCTATGGTAAAATATGGTGGTGGAACTTTGATGTTATGGGGCTATTTTGCTTCCACTGGCCCTGGGGCGCTTGCTAAGGTCAACGGTGTCATTAACTTTACCAAGTAGCAGGACATTTTAGCCAAAAAACCTGGTTTCCTCTGCCATGTGGCTGGCACTTGGCTGCAGTTGTATCTTCCAGCAAGACAATAACCCCAAGCATTAATCAAATTCCGCAAAGAAATTGTTAATTGACCACTCAGTCTCCATACATGAACCCCATTGAAAACCTTTGTTTTGAATCACATAAGAACTGACAAAGGATATCAAGGATCTGGAAAGATTCTGTATGGAGGAATAGTTTAAGATCCCTCACAACGTGCTCTACACATTTTACAAAAAGCCACAGGATCAGTGGAAGCAAAAATAGCTCTATATTCATGTAATCTGACCATAGCACCGGTTAAAATTCAAGTGCCAATGCCATTTAGCAAACTCCAGTCGTGGGCAGGAAATAATCTTTATGGAGGAATGATCTAAAGGATCAGACATACCAAGGATACTGAATGCCGAGAGGTGTAGTCTTGTCACGATACCAGAATTTAGACTTTGATACCAATACCAGGATTAGTATTGTGATTCTCATTACCATAACGATACTCAATACCAAAATGATACCACTGCAAGAAGGCACATTAACCAAAGTCACAGAATGGGACTTGATCCAAACAGAAACTCAGCTACGGCTCTGTTCAATCGTTGGGCAGCTAATGAGTTCATTATCATTACATTTGACATTTTTTCCATCAACATTTTTCAGAGACAGCCATGTATGCATTCACTTCTTTGGGACTGGGGGGCAGTATTGAGTAGCTTGGATGAATAAGGTGCCCAGAGTAAACTGCCTGCTACTCAGGCCCAGTTGCTAATATATGCATATTATAGGTAGATTTGGATAGAACACACTCTGAAGTTTCTAAAACTGTTTGAATGATGTCTGTGAGTATAACAGAACTCGTATGGAAGGCAAAAACCTGAAAAAAGATCCAACCAGGAAGTGGGAAATCTGAGCGTTGTAGTATTTCAAGTCATTGCCTATCGAATATACAGTGTCTATGGGGTCATATTGCTCTTCCTAAGGCTTCCACTAGATGTCAATAGTCTTTAGAATGTTGTTTGAGGCTTCTACTGTGAAGGAGGGGGGAATGAGAGCTGATTGAGTCAGGGGTCTGGCTGAGTGCCATGAGCTGATCATGCATGCTCACGTGAGAGTTAGCTTGCGTATCATTGCATTTCTACAGACAAAGGAATTCTCCGGTTGGAACATTATTGAAGATTTATGATAAAAACATCCTAAAGATTGATTATATACTTAATTTGACATGCTTCTACGAACTGTAGTATGACTTTTCTTCTGAACTTTCGCCTGGACTTGCCCGCGCCTCGTGAGTTTGGATTGTGTACTAAACGCGCGAACAAAAAGGAGGTATTTGGACAGTAATGATGGACTTTATTGAACAAATTAAACATTTATTGTGGAACTGGGATTCCTGGGAGTGCATTCTGATGAAGATCATCAAAGGTAAAGTGAATATTTATAATGCTATTTCTGACTTCTGTTGACTCTACAACATGGCGGATATCTGTATGGCTTGTTTTGTTGTCTGAGCGCTGTACTCAGATTATTGCATGGTGTACTTTTTCGGTAAAGCTTTTTTGAAATCTGACACAGCGATTGCATTAAGAAGAAGTTTATCTAAAGGTCCATGCATAACACTTGTATTTTCATCAACATTTATGATGAGTATTTCTGTAAATTGATGTGGCTCTCTGCAAAATCACCAGATGTTTTGGTAGCAAAATATTACTGAACGTAACACGCCAATGTAAACTGAGATTTTTGGATATAAATATGAACTTTATCGAACAAAACATAAATGTATTGTGTAACATGAAATCCTATGAGTGTCATCTGCTGAATATCATCAAAGGTTAGTGATTCATTTTATCTCTATTTGTGCTTTTTGTGACTCTCTTTTGCCTGGAAAAATGCCTGTGTTTTTCTGTGACTAGATACTGACCTAACATAATTGTTTGGTGTGCTTTCGTCGTAAAGCCTTTTTGAAATCAGACACTGTGGCTGGATTTACAACAAGTTTATCTTTAAAATGGTGTAAAATACTTGTATGTTTGAGGAAGTTTAATTATGGGATTTCTGTTGTTTTGAAATTTGGCGCCCTGCAATTTCACTGGCTGTTGTTGAGGTGGGACACTACCGTCCCACATATCCCAGAGTGGTTAATTAATCAATTGTATAATCAGACTGTTTAAAAAAAAATCTAACTATATAACATAATTGTAATCATTTATGATTTTTTTTAAATAAAAGCTTTTCGTGAACTAACACTCGCACTTGAGTCTTTTCCTTCTTGCTCTGACATTGCTGATAGCTACCTTTTTTATTGAGGAACAATTTTCTTACTATGACTGTGGTAGGTGGTTGTTTCACCTAGCTGTCTTCAGATGAATGCATTAATTGGAAGTCGCTCTAGAGAAGTGTTTGCTATATGACTCAAATGTAATGATAAATCTCTACTGATAAAGTGGGTAAATAAAGATGTAGCCTTGGCTTATTCACATGACTGCACAGTGTGCTCTGTCTCTTTAATGAGGAATGACGTCATTACTGGGTAGTGAATTGTGTAGCCCAGGGTAGTGAATTGATGATTGCTTCAACTGTAAGATGGCAGCAAAATCGCACCGGAGAAGATGGATGACGTTTCACATGCTCCTATCCAACTGTGCTATTTTGTTCGGTTTTTTTTGCGTTGTTTGTAACTTTTTACTTATTTTGTACATCATGTTGCTGCTACCGTGTCTTATGACCGAAAATAACTTCTATACATCAGAACAGTGACTACTCACCTCAAACTGGAAGAAGCTTTTTCCTTTAACGAGTCCATGAGTCCGAGTCCACCTATAGTTACCACCACAAACCGATAATGGCACTAAGACCGCACTCAACGAGCTGTATAAGGCCATAAGCAAACAAGAAAATGCTCATCTAGAAGCGTCACTCCTAGTGGCCGGGGACTTTAATGTAGGCAAACAAATCCGTCTGACCTCATTTCTACCAGCATGTCACATGTGCAACCAGAGGAGAAAAACAAACTTGAGACCACCCTTACTCCACACACAGAGATTCATACAAGTCTCTCCCCTGCCCTCCATGGCAAATCTGACCATAATGCTATCCTCCTGATTCCTGCTTATAAGCAAAAACTAAAACAGGAAGTACCAGTGACTCGCTCAATACGGAATTGGTCAGATGACGTGGATGCTACGCCACAGGACTGTTTTGCTAGCACAGACTGGAATATGTTCCGGGATTCATCCAATGGCATTGAGGAATATACCATCTCAGTCACGGGCTTCATCAATAAGTGCATTGACGTCATCATCCCCACAGTGACCGTACGTACATATCACAACCAGAAGACATAGATTACAGGCAACATCCGCATCGAGGCTAGAGCTGCCTCTTTTTCAAGGAGCAGGACACTAATCCAGACGCTTATAAGAAATTCTGCTGTGCCCTCAGATGAACCATCAAACAAACAAAGCGTCAATACAGGATTAAGATTGAATCCTAATACGCCGGCTCTGACGCTCGTCGGATGTGGCAGGGCTTGAAAACTATTATGGGCTACAAAGGGAAACCCAGCCACAAGCTCCCCAGTGACGCAAGCCTACCAGATGAGCTAAATGCCTTTTATGCTCGCTTCGAGGCAAGCACCACTGAAGCATACACGAGAGCACCAGCTGTTCTGGACGACTGTGTGATAACGCTTTCTGTAGCCGATGTGAGCAAGACCTTTAAACAGGTCACCATTCACAAAGCCAGACAGATTACCAAGACGTGTACTCAAAGCATACGCGGACAAACTGGCAAGTGTCTTCACTGTCATTTTCAACCTCTCCCTGTCTGAGTCTGTAATACTGACATGTTTCAAGCAGACCACCATAGTCCCTGTGCCCAAGGAAGCGAAGGTAACCTGCCTAAATGATTACCGCCCCGCCCAGTAGCACTCACATCGGTAGCCATGAAGGGCTTTGAAAGCCTTGTCATGGCTCACATTAGCAGTATACTCCCGGATACCATAGACCCACTCCAATTCGCATACTGCCCCTACAGAACCACAGATAACAATCTCTATTGCATTCCACACTGTCCTTTCCCACTTGGAGAAAGGGAACACCTATGTGAGAATGCTGTTCATTGACTACAGCTCAGCTTTCAACCCCATAGTGCCCTCCCAGCTCATCACTAAGCTAAGGACCCTGGGACTGAACACCTCCCTCTGCAACAGGATCCTGTAATTCCTGATGCGACATCCCAGATTGTGAGGGCAGGCAACAACACATTCCCCACGCTGACCCTCGATACTTAGTCCACTCCTGTACTTCCTGTTCACCCATGACTGCGTGGCCGAGCATGACTCCAACACCATCATTAAGTTTGCTGAATACACGACGATGCTAGACCTGATCACCGACTACGATGAGTTGTGAAGAGGGCATGGCAATTCCTCTTCCCCCCAAAAATATTTGTCATGGGCCCTCATATCCTCAAAGTTCTACAACTGCACAATTGAGAGCATCTTGACTGGATGCTTCACCGCTCGGTATGGCAACCGCTTGGTATCCGACTTCAAGGTGTTACAGAGGGTAGTGCGTACTTGGCCGAGCTCCCTGCCAGTCAAGACGTCTATACAAAGGCGCTGTCAGACGAATGCCATAAAAATTGTCAGACTCCAGCCACCCAAGTCATAGACTGTTCTCTCTGCTGCCACACAGCAAGTGGTACTGATGCACAAAGTCTGGAACCAACAGGACCCTGAAAAGCTTCTACCCCCCCCCCCAAGTCATAAGCCTGCTAAATAGTTGGTCGGTAGCTATTTGGTTAACTATTTTACTGTCTGCGTTAACCCTTTTTGAAACATTTTTGACTCATCACAAACAGTTGAAGTCGGAAGTTTACATACACTTAGGTTGGAGTTATTAGACTAGTTTTTCAACCACTCCACAAATTTCTTGTTAACAAACTATAGTTTTGACAAGTCGGTTAGGACATCTACTTTGTGCATGACACAAGCCTGCGTGCCAGGTAGGAGCAAGAGGTTAAACAATTTAAACGCAATGCTACCAAATTCCAATTGAGTGTATGTTACATACATACATGCATACATACATACATGCATGCATGCATACATACATACATACATACATACATACATACATGCATACATACCTGCATACTTCTGACCCACTGGGAATATGATGAAAGAAATAAAAGCTGAAATAAATAATTTTCTCTAATATTATTCTGACATTTCACATTTTACAGTATATAAACATTACTGAAGTTACCAGTGTTCAATGATTATGTACTGTACAGGTTTTTCAGTCTCTTGTTCCCAGTTTTGATGCACCTGTACTGTCTCCGCTTTTTAGATGGTAGCAGGGTGAATAGGCTGTGGCTTGGGTGACTGAGGTCCTTGATCATCTTCTTGGCCTTCATGTGACACTGGGTGCTGTAGATGTCGTGGAGGGCAGGCAGTGTACCCCTGGTGATTCATTGGGCTGACTGCACCACCCTCTGTACCAGGCGGTGATACAGCACGACAGAATGCTCTCAATGGTGGATAAGTAGAACTTTGTGAGGGTCTTAGGGGTCAAGCCAAATTTCTTCTGCCTCTTGAGGTTGAAGAGGCACTGTTCACCACACTGTGTGGATGGACCATTTCAGGTTGTCAGTAATGTGCACACCAAGGAACTTGAAGCGTTTCACCTTCTCCACTACGGACTTATCAGTGTGGGTGGAGCATTCTCTCTTTGCTCTCTCCTGAGGCCCACAATCAGTTCTTTCGTTTTGTTGATGTTGAAGGAGAGGTCATGGCCCTCACCTCCTCCCTGTAGACTGTCCCATCGTTTTTCGTGATCAGGCCTACCACTTTTGTGTCATCTGCAAACTTGAGGATTGAGTTGGAGACGTGTGTTGACACGCATTCATGGGTGAACAGGGAGTACAGGGGAGCTGAGCACACATCGTTGTGGGGCCCCTATTTTGAAAATCAGACCTACCTCAAATTTTAGTGAGTCTAGGCTCATGTTTTTTAAATTTTTTATTTCAACTTTATTTAACCAGGTAGGCTAGTTGAGAACAAGTTCTCATTTGCAACTGCGACCTGGCAAAGATAAAGCATAGCAGTGTGAACAGACAACACAGTTACACATGGAGTAAACAATTAACAAGTCAATAACACAGTAGAAAAAAAGGGGGAGTCTATATACAATGTGTGCAAAAGGCATGAGGTAGGCGAATAATTACAATTTTGCAGATTAACACTGGAGTGATAAATGATCAGATGGTCATATACAGGTAGAGATATTGGTGTGCAAAAGGTCAGAAAAGTAAATAAATAAAACGATATGGGGATGATGTAGTTGAAAATGGGTGGGCTATGTACAGCTGCAGCAATCGGTTAGCTGCTCAGATAGCTGATGTTTGAAGTTGGTGAGGGAGATAAGTCTCCAACTTCAGCGATTTTATTATTATTATTATTTTTTTTTCCCAATTCGTTCCAGTCACAGGCAGCAGAGTACTGGAACGAAAGGCGGCCAAATGAGGTGTTGGCTTTAGGGATGATCAGTGAGATACACCTGCTGGAGCGCGTGCTACGGATGGGTGTTGCCATCGTGACCAGTGAACTGAGATAAGGCGGAGCTTTACCTAGCATGGACTTGTAGATGACCTGGAGCCAGTGGGTCTGGCGACATATGTAGCGAGGGCCAGCCGACTAGAGCATACAAGTCGCAGTGGTGGGTGGTATAAGGTGCTTTAGTGACAAAACGGATGGCACTGTGATAGACTGCATCCAGTTTGCAGAGTAGAGTGTTGGAAGCCATTTTGTAGATGACATCGCCGAAGTCGAGGATCGGTAGGATAGTCAGTTTTACTAGGGTAAGCTTGGCGGCGTGAGTGAAGGAGGCTTTGTTTCGGAATAGAAAGCCGACTCTTGATTTGATTTTCGATTGGAGATGTTTGATATGAGTCTGGAAGGAGAGTTTGCAGTCTAGCCAGACACCTAGGTACTTATAGATGTCCACATATTCAAGGTCGGAACCATCCAGGGTGGCGAAGCTAGTCGGGCATGCGGGTGCAGGCAGCGATCGGTTGAAAAGCATGCATTTGGTTTTACTAGCGTTTTAAGAGCAGTTGGAGGCCACGGAAGGAGTGTTGTATGGCATTGAAGCTCGTTTGGAGGTTAGATAGCACAGTGTCCAATGACTAGCCGAAAGTATATAGAATGGTGTCGTCTGCGTAGAGGTGGATCAGGGAATCGCCTGCAGCAAGAGCAACATCATTGATATATACAGACAAAAGAGTCTGCCCAAGAATTGAACCCTGTGGCACCCCCATAGATGCTGCCAGAGGACCGGACAGCATGCCCTCCGATTTGACACACTGAACTCTGTCTGCAAAGTAATTGGTGAACCAGGCAAGGCAGTCATCCGAAAAACCGAGGCTACTGAGTCTGCCGATAAGAATATGGTGATTGACAGAGTCGAAGGCCTTGGCAAGGTCGATGAAGACGGCTGCACAGTACTGTCTTTTATCGATGGCGGTTATGATGTCGTTTAGTACCTTGAGTGTGGCTGAGGTGCACCCGTGACTGGCTCGGAAACCAGATTGCACAGCGGAGAAGGTACGGTGGGATTCGAGATGGTCAGTGACCTGTTTGTTGACTTGGCTTTCGAAGACCTTAGATAGGCAGGGCAGGATGGATATAGGTCTGTAACAGTTTGGGTCCAGGATGTCTCCCCCTTTGAAGAGGTAGTGGCTGCATCATGTTATGGGTATGCTTGTAATCGTTAAGGACTGGGGAGTTTTTCAGTTTTTCAGGATAAAAAAGAAATGGAACTAAGTACAGGCAAAATCCTAGAGGAACATCTGGTTCTTTCCACTAGACACTAAGAGATTAATTCACCTTTCAGCAGGACAATAACCTAAAACACAAGGCCAAATATACACTGGAGTTGCATGCCATGAAGACGGTGAATGTTCCTGTGTGACCGAGTTACAGTTTTGACTTAAATCTACTTACAAATCTATGGCAAAACCTGAAAATGATTGTCTAGCAATGGTTAACAATTCATTTGACAGAGTTTGAAGAATTTGTAAAATAATAATCTGTACTTCTGCAAGGTATTGACTCAGGTGTGAATACTTATGTAAATTTGATTTCTGTATTTCATTTTTCATAAACGTGGCACCATTTTTTATTTAATAAAACGTTTTTTTTTTTTTTTTCCAATTTTGTGATATCCAATTGCAATCCTGTCTCGTCGCTGCAACTCCCCAACAGGCTTTGGAGAGGCGACGGTTGAGTCATGCGTCCTACAAAACATCACCCGCCAAACTGCGCTTCTTAACACCCGCCCACTTAACCTGGAAGCCAGCTGCACCAATGTGTCGGACGAAACACCATTCAACTGACGACCAAACCATTCAACTGACGACCAAACCCTCACGACGCCTATGGGACTCCCGGTCACTGCCAGTTGTGACACAGCCTGGGATCGAACCAGGAGTCTGTAGTGACGCCTCAAGCACTGCGACGCAATGACTTAGCACTGCACCACTCGGGAGGCTATATGCAAAAATTTCTGCAAACATGTTTTCACGTTGAAAAAAGGCTGTAACACAACAAAATGCGGGGAAGGGGTCTGAATAGTTCCCGAATTCGCTGTAAATCAAAGGATATGAATAGTTTCTGATGGCATTGTAGCTAAACAAAAAGAAGAAAGTATTCTATGGAACAAAGAAATTATATAAAGAATGATAGTAAAAAGATTTGGAGTACCTTAAATAAAATTCTAGGCAAATAAGCAAACTTGGCTCCGTCTTCCATTGAGGCAGACTTGGTCATAACAAAACCCTTTGATATTGCCAACCACTTTTAATAACTTTATTTGTTGACAAGATATGCGGACTTACGCATGACATGCAAGCAAAAAAAGCTGAGCCTTCATATTTATGCATAACGAACTAAATAATGAAATACAAGCACTGTAGTTTTGAGTTCCGTGAAGTTGGTGTGGAAGAGGTAATGAAATTGTTGTTATCTATAAATAAGGACAAGCCACCTAGTACTGACAATCTGGATGGTACATTTCTGAAGTTGGTAGTAGAATACATTGCGACTCCTTTTTGCAACATCTTCAATTTAAGCCTGGAATACGGTGTGTGACCTCAGGCATGGGAGAAGGCAAAGGTCATTACGCTGCCCAAGAATAGCAAAGCACCCTTTAATAGTTCAAACAGCCAACCAAACAGCCTCTTGCCGGTGCTTGGAAAACTTTTTCTATTGCAAATTTGGTTGAGTGGGGTGTACCGCAGGGCAGCCGGCTTTGCCCATTATTGTTTTCTGTTTCTACTAATGACCTTCCACTGACCTGTGGCTATTGAGCAAGTTGAGGAAACAAAACTCCTGAGTGTAACCCTAGATAGCTACCATGGTCAAAACATATAGATAGACACCAAGGTTTGCTAAAATTGGAAGAGGTCTGTCCATGATAAGGCGGTGTTCTGCTTTCTAAACATCTAAATCAACCAGGCATGTCCTACAGGACCTAGTTTTGGCACACATGGACTACTGTCCAGTTGTGCGGTCATGTGAGGGCAAAGAAGAACATAGTAAAATTGCCGTTGGTCCTGAACAGAGCATCACATATTGCACTTAAATGTACACGGAGGGCGAATGTCAGTGGTATGCATGTCAATCTCTCCTGGCTCAAAGTTGAGGAGAGATTGACTGCATCACTATTGGTCTTGTGTGTGAGGTGTTGATAGGTTAAAGGTACCAAACTGTCTGTTCAAGCAGTTCAAGCAGCCAGAGGTCTCTTCACAGTCCCCAGGTCCACAACAGAGGCTGGAAAATGCACAGTATTAAATAGAGCCATGACTACATGGAACTCTCTGCCACAGAGAGATATTTGGAATTCACATGTGAAAGGTTAAGCTTCTGCTCTTAGGAGAGGAGGAGGAAAGGGGAGGCATGATTTGATTTGCCTTGTAGCTGTCCCAGAAGGGTATGTAGCAATGGTCAAGAGTGCTTGATGAGCGATTAGCACAGGAGATGTTGATACAATTTTGGTAGTATTTTTTTCCCTCAGATTTTCTTTATTAAAGTCTCCAGCTACAATAAATGCAGCCTCGGGATATACATTTTTCAGTTAGCATTTCCAGTGTAGTTCCTTGAGAGCCATCACGGTGTCTGCTTGAGGGGATATATACAGGGACGATCATTCGTTTTTGAATGAAGCACCTGTCTGTTCTAGCTAGCTATGTTGTGCTAACTGGCAAATGGCGACGCTAACATTAGCTAGCAAGCGAACTGGTTGTGTGCATTGTGCTGGATTTGCCACTCCATTCTTTCATGTGAAGTGTAGCTTGCTAGCTAACTAACTAGTGCATATTCATCAAACCTGACAAAAAAATCCTTCAAGCATTAAATTCCTTTAGCTAGATGTAAAGACTGGCTCTAGAAAAAATATATGTATTATGTAGCTTTATTGTTTTAGCAATTGTACTAAGCCCCGTCAGTGAGAAGAAGAAAAAAACAGGCCAGGCTAATCCATTACCTCGTTATTTTTCTTCCGTTCCCTTTTTTTTCTCAATATAAAAATATATTCCCCCAACATAAAAACCATGCTCTCAATATAAAAATGTGTTCCCTCAACATAATAACGTGTTCCCTCCTGCCAGTTTATTCATGCGCATGTCCTTATCATGGATTGATCACAGTTAAATGAATTCTACTTCAATCTGGGCTTGAAATAGAAAGATTTTCTTTGTTGTTGGAGTATGTTACTGAGAGAGATCTATTTCCAGTTTCAGTGTTTTCATATGCCTCTGAATCATAAGAGCAAATAATGGGTCACGGGCGTGCAAAACCACTCAATTAGGTGCAATGATGCACTCGCATCCCTGCGCTAGGCAGGTATTCCATCTGGCTCTGCTTCATTACCTTAGATATACTGTAGAACAGCTATACTTTGGGGGAGTTCATTAACTACCTATCCTTCTGATGAAATGGATGGGATTACACTGAGAAAAGTGCCTTTTTTCCCCTTTGTCACTCCTGTTGGCTCTCATGTGGAGGTTTTTGGCTCAGTCAATTTATCTGCCACTAACGAGCATTGCGATTCTGCAAGTAGAAACGACAGGTTCGTCAGTACCAGGTTGGTACGCAGCACAGTACATCTTTTGTTCTAGCAAGAGAAGGAACGGCCTCCTACTGTGCTAAATACCAATCAGCAGTGCGATTTTTCAATCTTAGATTGGAGAACACTGTGAGCAATCTCAAAAAACATTTTAGAAAATGTGCCATTATCCTCGCAAGGTGGGGTATTGAAACTGAGGTGTCAATACTTTTGACCTATCTTTTTTATTGTTTACAAATTTTGGGGGGCATACAATATAGCTCAGTATTTGTATTATTTATTTTATCTTTTTTGCTAATATTTTTGAATGGTGCCACTAATTATGGACCTGGCTGTATATGTAAAATACACTGCTCAAAAAAATAAAGGGAACACTAAAATAACACATCCTATATCTGAATGAATGAAATATTGTTATTAAATACTTTTTTTCTTTACATAGTTGAAAGTGCTGACAACAAAATCACACAACAATTATCAATGAAAATCTAATTTATCAACCCATGGAGGTATGGATTTGGAGTCACACTCAAAATTAAAGTGGAAAACCACACTACAGGCTGATCCAACTTTGATGTAATGTCCTTAAAACAAGTCAAAATGAGGCTCAGTAGTGTGTGTGGCCTCCACGTGCCTGTATGACCTCCCTACAACGCCTGGCATGATCCTGATGAGGTGGCGGATGGTCTCCTGAGGGATCTCCTCCCAGACCTGGACTAAAGCATCCGCCAACTCCTGGACAGTCTGTGGTGCAATGTGGTGTTGGTGGATGGAGCGAGACATGATGTCCCAGATGTGCTCAATTGGACTCAGGTCTGGGGAACGGGCGGGCCAGTCCATAGCATCAATGCCTTCCTCTTGCAGGAACTGCTGACACACTCCAGCCACATGAGGTCTAGCATTGTCTTGCATTAGGAGGAACCCAAGGTCAACCTCACCAGCATATGGTCTCACAAGGGGTCTGAGGATCTCATCTCTGTACCTAATGGCAGTCAGGCTACCTATGGCGAGCACATGGATGGCTGTGCGGCCCCCCAAAGAAATGCCACCCCACACCATGATTGACCCACCGCCAAACCGGTCATGCTGGAGGATGTTGCAGGCAGCAGAACCTTCTCCACGGTGTCTCCAGACTGTCACGTCTGTCACATGTAATGTGCTCAGTGTGAACCTGCTTTCATCTGTGAAGAGCACAGGGCGCCAGTGGCGAATTTGCCAATCTTGGTGTTCTCTGGCAAATGCCAAACGTCCTGCACGGTGTTGGGCTGTAAGCACAACCTCCACCTGTGGACGTCGGGCCCTCATACCACCCTCATGGAGTCTGTTTCTGACCGTTTGAGCAGACACATGCACATTTGTGGCCTGCTGGAGGTCATTTTGCAGGGCTCACCTGCAGAACCACTCCTTTATTGGGGGTGTCTTGCTAATTGCCTATAATTTCCACCTGTTGTCTATTCCATTTGCACAACAGTATGTGAAATTTATTGTCAATCAGTGTTGCTTCCTAAGTGGACAGTTTGATTTAACAGAAGTGTGATTGACTTGGAGTTACATTGTGTTGTTTAAGTGTTCCCTTTATTTTTTTTGAGCCGTGTATTTTATAATATATAATTTATTTTGCTTCTCTACCCCCAGGTAGTAAGGTAATCTCTAGAGAGCTGACTGTGGAGGGTCTGTCCGAAGTACAGTCTGTCCTACAGCGCCCTCCTCTGGTTTGGGACAACCTGCATGCAAATGACTACGACTCCAGGTAGGATAAGATTAAATGAGATGAGAAGATAATGTAAGGTCTTCTATATTTTGTCTGTATATTTTGTTTATTGTAAGACATTGTCAGCACCATTTCTCCAGGTCAAATTATTGGTACATGCCAATATACTTGGTGAATAAGGTTAACTCTTATTCTGATTCTGATTCCAGACGTCTCTTCCTGGGTCCCTTCAAGGGTCGCTACCCCCAGCTGGCCACCCAACTCCGGGGCTTGCTACTTAACCCCAACTGTGAGTTCGAGGCCAACTACATACCCCTGCACACGCTGGGGACTTGGTACCGCACTGGGAGGGAGGAGAAGAAGGGTAAGAAAAGGGGTGAAGGAGGAAGGAGGGGAGTGGATGAGGGATGGGGGAGGAAGGGAGGGAGAGGGAAGAGATGAGGGGGAAGGAGGCAGAGGGATGATAGTGGGTGAGGGAGGGAGGAGGCAGGGAGGAGGCAAGGAACATTTTGGACAGATAAGTGACATGGTGTTAGAGAAAAACACACACACACTGGGTACACTGACACTATCAGAGCAGCAGACCCTTAGACTAGCGTTACCCACAGTGACAACATCATAGAGGGATTGGAGGGGGAAGGAGGGAGAGGGATGGGGAGGGGGGCAGGGAGGAAGGATAGATGCGAGAGAGAAGGAAGGTTGATGTCAACTAAATATTTTTGGGCAGATAAGCGACAGGGTGTTATAGGTAAACACACACTGGGTCCACTGACACTATCAGAGCAGTAGACCCTTAGACTGACGTTATCCACAGTGACAACATCATAGAGGGATTAGGGAGAGAGAGAGAGGGAAAGAGATGGAAAGAGATGCATTCAAGAGGGGAAAGAGAATTTAAGCGCAAAAGCATGAGATCAAAAAGACAAGTGAGGGGTGAAAAAAAGAAGACATGAAGGGAGTGAGGTCAGAAAGGAAGGATGGAAGAGTGATGTACAGTAAAGGAGAAAGAGAAGGATAAAGAGACAATTGAGGGGGTGAGTGTGAGAGGGGGTGAGTGTGAGAGGGGGTGAGTGTGAGAGGGGGTGAGTGTGAGAGGGGGTGAGTGTGAGAGGGGGTGAGTGTGAGAGGGGGTGAGTGTGAGAGGGGGTGAGTGTGAGTATGAGAGGGGGTGAGTGTGAGTGTGAGTATGAGAGGGGGTGAGTGTGTGAGAGGGGGTGAGTGTGAGTGTGAGTATGAGAGGGGGTGTGAGTGTATGAGAGGGGGTGAGAGTGTGTGAGAGTGTGTGAGAGTGTGTGAGAGTGTGTGAGAGTGTGTGAGAGGGGGGTGAGAGGGGGTGAGAGTGTGTGAGAGTGTGTGAGAGTGTGTGAGAGTGTGTGAGAGTGTGTGAGAGTGTGTGAGAGTGTGTGAGAGTGTGTGAGAGTGTGTGAGAGTGTGTGAGAGGGGTGAGTGTGTGTGAGAGGGGTGAGTGTGTGTGAGAGGGGGTGAGTGTGTGTGAGAGGGGGTGAGTGTGTGTGAGAGGGGGTGAGTGTGTGTGAGAGGGGGTGAGTGTGTGTGAGAGGGAGTGAGTGTGGGAGTGAGGGAGTGAGTGAGGGGGTGAGTGTGTGTGAGAGGGAGTGAGTGAGGGAGTGAGGGAGTGAGTGAGGGAGTGAGGGAGGGAGTGAGGGAGGGAGTGAGTGTGAGAGGGAGGGAGTGAGTGTGAGAGGGAGGGAGTGAGTGTGAGAGGGAGGGAGTGAGTGAGTGTGAGAGGGAGGGAGGGAGGGAGGGAGTGTGGGAGGGAGGGAGGGAGTGTGGGAGGGAGGGAGGGAGGGAGGGTGTGAGAGTGTGGGAGTGAGTGAGTGTGAGAGTGTGGGAGTGAGTGAGTGTGAGAGTGAGTGAGTGTGAGAGGGAGGGAGTGAGTGTGTGTGAGAGGGAGGGAGTGAGTGTGTGTGAGAGGGAGGGAGTGAGTGTGTGTGAGAGGGAGGGAGGGAGTGAGTGTGAGTGAGTGTGAGAGGGAGAGAGTGAGTGTGAGAGTGTGGGAGTGAGTGAGTGTGAGAGTGAGTGAGTGTGAGAGGGAGGGAGTGAGTGTGTGTGAGAGGGAGGGAGTGAGTGTGTGTGAGAGGGAGGGAGGGAGTGAGTGTGTGTGAGAGGGAGGGAGTGAGTGTGTGTGAGAGGGAGGGAGTGAGTGTGTGTGAGAGGGAGGGAGTGAGTGTGTGTGAGAGGGAGGGAGTGAGTGTGTGTGAGAGGGAGGGAGTGAGTGTGTGTGAGAGGGAGGGAGTGAGTGTGTGTGAGAGGGAGGGAGTGAGTGTGTGTGAGAGGGAGGGAGTGAGTGTGTGTGAGAGGGAGGGAGTGAGTGTGAGAGGGAGTGAGTGTGAGTGAGTGAGGGAGTGAGTGTGAGAGAGGGAGTGAGTGTGAGTGAGGGAGTGAGTGTGAGTGAGGGAGTGAGTGAGTGAGTGTGGGAGGGAGGGAGGAGTGAGTGTGTGTGAGAGGGAGGGAGTGAGTGTGTGTGAGAGGGAGGGAGTGAGTGTGTGTGAGAGGGAGGGAGTGAGTGTGTGTGAGGGAGGGAGTGAGTGTGTGTGAGAGGGAGTGAGTGTGTGTGAGAGGGAGTGAGTGTGTGTGAGAGGGAGTGAGTGTGAGTGAGGGAGTGAGTGTGAGAGAGGGAGTGAGTGTGAGTGAGGGAGTGAGTGTGAGTGAGGGAGTGAGTGAGTGAGTGTGGGAGGCAGTGAGTGAGTGAGTGTGGGAGGCAGTGAGTGAGTGAGTGAGTGTGGGAGGCAGTGAGTGAGGGAGTGAGTGTGAGAGGGAGTGAGTGTGGGAGGCAGTGAGTGAGTGAGTGTGGGAGGCAGTGAGTGAGTGAGTGTGGGAGGCAGTGAGTGAGTGAGTGAGTGAGTGAGTGTGAGAGGGAGGGTGTGAGGGAGTGAGTGTTAGAGGGAGTGAGTGTTAGAGGGAGTGAGTGTGAGAGGGAGTGAGTGTGAGAGGGAGTGAGTGTGAGAGGGAGGGAGTGAGTGAGTGTGAGAGGGAGGGAGTGAGTGAGTGTGAGAGGGAGGGTGTGAGTGAGTGTGAGAGGGAGGGTGTGAGTGAGTGTGAGAGGGAGGGTGTGAGTGAGTGTGAGAGGGAGGGTGTGAGTGAGTGTGAGAGGGAGGGTGTGAGTGAGTGTGTGAGTGTGAGAGGGAGTGAGTGAGTGAGTGTGAGAGGGAGTGAGTGAGTGTGAGAGGGAGTGAGTGAGTGTGGGAGGGAGTGAGTGAGTGTGGGAGGGAGTGAGTGAGTGTGGGAGGGAGTGAGTGAGTGTGGGAGGGAGTGAGTGAGTGTGAGAGGGAGGGAGGGAGTGGGGAGGGAGGGAGTGTGAGAGGGAGGGAGTGTGAGAGGGGGAGGGAGGGAGGGAGTGAGTGTGAGAGGGAGGGAGGGAGGGAGTGAGTGTGAGAGGGAGGGAGGGAGGGAGGGAGTGAGTGTGAGAGGGAGGGAGGGAGGGAGTGAGTGTGAGAGGGAGGGAGGGAGGAGTGAGTGTGAGAGGGAGGAGGGAGTGAGGGAGGAGGGAGGAGGAGTGAGAGGGAGGGAGGGTGAGAGGGAGGGAGGGAGTGAGTGTGAGAGGGAGGGAGTGAGTGTGAGAGGGAGGGAGGGAGGGAGTGTGAGAGGGAGGGAGGGAGGGAGTGTGAGAGAGGAGGGAGGGAGGGAGTGAGTGTGAGAGGGAGGGAGTGAGCGTGAGAGGGAGGGAGTGAGGGAGTGTGAGAGGAGGGAGTGAGGGAGTGTGAGAGGGAGGGAGTGAGGGAGTGTGAGAGGGAGGGAGGGAGGGAGTGTGAGAGGGAGGGAGGGAGGGAGTGTGAGAGGGAGGGAGGGAGGGAGTGTGAGAGGGAGGGAGGGAGGGAGTGTGAGAGGGAGGGAGGGAGGGAGTGTGAGAGGGAGGGAGGGAGTGAGTGTGAGAGGAGTGAGTGTGAGAGGGAGGGAGGAGTGAGTGTGAGAGGGAGGGAGTGAGTGAGTGAGTGTGAGAGGGAGGGTGTGAGTGAGTGTGAGAGGGAGGGTGTGAGTGAGTGTGAGAGGGAGGTGTGAGTGAGTGTGAGAGGGAGGGTGTGAGTGAGTGTGTGAGTGTGAGAGGGAGTGAGTGAGTGAGTGTGAGAGGGAGTGAGTGAGTGTGAGAGGGAGTTAGTGAGTGTGGGAGGGAGTGAGTGAGTGAGTGTGGGAGGGAGTGAGTGAGTGTGGGAGGGAGTGAGTGAGTGTGAGAGGAGGGAGTGAGTGTGAGAGGGAGGGAGGGAGTGTGAGAGGGAGGGAGGGAGGGAGTGTGAGAGGGAGGGAGGAGTGAGTGTGAGAGGGAGGGAGTGAGTGTGAGAGGGAGGGAGTGAGGGAGTGTGAGAGGGAGGGAGGGAGGGTGTGAGAGGGAGGGAGGGAGGGAGTGTGAGAGGGAGGGAGGGAGTGAGTGTGAGAGGGAGGGAGGGAGTGAGTGTGAGAGGGAGGGAGGGAGTGAGTGTGAGAGGGAGGGAGGGAGTGAGTGTGAGAGGGAGGGAGGGAGTGAGTGTGAGAGGGAGGGAGGGAGTGAGTGTGAGAGGGAGGGAGGGAGTGAGTGTGAGAGGGAGGGAGGGAGTGAGTGTGAGAGGGAGGGAGGGAGTGAGTGTGAGAGGGAGGGAGGAGTGAGTGTGAGAGGGAGGGAGGGAGTGAGTGTGAGAGGGAGGGGGAGTGAGTG
Organism: Oncorhynchus gorbuscha; assembly: GCF_021184085.1. NCBI lineage: Eukaryota > Metazoa > Chordata > Actinopteri > Salmoniformes > Salmonidae > Oncorhynchus > Oncorhynchus gorbuscha. Next base: position 20,684,336 of record NC_060197.1, read on the forward strand.
TGAGAGGGAGGGAGGGAGTGAGTGTGAGAGGGAGGGAGGGAGTGAGTGTGAGAGGGAGGGAGGGAGTGAGTGTGAGAGAGGGGAGTGAGTGTGAGAGGAGGGAGTGAGTGTGAGAGGGAGGGAGTGAGTGAGTGTGAGAGGGAAGGAGGCAGTGAGTGAGTGAGTGTGGGAGGCAGTGAGTGAGTGAGTGTGGGAGGCAGTGAGGGAGGGAGGCAGTGAGTGAGTGAGGGAGGGAGGCAGTGAGTGAGGGAGGCTGTGAGTGTGAGAGGGAGTGAGTGTGAGAGGGAGTGAGTGTGAGAGGGAGTGAGTGTGAGAGGGAGTGAGTGGGAGTGAGTGAGTGAGGGAGTGAGTGTGAGTGAGTGTGAGATGGAGGGAGGGAGTGAGTGAGTGTGAGAGGGAGAGGGAGGGAGTGAGTGAGTGTGAGAGGGAGTGAGTGAGTGTGAGAGGGAGGGAGGGAGTGAGTGTGAGAGGGAGGGAGTGAGTGAGTGTGAGAGGGAGTGAGTGTGAGAGGGAGGGAGTGAGTGTGAGAGGGAGGGAGTGAGTGTGAGAGGGAGTGAGTGAGTGAGTGAGTGTGAGAGGGAGTGAGTGAGTGAGTGAGTGTGAGAGGGAGTGAGTGTGAGAGGGAGTGAGTGTGAGAGGGAGTGAGTGTGAGAGGGAGTGAGTGTGAGAGGGAGTGAGTGTGAGAGGGAGTGAGTGTGAGAGGGAGTGAGTGTGAGAGGGAGTGAGTGTGAGAGGGAGTGAGTGTGAGAGGGAGTGAGTGTGAGAGGGAGTGAGTGTGAGAGGGAGTGAGTGTGAGAGGGAGTGAGTGTGAGAGGGAGTGAGTGTGAGAGGGAGTGAGTGTGAGAGGGAGGGAGTGTGAGAGGGAGGGAGTGTGAGAGGGAGGGAGTGAGTGAGTGAGTGAGTGTGAGAGTGAGTGAGTGTGAGAGTGAGTGAGTGTGAGAGGGAGTGAGTGTGAGAGGGAGGGAGTGTGAGAGGGAGGGAGTGAGTGAGTGTGAGAGGGAGGGAGTGAGTGAGTGTGAGAGGGAGGGAGTGAGTGAGTGTGGAAGGGAGGGAGTGAGTGAGTGTGAGAGGGAGGGAGTGAGTGAGTGTGAGAGGGAGGGAGTGAGTGAGTGTGAGAGGGAGGGAGTGAGTGAGTGTGGAAGGGAGGGAGTGAGTGAGTGTGGGAGGGAGTGAGTGAGTGAGTGAGTGTGAGAGGGAAGGAGTGGGGAGGGAGTGAGTGAGTGGGAGTGAGTGAGTGAGTGAGAGGGAGAGGGAGGGAGTGAGTGTGTGTGAGAGGGAGGGAGTGAGTGTGTGTGAGAGGGAGGGAGTGAGTGTGTGTGAGAGGGAGGGAGTGAGTGTGTGTGAGAGGGAGGGAGTGAGTGTGTGTGAGAGGGAGGAGTGAGTGTGTGTGAGAGGAGTGAGTGTGTGTGAGAGGGAGGGAGGGAGGGAGGGAGTGAGTGAGTGTGAGAGGGAGGGAGGGAGGGAGTGAGTGTGAGTGAGGGAGTGAGTGTGAGAGGGAGTGAGTGAGTGAGTGTGAGAGGGAGGGAGTGAGTGAGTGTGGGAGGCAGTGAGTGAGTGAGTGTGGGAGGCAGTGAGTGAGTGAGTGAGTGAGTGAGTGTGAGAGGGAGGGTGTGAGGGAGTGAGTGTTAGAGGGAGTGAGTGTGAGAGGAGTGAGTGTGAGAGGGAGTGAGTGTGAGAGTGTGAGAGGGAGGGAGTGAGTGAGTGAGTGTGAGAGGGAGGGAGTGAGTGAGTGTGAGAGGGAGGGTGTGAGTGAGTGTGAGAGGGAGGGTGTGAGTGAGTGTGAGAGGGAGGGTGTGAGTGAGTGTGAGAGGAGGGTGTGAGGAGTGAGTGAGTGTGAGAGGGAGTGAGTGAGTGAGTGTGGGAGGAGTGAGTGAGTGTGGGAGGGAGGGAGGGAGTGGGGAGGGAGGGAGTGTGAGAGGGAGGGAGTGTGAGAGGGGGGGAGGGAGGGAGGGAGTGTGAGGGGGAGGGAGGGAGTGAGTGTGAGAGGGAGGGAGGGAGGGAGTGAGTGTGAGAGGGAGGGAGGGAGGGAGTGAGTGTGAGAGGGAGGGAGGGAGGGGAGGAGTGAGTGTGAGGAGGGAGGGAGGGAGTGAGTGTGAGAGGGAGGGGGGAGGGAGGGAGTGAGGGAGTGAGAGGGAGGGAGGGAGTGGGAGGGAGGGAGTGAGTGTGAGAGGGAGGGAGTGAGTGTGAGAGGGAGGGAGTGAGAGTGTGAGAGGGAGTGAGAGTGTGAGAGGGAGGGAGTGGGAGTGAGTGAGTGAGGGAGTGAGTGTGAGTGAGTGTGAGATGGAGGGAGTGAGTGAGTGAGTGAGTGTGAGAGGGAGGGAGTGAGTGAGTGTGAGAGGGAGGGAGTGAGTGAGTGTGAGAGGGAGAGGGAGGGAGTGAGTGAGTGTGAGAGGGAGTGAGTGAGTGTGAGAGGGAGTGAGTGTGAGAGGGAGGGAGTGAGTGAGTGTGAGAGGGGAGGGAGTGAGTGTGTGTGAGAGGAGTGAGTGTGAGAGGGAGGGAGTGAGTGTGAGAGGGAGGGAGTGAGTGAGTGTGAGAGGGAGTGAGTGAGTGAGTGTGAGAGGGAGTGAGTGAGTGAGTGAGTGAGTGTGAGAGGGAGTGAGTGTGAGAGGGAGTGAGTGTGAGAGGGAGTGAGTGTGAGAGGGAGTGAGTGTGAGAGGGAGTGAGTGTGAGAGGGAGTGAGTGTGAGAGGGAGTGAGTGTGAGAGGAGTGAGTGTGAGAGGGAGGGAGTGTGAGAGGGAGGAGTGAGTGAGTGAGTGTGGAGGGAGTGAGTGAGTGTGAGAGGAGTGAGTGTGAGAGGGAGTGAGTGTGAGAGGAGGAGTGTGAGAGGGAGGGAGTGTGAGAGGGAGGGAGTGTGAGAGGGAGGGAGTGAGTGAGTGTGAGAGGGAGGGAGTGAGTGAGTGTGAGAGGGAGGAGTGAGTGAGTGAGTGTGAGAGGGAGTGAGTGTGAGAGGGAGTGAGTGTGAGAGGGAGTGAGTGTGAGAGGGAGTGAGTGTGAGAGGGAGTGAGTGTGAGAGGGAGTGAGTGTGAGAGGGAGGGAGTGTGAGAGGGAGGGAGTGAGTGAGTGTGAGAGGGAGGGAGTGAGTGTGAGAGGGAGTGAGTGAGTGAGTGAGTGAGTGAGTGAGTGAGTGAGTGTGAGAGGGAGTGAGTGTGAGAGGGAGTGAGTGTGAGAGGGAGTGAGTGTGAGAGGGAGTGAGTGTGAGGGAGTGAGTGTGAGAGGGAGGAGTGAGTGTGAGAGGGAGTGAGTGTGAGTGGGGAGTGAGTGTGAGAGTGAGTGAGTGTGAGAGGGAGTGAGTGTGAGAGGGAGTGAGTGTGAGAGGGAGTGAGTGTGAGAGGGAGGGAGTGTGAGAGGGAGGGAGTGAGTGAGTGTGAGTGGTGAGTGAGTGAGTGTGAGTGTGAGAGGGAGGGAGTGAGTGAGTGTGAGGAGGGAGTGAGTGAGTGTGAGTGGAGTGAGTGAGTGAGTGAGTGTGAGAGGGAGTGAGTGTGAGAGGGAGTGAGTGTGAGAGGGAGTGAGTGTGAGAGGAGTGAGTGTGAGAGGAGTGAGTGTGAGAGGGAGTGAGTGTGAGAGGGGAGTGTGAGAGGGAGGGAGTGTGAGAGGGGAGGGAGTGTGAGAGGGAGGGAGTGAGTGAGTGTGGAAGGGAGGGAGTGAGTGAGTGTGGAAGGAGGAGTGAGTGAGTGTGAGAGGAGGGAGTGAGTGAGTGTGAGAGGGAGGGAGTGAGTGAGTGTGAGAGGAGGAGTGAGTGAGTGTGGGAGGGAGGAGTGAGTGAGTGTGAGAGGGAGGGAGTGAGTGAGTGTGAGAGGAGGGAGTGAGTGAGTGTGGGAGGGAGGGAGTGAGTGAGTGTGGGAGGGAGGGTGAGTGAGAGTGTGGGAGGAGTGAGTGAGTGAGTGTGAGAGGGAAGTGAGTGGGGAGGGAGTGTGTGAGAGGGAAGGAGTGGGGAGGGAGTGAGTGAGTGGGAGTGAGTGAGTGAGTGAGAGGGAGAGGGAGGGAGTGAGTGTGTGTGAGAGGAGGGAGTGAGTGTGTGTGAGAGGGAGGGAGTGAGTGTGTGTGAGAGGGAGGGAGTGAGTGTGTGTGAGAGGGAGGGAGTGAGTGTGTGTGAGAGGGAGTGAGTGTGTGTGAGAGGGAGGGAGGGAGGGAGTGAGTGTGAGAGGGAGGGAGGGAGGAAGTGAGTGTGAGTGAGGGAGTGAGTGTGAGAGGGAGTGAGTGAGTGAGTGTGAGAGGGAGGGAGTGAGTGAGTGTGGGAGGCAGTGAGTGAGTGAGTGTGGGAGGCAGTGAGTGAGTGGTGAGTGAGTGTGAGAGGAGGGTGTGAGGGAGTGAGTGTGAGAGGGAGTGAGTGTGAGAGGGGTGAGTGAGTGTGAGAGGAGGGAGTGAGTGAGTGTGGAGGGAGGAGTGAGTGAGTGTGAGAGGGAGGGAGTGAGTGAGTGTGAGAGGGAGGGTGTGAGTGAGTGTGAGAGGGAGGAGTGAGTGTGAGAGGGAGGGAGTGAGTGAGTGTGGGAGGCAGTGAGTGAGTGAGTGTGGGAGGCAGTGAGTGAGTGAGTGAGTGAGTGTGAGAGGGAGGGTGTGAGGGAGTGAGTGTTAGAGGGAGTGAGTGTGAGAGGGAGTGAGTGAGTGTGAGAGGGAGGGAGTGAGTGAGTGTGAGAGGGAAGGAGTGAGTGAGTGAGTGTGAGAGGGAGGGAGTGAGTGAGTGTGAGAGGGAGGGTGTGAGTGAGTGTGAGAGGGAGGGTGTGAGTGAGTGTGAGAGGGAGGGTGTGAGTGAGTGTGAGAGGGAGGGTGTGAGTGAGTGTGAGAGGGAGGGTGTGAGGGAGTGAGTGAGTGTGAGAGGGAGTGAGTGAGTGAGTGTGGGAGGAGGAGTGAGTGAGTGTGGGAGGGAGGGAGGGAGTGGGGAGGGAGGGAGTGTGAGAGGGAGGGAGTGTGAGAGGGGAGGGAGGGAGGGAGTGTGAGAGGGAGGGAGGGGAGTGAGTGTGAGAGGGAGGGAGGGAGTGAGTGTGGGAGGGAGGGAGGGAGGGAGTGAGTGTGAGGAGGGAGGGAGGGAGTGAGTGTGAGAGGGAGGGAGGGAGGGAGTGAGTGTGAGAGGGAGGGAGGGAGGAGTGAGGGAGTGAGAGGGAGGGAGGGAGTGAGAGGGAGGGAGGAGTGAGAGGGAGGGAGGGAGTGAGTGTGAGAGGGAGGGAGTGAGTGTGAGAGGGAGGGAGGGAGGGAGGGAGGGAGTGAGTGTGAGGGAGAGGAGGGAGGGAGTGTGAGTGTGAGGGAGGGAGGGAGGGAGTGAGTGTGAGAGGGAGGGAGTGAGTGTGAGAGGGGGAGTGAGTGTGAGAGGAGGGAGTGAGTGTGAGAGGGAGGGAGTGAGTGTGAGAGAGGGAGGAGGAGTGTGAGAGGGAGGGAGGGAGGGAGTGTGAGAGGAGGGAGGGAGGGAGTGTGAGAGGGAGGGAGGGAGTGTGAGGAGGGAGGGAGGGAGTGTGAGAGGGAGGGAGGGAGGGAGTGTGAGAGGGAGGGAGTGTGGGAGTGTGAGAGGGAGGGAGTGTGGGAGTGTGAGAGGGAGGAGTGTGGGAGTGTGAGAGGGAGGGAGTGTGGGAGTGTGAGAGGGAGGGAGTGTGGGAGTGTGAGAGGGAGGGAGTGTGGGAGTGTGAGAGGGAGGGAGTGTGGGAGTGTGAGAGGGAGGAGTGTGGGAGTGTGAGAGGAGGGAGGGAGTGTGAGAGGGAGGGAGGGAGTGTGAGAGGGAGGGAGGGAGTGTGAGAGGGAGGGAGGAGTGTGAGAGGGAGGGAGGGAGTGTGAGAGGGAGGGAGTGAGTGTGAGAGGGAGGGAGTGAGTGTGAGAGGGAGGGAGTGAGTGTGAGAGGGAGGGAGTGAGTGTGAGAGGGAGGGAGTGAGTGTGAGAGGGAGGGAGTGAGTGTGAGAGGGAGGGAGTGAGTGTGAGAGGGAGGGAGTGAGTGTGAGGAGGGAGTGAGTGTGGGAGGGAGTGAGTGTGGGAGTGAGTGAGTGTGGGAGTGTGGGAGTGAGTGAGTGTGAGAGTGTGGGAGTGAGTGTGTGTGAGAGGGAGGGAGGGAGTGAGTGAGTGTGAGAGGGAGGGAGGGAGGGAGTGAGTGTGAGAGGGAGGGAGGGAGTGAGTGAGTGTGAGTGAGGGAGTGAGTGTGAGAGGGAGTGAGTGAGTGAGTGTGGGAGGCAGTGAGTGAGTGAGTGTGGGAGGCAGTGAGTGAGTGTGGTAGGCAGTGAGTGAGTGAGTGTGGTAGGCAGTGAGTGAGTGAGTGTGGGAGGCAGTGAGTGAGTGAGTGTGGGAGGCAGTGAGTGAGTGAGTGTGGGAGGCAGTGAGTGAGTGAGTGTGGGAGGCAGTGAGTGAGTGAGTGTGGGAGGCAGTGAGTGAGTGAGTGTGGGAGGCAGTGAGTGTGGGAGGCAGTGAGTGTGAGAGGGAGGGAGTGAGTGAGTGTGAGAGGGAGGGAGTGAGTGAGTGTGGAAGGGAGGGAGTGAGTGAGTGTGGAAGGGAGGGAGTGAGTGAGTGTGGGGGGGGAGGGAGTGAGTGAGTGAGGGAGGGAGGGAGTGAGTGAGTGAGTGTGAGAGGGAAGGAGTGGGGAGGGAGTGTGTGAGAGGGAAGGAGTGGGGGAGGGAGTGAGTGAGTGAGAGGGAGTCAGTGAGTGAGTGAGAGGGAGAGGGAGGGAGTGAGTGTGAGGGAGGGAGGGAGTGAGTGTGAGGGGAGGGAGGGAGGGAGTGTGAGTGGGAGGGAGGGAGGGAGTGGAGTGAGTGGGAGGGGAGGGAGTGAGTGTGCGAGGGAGGGAGTGTGAGAGGGAGGGAGGGAGTGAGTGTGAGAGGGAGGGAGGAGTGAGTGTGAGAGGAGGGAGGGAGTGAGTGTGAGAGGGAGGAGTGAGTGAATGAGTGTGAGAGGGAGGGATGGGGGAGGAGTGAGTGAGTGTGAGAGGGAGTGAGTGAGTGAGTGTGAGAGGGAGTGAGTGAGTGAGTGTGAGAGGGAGGGAGTGAGTGAGTGTGAGAGGGAGGGAGTGAGTGAGTGTGAGAGGGAGGGAGTGAGTGTGTGAGGGAGGGAGGGAGTGAGTGTGAGAGGAGGGAGGGAGTGAGTGTGAGGGAGGGAGGGAGTGAGTGTGAGAGGGAGGGAGGGAGGAGTGTGAGAGGGAGGGAGGGAGTGAGGGAGGGGAGGGAGTGAGTGTGAGAGGGAGGGAGTGAGTGTGAGAGGGAGGGAGTGAGTGTGAGAGGGAGGAGGGAGTGAGAGGGGAGGGAGAGTGTGAGAGGGAGGGAGGGAGTGAGTGAGAGAGAGAGGGAGGGAGGGAGGGAGTGAGTGTGAGGGAGGGAGGGAGTGTGAGGGAGGGAGGGAGGGAGTGAGTGTGAGAGGGAGGGAGTGAGTGTGAGAGGGAGGGAGTGAGTGTGAGAGGGAGGGAGTGAGTGTGAGAGGGAGGGAGTGAGTGTGAGAGGGAGGGAGGGAGTGTGAGAGGGAGGGAGGGAGGGAGTGTGAGAGGAGGGAGGGAGGGAGGGAGTGTGAGGGGAGGGAGGGAGGGAGTGTGAGAGGGAGGTGTGGGAGTGTGAGAGGGAGGGAGTGTGGGAGTGTGAGAGGGAGGGAGTGTGGGAGTGTGAGAGGGAGGGAGTGTGGGAGTGTGAGAGGGAGGGTGTGGGAGTGTGAGAGGGAGGGAGTGAGTGTGAGAGGGAGGGAGGGAGTGTGAGAGGGAGGAGGGAGGGAGTGTGAGAGGGAGGGAGTGTGAGAGGAGGGAGGGAGTGTGAGAGGGAGGGAGGGAGTGTGAGAGGGAGGGAGTGAGTGTGAGAGGGAGGGAGTGAGTGTGAGAGGGAGGGAGTGAGTGTGAGAGGGAGGAGTGAGAGTGAGGGAGGGAGGGAGGGAGTGTGGGAGGGAGGGAGGGATGAGGGAGGAGGAGTGTGAGTGAGTGTGAGAGGGAGGGAGTGAGTGTGAGAGGGAGGGAGTGAGTGTGAGGGAGGGAGTGAGTGTGGGAGTGAGTGAGTGTGGGAGTGAGTGAGTGTGGGAGTGTGAGTGTGAGAGTGAGGGAGTGAGTGAGTGTGAGTGTGGGAGTGAGTGTGTGAGAGGAGGGAGGGAGTGAGTGAGTGTGAGAGGGAGGGGGGAGGGAGTGAGTGTGAGAGGAGGGAGGGAGGAGTGAGTGTGAGTGAGTGTGTGGAGGAGTGAGTGAGTGAGTGTGGGAGGCAGTGAGTGAGTGAGTGTGGGAGGAGTGAGTGAGTGTGGTAGGCAGTGAGTGAGTGAGTGTGGTAGGCAGTGAGTGAGTGAGTGTGGGAGGCAGTGAGTGAGTGAGTGTGGGAGGCAGTGAGTGAGTGAGTGTGGGAGGCAGTGAGTGAGTGAGTGTGGGAGGCAGTGAGTGAGTGAGTGTGGGAGGCAGTGAGTGAGTGAGTGTGGGAGGCAGTGAGTGTGGGAGGCAGTGAGTGTGAGAGGGAGGGAGTGAGTGAGTGTGAGAGGGAGGGAGTGAGTGAGTGTGGAAGGGAGGGAGTGAGTGAGTGTGGGAGGGAGGGAGTGAGTGAGAGGGAGGGAGGGAGGGAGTGAGTGAGTGAGTGTGAGAGGGAAGGAGTGGGGAGGGAGTGTGTGAGAGGGAAGGAGTGGGGAGGGAGTGAGTGAGTGAGAGGGAGTGAGTGAGTGAGTGAGAGGGAGAGGGAGGGAGTGAGTGTGAGGGAGGGAGGGAGTGAGTGTGAGAGGGAGGGAGGGAGGGAGTGTGAGTGGGAGGGAGGGAGGGAGTGTGAGTGGGAGGGAGGGAGTGAGTGTGCGAGGGAGGGAGTGTGAGAGGGAGGGAGGGAGTGAGTGTGAGAGGGAGGGAGGGAGGAGTGAGTGTGAGAGGGGGAGGGAGGGAGTGAGTGTGAGAGGGAGGGAGTGAGTGAGTGTGAGAGGGAGGGATGGGGGAGGGAGTGAGTGAGTGTGAGAGGGAGTGAGTGAGTGAGTGTGAGAGGGAGTGAGTGAGTGAGTGTGAGAGGGAGGGAGTGAGTGAGTGAGTGTGAGAGGAGGGAGTGAGTGAGTGTGAGAGGGAGGGAGGGAGTGAGTGTGAGAGGAGGGAGGGAGTGAGTGTGAGAGGGAGGGAGGGAGTGAGTGTGAGAGGGAGGGAGGGAGTGAGTGTGAGAGGGAGGGAGTGAGTGTGAGAGAGAGGGAGGGAGTGAGTGTGAGAGGGAGGGAGGGAGTGTGAGAGGGAGGGAGTGAGTGTGAGAGGGAGGGAGTGAGTGTGAGAGGAGGGAGGGAGGGAGTGAGTGAGAGGGAGGGAGGGAGGGAGTGAGTGAGAGGGAGGGAGGGAGGGAGTGAGTTTGAGAGGGAGGGAGTGAGTGTGGGAGGAGGGAGTGAGTGAGTGAGGGAGGGAGGGAGTGAGAGGAGGGAGGGAGGGAGTGAGTGAGGGAGGGGAGTGAGTGAGTGTGAGAGGGAGGGAGGGAGTGAGTGAGTGTGAGAGGAGGGAGGGAGTGAGTGAGTGTGAGGGAGGGAGGGAGGAGTGAGTGAGAGGGAGGGGAGGGAGGGAGTGAGTGAGGAGGGAGGAGGGAGGAGTGAGTGAGAGGGAGGGAGGGAGTGAGTGAGAGGGAGGGAGGGAGGGAGTGAGTGAGTGTGAGAGGGAGGGAGGGAGGAGTGAGTGTGAGAGGGAGGGAGTGAGTGAGTGTGAGAGGGGGGGGAGTGAGTGAGTGTGAGAGGGAGGGAGGGAGTGAGTGTGAGAGGGAGGGAGTGAGTGTGAGGGAGGGAGGGAGTGAGTGTGAGAGGGAGGGAGGGAGTGAGAGTGTGAGAGGGGGAGGGAGTGAGTGAGTGTGAGAGGGAGGGAGTGAGTGAGGGAGGGAGTGAGTGAGTGTGAGGAGGGAGGGGAGTGAGTGAGTGTGAGAGGGAGGGAGGGAGTGAGTGAGTGTGAGAGGGGGAGGGAGTGAGTGAGTGTGAGAGGGAGGGAGGGAGTGAGTGAGTGAGAGGGAGGGAGGGAGGGAGTGAGTGGTGAGTGAGTGAGAGGGAGGGAGGGAGGGAGTGAGTGAGAGAGGGAGGGAGGGGTGAGTGAGTGTGAGGAGGGAGGGAGGGAGTGAGTGAGTGTGAGAGGGAGGGAGGGAGGGAGTGAGTGAGTGTGTGAGAGGGAGGGAGGGAGGAGTGAGTGTGAGAGGGAGGAGGGAGGGAGGGAGGGAGTGAGTGTGAGGGAGGGAGTGAGTGAGTGTGAGAGGCAGAGGAGGGAGGAGTGAGTGTGAGAGGGAGGGGAGGGGGAGTGTGAGAGGGAGGGAGGGAGTGAGTGTGAGAGGGAGGGAGGGAGTGAGTGTGGAGGGGGGGGGAGTGAGTGTGAGAGGGGGAGGAGTGAGTGAGTGTGAGAGGGGGAGGGAGTGAGTGAGTGTGAGAGGGGAGGGAGTGAGTGAGTGTGAGAGGGGGAGGGAGTGAGTGAGTGTGAGAGGGAGGGAGTGAGTGAGTGTGAGGGAGAGGGAGGGAGGGAGGGAGTGAGTGAGTGTGAGAGGGGGAGGGGTGAGTGAGTGTGAGAGGGAGGGAGGGAGTGAGTGAGTGTGAGAGGGAGGGAGGGTGAGTGAGTGCGAGAGGGAGGGAGGGAGTGAGTGCGAGAGGGGAGTGAGTGAGTGTGAGGGAGGGAGGGAGGGAGTGAGTGTGAGAGGGAGGGAGGGAGGGAGTGAGTGTGAGAGGGGGAGGGAGTGAGTGAGTGTGAGAGGGAGGAGTGAGTGAGTGTGAGAGGGAGGGAGGGAGTGAGTGTGAGAGGGAGGGAGGGAGGGAGTGAGTGAGTGTGAGAGGGGAGTGAGTGAGTGTGAGAGGGAGGGAGTGAGTGTGAGAGGGAGGGAGTGAGTGTGAGAGGGAGGGAGTGAGTGTGAGAGGGAGGGAGTGAGTGTGAGAGGGAGGGAGTGAGTGAGTGTGAGAGGGAGGGAGGGAGTGAGTGAGTGAGTGTGGGAGGCAGTGAGTGAGTGAGTGTGGGAGGCAGTGAGTGAGTGAGTGTGGGAGGCAGTGAGTGAGTGAGGGAGGGAGGCAGTGAGTGAGTGAGGGAGGGAGGCAGTGAGGGAGGGAGGCAGTGAGTGAGTGAGGGAGGGAGGCAGTGAGTGACGGAGGCAGTGAGTGTGAGAGGGAGTGAGTGTGAGAGGGAGTGAGTGTGAGAGGGAGTGAGTGTGAGAGGGAGTGAGTGTGAGAGGGAGTGAGTGTGAGAGGGAGTGAGTGTGAGAGGGAGTGAGTGTGAGAGAGAGGGAGTGAGTGAGTGAGGGAGTGAGTGTGAGTGAGTGTGAGATGGAGGGAGTGAGTGAGTGTGAGAGGGAGGGAGTGAGTGAGTGTGAGAGGGAGGGAGTGAGTGAGTGTGAGAGGGAGGGAGTGAGTGAGTGAGTGTGAGAGGGAGGGAGTGAGTGAGTGTGAGAGGGAGGGAGTGAGTGAGTGTGAGAGGGAGGAGTGAGTGAGTGTGAGAGGGAGGGAGTGAGTGTGAGAGGGAGGGAGTGAGTGTGAGAGGGAGGGAGTGAGTGAGTGTGAGAGGGAGGGAGTGAGTGAGTGTGAGAGGGAGGGAGTGAGTGAGTGAGTGTGAGAGGGAGTGAGTGTGAGGGAGGGAGGGAGGGAGTGAGTGTGAGAGGGAGGGAGTGAGTGAGTGTGAGAGGGAGGGAGTGAGTGAGTGTGAGAGGGAGGGAGTGAGTGAGTGTGAGAGGGAGGGAGTGAGTGAGTGTGAGAGGGAGGGAGTGAGTGAGTGTGAGAGGGAGGGAGTGAGTGAGTGTGAGAGGGAGGGAGTGAGTGAGTGTGAGAGGGAGGGAGTGAGTGAGTGTGGAAGGGGGAGTGAGTGAGTGTGGGAGGAGGGAGTGAGTGAGTGTGAGAGGGAGGGTGTGAGTGAGTGTGAGAGGAGGGTGTGAGTGAGTGTGAGAGGGAGGGAGTGAGTGTGAGAGGGAGGGAGTGAGTGAGTGTGGGAGGCAGTGAGTGAGTGAGTGTGGGAGGCAGTGAGTGAGTGAGTGAGTGAGTGTGAGAGAGGGAGGTGTGAGGGAGTGAGTGTTAGAGGGTGAGTGTGAGAGGGAGTGAGTGTGAGAGGGAGGAGTGAGTGAGTGTGAGAGGGAGGGGAGTGAGTGAGTGTGAGAGGGAGGGAGTGAGTGAGTGTGAGAGGAGGTGTGAGTGAGTGTGAGAGGAGGTGTGGTGAGTGTGAGAGGAGGGTGTGAGTGAGTGTGAGAGGAGGGTGTGAGTGAGTGTGAGAGGGAGGGTGGAGTGAGTGTGAGGGAGGGTGTGAGTGAGTGTGAGAGGGAGGGTGTGAGGGAGTGAGTGAGTGTGAGAGTGAGTGAGTGAGTGTGGGAGGAGTGAGTGAGTGTGGGAGGGAGGGGAGTGGGGAGGGAGGGAGTGTGAGAGGGAGGGAGTGTGAGAGAGGGGAGGGAGGGAGGGAGTGTGAGAGGGGGAGGGAGGGAGTGAGTGAGAGAGGGAGGGAGTGAGTGAGAGGGAGGGAGGGAGGGAGTGAGTGTGAGAGGGAGGGAGGGAGGAGTGAGTGAGAGAGGGAGGGAGGGAGTGAGGGAGTGAGAGGGAGGGAGGGAGGGAGAGGGAGGGAGTGAGAGTGTGGAGGGAGGGAGTGAGTGTGAGAGGGAGGGAGGGAGGGAGTGAGTGTGAGAGGGAGGGAGGGAGTGTGAGAGGGAGGGAGGGAGGAGTGAGTGTGAGAGGGAGGGAGTGAGTGTGAGAGGGAGGGAGTGAGTGAGAGGGAGGGAGTGAGTGTGAGAGGGAGGGAGGGAGTGTGGGAGGGAGGGAGGGAGGGAGTGTGAGAGGGAGGGAGGGAGGGAGTGTGAGAGGGAGGAGGGAGGGAGTGTGAGAGGGAGGGAGTGTGAGAGGGAGGGAGTGTGAGGGAGGGAGTGTGGGAGTGTGAGAGGGAGGGAGTGTGGGAGTGTGAGAGGGAGGGAGTGAGTGTGAGAGGGAGGGAGTGAGTGTGAGAGGGAGGGAGTGAGTGTGAGAGGGAGGGAGGGAGTGTGAGAGGGAGGGGGGAGTGGAGAGGGAGGGAGGGAGTGTGAGAGGGAGGGAGTGAGTGTGAGAGGGAGGGAGTGAGTGTGAGAGGGAGGGAGTGAGTGTGAGAGGGAGGGAGTGAGTGTGAGAGGGAGGGAGTGAGTGTGAGAGGGAGGGAGTGAGTGTGGGGAGGAGTGAGTGAGTGAGGGAGGGGAGTGTGGGAGGAGTGAGTGTGGGAGTGAGTGAGTGAGTGAGTGTGGGAGTGAGTGTGTGTGAGAGGGAGTGAGTGAGTGTGTGTGAGAGGGAGGGAGTGAGGGAGTGAGTGTGAGAGGGAGGGAGTGAGTGAGTGTGTGAGTGAGGGAGTGAGTGTGAGAGGGAGGAGTGAGTGAGTGTGAGTGGTGAGTGGTGTGGGAGGCAGTGAGTGAGTGTGGAGGCAGGAGTGAGTGAGTGTGGTAGGCAGTGAGTGAGTGAGTGTGGGAGGCAGGAGGAGTGAGTGTGGGAGGCAGTGAGTGAGTGAGTGGGAGGCAGTGAGTGAGTGAGTGTGGGAGGCAGTGGTGAGTGAGTGAGGGAGGCAGTGAGTGTGGGAGGCAGTGAGTGTGAGAGGGAGGGAGTGAGTGAGTGTGAGAGGGAGGGAGTGAGTGAGTGTGGAAGGGAGGGAGTGAGTGAGTGTGGAAGGGAGGGAGTGAGTGAGTGTGGGAGGGAGGGAGTGAGTGAGTGAGAGGGAGGGAGGGAGTGAGTGAGTGAGTGTGAGAGGGAAGGAGTGGGGAGGAGTGTGTGAGAGGGAAGGAGTGGGGAGGGAGTGAGTGAGAGGGAGTGAGTGAGTGAGTGAGAGGGAGAGGGAGGGAGTGAGTGTGAGGGAGGGAGGGAGGAGTGTGGGGGAGGGAGGGAGTGAGTGTGGAGGGAGGGAGGGAGGGAGTGTGGTGGGAGGGAGGGAGTGTGAGTGGGAGGGAGGGAGGGTGTGCGAGGGAGGGAGGAGTGAGGGAGTGAGGGAGTGAGTGTGAGAGGAGGGAGGGAGTGAGTGTGAGAGGGAGGGAGGGAGTGAGTGTGAGAGGGAGGGAGTGAATGAGTGTGAGAGGGAGGGATGGGGGAGGGAGTGAGTGAGTGTGAGAGGGAGGGAGTGAGTGTGAGAGGGAGTGAGTGAGTGAGTGTGAGAGGGAGGGAGTGAGTGAGTGTGAGAGGGAGGGAGTGAGTGAGTGTGAGAGGGAGGGAGGGAGTGAGTGTGAGAGGGAGGGAGGAGTGAGTGTGAGAGGGAGGGAGGAGTGAGTGTGAGAGGGAGGGAGTGAGTGTGAGAGGGAGGGAGTGAGTGTGAGAGGGAGGGAGTGAGTGTGAGAGGGAGGGAGGGGAGTGTGAGAGGGAGGGAGGGAGTGAGTGAGTGTGAAAGGGAGGGAGTGAGTGTGAGAGGGAGGGAGGGAGGGAGTGAGTTTGAGAGGGAGGGAGTGAGTGTGGGAGGGAGTGAGGGAGTGAGTGAGGGAGGGAGTGAGTGAGTGTGAGAGGGAGGGGAGTGAGTGAGTGAGGAGAGGGAGGAGTGAGTGAGTGTGAGAGGGAGGGAGGGAGGAGTGAGTGTGAGAGGGAGGGAGGGAGGGAGTGAGTGAGTGTGAGAGGGAGGGAGGGAGTGAGTGAGTGAGTGTGAGAGGGAGGGAGGGAGGAGTGAGTGAGTGTGAGAGGGAGGGAGGGAGGGAGTGAGTGAGAGGGAGGGAGTGAGTGAGTGTGAGAGGGAGGAGTGAGTGTGAGAGGGAGGGAGTGAGTGTGAGAGGGAGGGAGTGAGTGAGTGTGAGGGAGGGAGGGAGTGAGTGTGAGAGGGAGGGAGGGAGGGAGTGAGTGTGAGAGGGGGAGGGAGTGAGTGAGTGTGAGAGGGAGGGAGTGAGTGGAGTGAGTGATTGTGAGAGGAGGGAGGAGTGAGTGTGAGAGGGAGGGAGGAGTGAGTGAGTGTGGGAGGGAGGGAGTGAGTGAGTGTGAGAGGGAGGGAGGGAGTGAGTGAGAGGGAGGGAGGGAGGGAGGGAGGGAGTGAGTGGTGAGAGGGGGAGGGAGGGAGTGAGGGAGGGAGGCAGTGAGTGAGTGAGGGAGGGAGGCAGTGTGACGGAGGCAGTGAGTGTGAGAGGGAGTGAGTGTGAGAGGGAGTGAGTGTGAGGGAGTGAGTGTGAGAGGGAGGAGTGAGAGAGAGGGAGTGAGTGAGTGAGTGAGTGAGTGTGAGATGGAGGGAGTGTGAGTGAGTGTGAGAGGGAGGGAGTGAGTGAGTGTGAGAGGGAGGGAGTGAGTGAGTGTGAGAGGGAGGGAGTGAGTGAGTGAGTGAGTGTGAGAGGGAGGGAGTGAGTGAGTGTGAGAGGGAGGGAGTGAGTGTGAGAGGGAGGGAGTGAGTGTGAGAGGGAGGGAGTGAGTGTGAGAGGGAGGGAGTGAGTGAGTGAGTGTGAGAGGGAGTGAGTGTGAGGGAGGGAGGGAGGGAGTGAGTGTGAGAGGGAGGGAGTGAGTGAGTGTGAGAGGGAGGGAGTGAGTGAGTGTGAGAGGGAGGGAGTGAGTGAGTGTGAGAGGGAGGAGTGAGTGAGTGTGAGAGGAGGGAGTGAGTGAGTGTGGAAGGGAGGGAGTGAGTGAGTGTGGAAGGGAGGGAGTGAGTGAGTGAGAGGAGGGAGGGAGTGAGTGAGTGAGTGTGAGAGGGAAGGAGTGGGGAGGGAGTGTGTGAGAGGGAAGGAGGGGGAGGGAGGAGTGAGTGAGAGGGAGTGAGTGAGTGAGTGAGAGGGAGAGGGAGGGAGTGAGTGTGAGGGAGGGAGGGAGTGAGTGTGAGAGGGAGGGAGGGAGGGAGGGAGTGGGAGGGAGGGAGGGAGGGAGTGGGGGAGGGAGGAGGAGTGTGAGAGGGAGGGAGGGAGGGAGTGAGTGTGAGAGGGAGGGAGGGAGGGAGTGAGGGAGTGTGAGAGGGAGGGAGTGAGGGAGTGTGAGAGGGGGAGGGAGTGTGAGAGGGGGAGGGAGGAGTGAGTGAGTGTGAGAGGGGGAGTGAGTGAGTGAGTGTGAGAGGGAGGGAGTGAGTGTGGGAGGGAGGGAGTGAGTGTGAGAGGGAGGGAGGGAGTGAGTGAGTGTGAGGGAGGAGGGAGTGAGTGTGAGAGGGAGGGAGGGAGTGAGGTTGTGAGGGAGTGAGTGAGTGTGAGAGGGAGGGAGGAGTGAGTGTGAGAGGGAGGGAGGGAGTGAGTGTGAGAGGGAGGGTGTGAGTGAGTGTGGGAGGGAGGGAGTGAGTGTGAGAGGGAGGGAGGGAGTGAGTGTGAGAGGGAGGGAGGGAGTGAGTGTGAGAGGGAGGGAGGGAGTGAGTGTGAGAGGGAGGGAGGGAGTGAGTGTGAGAGGGAGGGAGTGAGTGTGAGAGGGATGGGGGAGGGGAGTGAGTGTGAGGGAGGGTGGAGTGAGTGTGAGAGGGAGGGTGTGAGTGAGTGTGGGAGGGAGGGAGTGAGTGAGTTGTGAGAGGGAGGGAGTGAGTGAGTGTGAGAGGGAGGGATGGGGGAGGGAGGGAGTGAGTGTGAGAGGGAGGGAGGGAGTGAGTGTGAGGGAGGGAGGGAGTGAGTGTGAGAGGGAGGGAGGGAGTGAGGTTGTGAGGGAGGGAGTGAGTGTGAGAGGGAGGGAGGGAGTGAGTGTGAGGGAGGGAGGGAGTGAGTGTGAGAGGGGGGTGTGAGTGAGTGTGGGAGGGAGGGAGTGAGTGTGAGAGGGAGGGAGGGAGTGAGTGTGAGAGGGAGGGAGGAGTGAGTGTGAGAGGGAGGGAGGGAGTGAGTGTGAGAGGAGGGAGGGAGTGAGTGTGAGGGAGGGAGGGAGTGAGTGTGAGAGTGGAGGGGAGGAGTGAGTGTGAGAGGGAGGGAGGGAGTGAGTGTGAGAGGGTGTGAGTGAGTGTGAGAGGGAGGAGGGTGTGAGTGAGTGTGAGAGGAGGAGAGAGTGAGTGAGTGAGTGTGAGAGGGAGGGATGGGGGAGGGAGGGAGTGAGTGTGAGAGGGAGGGAGGGAGTGTGAGGGAGGAGGAGTGGGTGTGAGAGGGAGGGAGGGAGTGAGTGTGAGAGGGAGGGAGTGAGTGTGAGAGGGAGGGAGGGAGTGTGAGGGAGGGAGGGAGGAGTGTGAGGGAGGGAGGGAGGGAGTGGGAGTGAGTGGAGGGAGGGAGGGAGTGAGTGGGTGAGAGGGAGGGAGGGGAGTGAGTGTGAGAGGGAGGGAGGGAGGGAGTGAGTGTGAGGGAGGGAGGGAGTGAGGGAGTGTGAGTGGGGGAGGGAGGGAGTGAGGAGTGTGAGAGGGGGAGGGAGGGAGGGAGTGAGTGAGTGTGTGTGAGGGGGAGGGAGGGGGAGTGAGTGAGTGTGAGAGGGGGAGGGAGTGAGTGAGTGAGTGTGAGAGGGGGAGGGAGTGAGTGAGTGAGTGTGAGAGGGGGGAGGGAGTGAGGGAGTGTGAGAGGGGGGGGAGGAGTGAGTGAGTGAGTGGTGAGTGTGAGGGGAGGGAGGGAGTGGAGGAGTGAGTGTGAGAGGGGGAGGGAGGGAGTGAGTGAGTGAGTGTGAGAGGGGGAGGGAGTGAGTGAGTGAGTGTGAGAGGGGAGGGAGTGAGTGAGTGAGTGTGAGAGGGGGGAGGGAGTGAGTGAGTGAGTGTGAGAGGGGGGGGAGGGAGTGAGTGTGAGTGAGGTGAGTGAGTGAGTGAGGGTGAGTGAGTGTGAGAGGGAGGGAGGGAGGGAGTGAGTGTGAGAGGGGGAGGGAGGGAGTGAGTGAGTGTGAGAGAGGGGGGAGGGAGTGAGTGAGTGAGTGAGTGTGAGAGGGAGGGAGTGAGTGTGAGAGGGAGGGAGGGAGTGTGAGAGGGAGGAGTGAGTGTGAGAGGGAGGGAGTGAGTGTGAGAGGGAGGGGGAGTGAGAGGAGAGTGAGAGGGAGGGAGTGAGTGTGAGAGGGTGTGAGAGGAGGGAGTGAGTGTGTGTGAGAGGGAGGGAGTGAGTGTGAGAGGGAGGGAGGGAGTGAGTGTGAGAGGGAGGGAGGGAGTGAGTGTGAGAGCGAGGGAGTGAGTGAGTGTGAGAGCGAGGGAGTGAGTGAGTGTGGGAGGGAGTGAGTGTGAATGGGAGTGTGAAGTGGTGTGTGAGTGAGTGAGTGAGTGAGTGAGTGAGTGAGTGAGTGAGTGAGTGTGAGATGGAGGGAGTGATTGAGTGAGTGTGAGATGGAGGGAGTGAGTGAGTGTGAGAGGGAGGGAGGGAGTGAGGGAGGGAGTGAGGGAGTGAGTGTGTTAGGGAGTGAGTGCGAGAGGGAGTGAGTGAGTGTGAGAGGGAGTGAGTGAGTGTGAGAGGGAGTGAGTGAGAAAGGAGTGAGAGAGATAGAGAGGACTGGAGCGTGTGAGTGGGCTGAAAATCAGAACACTCAGTGCCTCCACACCCCTAGGGGTAACTGCTATCACCAGGGTTACGATAGAATGTTGGGGGTCAGGCTAGTGTGATACATGATCTGACAGGCTCATTATATTTGCTTTGCAAAAAATGTATACATTTTACTCAAGTTCTGACTGAACTACTTTTCACATACATTTTGACAAACCATGTGTGTCATATCAAATCAAAATCGTTAGCAGCGTAGCGAAATGCTTGTGAGTCTAGTTCCGACAGTGCAGCAATATCTAACAAGTAATCTAACAATTCCACAACAACTACCTAATACACACAAATCTAAGTAAAGGATTTGTCTGTATCATCATATATGGATGCACAATGACCGAGCAGCATAGGCAAGATGCAATAGATGGTTTAAAATACAGTATATACATATGAGATGAGTATTGCAAGATATGTAAACATTTATTAAAGTGGCATTATGAAAGTGACTAGTGATCCATTAGTTTTTTTTGTGTGTGTGTGAGTGAATGTGTATTTCTCACCATAGTGTATGTGTTTCTAACAATGATGTGTGTGTGAGTGAATGTGTATTCTTCATCTTGGTTTGTGTGTTCCTAACCATGGTGTGTGTACATATATGGTGTGTGTAGATGAGGAGCACCAGTACTGTCCAGAGATGGCACTGTCTACTGCACTGCACAACTGGATGGAAGAGCTCAGCCAACCACTGCAGCCAGGTTGTGTGTGTGTGTGTTTTGTGGTACTCAAAAGATCTCAACTCGGCTTGATCTCAACTGTTCATCCTGATGTGGATTCAGATCGGTGTCAATTCTAATTCTACCAATCTACTCATTCTAATTCTATAATTCTCATTTTAATTCTACTCATTCAAATTCTATACTTGTAATTCTATAATTCTACTCATTCTAGTTTTATAATTTGAATCATTCAAATTATATAATTCTACTCATTCTAGTTCTATATGTGTGACTTCTCCACAGGTCGCCAGAGCAGACAGGCAGACCAGAGGTCATCGGGTCAAAAGTCGGGGACCCTAGAGAGTGAAAACTGTCACCCCACCACCAGAGAAGTTTGCCCTAAACCCCCTAGAGACCCTCCGCAGGGGGACAGCCCTCCCCCCTCCAGCCCTGAGGGAGAGGAAGGGGTGAGAAGGAGGGAGAAAGAAGGAAGGAGTGAGGGAGGAGACGGAGAGGAAAGAGAGAGGAAACTCCACAACAACCAGTTCCAACAAGGGCCAGGCCAGCCAAGGAGTCCAGGGGGGGTGCTTTGTGTTGGGAAGGCTCCTCTAAGCGAGTCCCAAATCCGTCTGCTGGTAGGTCTCCACTACCTTCCCCATGAGCACGGCCCATCAGCCCAGAGATTGTTACAGGACCTCACCTGGCTCAAAGAACACTGCCACCTGGTCAGCGCCAATGACAAGAAGGGACCGCCGCAGAAGGTCTGTGTGTGTTTGTGTGTGCCCATTTACTGAATCTGACGGCATCTCAACTGTATGTGTGTGTATGTACACTATGTCAAAAAATAACATTGTATTTGTGGCACAGCGGTCTAAGGCACTGCATCTCAGTGCTAGAGGTGTCACTACAGACACCCTGGTTCGAATCCAGGCTGTATCACAACTGGCTGTAATTGGGAGTCCCATAGGGCGGCGCACAATTGGCCCAGCATCGTTGTAAATAAGAAGTAACTTCTTAACTGACTTGCCTAGTTAAATAAAGGATAAAAAAATAATAATAATTGTTCACATGCATCGCAAACAACAGGTGTAGACTAACAGTGGTGCTTACTGATGGGGCGTTCCCAACAATGCAGAGAGAAGAATAGAAAAGAATAGAAGGATAATAACACTGGGAATAAATACACAATGAGTAACGATAACATGGCTATATACACAGTAGACCAGTACCGAGTCGATGTGCAAGGGTACGAGGAGGTAATGTGTGTGCACCTGTGTGTGTGTGTCTGCATGCTTGTGTGTGTGTGTGTGTGTGTGTGCCTTCATGCTTGTGTGTGTGTGTTTTGCAGGCGGAGGAGTGGCGTGGCCGAGCAGCTGGGTTCCTAGGTGTGTGTGAGGAGATTGCAGCGCTGCACAGTAGTGTTGTGAGTGGAGTGAGCAAGGCCGTGCTGTATGACCTTTACCCTTACGTATGGGACCTCAGAAACACTGCACTGGTGGCCAAGGCCTTCATCTGCTGGCTCGGTGAGTAGAGGGGGGAGGGAGGGAGAAGGAGAGCGAGAGAGGGGCTAAGGACAGAAAAACATTTTAAACTTGGATAAAGCATACACTGTAAGATTTTACTATACTCTTTTTCTCTCCACCTCTCCCTTTATCTGTCCAAGATGGGCGTGTGTTGAGTGACAGCTCTCCGTTGGGTTCCTGGAGGAACTGCTTCCACTGTGAGTAGAGGTGACTCCTGACCCCTCAACCCTGATCCCTCAACCCCAACCCCTGACCCCTCCACTGTCTTTGACCCCTGATCCTTCAACCCTGAACCCTCATTGGGTCGTTATGGAATTGGGCATGGTCTTCCTTAAATGCTGTGTGATTGACAGGTGGGTTCTCATCTATGATAGGGTGCGGGACGACCACGGGGGCAGAGTTACTGGGGGTGGAGTCAGAACCCTGGGTGTTCAAAGGGGGAGTGTCCGGAGAGTTGCAGGTAGGACCGTGTGTGTGTGTGTCAAACAAATCTTATGTCGCATGAACGTCTTTAGCAGATGTTATTGTGGGTGTAGCAAAATGCTTGTGTTTCTAGCTCCAACAGTGCAGTAATATCTAACAATACACACAAGGAATGGAATTAAGAATATATAAATATTTGGATGAGCAATGTCAGAGCGGCATAGACTAAGATATAGTGAAATAAGATACAGTATATACATATGAGATGACTGATGCAAAATATGTTAACATTATTAAAGTGGCCAGTGATTTCAAGTCAATGTATATAGGACAGCATCCTCTAATGTGCTAGTGATGGCTATTTAACAGCCTGATGGCCTTGAGATAGAAGCTCTTCTTCAGTCTCTCGGTCCCATTTTGATGCTCCTGTACTGACCTCGCCTTCTGGATGATAGCAAGTTGAACAGGCAGTTGCTCGGGTGTTTGTTGTCCTTGATGATCTTTTTGGCCCACCTGTGACATCGGATGCTGTAGGTGTCCTGGAGGGCAGGTACCTTGCCGCCGGTGATCTGTTGGGCAGACCGCACCACCCTCTGGCGGGCCCTGCGGTTGCGTGCGCTGCTTTTGCCGTACCAGGCGGTGATACAGCCTGCCAGGATGCTCTCAATTATGCATCTGTAAAAGTTTGAGGGTTTTAGGTTTCAAGCAAAATTCTTCAGATTCCTGTTTTATTTTGATTCATTTTTTAAACCTGTATTTAAGTAGGCAAATCAGTTAAGAACAAATTCATATTTATAATCAGGCCTACACCGGCAAAACCAGGACGACGCTGGGCCAATTGTGCGCCGCCCTATGGGACTCCCAATCACAGTCGGTTGTGATACAGCCTTCTTCATCACACTGTCTGTGTGGGTGGACCATTTCAGTTTGTCAGTGATGTGTACGCTGAGAAACTTGAAACTTTCCACCTTCTACACTATGGTCCAGTTGATGTAGATGGGGGGTGCTCCCTCTGCTGTTTCCTGAAGTCCACGATTCACTCCTTAGTTTTGTTGCTGTTGGGTGAGCGTTTATTTTCCTGGCACCACACTCCCAGGTCTCGTCATTTTTGGTAATCAGGACTATTACTGTTGTGTCGTCTGCAAACTTGATGATTGAGTTGGAGGCGTGTGTGGCCACGCAGTCATGAGTGAACAGGGAGTACAGGAGGGGGCTGAGCACACATCCTTGTGGGGCCCCAGTCTTGAGGATCAGCACAGTGGAGGTGTTGTTTCCTACCTTCACCACCTGGGGGTGGCCCGTCAGGATGTCCAGGACCTAGTTGTACAGGGCGGGGTTCAGATCCAGGGCCTTGAGCTTAATGATGAGCTTGGGGGGTACTATGGTGTTGAATGCTGTTATTGTCAATGAACAGCATTCTTATTCCAATTGGTCAGACCAGCGTTGAATAGTCCTTAACACGGGTACTTCCTGTTTGAGTTTCTGCCTATAGGAAGGGAGGAGCAAAATGGAGTCATGATCAGATTTGCCAAAGGGAGGGCGGGGGAGGGCCTTGTAGATATCCCGGAAGTTGGAGTAGCAGTGGTTGAGTGTTTTAGCAGCACGAGTACTACAGTCAATGTGTTGATAGAACTTCAGTAAAGTTTTCCTCAAATTTGCTTTCTAAAACTCCCAGCTACAATAAATTTGGCCTCAGGATATGTGGTTTCCAGTTTGCATAAAGTCCAGTCTGTGTGTATTAAGTGCATGTATAAGAGAATATATTAATTTAAAATACATTAATTTTCCATGTATTGTGTCTTGCTCCTACAGATGCTTCTACCTATAGGCAGTAACAGTGAACTGTTCAGCCACCCTCCTCCTCTCTTCCCCACCTCACGACTCTACAACATACGACCCTACCACAACAAGGACAAGGTGAGAGGACATTTTCTCACACACACACACACACACACACACACACACACACACACACACACACACACACACACACACACACACACACACACACACACACACACACACACACACACACACACACACACACACACACACACGTTGTTCTGTTAGCTGACTGACTCTGTATTGTATGGTGACTTTCTGTGTGTATACATTATTTTTGTTATATATTATTATGTTATATATTAAGCCCATGACGGTTCTATGGTCGAGAGCTGCCAATACCCTAGACCAGGGACTTGCAACTCCAGTTCTCAGGGGCCTGATTGGTGTCACACTTTTGCCCCAGCCCCAGCTAACACACCTGACTCCAACAATCAACTAATCATGATCTTCAGTTTAGAATGCAATTAGTTTAAATCAGCTGTGTTTGCTAGGGATGGGGAAAGGTTAAACACCACTCGTATTATACCTCCTGTCCCCTAGGCGGAGCTGTATTGTATGGTGCGCCAGCTTCAACAGGGAGCCCAGGGGAGCCCTGATTCCAGTCCAGCACATCCTGACCTCATTGGAGACAGGTGTGTGTGTGTGTGTGTGTCTGTTCCTATGCTATGAGTCGAGCCAAGCTGTACTGAGCTGGCTTTGTTATGCATGGTTCAGGTCGGCAGAATAGTGTCAAAAGGGTATGTGTCTCTGAGCGTGCAAGCTTGAGGACAAATTATCAACAGTTTGTGTGCCTGTGTATTTATATGCATGTGTGTCCCTGCAGGTGTCTGGGGCCCTGCCTGGCTTTGTGTCCTGAGTACAGCATGGTGCTGGAGGATGAGCTAGGTGTGTGTGGGTGTGTGTTGGGTGTCGTAGATGTTCGTTCCTTTGCCAAGCGCTGCCAGACTTGCTGGATGCCCGCCATGAGAGATAAATACCCACCACGTACCGGACATGCCAACTCACAGGTTAGAACAAACAAACACACACACGCAGGTAAGAACACACACATAACACACACACACACTCATTCTCTCCCCAATCCTGCACTCTATCCCTCTCCCCTTCCCTCTCTCCATCTCTCTCTCCAACCCGCTCTCCACCCCATCCCCATCCCTCTTTCTTATGTATTATCCTGTACCTCCTGTCCTGTAGGAGGTGTTGCAGCAGATGGAGGAGGACCAAGGGGAATACCCAGACTCTCTTCTCTACCACTTTCCCTCCCAGCTCCGTCTGGACGCTTTGCCTGACCTGGTGGACATCAGTGTGACCCGCTGCCTGCTAACCGCACTCCTCACTGCCCTTAAAGCCAATGGTGAGAGTGTGTGTGTGGCGATGGGTTGAGTGAGTGTGGTGTGTGTGTGTAAGTGGATGTCATTGTGAACCCGCTGCCTGCTGACAGCTTTATTTACTGCACTGAAAGCCCACTGTGTGGGTGTGTGTGTGGGTGTGTGTGTGGCGATGGGTTGAGTGAGTGAGTGAGTGTGTGTGTGTGTAAGTGGATGTCAGTGTGAACCCGCTGCCTGCTGACAGCTTTATTTACTGCACTGAAAGCCCACTGTGTGGGTGTGTGTGGGTGAGTGTGGTACATGCAGACTTTGCCTTTTGAGGATAACTGTCTGTCCTCAATGGTTTTAGGCCCAGGTATAAAAAGTTACAATGATTTATTGAATTATTTATTGGTTATAGACTCCCCTGCGTATATATTTGGACAGTGAAGCTAAAACGTATAATTTGGCTCTATACTCCAGCATTTTGGATTTGAGATCAAATGTTTCATATTAACACCTTTTTTTTTAGGATATTTTCATGCAAATCTGTTTTACTATTTAGAAATGAAAGCACTTTATGTATCTAGTCCCCCTATTTGAAGGTGTCATCAGTTCAAATTCACTTATGTAAGGGAAAAACGCAGACATTCTGTACATTACCTTGGAAATAATGGACGACGTAGCGGCACAAGGTCGGAGCCGAGTCCCTTTGTGGAGTAAATTTTTCCAAGGTAATGTGCATAACGGAGGCGCTTGGCCCGCGAATACCACAGTTGGCAAAGAAAATAATACTGAAGCACACATTTAGGGGTAGAAATAAATATTTTGTGTCTATATTTACATTTTTAAAAGACTTCATACTTCTTCATATTTTGGTTGCTAGAGAAGCGACCCAGTATTTTGATATTTATGGTCGCAGCCCAGTTGTTTGTTCTATATGTTCTGTTGCTATGCTTGGTGGAAACGTTATTGTCCCTTGCTTCCTAGCTAGCCAACTAGCTACGGCTAACACAGTCACCTCTGCAACCAGAATTACAGCGAAGTAGCGGCATTTGAGTTCGTTTAAGCTGTTTTCTATTGACATTCATTTGGATACATCTGTAACAATGAGCTGATGATGCTAGATTTTGCCTGGCATAGCTAGAAAAGTTTTTCTTCTCGTCAGGACACTCAGCACTGTTCATTATGAGGAGATCGCATTGCATATCAAACTCTAGGCTAGAAGCTAGCTAAATAGTTTGTTGCAAACCTGCCAATATGACTGCCAAATTAAAAAATAGTAGTTGCTGACAACAGCTGGTCAAACTAGAAACATTTGGGAATATTTGACAGCAAAGTGCCACTTGCGTCATGACTGCAACAGTAGGGACCAGAGAAATTCATGTTCATCACTCACCATCTTAGATCATCAGATGCTCAAAAACAAATAAATGCTGCTGGCTATCTATGTTTTTCAAATCAAATCAAATGTTATTGGTCACATACACATGGTTAGCAGATGTTATTGAGAGTGTAGTGAAAATGCTTATGCTTCTAGATCTGACAGTGCAGCAGTATCTAACAGGTAATATCTAACAATTTCACAACAATACCTAATATCTAACAAATAACACAACAAAACCTAATACACACAATTTAGTAAACGAATGGGATAAGAATATATAAGTATAAAATATATGGATGAGCAGTGACAGAGTGGCTAAGATGAAGTAATAGTAAATAATGTATAGTGAAGGATACAGTATATACAGTTGAAGTCGGAAGTTTACGTACACCTTAGCCAAATACATTTAAACTCAGTTTTTCACAATTCCTGGTATTTAATCCTAGTAAATATTCCCTGTTTTAGGTCAGTTAGGATCACCACTTTATTTTAAGAATGTGAAATGTCAGAATAATAGTAGAGAGAATGATTTATTTATTTCAGCTTTTATTTCTTTCATCAAATTCCCAGTGGGTCAGAAATGTACAAATACTCAATTAGTATTTGGTAGCATTGCCTTTAAATTGTTTAACTTGGGTCACACATTTTGGGTAGCCTTCCACAAGCTTCCCACAATAAGTTGGGTGACTTTTGGCCCATTCCTCCTGACAGAGCTTGTGTAGGCCTCCTTGCTTGCACACGCTTTTTCAGTTCTGCCTGCAAATTTTAGATGGGATTGAGGTCAGGGCTTTGTGATGGCCACTCCAATACCTTGACTTTGTTGTCCTTAAGCCATTTTTCCACAACTTTGTAAGTGTGCTTGGTGGTCATTGTCCATTTGGAAGACCCATTTGCGACCAAGCTTTAACTTCCTGACTGATGTCTTGAGATGTTGCTTCAATATATCCACATACTTTTCCTCCCTCATGATACTATCTATTTTGTGAAGTGCACCCTCATGCAGCAAAGCACCCCCACAACATGATACTGACACCCCCGGTTCTTCACGGTTGGGATGGTGTTCTTCGGCTTGCAAGCCTCCCCCTTTTTCCTCCAAACATAATTATGGAAATTATGGCCAAACAGTTCTATCTTTGTTTCATCAGACCAGAGGACATTTCTCCAAAAGTACAATCTTTGTCCCCATGTGCAGTTTCAAACCGTAGTCTGGCTTTTTTATGGCTTTTTTATGGCGATATATTGATATATTCACATTCACACCATACCATCCTCATTTACATTTAAAATATTATTTTCTGTTTTTTTTTGTTGAAAGCTCTCAAGTGTTTTAACTTTACTATCTGCCTACTTTTAGGTACAGTGACTTCAGAAAGTATTCGTACTCCTTATCTTGCCCTGGTCTACTAACTGCTAGCCCATGCTAACTGCTTGCTTGCTAACCCGGCCTGCTAACTGCTAGCTTGCCCTGGTCTACTAGTTGCTAGCTTGTTTAGCTCCGGCCTACTAACTGTTAGTTTGTTAGTCTGCTAACTGTCTGAATCGCCATGACCCCAGCCAGCCCAACCACTCACTGGATCCACATGTTCACTTGGTTGCGCATGCCTCTCTCTAATATCAATATGCCTTGTCCATTACTGTCATGGTTAGTGATTACTGTCTTATTTCACTGTAGAGCCTCTAGCCCTGCTCAATATGCCTTAACAAACAATGTTGTTCCACCTCCAACATATGCGATGACATCACCTGGTTTAAACATCTCTAGAGACTATATCTCTCTCTTCATTATTCAATGCCTAGGTTTACCTCCAATGTACTCACCTTACCTTTGTCTGTACACTATGCCTTGAATCTATGCTATTGTGCCCAGAAACCTGCTCCTTTTACTCTCTGTTCTGAACGTGCTAGACAGCCAGTTCGTATAGTCTTTAGCCGTATCCTTATCCTACTTCTCTGTTCCTCTGGTGATGTGGAGGTTAATCCATGTCCTGCAGTGCCTATCTCCACTCCCAGGTGCTCTCATTTGTTGACTTCTGTAAACGTAAAAGCCTTGGTTTCATGCATGTTAACATTAGAAGCCTACTCCCTAAGTTTGTTTTACTCATTGGTTTAGCACACTCTGCCAACCCATATGTCTTAGCCGTGTCTGAATCCTGGCTTAGGAAAACCCCCAAAAACCCTGAAAACATTTTCCGCCAAGATAGAACTGCCAAAGAGGGCGGTGTTGCAATCTACTGCAAAGATGGATAGTAATACAGAACCCTGCAGGCTAAGTCTGTACCCAAACAATTTGAGCTTCTACTTCTAAAAATTAACCTTTCCAGAAACAAGTCTCTCACTGTTGCCGCTTGCTATAGACCCCCCTCTGCCCCCAGCTGTGCCCTCGATACCATATGTGAACTGATTGCCCCCCATCTATCTTCTGAGCTCGTGCTACTAGGTGACCTAAACTGGGGCATGCTTAACACCCCGGCCATCCTACAAACTAAGCTTGATGCCCTCAATCTCACACAAATTATCAATGAACCTACCAGGTACAACCCCAAATCAGTAAACACGGGCACCCTCATAGATGTCATCCTAACTAATTCGCCCTCCAAATATCTATTATCTAATATTAATATACCTTATCCAGAGCGACTTACAAATTGGTGCATTCACCTTATGACATCCAGTGGAACAGCCACTTTACAATAGTGCATCTAAATATTTTAACGGGGGGAGGGGGGGTGAGAAGGATTACTTTATCCTATCCTAAGTATTCCTTAAAGAGGTGGGGTTTCAGGTGTCTCCGGAAGGTGGTGATAGACTCCGCTGTCCTGGCGTCGTGAGGGAGTTTGTTCCACCATTGGGGAGCCAGAGCAGCGAACAGTTTTGACTGGTCTGAGCGGGAACTGTACTTTCTCAGTGGTAGGGAGGCGAGCAGGCCAGAGGTGGATGAACGCAGTGCCCTTATTTGGGTGTAGGGCCTGATCAGAGCCTGGAGGTACTGAGGTGCCGTTCCCCTCACAGCTCCGTAGGCAAGCACCATTGTCTTGTAGCGGATGCGAGCTTCAACTGGAAGCCAGTGGAGAGAGCGGAGGAGCGGGGTGACGTGAGAGAACTTGGGAAGGTTGAACACTAGACGGGCTGCGGCGTTCTGGATGAGTTGTAGGGGTTTAATGGCACAGGCAGGGAGCCCAGCCAACAGCGAGTTGCAGTAATCCAGACGGGAGATGACAAGTGCCTGGATTAGGACCTGCGCCGCTTCCTGTGTGAGGCAAGGTCGTACTCTGCGGATGTTGTAGAGCATGAACCTACAGGAACGGGCCACCGCCTTGATGTTAGTTGAGAACGACAGGGTGTTGTCCAGGATCACGCCAAGGTTCTTGGCGCTCTGGGAGGAGGACACAATGGAGTTGTCAACCGTGATGGCGAGATCATGGAACGGGCAGTCCTTCCCCGGGAGGAAGAGCAGCTCCGTCTTGCCGAAGTTCAGCTTGAGGTGGTGATCCGTCATCCACACTGATATGTCTGCCAGACATGCAGAGATGCGATTCGCCACCTGGTCATCAGAAGGGGGAAAGGAGAAGATTAATTGTGTGTCGTCTGCATAGCAATGATAGGAGAGACCATGTGAGGTTATGACAGAGCCAAGTGACTTGGTGTATAGCGAGAATAGGAGAGGGCCTAGAACAGAGCCCTGGGGGACACCAGTGGTGAGAGCGCGTGGTGAGGAGACAGATTCTCGCCACGCCACCTGGTAGGAGCGACCTGTCAGGTAGGACGCAATCCAAGCATGGGCCGCGCCGGAGATGCCCAACTCGGAGAGGGTGGAGAGGAGGATCTGATGGTTCACAGTATCGAAGGCAGCCGATAGGTCTAGAAGGATGAGAGCAGAGGAGAGAGAGTTAGCTTTAGCGGTGCGGAGCGCCTCCGTGATACAGAGAAGAGCAGTCTCAGTTGAATGACTAGTCTTGAAACCTGACTGATTTGGATCAAGAAGGTCATTCTGAGAGAGATAGCGGGAGAGCTGACCAAGGACGGCACGTTCAAGAGTTTTGGAGAGAAAAGAAAGAAGGGATACTGGTCTGAAGTTGTTAACATCGGAGGGATCGAGTGTAGGTTTTTTCAGAAGGGGTGCAACTCTCGCTCTCTTGAAGACGGAAGGGACGTAGCCAGCGGTCAGGGATAAGTTGATGAGCGAGGTGAGTACATGGACAACTACAAATATCTGGGTGTCTGGTTAGACTGTAAACTCTCCTTCCAGACTCACATTAAGCATCTCAATCCAAAATTAAATCTAAAATTGGCTTCCTATATCGCAACAAAGCATCCTTCACTCATGCTGCCAAACATACCCTCGTAAAACTGACCATCCTACCCATCCTCGACATCGGTGATGTGATCTATAAAATAGCCTCCAACACTCTACTCAACAAACTGGATGTAGTCTATCACAGTGCCATCCGTTTTGTCACCAAAGCCCCATACACTACCCACCATTGCGACCTGTACGCTCTCGTTGGTTGGCCCTCGCTTCATACTCGTCGCCATATCCACTGGCTACAGGTCATCTACAAGTCTCTGCTAGGTAAAGCCCCGCCTTATCTCAGCTCACTGGTCACCATAGCAGCACCCACTCGTAGCACGCGCTCCAGCAGGTATATCTCACTGGCCACCCCCAAAGCCAATTCCTAATTTGGTCGTCTTTCCTTCCAGTTCTCTGCTGCCCGTGATTTGAACGAATTGCAAAAATCTCTGAAGCTGGAGACTCATATCTCCCTCACTAGCTTTAAGCACCAGCTGTCAGACCAGCTTACAGATCACTGCACCTGTACATAGCCTATCTGTAAACTGTCCATCTATCTACCTACCTCATCCCCATACTGGTATTTATTTATTTTGCTCCTTTGCACCCCAGTAACTCTACCTGCACATTCATCTTCTCTCAATCTACCATTCCAGTGTTTAATTGCTATATTGTAACTACTACTTGGCCTATATTTTTCCTTAACTTACCTCATTTGCACTCACTGTATATAGACTTTTTGTTTTCTTTTGTTATACTGTATGTTTTGGTTATTCCATGTGTATGTGTCGAATTGCTACGCTTTATCTTGGCCAGGTCGCAGTTGCAAATGAGAACTTGTTCTCAACTAGCCTACCTGGTTCAATAAAGGTGAAATAAATTTTAACAATTTTTAAAAACTTATTCCACATTTTATTTTGTTAAAACCTGAATTCCAAATGGATTAAATAGATTTTTAATCTGACCTACAGTACCAGTCAAACGTTTGGACACACCTACTCATTCAAGGGTTTTTCTTTATTTGTACTACTTTCTACATTGTAGAAATGTAGAATACTAGTGAAGACATATAACTATGAAATAACACATATGGAATCATATAGTAACCAAAAAAGTGTTAAACAAATAAAAATATAAGGGCTTAAAAATTGACCGACTGCAGCCACCCAAGTCATAGACTGTTTTCTCTGTTACTGCATGGTAAGTGTTACCGATGCACCAAGTCAGGAACCAACAGGACCCTCAACAGCTTCTACCCCCAAGCCATACGTCTGATAAATATTTAGTTAAATAGTTAACCAAATAGCTACCCGGACTATCTGCATTGACCCCAGTCCTACCTACCTACAAGTTATGGAAATATGCTCTTTTTTAGTATTTCTCCAGTAGGTTTCCTCAAGTAGAAAGCCTTCACTTCTATGTCAAAGATAATAAATCAAAAATACTATAGTACATACTACAGTATACTACAATCTGCAAAAACACTACATTAATTACTATAGTATATACTACAGTTTTATTTTACTACTATATTTATACTATAATTCACTGTAGTATGTAGAACCCTTCATAGAAGGTTCTAGGAAGGAACGTAAGACGATAAAATGGTTCCTGGTAGAATCGGTAGAGGGTTCTTGGAAGAACTCTTCAAAAGGTACCAAAAAGCACCAAAAAAGGTTCCCCTATGGGGACAAACCGAAAAAAACCTAGAGTGTAGGGCAGCAGGTAGCCTAGTGGTTAGACCGTTGGAGAGTAACCGCAAGATTGCTACTTTGAATCCCAGAGCCGACTAGGTGAAAAATATATCGATCTGCCCTTGAGCAAGGCACATAACCCTAATTGCTCCTCCAGGGTCGGCGTCAATAATGGCTGATTTCCATTTCAGATTTCCATTTCACACCACAGTCTTGTACAGGTTACACACTTGTACATGTGTGAAACAGGAACATTTTAATATGGTGCCATTTGGGAGGTAACCTTTGTCTTTCTGGTTGTTCTAGTTCAGGGGTGTCAAACTCATTCCACGGATGGCTGAGATTTTTTGTTTTGTTTTTTCCTTCATGGAATGAGTTTGACACATGTTCTACTTTCTCTTCTCTGCTCGTCTCTCATATTTCTATCAACGATCATCTTATTCACTCTGTCTCTCTGTGTGTGCGTGTGTTACAGGTTCTCATGGTGTGTTCTGTGTGATGCAGCCTACAGATCGCATGAGGCTGGACTTTCTGACTAAACTAGGCTTCCTGGAGATCATCAGAGGAGAGGCACGACACAGAGAGGGAGTGGTACTGGGCAGGCTGCTCTGAACACACACACGCACTCACACACACACAGAAATGTACACACAAGAGGTGTAATGGTTTACCAAACCCATGGTTCGGTATACACATGATTACTCATCAAAACTACATTTAAAATAAAGTGCAATATGCGTGTGAAATCTATGTAAAAATGGCTCAGACATTGTATAGGTCTATGCTAATAATGTTTTTCTTACAAAGAGAAAAAGATGTTCACTTGTGTGACTCTCATAAAGAGAGCATGTCTGTAGCACAGTACTTCCCATCTCCCACTCCGAGGTAATGTGATGGGCTGTCACTGTTAAGTAGCTCTGTATACCTGGAGGTCCATTCATCTGTGGTAAGCATAACAGAGTGTGAATTGGCAAATTAATTTGTCGACCTCACCACCCGCCATTGTACAGAACTAGTTCCCGGCTGCGCCTCACAAAATTCACACTCACACCAATTAAGATCACAATTTTGATTACAACGTTGCGCATAGGCTATCGTTGTTTTAAGGGAATAGCCAGCAATGTTTTTTTTCCAGTACAGAATTACTCGAGGCATACATCACAGCGTAGGCATAGCATATACATTTCAATAAATGTATTCATTAAAGTTCACAGTACGACCCGAGGTCCCTGTACTGCCACCGTTACACCCCAATACACACCCATACATGCACGCGCTCACCCATTCATTTGCATGCATGCACGCACACACACACAGCACATGCTCAAAAACACACATATACTCATATAAACACTGTGGAGTACAAAATTAACAATATAACTACTGTAAGCTTAATCACACACAGGTGATACAGGGTAATGGATTACACAGTGCTGTCTTTACACACACAAACACATGAAAAGACAGAGGGCAAACATTCACACAAACACACACAAACACATATGCGAACACAGATATGAACACACACAAGGCTGAGGGTTATATGGATGATGAAGCCAGGCACAAAACCAATATGTGCATCAGATTGCACACAGACACAAACACACACACTGATAAATCCTACTCAGCGTAGGACATATAGCATCATTCAACACGTCCTTTTATTTCTATCTTCTAGAAGCACAAGAACAACAACGCATCCTTTAAACGTTTTATACCTGAGACATACATGTCTTCACTAGAAACCAAGAATGTCCTTTTCTATTGAGGAGACTTGGGCTGGGATTCAATCCGATCCTGCTTGTAGACAATGCAGCTTTTAAAGGCAATATCCCCACGTTTGCGGAGATTGCATTCAAGGGATTAGCACGGACCCTGGAACTGACCATATATGTAGCTTTATTACTTTTCTTGTGTGTTTTTGTTCTACTTGACTTTTTTTTATAGTACTACTAACTTGAGGAAAAAGCTGCAACAAGTTTCGGATTGAATCCGGCCTTGGTTGAGAAGACTGTCATCGGTCTATGTCTTTTACCTTTATTCAATTTAATGAGAATAATACACTATTTATAGAGTTAGGTCACAGATGGAAGGGATTTAGTTATCAAAATCTTTGGCTAGGTGAGTGCTTGAGAACACTACAAACATGTCAGGTTTTTTCTCTCGATCACTTCCTAACCATTCGTCTCCTATCTGTGTGACTACTTTTCTAGAACAGCAGTGCTTACTATTAATTGTCCTTGTATCACTGTCTCTGTCCCAAATGACACCCTATTCCATATTTAGTGCACTATGGTCAAAAGTAGTGTACTATGTAGGGAATAGGGGGCCATTGGGATGGAGCCTTTGTCTGTGCTTCAGTGAACAATGTTTGTTTTGTAATGAGGTCTGTTGTTAGATGTGTATAGCCAATGTTCATTCCATTTAAAGGCAATGGTCCCAGAGATCACATTCACGGTAAAAGCTGCAGAGGTTGGTTCAATGAGAAATTACCTTTAAATGTCAAACGTGCTACAACGCAGTTTCGGACTGTATCCCGACCTGACTGTTCATTCAGGGTGTGTGAGGGTTAAACTATCATGTAACTATGTAGAAAGAAGTCTGTGTTTACAAATTACTGCAGTAATACCAATGTTTTAAAATGTAACATTTTATAAAAATGTTTTTTGTGTTGACACTATTAAAATATTTTTCCCTCCTTGTGCCTTTTTGTCTTCCATCATGTCATGAAGTTATATCCCTTTAAGAAATTAATTTTTTTGTAATTTTTTCACATCTACAGTTCCTTCACAAATTCTTCATACCCCTTATTGCACATTTTCGGCAAGGACTCCCAAGCATACGCATAACATGATGCAGCCACCTCCATGCTTGAAAATATGAAGTGGTATTCAGTGACGTGTAGTGTTGAATTTTCCCCAAACATAAAGCTTTGTATTCAGGACAAAATGTGTATTTCTTTGCCACATTTTTAGCAGTATTACGTAAGTGACTTGTTGCAAACAGGATGCATGTTTTGGAATATTTTTCATTCAGTGCAGGCTTTCTTTTCACTCTGTCATTTAGGTTAGTATTGTGTAGTAACTACAATGTTGTTGATCCATCCTCAGTTTGATCATATCACAACCATTAAACTGTAATTGTTTTAAAATCACCATAGACCTCATTGTGAAATCTCTGAGTAATTTCTTTCCTCTCTGTCAACTGAGTTAAGAAAGACGCCTGTATCTTTGTAGTGACTGAGTGTATTGACACACCTTCCAAAGACCAATAACTTCCCTATTCTTAAAGGGATATTCAACGTCTGCTTTTTAAAATGTTAAACATCTACCAATTTGTGCCCTTCTTTGTGAGGCACTGAAAACCTCCCTGGGGGGCTGGGGCAGTCGCTTGGCCAGGAGCTAGGGCTGGCTCCAAGGCTGGGTCCAGGGGAGAGGGTTTCTGTGGAGGTATCAGCATGGCTGTCTGAGGAGGGGGTAGGAGTGGACATGGTGGAACTGGAAGAACATCTGGTGTAGCCCAGAGGGGCTGTGGGGACTCAGCAGAGAGCTGGAAGTAGAAGAAATGATCAAGAAGTTATTATTTACATTATATCTGTCGGTCTGTGTGGCTATAACTGTCTGGCTGGCTGGCTGGCTGATTGATGCAGTCGGTCTGTGTCTGTCTTCTAAAGCTACGAAGTGATATAAATTCTGTGTTGGCTGTGTGGGGAAAAATTGAAGAATTAGTCTGGTAGATAATTGTATCTGGTAGATTTAAATATAACTTAATGTTTTATATTATGTGATTTAAGTCATCCCTTCCACCACTTGTGTATCACCCACATGTAGAGGAGCAGGAGAGCCAGGGAGAATGAGCGAGTCAAAACAACCAGCCTGAAGACACGAGGCATGGGGAGGAATATCCTAATACAGCTTAAAGGGATGGAGGGGAGGGGACAAGAAAACATAGTAATAGATGCCATTTAGCAGATGCTTTTATCCATAGTGCCTTTCAGTCATACGTGCATACATTTTACATATGGGTGGTCCTGGGAATCAAACTCACTATCTTGGTAATGTAAGCACCATGCTCTACCAACTGAATTAGAGGACGTCACTTAGCTACTGAGGAGGGAGACAGGTATGGATTGAGGGAGTGTATTTGGGAGAGATACGGGTTAGGGTCAATTCCATCACAATTTCTCTTTGTTCCTGAATTGAATTTGAATTGACCCTAACCTAGGGTGAGTCCAGTGAAATATCATACATTTACATTTTGATATTAATGGAGTGGGTGTTTAGATGACAGTAAACAATAGTAGCCTCCCAGTGAGCACTGTTTCAGTATGATATGTTAGATAAAGGAATAAAGACAGACACCAATGTCAGGTTTAATAGCCTTGTTTGTGCATTGTGCAAATCCCTACAACTGGAGTCCCATGGAACAGTCCGGCTAGTCGATTACCTATCAACTAGGCTCCGTAACATCATCCTTTTCAATAGAAAGTGCAAACATAAAGACATAACATTAAGTTCTTAACAGTCAGGTCATAACAATAGAAAAAGCATTACAATTTATTTTTTACTTCAGTTATCTTCCTTTTTTAATTTAATTTAATTATTTAAGAAAAAAATATAGTTTTTAATTAACCGAGGGCAAGTTAACAGTCCCTTGCTTACAGAGTAAGCCTGTCTGGTGGCTTGCACAGCCGATCCACCCGTGAGTAAGTATTGGCTCTGACAGGGGTAGGATTAGGGGCACGAGCTGGAGAGCTTGGTGGGGTCGAAGCCTCACCTTCAGTTGGCCTATGTCTCAATTCTGCGCCCCTTACCCTTAGGCCTGGACTGTGATCCAGCTCATCTAGGTGAGTGTATGGCGTGTTCTGGTTTGTCTGCTTTGCTACGTGCAGATCCACCTGATTGCGACGATAGAGGGAGCCACCAACATCCACCAGGTAAGAACGTGGTGCAACTCTCTGCAGGCATGTGCCCAGCCTCCAAAGTCCTGTGTCGTCTCCCGGCAGCGGTTTCATCCTTATCGTTTCACCCACCTCCAGCTCTGGTAGGTCTCGAGCAGTCCGGTCGTAGAAGCACTTAGCGAGCTGCTTTCTGTGACGCAGTTTGTCAGTGACGGCAACCATGACGCAGGGCTCAAGTAGCTTGTTAGCTACGGGGATGGTAGTCTTCAGACGTCTGGACAGAAGGCGTTGTGCTGGGCTGCTGTCCACGTTTTCGGTGGGTGTGTTCCTCCACTGTAAGATCGCTTTCCATGGGTCATTGCTGTCGCGCAAGGCCCTGCTCAACAGGTTTTTGCAATCTTGACAGCTGATTCTGCCTTGCCATTTGCTTTTGGGTGTCTTGGAGAGGAGGTCACGTGGTCAAACTCCCATTCTGAGGCGAAACGCTTGAACTGGGCAGTGAATTGTGGGCCATTATCCGTGATTACCTTGTCAGGCTGACCTTGCCTTGCAAACTGCGTCTTGCAGCGCTTTATGACTGTCTCTGCAGACAAGTCAGGGAGCAGTTCAATTTACCAATAGTCAGAGTAGTGATCAACGATGAGAAGATAGTCCTTTTGTCTGTGGCTGAATAAGTCCATGCTGACGATTTGCCAGGCCCTTGTGGGCAGTTCGTGTGACATCATGTTTTCCTTTTGCTGTTCATGAGCGTTCTCGTTGCATGTGGTACAGTTGCTGACAAAGTCTTTAATTTCTGCTTGCATTTTTGGCCAGTATAATGTTTCACGAGCCTGGCGGTAGCAAGCATCACCTCCAACGTGACTGGAGTGTAAGCACCTCTGGACGTAGTGATTTGGGAATAATGACCTTCTGACCTCTGAACAAGACGCCATTTTGCTCGCTGATCTGATCTCGAAAGGTCCAGTATTCTCTCACTGTGAAAGGTGTCTCCTCTTTCAGGTATGGCCAACCTGCGAGAACCATGGACTTCAGTGACTGTAGGTGTTCGTCCTTGTCAGTGTGTTGCCTTATCTGGGCTAGGCGGTGATCTGTGACATTTAAGTAGTCTGCCTGATTGATCTGTTGAACATCTTGTTGTTCCTGCTGTAGCGAACAGATGGCCTGCCGCTGATAGACAGTGCCTCTGCCTGTACATTGTGTTGTTGCCCTGCTCAGTGTGTCGCTGATGTACATCTCTGGTCCTGGCTTGTAAATGACCTTCAGGCTGTAGTTTTGTAGAGTCAGGAGCATGCTTTGAAGCCTCTTGGGCACGTTGAGGAGAGGTTTACTGAATATGGCAATGAGTGGTTTGTGGTCAGTTTCAGCGATGACCAGGTCTTGCCCATATAAGTAGTGATGGAATGGCTGGCAGGAGAAGACGATGCTGAGGCACTCTTTCTCAATTTGTGCATAGTTTTGTTCGGTGGGGGTGAGCGCTCTCGAGGCAAACGCAACGGGCTGGCCTTCCTGCATAAGGCAGCATCCAAGTCCCCTTTGGCTGGAGTCGATCTGGATTGTGACAGGCTTCATGACGTCGTAGTAGCGCAACACTGGCATGGATGAAGCCAGAAATTTCATCTCCTGCACTGCGGCCTCGTGCTTGGGTAGCCAGTGCCATGGTGTGTCTTTGTCCAGCAACCGGCGCAGAGGCTCACAGACTGCTGATAGGTGTGGCATGAACTTTGCAAGATAGTTTGCAAAGCCGATGAGACGCTGTACTCCTTTGGCATCAGACGGGTTTGGCATGTCGAGGATCGCTCTGACCTTGTCTGGGTCCGGCTTCAGGCCTTTTGCCGAGAGAATGTGTCCATGGAAGTGGACGTCTTTCACCTTGAACTGCAGCTTCTTCAGGCCAAGGCAAAGCTTAACTGATCGGCAGCGCTCCATCAGTGCCAGGAGCTTCACATCGTGGTCACGTTCTGCTTCTTTATCTGTGTC
Organism: Oncorhynchus gorbuscha; assembly: GCF_021184085.1. Classification (NCBI taxonomy): domain Eukaryota; kingdom Metazoa; phylum Chordata; class Actinopteri; order Salmoniformes; family Salmonidae; genus Oncorhynchus; species Oncorhynchus gorbuscha. Next base: position 20,722,488 of record NC_060197.1, read on the forward strand.
ACCACAGCCTACGATCAGGACATCATCGGCGATGGGTTCAATGCCCTTGAGCCCAGCAAGTAACTCGTGCTGCTTACGTTGGTATATCTCAGGCGCCACCGAGACACCAAACGGGAGCTTGAGCCAGCGTTTCCGACCCCAGGGGGTCCAGAAGGTAGTCATGAGGCTGCTTTCTTCATCCAGCTTGCATTGAAGGAATGCATCTCGGGCATCCACCAAGGTGAAAATCCTGGCCTTGTGAAGCTTATAGAGGACATCCTCTAGTGTCGGCATGATGTAGTGGGATCGTTTCAGTGCTTGGTTCAGATGCTTTGGGTCGATGCAGACCCTCAGCTTCTCTGGTTTTTTCACTATGACCGTGTTGCTGATCCAGTCAGTTGGTTCAGTCACAGATGTCATGTGGCCATCGGCCTCATACTTGTCTAGCTGGGCCTTCACAGCCACTTTCATTGCAATGGGCACATTGCGAGGAGCACACTGGACTGGAGTGATGCTCTCATCCACTTCAAAGTGAACCTCCCCAGGCACAGATTCAACGGGCATGTTGTCATATCTGCTGAGTAGTTGTTCTTTGGACAGGGGTCCATGCTGGACATGATCCACAATGTGCAGGTCATTTGGTACAGTGAACTGCATCAGACCCAGGCGTTCGCATGTAGAGCCTGAGAGGAGAGGATGTTGACTGGTTTTTACAATCTCATACTCCAGCTTGTGTTTGCGGCCCCGAATAACACATTCGGTCTCAAAGGTGCCCATAGAGCTCATTAGCTCTCCCGAGTACAGCTTTAGTCTAGTAATATATGTGTGTCAGGTGCCAGATTGATTTTGTCTTTGTAGCTCATTACATTGAATGTAGTACCAGAATCCAGTTGACATTGTTGTTGCTTGTTGTGTAATCGTAGTGTCACAAACCATTTCTTCCCTCTTGAGTGTACAGCCCCAATGGATTCATGCATGTAAATGTCACTTTCACTGTTCAGCTCTGAACATTGAGTGACATCATCAACACAGTGAATCTTGCCCTCACTCTTCTTTTGCTTTTGAGACACACTTTTGCAAAATGATTATTAGTTTCCGTGCATGGTTTTCCGTAGGCAGGGCAGTGCTCTTTGCCACGTGTGTGTGTATTCCCACAGTATTTACATGCTACGTGGCTCTCTGTGTTCACCGTTTGTGGTGAATTGCTCTGCCTCGATTGGTTTAGTCTGAATGTCTGCCTAGCAACAGTGTGAACAGTATCAACTTCGGAGCGTGGGGTTTTGATTTCCATTGCTCTCATTCTCATGCCAGTGACTTCAGCAGTGCGGCACATTTCGATGGCAGTTACTAATGTTAAGTCTCTCTCTCTCAGTAGATGCCGGCGTGTATCCTCATTTGCAATTCCCAGCACTATTTAGTCACGAATCAATTCATCTTTCAATCCCCCGTATTCACAAGTGGCGGATTTCTCTCTCAAACGGGTTACAAAGTTGTGTACTGACTCACCCTCTTCCTGTTTGCAGCTTCTGAAAATGAACCGCTCATAAATTAAGTTTCTGGCGGGTTTGAAGTAATTCTCCAATGCATCCAATATAGCCTTTGCATCACACTGTTGTCGTGCTGTGAGGGTGAGATTGTGCCAGTAGATATGCCTGCATTCGCTGCCCATTAAACTCCACAGAGTTGCAGCTTGTACCTCCTTGGGTTTCTCATGTAGACCGGTCGCCAGCGCATAGTCCTAGAATTCATCCCTGAAGTTGTCCCAATTAGTATTCCAGTCACCTGTAAGAACCATGGGATTTGGTGGCGGAATGTTCGCTGCCATAGCAATGGAATATGAGATTTCTTTGCCTTCAGTCATTGACGTAGGTAGTGATGCTAGCTAGCCAGCTAACAACTGGTTGATCAGTGTTGTGAGTGACTGCGCCTATACTGTACTTAGCTACAAAAATAACAAACGTGTTTTTTCCGAGCCACTTCTGATACCATGTTTCAGTATGATATGTTAGATAAAGGAATAAAGACAGACACCAATGTCAGGTTCAATAGCCTTGTTTGTGCATTGTACAAATCCCTACAACTGGAGTCCCGGGGAACAGTCCGGCTAGTCGATTACCTATCAAGTAGACTCCGTAACAAGCACCTTCCAAAGTCTGGCATGAACCGAATCTGCACCGTACATAGACGTCAATAATTGGTTCTGATTTGGTCGGATCTGCATCAATCACAGTTGTCTGGTGTGTGTCTAACTTCCTGATAAATTTGAAACATTTTGTTGATACCAGTTTCAATCTGTCAGCGCCACTGATTGACATGCTGGGGCTTAGCTAGCATATTTTTGTACAATTCATGTGATAGGTAGCTGGCTAACTCATGCCTTGCCTATACACGTTTTAGTAGCATGTTAGCTAGCACAAGAACTAAGGTATGTTGGTTAGCTTGCAAATATATAAGTTAATTTGACATCAAAGCAAAACTTCACTTTTGGTGTTGGAAGAGGCTGTTTTGGGAGGATGCATCAACACCCTGGAAATATGTTTCGTACACTCACTCATAACACTATTTGAGTGATAAGGTAAGTAAATGCATGTATTCTCAAATGTTGCGATCTCATACATTCATTATTTTAAATAATTAGCTAGATATCTTCCTTGCCCTTTAACTAGCTATATAGCTCATATTGATCATGTGTTCCTTCTCTTTCTAGAAGCAATTGGTTACAAGGGAAAAATACAGTTTGAGTCCTTCAATCAAACTGAGGACAGAGAAATGTGTGCACCAGACAGGTCAAGGCTTCTTGCGTGCATGGCTTCGAGGTGTAAATTACACATACAAAAAGTGTTGGGTTGTTGGGATGACCCAATTGCTGGGTTACAGGTCAAGTGGGTCAGTAGTTGGGTTGTTTTTTTGTTGTTGTGTGTGTTGTAAATACAGCAAGGTTGAGTTATTGGTGCTGGGTTATTAAGGTTGAGTTATGGATATTTGACCCAGCCAGTGAGTTAGTTATCCCGCCATCAGTGTGAAGTCCACAAGGATGCTTGCAAACGTTCTAGTGCGACAGTGACTGACGAGTGGAAAACGGATAACGTTATTTCGACAGACTAACACGGAACCCAAACCAACACCAAGCTAGCTAAATAGGACAAATTAGCAAGCAAGTGCAAGCTAGCTAGCTAAATTGCCATTAATGTTTTAATGCTTTTCCACCTGTCCCCAAATTAATGTTATTGGTTCAGATTTTGTTTTGATATTTTAACCTGCATGTCATGATCTCCTTCTGTAGCTCAGTTGGTAGAGCATGGCGCTTGTAACGCCAGGGTAGTGGGTTCGATCCCCGGGACCACCCATACGTAGAATGTATGCACACATGACTGTAAGTCGCTTTGGATAAAAGCGTCTGCTAAATGGCATATATTATTTTTTTATATTATGATCGCATTTGGTGTGGGGGGACAAAATGCATATATGCACAATGGCGCATGCGCACAGCCGGTTTGGGATCCGTGTTAAGGGTGTTTTGGCTGACTGAAAACGTTAAGTACTAATTATGAATGTGATGGTCATTCAGGTTAAGTAGATAGTCCTATCATAATTAGGTAGGTAGCTAACTGTCAGTATCTATAACGGTAACTACCTTAGCTAAGTCTGACACTTCTTCTGGACTGTCTCTGACACGGTTTCATTTGTTAGCCTGCTAGCTAAGTTACCTTAGTTTATATTTATTCTCCATCTGGGTTAATTTAACCAAGCAATTATGCAGGCTTATCTCATGCTTGAATGGTGATTGATTGAGTTAGCTTGCGTTACTGTACTGGTTTTCAAAGGTTTCTGGCAGGCAGTGGCAGCTTTAGTCGGACTTGTGAAGTTGCGAAGGATGGATGCTAATTCTGTTAGCTCGCTAACGTTAGAGTTGAGCTAATGAGCCCACAGCCTTTTAGATCCATGCAGCCACTTTGGTGCTAGATACATTACATGCACAGCTACCATAGTCTGGCCTTAATTTTACCATACTTTCTTTATTGGTCATTTTCACAGATGTTAAAGTGACCAACCTGACACATATCACATGATGGGAGCAGCTCATGGGCATTTAGGGGTAAAGGGCCTTGCTCAAGGGCACAACAGCAGTAGGTGGTACTCATTTTTATCTTGGCCTGGCTCGCAGTCGGCATTCATATTCATCGCAAAGTTGTATGATGGGGTTGAGGTCAGGGCTCTGTGCAGGCCAGGCAAGTTCTTCCACACTGATCTCTACAAACTATTTCTGAAGAGACCATTTCTGTATGGACCTTGCGGTGCATGGGACATTGTCATGCTGAAACAGGTAAGGGCTTTCCACAAAGTTGGAAGCAAAACATCCTCTAGAAGGTCAATTTATGCTGTAGAGTTAAGACTTCCTTTCACTGGAACTAAGGTGCCAAGCCCAAGCCATGAAAAACAGACCCAGACCATTATTCCTCCTCCACCAAACTATACAGATGGCACTATGCATTCGGGCAGGTAGCGTTCTCCTGGCATCTGCAAACTCAGATTTGTCCCTTGTACTGCCAGATGGTGAAGCGTGATTCACCAGTCCAGAGATCACGTTTCCACTGCTCCAGTCCAATGGCGGCGAACTTTACACCACTCCAGCCGAGGGTTGGCATTGCGCATGCTGATCATAGGCCTGTGTGCGGCAGCTCGGCCTTGGAAACCCATTTCATGACGCTCCCGACGAACAGTTCTTGTGCTGACATTGTTCCAGAGGCAGAACTTCCGGCGCCGACAGAGATGACCGCCTTGCTTCACGTTCCTAGGAAACTATACCGTTTTTTTTTTACGTGTCATTTCTTACATTGGTACCCCAGGTCATCTTAGGTTTCATTACATACAGTCGAGAAGAACTACTGAATATAAGAGCAGCGTCAACTCACAATTAGTACGACCAAGAATATGACTTTCGCGAAGCGGATCCTGTGTTCTGCCTTTTACCCAGGACAACGGAATCGATCCCAGCCGGCGACCCAAAACAACGACTTCGTAAAAGAGGGAAACGAAGTGGTCTTCTGGTCAGACTCCGGAGAAGGGCACATCGCGCACCACTCCCTAGCATACTTCTCGCCAATGTCCAGTCTCTTGACATCAAGGTTGATGAAATCCGAGCAAGGGTAGCATTCCAGATGGACATCAGAGACTGTAACGTTCTTTGCTTCACGGAAACATGGCTTACTCGAGAGACGCTATCGGAGTCGGTGCAGCCAGCTGGTTTCTCCACCATCGTGCCGACAGAAACAAATATCTTTCTGGTAAGAAGAGGGGCGGGGGCGTATGCTTTATGGTTAACGAGACCTGGTGTGGTCACAACAACATACAGGAACTCAAGTCCTTCTGTTCACCTGATTTAGAATTCCTCACAATCAAATGTCGACCGCATTATCTACCAAGGGAATTTTCCTCGATCATAATCACAGCCGTATATATTCCCCCCCAAGCAGACACATCGATGGCTCTGAACGAACTTTATTTGACTCTTGGCAAACTGGAAACCACATATCCTGAGGCTGCATTCATTGTAGCTGGGGATTTTAACAAGGCTAATCCAGCCAACAAGTCAGATTTTTAAAATGCTTTTCGGCGAAAGCATGAGAAGCTATTATCTGATAGCATGCAACACCCCGAAATACCCGTAGGGGACGTAAACAAAATAATTAGCACAAAACACAGAAATAAAATATAAAACATTCATTCCCTTTGACGATCTTCTTTGTTGGCACTCCTAGATGTCCCATAAACATCACTATTGGGTCTTTTTTTTCGATTAAATCGGTCCATATATTGTCATGCAGGTGAAAGAGGACCCAAAAGCGACTTGGCGAAAACAGAGTCTTTAATCCAGTAAAGTAAATACAAACAAAAAACACAACTTTCACTCGAAATGACGAGGACAAACTGGAGACTCGATCTTGAACAGCAGGTGAACAGCAGGTTGCCTCGGGAAGGCACTTGAACCAGACAGACTCAGACACCTGCTCACCACGCAGCATCTGAGGAAAACACGACACGACAGGGCGATACACAAACACAGCACGGTGAATTCTAGACAAGGAACCGACAGGACAGGAACGGAACACAAAGGAAGAAATAGGGACTCTAATCAGGGGAAAGGATCGGGAACAGGTGTGGGAAGACTAAATGATTGATTAGGGGAATAGGAACAGCTGGGAGCAGGAACGGAACGATAGAGAGAAGAGAGAGCGAGAGAGTGAGAGAGGGAGGGGGAGAGAGAGGGATAGAAAGAGGGAAAGAACCTAATAAGACCAGCAGAGGGAAACGAATAGAATGGGAAGCACAGGGACAAGACAAGATAATAAATGACAAAACATGACATATATACCCTAAATATCGATCTATGAAGAGTGTGTGATCAAGGAAAAAACACTGTTTTAATACGCAACGTCATTTTTTTAAATTAAAAAAGTTGACGATAAACTTTCACAAAACACTTCGAAATACTTTTGTAATCCAACTTTAGGTATTAGTAAACGTTAATAATCTATCAAATTGATCACGGGTCGATGTGTATTCAATAGCTCCACATCTTGAAATCATGTTCAGAAATTTCTACTCCAAAACATCCTGTCGGAAACCGGAAGGAATGGGATCTCTCTTACTCGTTTGACCAAGAAACAAAGCGCAGGCAATTGACAAAACTGGCGACATCATGTGGAAGCTGTAGGATTTGCAATCTAATATATATATATATAATAATAATATATATGCCATTTAGCAGACGCTTTTATCCAAAGCGACTTACAGTCATGCGTGCATACATTCCATGGGTGGTCTCGAACCCAACCCTTTACAAGCGCCATGCTCTACCAACTGAGCTACACAATCTCAGCCCCATCTAATTTGCTTTCCAATAGACAATACATGCAAGTGGCGCATTGATATATTTTTCAGATTTCAGTGATCAGTTTTTCTTCCGCTTTCCAATGAAACACAGTTATGTTATAGTCACAGCCGTGATTTAACCAGTTGTAGAAACGTCAGTGTTTTCTATCCACACATACTAATCATATGCATATGCTATATTCCTGGCATGAGTAGCAGGAAGCTGAAATGTTGCACAATTTTTAACAGAATGTTCGAAAAAGTAGGGGGTAGACTTAACAGGTTAATCAGGGCAAGGTGACCAGAAACATGACCGAATACAAACAGTGTTGCTATTCCCTCTGCAAGGCAATCAAACAAGCTAAGCGTCAGTATAGAGACAAAGTAGAATTGCAATTCAACGGCTCAGACACAAGAGGTATGTGGCAGGGTCTACAGTCAATCACGGATTACAAAAAGAAAACCAGCCCAGTCACGGACCAGGATGTCTTCCTCCCAGGCAGACTAAATAACCTTTTTGCCCGCTTTGAGGACAATACAGTGCCACGGACACGGCCTGTAACCAAAACATGCGGACTCTCCTTCACTGCAGCTGAGGTGAGTAACATTTAAACGTGTTAACCCTAGCAAGGCTGCAGGCCCAGACGGCATCCCCAGCCGCGCCCTCAGAGCATGCACAGACCAGCTGGCTGGTGTGTTTACGGACATATTCAATCAATCCTTATCCCAGTCTGCTGTTCCCACATGCTTCAAGAGGGCCACCATTGTTCCTGTTCCCAAGAAAGCTAAGGTAACTGAGCTAAACGACTACCGCCCCGTAGCACTCACTTCCGTCATCATGAAGTGCTTTGAGAGACTAGTCAAGGACCATACCACCTCCTACCTACCTGACACCCTAGACCCACTCCAATTTGCTTACCGCCCAAATAGGTCCACAGACGATGCAATCTCAACCACACTGCACACTGCCCTAACCCATCTGGACAAGAGGAATACCTGTGTGAGAATGCTGTTCATCGACTACAGCTCAGCATTTAACACCATAGTACCTTCCAAACTCGTCATCAAGCTCGAGACCTTGGGTCTCGACCCCGCCCTGTGGAACTGGGTACTGGACTTCCTGACGGGCCGCCCCCAGGTGGTGAGTGTAGGTAACATCTCCACCCCGCTGATCCTCAACACTGGGGCCCCACAAGGGTGCGTTCTGAGCCCTTTCCTGTACTCCCTGTTCACCCATGACTGCGTCCAACTCAATCATCAGGTTTGCGGACGACACAACAGTGGTTGGCTTGATTAACAACAACGACGAGATGGCCTACAGGGAGGAGGTGAGGGCCCTCAGAGTGTGGTGTCAGGAAAATAACCTCACACTCAACGTCAACAAAACGAAGGAGATGATTGTGGACTTCAGGAAACAGCAGAGGGAACACCCCCCTATACACATCGATGGGACAGTAGTGGAGAGGGTAGTAAGGTTTAAGTTCCTCGGCGTACACATCACAGACAAATTGGTCCACCCACACAGACAGCATCGTGAAGAAGGCGCAGCAGCGCCTCTTCAACCTCAGGAGGCTGAAGAAATTTGGCTTGTCACCAAAAGCACTCACAAACTTCTACAGATGCACAATCGAGAGCATCCTGTCGGGCTGTATCACCACGTGGTACGGAAACTGCTCCGTAAGGCTCTCCAGAGGGTAGTGAGGTCTGCACAACGCATCACCGGGGGAAAACTATCTGCCCTCCAGGACACCTACACCACCCGATGTCACAGGGAGGCCATAAAGATCATCAAGGACAACCACCCGAGCCACTGCCTGTTCACCCCGCTATCATCCAGAAGGCGAGGTCAGTACAGGTGCATCAAAGCTGGGACCGAGAGACTGAAAAACAGCTTCTATCTCAAGGCCATCAGACTGTTAAACAGCCACCACTAACATTGAGTGGCTGCTGCCAACACACTGACTCAACTCCAGCCACTTTAATAATGAGAATTGATGGGAATTGATGTAAAATATATCACTAGCCACTTTAAACAATGCTACTTAATATAATGTTTACATACCCTACATTATTCATCTCATATGTATACGTTATATACTGTACTCTATATCATCTACTGCATCTTTATGTAATACATGTATCACTAGCCACTTTAAACTATGCCACTTTGTTTACATATTCATCTCATATGTATATACTGTACTCGATACCATCTACTGCATCTTGCCTATACCGCTCTGTACCATCACTCATTCATATATCTTTATGTACATATTCTTTATCCCTTTACACTTGTGTGTATAAGGTAGTAGTTTTGGAATTGTTAGTTAGATTACTCGTTGGTTATTACTGCATTGTCGGAACTAGAAGCACAAGCATTTCGCTACACTTGCATTAGCATCTGCTAACCATGTGTATGTGACAAATAAATTTGATTTGAGTTTGGAACTTTGTAGTGAGTGCTGCCACCAAAGAGAGGCCATTTTTACACACTGTGCTTCTGCTCTCTGGATTCCAGTTCTGTGAGCTTGTGTGGCTGAGCCGTTGTTGCTCCTGCTTCCACTTCACAATAACAACACTTACAGTTGACCGGGGCACATCTAGCAGGTCAGAAATTTGTTGGAAAGGTGGTATGCTATGACTGTGACATGTTGAAAGTCACTGACCTCTTCAGGAAGGCCATTCTACTGCCAGTGTTTGTCTGGAGATTGCATGGCTGTGTGCTTGATTTCATACACCTGTTAGCAACGGTTGTGGCTGAAATAGCCGAATCCACTAATTTGAATGAGTGTCCACATTCTTTTGTATATAGATATTGTGGTTTGTTCCATCTTGCTGCTTCTGGGATTCTAATCAGCAATCTGCCTTTCTGCCCTTAAAGGCCGTTAACCCCCAACAGCAACTGTTCCCACACCTCAAAGATGTGTATTTTGTTTTAAGGCAGCCACCTGCACCTCTCTGATTCATATGGGTTGGGTTAAATGTGGAAGACACATTTCAGTTTAATGCATTCTCTTGTGCAACTGATTAGCTTTTCTGCTGCAAAATAGAGGGTAGAAGGGAAGAGATGGACCAGAAAATTCTCTTGCTTTTGGACAACTCAACTATAGTCGGAAGTTAATGAAGAACGTAAAAGCCTTACATGCAGTGAGTATTCTGTAAATGCAACCTTTTTTATACACGTGGGAAGGTCCTCAGGATATACATAGGAATGTGGACACCAAGCATGAGTAGTAGCTGCCTTGCCAGGTACATGTTGAAAGAGCTGTGTATTTTGAAAACTGATTGTTTAAAGGAATTCATAATTAATTGAATACTTTGTGCACATAACAGTGTCAAATGTGATTGGGCAGCCCAGATGACCAAGTAGCTGAACATCTGGCAGGCAAACCAGCTTGCAGGGGGGGGACATAAAGGTGACCGCGATCCAGACGGCTCAGTCTACCAGTTAGAATGGTGTCGAGATAGTCCGAGAGTATCCGTGTCTGCGGGATACTCCAGGCATGGTGGTTAATTTTTTTTACCTAAACATTAGACTTGAATTTGTTGCGCATGGAGAGCTATGACCACACGGGTCTGGAAAGGAAGCTTTTTGTTAACCCCTGTAAGTCTAAGCCATTGGAGGGGGATATGGTGGGAACATGTAGATCTGAGCAAGTGTGATGTCATATGGTGATCGCTACATAAATAGTCATATTAAACATTCATGAAAATACAAGTGTCTCATATGGGTTGAAAGCCTAGAATCTTGCTAATCCAACTGCGTTGTCAGATTTTTTAAAAAGTATTTACTGCGAAAGAATACGATGCGATTATCTGAGAACAAAGCTCCATAAATAAAAACTATTTCAACCAGAACAGGCGTAACATGACAAATTGCAATAAAATCAATTGTTTACCTTTGACGATCTTCCTCTGTTTGCAATCCCAAAGCTCATTGTTACACAATGAATGGTCTTTTGTTTGATAAAATACATTTTTATAGCCTAACACAAAACATTTTGTGAACAGCTTGTGTTGTGAATTCCATCTCATTCCATTTTCGACGACACATTCGATGTAATTACACACACTCAACGTGACTTTTCCAGTCATGTTTGGTTTCATTGCAATCAATTGGTTTGTTTGTAACACAACCATACCTGATGGGTCATTTCGCGGGATGTATTGACTGAAAGAAACCGATTTGAAGACAACAAGTAATGACATCATTGTGCACCAATGATATAACCGCTGTTTCGTTGATTGACTGAATTTTTTTTGACTGTAACCCAATGACCACTGATCGTCTTGAAATCTAGCTGGGTAGATAGCCAATGAGCTGAGGTAAACGACAATATGTAATGTTTATGTGTTGGAAGACCAACCCATGAGTAAACTCCGGCGTAAAGAGGTTCATTCACCATTGAAGATTCATAGCGGAAGGAGCCACGCATTGTTTCGCACAGCATTGTTTTGGTAAAGCGCATCTTCAGCTGTTTATACACTGCTCAAAAAATAAAGGGAACACTTAAACAACACAATGTAACTCCAAGTCAATCACACTTCTGTGAAATCAAACTGTCCACTTAGGAAGCAACACTGATTGACAATAAATTTCACATGCTGTTGTGCAAATGGAATAGACAACAGGTGGACATTATAGGCAATTAGCAAGACACCCCCAATAAAGGAGTGGTTCTGCAGGTGGGGACCACAGACCACTTCTCAGTTCCTATGCTTCCTGGCTGATGTTTTGGTCACTTTTGAATGCTGGCGGTGCTTTCACTCTAGTGGTAGCATGAGACGGAGTCTACAACCCACACAAGTGGCTCAGGTAGTGCAGCTCATCCAGGATGGCACATCAATGCGAGCTGTGGCAAGAAGGTTTGCTGTGTCTGTCAGCCTAGTGTCCAGAGCATGGAGGCGCTACCAGGAGCCAGGCCAGTACACCAGGAGACGTGGAGGAGGCCGTAGGAGGGCAAAAACCCAGCAGCAGGACCGCCTCCTCCGCCTTTGTGCAAGGAGGAGCACTGCCAGAGCCCTGCAAAATGACCTCCAGCAGGCCACAAATGTGCATGTGTCTGCTCAAACGGTCAGAACCGACTCCATGAGGGTGGTAATGAGGGCCCGACATCCACAGGTGGGGGTTGTGCTTACATCCCAACACCGTGCAGGACGTTTGGCATTTGCCAGAGAACACCAAGATTGGAAAATTCGCCTCTGGTGCCCTGCTCTTCACAGATGAAAGCAGGTTCTCACTGAGCATGTAACAGATGTGAAAGAGTCTCGAGATGCCGTGGAGAACATTCTGCTGCCTGCAACATCTTCTCGCATGACCGGTTTGGCGGTGGGTCGGTCATGGTGTGGGGTGGCATTTCTTTGGGGGGGCCGCACAGCCCTCCAAGTGCTCGCCAGAGGTAGCCTGACTGCCATTAGGTACCGAGATGAGATCCTCAGACCCCTTGTGAGACCATATGCTGGTGCATTTGGTACTGGGTTCCTCCTAATGCAAGACAATGCTAGACCTCATGTGGCTGGAGTGTGTCAGCAGTTCCTGCAAGAGGAAGGCATTTATGCTATGGACTGGCCCGCCCGTTCCCCAGACCTGAATCCAATTGAGCACATCTGGGACATCATGTCTCGCTCCATGCTTTAGTCCAGGTCTGGGAGGAGAACCCTCGGGAGACCATCCCCCACCTCATCAGGAGCATTCCCAGGCATTGTAGGGAGGTCATACAGGCACGTGGAGGCCACACACACTACTGAGCCTCATTTTGACTTGTTTTAAGGACATTACATCAAAGTTGGATCCGCCTGTGGTGTGGTTTTCCACTTTCATTTTGAGTGTGACTCCAAATCCAGACCTCCATGGGTTGATAAAATTGATTTCCATTGATAATTTTTGTGTGATTTTGTTGTCAGCACATTCAACGATGTAATAAAAAAATTATTAAATAAGAGTATTTCATTCATTCAGATCTAGGATGTGTTATTCTAGTGTTCCCTTTATTTTTTTGAGCAGTGTATATCAATCAGTATAGGGACGAAGTCAGGGAAAGCTAAATCTAAGTGTAGATATACAGATGTACACGCAATTTTAGAAGAAATTGAACGGGAAAGTGAGAGAGATTGTTGGAGGACGATTCATATAGCGATTCCCAAATGGAGGAATATTTTTTGAACGGAGAGGACATCGTTTTGGACTTGTAAATTCTCATGCTAATGCCGTTGTTTGAAATTAATAATATAAAATATTATTTGTGAAATGAAATTGCCTATTTGAGGCTGTTGAGGGGAGGGCAGGCCCACAACAATGGCCAAAGTGAAATGGAGACAGTAGATACAGCTGGTCTGTTGTAATATAATAAAGACAGTAGACCTAGGTGAAATGTCATAATATAAAATAGACAGTAGATCTAGCTGTTCTGTCATAATATAAATGAGACGGTAGATCTAGCAGGTCTATAATAATATATTCAACCTTATGTTATGACCTGACATGATGACTCCTTGCTGTCCCCAGTCCACCTGGCCATGCTGCTGCTCCAGTTTCAACTGGCCTGGGCCCTAGGACCATGTCCCAGGACTACCTGACATGAGGACTCCTTGCTGTCCCCAGTCCACCTGGCCATGCTCCTGCTCCAGTTTCAACTGTTCTGCCTTACTATTATTCAACCATGCTGGTCATTTATGAACATTTGAACATCTTGGCCACGTTCTGTTATAATCTCCACCTGGCACAGCCAGAAGAGGACTGGCCACCCCACATATGCTCTCTCTAATTCTCTCTTTCTTTCTCTCTCTCGGAGGACCTGAGCCCTAGGACCGTGCCCCAGGACTACCTGACATGATGGCTCCTTGCTGTCCCCAGTCCATCTGACTGTGCTGCTGCTCCAGTTTCAACTGTTCTGCCTTATTATTATTTGACCATGCTGGTCATTTATGAACATTTGAACATCTTGGTCATGTTCTGTTATAATCTCTACCCGGCACAGCCAGAAGAGGACTGGCCACCCCACATAGCCCGGTTCCTCTCTAGGTTTCTTCCTAGGTTTTGGCCTTTCTAGGGAGTTTTTCCTAGCCACCGTGCTTTTACACCTGCATTGTTTGCTGTTTGGGGTTTTAGGCTGGGTTTCTGTACAGCACTTTGAGATATCAGCTGATGTACGAAGGGCTATATAAATACATTTGATTTGATTTGATTTGATTTGATGTTCCCTGTACTCTATATATATGTTTATTATACCTGTTGATACAGGGCTCATATGTGAAACTATTCTAACTGAACATTTTCTTTCAAAGTGACACTGACTCCGAATGGGAGCCCCCAGTGCCAAGATGTCCATCCCCCACTGAAGCTGGTTCATCCAGCTCCTGCCGCAAGTGGTGTTCTGACCTTCTCCCTTACCTCACCTCGCTCATCAACTCATCACTGACCGCTGGCTACGTCCCTTCCGTCTTCAAGAGAGCGAGAGTTGCACCCCTTCTGAAAAAACCTACACTCGATCCCTCCGATGTCAACAACTACAGACCAGTATCCCTTGTTTCTTTTCTCTCCAAAACTCTTGAACGTGCCGTCCTTGGTCAGCTCTCCCGCTATCTCTCTCAGAATGACCTTCTTGATCCAAATCAGTCAGGTTTCAAGACTAGTCATTCAACTGAGACTGCTCTTCTCTGTATCACGGAGGCGCTCCGCACCGCTAAAGCTAACTCTCTCTCCTCTGCTCTCATCCTTCTAGACCTATCGGCTGCCTTCGATACTGTGAACCATCAGATCCTCCTCTCCACCCTCTCCGAGTTGGGCATCTCCGGCGCGGCCCACGCTTGGATTGCGTCCTACCTGACAGGTCGCTCCTACCAGGTGGCGTGGCGAGAATCTGTCTCCTCACCACGCGCTCTCACCACTGGTGTCCCCCAGGGCTCTGTTCTAGGCCCTCTCCTATTCTCGCTATACACCAAGTCACTTGGCTCTGTCATAACCTCACATGGTCTCTCCTATCATTGCTATGCAGACGACACACAATTAATCTTCTCCTTTCCCCCTTCTGATGACCAGGTGGCGAATCGCATCTCTGCATGTCTGGCAGACATATCAGTGTGGATGACGGATCACCACCTCAAGCTGAACTTCGGCAAGACGGAGCTGCTCTTCCTCCCGGGGAAGGACTGCCCGTTCCATGATCTCGCCATCACGGTTGACAACTCCATTGTGTCCTCCTCCCAGAGCGCTAAGAACCTTGGCGTGATCCTGGACAACACCCTGTCGTTCTCAACTAACATCAAGGCGGTGGCCCGTTCCTGTAGGTTCATGCTCTACAACATCCGCAGAGTACGACCCTGCCTCACACAGGAAGCGGCGCAGGTCCTAATCCAGGCACTTGTCATCTCCCGTCTGGATTACTGCAACTCGCTGTTGGCTGGGCTCCCTGCCTGTGCCATTAAACCCCTACAACTCATCCAGAACGCCGCAGCCCGTCTAGTGTTCAACCTTCCCAAGTTCTCTCACGTCACCCCGCTCCTCCGCTCTCTCCACTGGCTTCCAGTTGAAGCTCGCATCCGCTACAAGACCATGGTGCTTGCCTACGGAGCTGTGAGGGGAACGGCACCTCAGTACCTCCAGGCTCTGATCAGGCCCTACACCCAAGTAAGGGCACTGCGTTCATCCACCTCTGGCCTGCTCGCTTCCCTACCACTGAGGAAGTACAGTTCCCGCTCAGCCCAGTCAAAACTGTTCGCTGCTCTGGCTCCCCAATGGTGGAACAAACTCCCTCACGACGCCAGGACAGCGGAGTCAATCACCACCTTCCGGAGACACCTGAAACCCCACCTCTTTAAGGAATACCTAGGATAGGATAAAGTAATCCTTCTCACCCCCCTTAAAATATTTAGATGCACTATTGTAAAGTGGCTGTTCCACTGGATGTCATAAGGTGAATGCACCAATTTGTAAGTCGCTCTGGATAAGAGCGTCTGCTAAATGACTTAAATGTAATGTAATGTAAATGTGTTCATCTGCCCAGATGTATTGCTGCAGGAATGGATGTGCCCCAGGGCCAAAAGGGAACGGCATGGAGGCGTAGCTGTGTTCTTTGCAAAATGAAGTCCCCCATCACCTGCACCACATGTTTGGTGACGCTCTGCTTTACAGCAGAAATAGATTGCTTTGGCACGTGGCATCAGAAGCACAATATTGTGTAGAGGACTGAGGGTCTTACAAATATTGAAAGTGTTATTTTGTAAATGTATATTTTTTTTTCATGTTTTTTTTTCTCCATTTTTTTTTTTGGGGGGGGGGTGTTAGAATACCATTTTGGTATTTTGTAAATGTATACCTTCACCAATTTGGCCAAATTTGCACTTAAAAAATGTCCAAAATGGAGGGTGGTTGATGGCAAAATTAAATAGTTTTGTTTTCATATACATTTTTGGGTAATAAAATGCATTAAGTTTTGCGCTCTATTACAAAATAATTTATTGCAAATGTTTTACTTTGAAGCCTCAGAGCAATTATTTTTTTATTGAAAATAAAGTTTTGCTCTTGACAAATAGACACCCATTTGTAGCAAGTTGGGGAGAGGGGCTAATAGCTGAACAATAGACTATTCGACCTTTACTAAAGAATAGTCCAATAGCCGAGCTAGGTGTGAACCCCCTGTCCTATCAGAGACCAGAATTGCCCTAAAGACCAAGGGGGATTTAGAGCACTGATTATGCTTTTGAGACACACAGTAGTGCATTGGGACCAACTGACAATGAATGGGAAATATAAACCAAATAATAAACTGATAATTGTGCACCACTTCAAATGAAACAAGCAGGAACCATGTTTCAAACCCTCAACCTTCTTGCCCCAAGTACAGTGCACTATCGACAGTGTACCAAAAGCATGCTCAAGCCGAAGAGTTGATAGAGCGCATCCTCGTGGTAGCTTACTACAAAATGTAATAAAGTAGACTTTTCAAATAAGTTACCTTACACGTGATGTTGGCTGACAATTTGTTAGCTACAGTTGAATTTTACATACACCTTAGCCAAATACACTTAAACTGTTTTTCACAATTCCTGACACTTAATACTAGTACAAAATTCCCTGTCTTAGGTCAGTTAGGATCACCACTTTATTTGAAGGATGTGAAATGTCAGAATAACAGTGATTTATTTCAGCTTTTATGTCTTTCATCACATTCCCAGTGGTTCAGGATGTATACATACACTCAATTAGTATTTGGTAGCATTGCCTTTAAATTGATTAACATGGGTCAAATGTTTCGGGTTTCACAAGCTTCCCACAATAAGTTGGGTGAATTTTGGCCAATTCCTCCTGACAGCTGGTGTAACTGAGTCAGGATGTAGGCCTCCTTGCTCCCACACGCTTTTTCAGTTCTGCCCATAAATGTTCTATAGGATTGATGTCAGGGCTTTGTGATGGCCAACCATACCTTGACTTTGTTGTCCTTTATCCATTTTGCCACAACTTTGGAAGTATGCTTGGGGTCGTTGTCCATTTGGAAAACCCATTTGCGACCAAGCTTTAACTTCCTGACTGATGTCTTGATGTTGCTTCAATATATTCACATAATCTTCCTCCATAATGATGCCATCTATTTTGTGAAGTGGACTGTTCCCCCCCTGTAGCAAAGCACCCCCACAACATGATGCTGCCACCCCAGTGCTTCACGGTTGGGATGGTGTTCTTTGGCTTGCAAGCTTTCCCCTTTTTCCTCCAAACATAACGATGGTCATTATGGCCAAAAAATTCTATATTTTTTTCATCAGACCAGAGGACTTTCTTTGTCCCCATGTGCAGTTGCAAACCATAGTCTGGCTTTTTTTATGGTGGTTTTGGAGCAGTGGATTCTTCCTTGCTGATTGGCCTTTCAGGTTATGTCGATATAGGACTCATTTTACTGTGGATATAGATACTTTGTACCTGTTTCCTCCATCTTCACAAGGTCCTTTGCTGCTGTTCTGGGATTGATTTGCACTTTCCGCACCAAAGTACGGTCATCTCTAGGAGACAGAACGTGTCTCCTTCCTGAGCGGTATTCCTGCTTGGTCCCATGGTGTTTATACTTGCGTACTATTGTTTGGACAGATGAACGTGGTACCTTCAGGCGTTTGGAAATTGCTCCCAAGGATGAACCAGACTTGGAGGTCGACAATTTATTTTCTGAGGTCTTGGCTGATTTCTTATGATTTTTCCCATGATGTCAAGCAAAGAGGCACTGTATTTGAAGGTAGGCCTTAAAATACATCCACAGGTACACCTTTTAAATTGACTCAATTTATGTCAATTAGCCTATCAGAAGCTTCTAAAGCCATGACATTATTTTCTAGAATTTTACAAGCTTTTTAAAGGCACAGTCAATTAACTTCGCTCTTTTAATTTTGGATAAAAAACGTTCCCGTTTTAAACAAGATATTTTGTCACGAAAAGATGCTCGACTATGCATGGAATTGACAGCTTTGGAAAGAAAAACTCTGACGTTTCCAAAACTGCAAAGATATTATCTGTGAGTGCCACAGAACTAATGCTACAGGCAAAAACAAGATGAACTTTCAAACAGGAAATGGTCCAGATTTTGAAGGCCCTGTGTTCCAATGTCTCCTTATATGGCTGTGAATGAGCCAGGAATGAGCCTGCACTTTCTGTTGTTTCCCCAAGGTGTCTGCAGCATTGTGACGTATTTGTAGGCACATCATTGGAAGATTGACCATAAGAGACTACATTTACCAGGTGCTCGCTTGGTGCTCGCTCCTCCGTCTAAATTATTGCGTAATCTCCAGCTGCGTGTATTTTTCCATTTTGTTCAGAGGAGAAACCAAACTGCCACGAATGATTTATCATCGAATAGATATGTGAAAAACACCTTGAGGATTGATTCTAAACAACGTTTGCCAAGTTTCTGTCGATATTATGAAGTTCATTTGGAAAAAAGTTTGCCATTGTAATGACTGAATTTTTGGGTTTTTCTTAGCCCAACGTGATGAACAAAACGGAACGATTTCTCCTACACAAATAATATTTTTGGAAAAACTGAACATTTGCTATCTAACTGAGAGTCTCCTTATTGAAAACATCCGAAGTTCTTCAAAGGTAAATTATTTTATTTGAATGCTTTTCTTGTTTTTGTGAAAATGTTGCCTGCTGAATGCTAGGCTTAATGCTATGCTAGCTATCAATACTCTTACACAAATGCTTGTATAGCTATGTTTGAAAAGCATATTTTGTAAAACTGAGATGACAGTGTTGTTAACAAAAGGCTAAGCTTGTGAGTGAATATATTTCTTTCATTACATTTTTCGATGTTCATGAATAGTTAACGTTGCGTTATGGTAACGAGCTTGAGGCTATGATTACGCTCCCGGATACGGGATTGCTCGACGCAAGAAGTTAACACCCCGGCAGTCCTACAATCTAAGCTAGATGCCCTCAATCTCACACAAATCATCAAGGAACCCACCAGGTACAAACCTAAATCTGTAAACAAGGGCACCCTCATAGACGTCATCCTGACTAACTGGCCCTCCAAATACACCTCCGCTGTCTTCAACCAGGATCTCAGCGATCACTGCCTCATTGCCTGTGTCCGCTACGGATCCGCAGACAAACGACCGCCCCTCATCACTGTCAAAGGCTCCCTAAAACATTTCTGCGAGCAGGCCTTTCTAATCGACCTGGCCCAGGTATCCTGGAAGGATATTGACCTCATCCCGTCAGTTGAGGATGCCTGGTCATTCTTTAAAAGTAACTTACTCACCATTTTAGATAAGCATGCTCTGTTAAAAAAATGCAGAACTAAGAACAGATATAGCCCTTGGTTCACTCCAGACCTGACTGCCCTCGACCAGCACAAAAACATCCTATAGCGGACTGCAATAGCATCGAATTGTCCACGCGATATGCAACTGTTCGGGGAAGTCAGGAACCAATACACGCAGTCAGTCAGGAAAGCCAAGGCCAGCTTCTTCAGGAAGAAATTTGCATCCTGTAGCTCTAACTCCAAAAAGTTCTGGGACACTGTAAAGTCCATGGAGAACAAAAGCACCTCCTCCCAGCTGCCCACTGCACTGAGGCTAGGTAACACGGTCACCACTGATAAATCCATGATTATCGAAAACTTCAACAAGCATTTCTCAATGGCTGGCTATGCCTTCCTCCTGGCTACTCCAACCTCGGCCAACAGCTCCGCCCCCCCCCACAGCTACTCGCCCAAGCCTCTCCAGGTTCTCCTTTTCCTAAATCCAGATAGCAGATGTTCTGAAAGAGCTGCAAAACCTGGACCCGTACAAATCAGCTGGGCTTGACAATCTGGACCCTCTATTTCTGAAACTATCCGCCGCCATTGTCGCAACCCCTATTACCAGCCTGTTCAACCTCTCTTTTATATCGTCTGAGATCCCCAAGGTTTGGAAATCTTCCACAGTCATCCCCCTCTTCAAAGGGGGAGACACCCTGGACCCAAACTGTTACAGATCTATATCCATCCTGCCCTGCCTAGCTAAGGTCTTCGAAAGCCAAGTCAACAAACAGGTCACTGACCATCTCGAATCCCACCGTACCTTCTCCGCTGTGCAATCTGGTTTCCGAGCCGGTCACAGGTGCACCTCAGCCACGCTCAAGGTACTAAACGATATCATAACCGCCATCGATAAAAGACAGTACTGTGCAGCCGTCTTCATCGACCTGGCCAAGGCTTTCGACTCTGTCAATCACCATATTCTTATCGGCAGACTCAGTAGCCTCGGTTTTTCTTATGACTGCCTTGCCTGGTTCACCAACTACTTTGCAGACAGAGTTCAGTGTGTCAAGTCAGGAGGGCATGTTGTCCGGTCCTCTGGCAGTCTGTATGGGGGTGCCACAGGGTTCAATTCTCGGGCCGACTCTTTTCTCTGTATATATCAATGATGTTGCTCTTACTGCGGGCGATTCCCTGATCCACCTCTATGCAGACGACACCATTCTGTATATTTCCGGCCCTTCCTTGGACACTGTGCTATCTAACCTGCAAACGAGCTTCAACGCCATACAACACTCCTTCCGTGGCCTCTTAAACGCTAGTAAAACCAAATGCATGCTTTTCAACCGTCCGCTGCCTGCACCCGCACGCCCGACTAGCATCACCACCTTGGATGCTTCCGACCTAGAATATGTGGACATCTATAAGTACCTAGGTGTCTGGTTAGACTGTAAACTCTCCTTCCAGACTCATATCAAACATCTCCGATCTAAAATCAAATCTAGAGTCTACTTTCTATTCCACAACAATGCCTCCTTCACTCACGCTGCCAAACTTACCCTCGTAAAACTGACTATCCTACCGATCCTCGACTTCGGCGATGTCATCTACAAAATAGCTTCCAATACTCTACTCAGAAAACTGGATGCAGTTTATCACAGTGCCATCCGTTTTGTTACTAAAGCACCTTATACCACCCACCACTGCGACCTGCACCCCACGAAAAGAAGTGGAAAGAAAGAGGTGTGAATAATTTTTACTTTTACTGCAGTGGAGTCAGAGAGTCAAGAGTCAGAGTATGTCTTGGTAGTCTTAAACAAATCCACTTTGAAACACCTGTACCACGTCAGATAAAGAGTTGAAATGTATTTAATTTGGAGTTTGCATCCCAATATTAGACTTTATATGCAGAGACTGAAATATATAAAAAAAACTGTTTGACATACAAACACCGAATTTTCAGCTGTGAAAATATATTTTTTGTTCATTGTTAAATTATGAAAAATATTAATAAGATTCCACCCATGAGGCCACTAGGTCATATGACTGCAGGAAAGGGCTTCTCGAATGCATATGTCAGGAGGTTGAAGTCGCCCAGTACGATTCACTCACTCTCTCTGAGTTAGGCTGTGAATATGACCTTGTAATAAAGAGATGGCGACCAGTCTCTCAATAAAGTTGTTAGACAGTTGTTTGTTTGTTTCACCAGATCTCTGAATGTTTAGAATCTCATCAGATCCACCAAGGCTGAGATAGACTCTCTGTCTGTCCATCCACCTTCCAGCCCGTCTGTTCTGAAGGCCTTCACATATTAGGGGTCTCCATATCCGTCTGTATGATTTGATGGGCAAACAAATGGGTGGAAAAGAGAGGCGGGAGAGAGAGGAGGTAGAGGAGGGACAGAGGGAGGAAGGAAGGGAGGGAGGAAGAGAGAGAGAGAAGCTGAGGGCTGGAGACAAATCTCTCTCCCTCCCTCTGAGGTGCTTGTTACTCATAAAAAGAGAAACAGAGATTGAAAAAGAGAGAGAGCCCACGCTAGCTGCTCTACTCCATCAGCCACACGACAACTGGTTTTAACTGTTCCTTTAATCACTCTCTACCAGTGTCCTCCCTGCCATACCCTCCTCTCTCTGTATATTAGGGGGACGGGGACGGGGGGGTACACACACACACACGTGCACACACACACGCGTGCACACACATACTAGCCAACTCACCAGTGAGAGTCTCCAGAACCCAGCAAAGTGTGGCCCCCAGGATGGGCATAAAGTGGCCCAGG
Source organism: Oncorhynchus gorbuscha (assembly GCF_021184085.1). NCBI lineage: Eukaryota > Metazoa > Chordata > Actinopteri > Salmoniformes > Salmonidae > Oncorhynchus > Oncorhynchus gorbuscha. The sequence goes on from NC_060197.1 coordinate 20,744,841, forward strand.
TCCCCACAGTCATAGATCTGACCCACACCCAACAGCACCCTCTAAAGGTGCTACAATGAAACACACATACACGCTCCTAAACACAGATCTGATCCACAACCTCTCCTTCTCCAACTCTGCTCCACTCCTCTCTTCTCTTATCATCCCTATTCTCTCATCTCCTCTTGTTTCCTCATCAGCCTCTCCCTCCTCCTATCCTCCTCTCCTCCTATTTTCCCTCCTCCTCTCATTTTCTCTCCACTCCTCCAGGCGATGACAGGATGATGATGTCGATCTTATTAATATTCTGTCAGCATCCCAAATTGCACCCTAATCCCCTGTTTAGTACTCTACTTTTGACCAGGGAACATGGGGAACTACTAACCCTATATAGGGAATAGAGTGCCAGCAACGCGCACACACACAGATAAGCAGGCACACACATACAGATAGGCAGGCACACACACCCCGACAGCGAGATAAAAGCTGTTTCTGTGGCGATGTGATAAATGTGTCTGCCATAAACTTCTCTTAATGATACCACTGCTGAGGGCTGTGTCTCTCTCTTTCTCTCTCTCTGTGTGTGCGTGCGCGCCTATAATACGATTAAGCACGTCAAGCTCCCAGTGCACCAGACTCGTTCAGCAGAATCAGATGGAGACACAAAATATAAATAGGATTCACGTCACCTCCATAAAGAGAGAGAGAAAAAGAGAGAGGCGGATGGAGACTTGAGAAAGCCACCGAGGGGATAGGGGTGGAGGAAGGAGAGAAGGAGAGGTGGAGATGGAGAAAGCGATATATTTAAATAACGGAGAGGAAAAGAGAAATTAATGGATGGAGGAAAAATAGAACAGACAGATGCGGTAGAGAGAGAAAGAAGAGATTGGAGAAGGAAAGTTGGAGAGGATGGAGTAGGATGAGAAACATTAACACATACCGAGGATATAGGCAAATCTGTTATAAATTAGAATAAGTGTGTGCGTGTGTGTGCGTGCTTGCGCGTGCGTACGTGCATGTGTTTCTCACCAGGTAGCTTCCGATGAGACAGACAGGCAGTAGAAGCCGCCGGTACCAGTCTCCTTCAAAGCTGAACACCCCCATCAACCGAGCCACCAGCATACCATTGAACCCATGGAGACCTCCAGATACCTCCTCACAATAACACACAGACACACCACAGGAGGTTGGTGGCACCTTAATTGGGGAGAACGGGCTTGTGGTAATGACTCGAGCAGAATCAGTTGAATGGTATCAAATACATCAAACACACTGGTTTCCAGGCGTTTGATGCGATTCCATTTGCTCCGTTCGGGCCATTATTATGAGCTGTTCTCCCCTTAGCAGCCTCCACTGAGACACGCATATACACACAGACACATTTGTTTTATTTCAAGCTCAGCATGTCAGATTATTTTGGAAGTCTTGAAATGTTCACTGTCTGTCAGATATAACCAGCAGTAGTGCATGAGTAAAATCACTGGGGAACCCAGGAAAGAAAACATATTACAGCCTGTGTTGTGACAATTGCATTGTTTGCTCTATAACCTGTTCGTTCATATGCCACTGTGATATAAAAATCAGAGACAAAAAGAAGACAACAGTGGCAGTATGAATTCAACCACACATTCTTTTAATGACCTACAGCTTGGTAAGCAAGTTAATGTGTAAAGTCGCAAAGAAAACAGGAGCTGCGTTCACTGTTCCAGCACCATTTCAACTTCAACATTTCCATATAGTCAAATCACCTACGCTAGTCTAATACAGTGACAATTTAAAGATAACAAAAACAAATTTAGTCCAGTCAATGTAAGCTAACTACACTACATAACCAGAGGTATGCAGACAGCTGTACGTCAAACATCTCATTCCAAAATCATGGGCATTAATATGGAGTCGTTCCCCCCTTTGCTGCTATAACAGCCTCCACTCTTCTGGGAAGGCTTTGCACTAGATGCTGGTTGGAACATTGCAGCAGGGACTTCCATTCACCCACAAGAGCATTAGTAAGGTCGGGCACGGATGTTGGGCGATTAGGCCTGGCTCGCAGTCGGCTTTCCAATTCATCCCAAGGTATTCGATGGGGTTGAGATCAGGGCTCTGTGCAGGCCAGTCAAGTTCTTCCACACTGATCTCGACAAACCAGTTCTGTATGGACCTCGCTTTGTGCACGGGGTGAAATGCAGGCGGTTTCTATCTTCAAAATGTTTTAAATACTTTATTATCCAAATATTTAAATTGCTTGTGTGCGATCTCATGCATCCGCAAAATGTCAGATAAAGCATATACTGTACAGTACTGTATTTCTTCATCAGCATCTTTAGGCTTTCGTTAATATAACAATGATAAAAATACTATTTCAAAATGCAGATGTTTATTTAGTTATGGATCTGTAACAAATGATTATGGGAATAAATATCACTGAATGACAAAAATATTGAAACAAAGTAGGCTAATGAAGGTAAACATTGTTGCTTACTGGAAAATGCTCTTTAAAAATGTATGGAATTTTATGGAATTATTGGAATTCAGAGTTCAAGACAGCATTGTTCTGAGACAAGCATATGGACTGGTCTTGATAAATCAACAAGATTTTATTTTCACTGAATGTCCATTTGGGTATTCTTTAGACTACAATTAGGGTGTGGACATGTTATGGTCTTAGTACTCTAGCCTACTCACAACAGTCACGTTGTACAGCGCCATATTTTCCTATAATTTTTCTTGGAATAGAAGCACTAATATTAATCAAATTAATAAAGCTACATTTCTTAAAATCAATCCCATATACTATGTTCTTACAAAAAAGGTTTTACATTATCTAGTACAGCCAATATTACAAAAAGTCAAATGCTTCTCCAAGATACCCTCTGGGGGTCAAACTAGCACTAACTAGTGTTAATGGTAACAATGGGTGACAATTAAAATAACATGCCATAGGATTCTGCGGCAGCCCTCAAGGTGTGCTACAGTACGATGCAACTTTTAAAGGAGGAACCACTGTGGGCTCAGTTGATAAGAGTTGACATTTCTCCAGCTCTGCTTTCATAAAAACATAAAGGAAATGGCACTACAATTACACAATGTGACCATCGATTCTATGTAAAACTATATCTGCCCAGTTCGTATCTTTGTGAGTAAAACAGATTGGTAGCCACTTGTCCCTGTATGTGAGCTCCCTCCATTTACTGTGCCCAGTTGGTTTTATATACAGTACCAGTCAAAAGTTTGGAAACACTTACTCATTCCAGGGTTTTCTATTTTCTACATTGACGAATAATAGTGAAGACATCACAACTATGAAATAATACTTATGGAATCATGTACTAACCAAAATACAAATCCAAACATATTTATTCTTGAGATTCTTCAAAGTAGCCAACCTTTGCCTTGATGACAGCTTTGCACACTCTTGCATTCTCTCAATCAGCATCACATGGAATGCTTTTCCAACAGTCTTGAAGGAGTTCCCACATATGCCGAGCACGTTGACTGCTTTTCCTTCACTCTGCAGTCCAACTCCTCCCAAACCATCTCAATTGGGTTGAGGTGGGGTGATTGTGGGGGCCAGGTCATCTTCCTTTCCTGTGGCGTTCCTCATGAGAGCTAATTTCATCATAGCGCTTGATTTTTGCGGCTGCACTTGAAGAAACTTTCAAAGTTCTTCAAATGTTCTGTATTGACTGGCCTTCATGTCTTAATGTAATGATGGGCGGTCGTTTCTCTTTGCTTTTTTTAGCTGTTCATGCCATATTATGCACTTGGTTAACTAAATTGGGCTCTCTTCTGTATACTACCACTACCTTGTCACAACACAACTGATTGTCTCAAACGCATTAAGAAGAAAACAAATTCCAACATATTAACTTTTAACAAGGCACACATGTTAATCAAATCAAATCAAATTTTATTTGTCACATACACATGGTTAGCAGATGTTAATGCGAGTGTAGCGAAATGCTTGTGCTTCTAGTTCCGACAATGCAGTGATAACCAACAAGTAATCTAACTAACAATTCCAAAACTACTGTCTTATACACAGTGTAAGGGGATAAGGAACATGTACATAAGGATATATGAATGAGTGATGGTACAGAGCAGCATACAGTAGATGGTATCGAGTACAGTATATACATATGAGATGAGTATGTAGACAAAGTAAACAAAGTGGCATAGTTAAAGTGGCTAGTGATACATGTGTTACATAAGGATGCAGTCGATGTTGTAGAGTACAGTATATACATATGTATATGAGATGAATAATGTAGGGTAAGTAACATTATATAAGGTAGCATTGTTTAAAGTGGCTAGTGATATATTTACATCATTTCCCATCAATTCCCATTATTAAAATGGCTGGAGTTGGGTCAGTGTCAATGACAGTGTGTTGGCAGCAGCCACTCAATGTTAGTGGTGGCTATTTAACAGTCTGATGGCCTTGAGATAGAAGCTGTTTTTCAGTCTCTCGGTCCCAGCTTTGATGCACCTGTACTGACCTCGCCTTCTGGATGATAGCGGGGTGAACAGGCAGTGGTTCGGGTGGTTGATGTCCTTGATGATCTTTATGGCCTTCCTGTAACAACGGGTGGTGTAGGTGTCCTGGAGGGCAGGTAGTTTGCCCCCGGTGATGCGTTGTGCAGTCCTCACTACCCTCTGGAGAGCCTTACGGTTGAGGGCGGAGCAGTTGCCGTACCAGGCGGTGATACAGCCCGCCAGGATGCTCTCGATTGTGCATCTGTAGAAGTTTGTGAGTGCTTTTGGTGACAAGCCGAATTTCTTCAGCCTCCTGAGGTTGAATAGGCGCTGCTGCGCCTTCTTCACGACGCTGTCAGTGTGAGTGGACCAATTCAGTTTGTCTGTGATGTGTATGCCGAGGAACTTAAAACTAGCTACCCTCTCCACTACTGTTCCATCGATGTGGATAGGGGGGTGTTCCCTCTGCTGTTTCCTGAAGTCCACAATCATCTCCTTAGTTTTGTTGACGTTGAGTGTGAGGTTATTTTCCTGACACCACACTCCAAGGGCCCTCACCTCCTCCCTGTAGGCCGTCTCGTCGTTGTTGGTAATCAAGCCTACCACTGTTGTGTCGTCCGCAAACTTGATGATTGAGTTGGAGGCGTGCGTGGCCACGCAGTCGTGGGTGAACAGGGAGTACAGGAGAGGGCTCAGAACGCACCCTTGTGGGGCCCCCGTGTTGAGGATCAGCGGGGAGGAGATGTTGTTGCCTACCCTCACCACCTGGGGGCGGCCCGTCAGGAAGTCCAGTACCCAGTTGCACAGGGCGGGGTCGAGACCCAGGGTCTCGAGCTTGATGACGAGCTTGGAGGGTACTATGGTGTTGAATGCCGAGCTGTAGTCGATGAACAGCATTCTCACATAGGTATTCCTCTTGTCCAGGTGGGTTAGGGCAGTGTGCAGTGTGGTTGAGATTGCATCGTCTGTGGACCTATTTGGGCGGTAAGCAAATTGGAGTGGGTCTAGGGTGTCAGGTAGGGTGGAGGTGATATGGTCCTTGACTAGTCTCTCAAAGCACTTCATGATGACGGAAGTGAGTGCTACGGGCGGTAGTCGTTTAGCTCAGTTACCTTAGCTTTCTTGGGAACAGGAACAATGGTGGCCCTCTTGAAGCATGTGGGAACAGCAGACTGGTATAGGGATTGATTGAATATGTCCGTAAACACACCGGCCAGCTGGTCTGCGCATGCTCGGAGGGCGCGGCTGGGGATGCCGTCTGGGCCTGCAGCCTTGCGAGGGTTAACACGTTTAAATGTCTTAATCACCTCGGCTGCAGTGAAGGAGAGACTGCATGTTTCCGTTGCAGGCCGTGTCAGTGGCACTGTATTGTCCTCAAAGCGGGCAAAAAAGTTATTTAGTCTGCCTGGGAGCAAGACATCCTGGTCCGTGACTGGGCTGGATTTCATCTTGTAGTCCGTGATTGACTGTAGACCCTGCCACATGCCTCTTGTGTCTGAGCCATTGAATTGAGATTCCACTTTGTCTCTGTACTGACGCTTAGCTTGTTTGATAGCCTTACGGAGGGAATAGCTGCACTGTTTGTATTCAGTCATGTTGCCAGACACCTTGCCCTGATTAAAAGCAGTGGTTCGCGCTTTCAGTTTCACGCGAATGCTGCCATCAATCCACGGTTTCTGGTTAGGGAATGTTTTTATCGTTGCTATGGGAACGACATCTTCGACGCACGTTCTAATGAACTCGCACACCGAATCAGCGTATTCGTCAATATTCCCATCTGACGCAATACGAACCATGTCCCAGTCCACGTGATGGAAGCAGTCTTGGAGTGTAGAGTCAGCTTGGTCTGACCAGCGTTGGACAGACCTCAGCGTGGGAGCCTCTTGTTTTAATTTCTGCCTGTAGGCAGGGATCAGCAAAATGGAGTCGTGGTCAGCTTTTCCGAAAGGGGGCGGGGCAGGGCCTTATATGCGTCGCGGAAGTTAGAGTAACAGTGATCCAAGGTTTTACCACCCCTGGTTGCGCAATCGATATGCTGATAAAATTTAGGGAGTCTTGTTTTCAGATTGGCTTTGTTAAAATCCCCAGCTACAATGAATGCAGCCTCCGGATAAATGTTTTCCAGTTTGCAAAGAGTTAAATAAAGTTCGTTCAGAGCCATCGATGTGTCTGCTTGGGGGGGATATATACGGCTGTGATTATAATCGAAGAGAATTCTCTTGGAAGATAATGCGGTCTACATTTGATTGTGAGGAATTCTAAATCAGGTGAACAGAAGGATTTGAGTTCCTGTATGTTTCCTTCATCACACCATGTCCCGTTAGTCATGAGGCTGAAATTGAAATGCATTCCAGGTGACTACCTCATGAAGCTGGTCAAGAGAATGCAAAGCTGTCAAGGCAAAGGGTGGCTACTTTGAAGATTTTCAAATATATTTTGATTTGTTGTACACTTTAGTTTACTACATGATTTCTTAGTTTTGATGTCTTCACTATTATTCTACAATGTAGAAAATAGAACAAAGTTAAGAAAAACCCTGAAATGAGTAGGTGTGTCAAAACTTTTGACTCGTACTGTACATACATGCGTACAGAGACAAACACACACTGGAACATTATACGTACACAAAGGATCCCCATTATCTATTGCACATGCAGCCACTACCTGGGGTCCACATAAAACTGGAACACTATACACATACGTAAATGACAGTGGGGCTCAGGGCTAAATCCTCAGTTGAGAGTGAGAGAGACACACGCTTCTGATGGCAGCATATTTCATAGCTGTCATCCGACAAAATGACACACTGCTCAACTCTGCCATAGTAGACCGATGTAGCATCCAGTTACAACTTACAGGTGGACAACAATATATGGACTCATTTCATCCGAAAAATTCACAACGAACATGGCCTTTCACAATGGATTTACAATTCTTCCAATGATCATGGCTATTCCATGCCACTCGTATGAAGTGAAGTAACTGGCTAGCTAACTGGCTAGCTAATCAAACGTGTGACTTTCAGATCACAGACATCAGAAAAATAACACAACATCAAGGATACACTTAAGAGTCTACGCTGGGCCAATTATGTGCTACCCTATGAGACTCCCAATCACATCCAGATATGATATTCAAACCAGGAACTGAGATGCAGTACCTTAGACCACTGCACCACTCAGCAGCCATGACCAATATGACCAATATATATTGTCCTGCTAATAGGCCATCCTAGAAATGTTTGCAGAATTCACAGCCTGCTAAAATTGTGAAAAACAGGGTTAATATAACAATAATAATGATACTTTTAATAATACCCTTCCACAAATTAAAGGTTCCAATTGATAATGGTTTTTTTTTTTAAATCAATTAGTATATTTGAGTTTAACCACAATATTTGTTGTATTATTTGTTCTGTCTTTTCTGGTGGATTAAACTGAAATTGCAATCAATCACGGCCGGTTGTGATACAGCCAACCTAACTAAGAAACATATTCTAGGCAAGTGGCTGTGAGTGTTTGAAAGAGTATTTTCCAGTAAGCAACCATTTGTTTACCTTCATTAGCCTACTTTGTTCCAATATTTCTGTCATTCAGTGATATTTATTCCCCTAGTAATTCTTTATGGATCCAGAACTAAATTAACATCTGCATTTTGAAATAATATTTTTATCATTATTTTATTAACGAAAGCATAAAGATGCTGATGAAGAAATACAGTACTGTACAATATATGCTTTATCTGACATTTTGATGTTGCAAGAGGTCGCCCACACGCACTTTAAATATTTGGATAATAAAGCATTTAAAGCATTTTGAAGATAGAAGTCGCCTGCATTTGTTCATTAGGCTACTGTGCAGCTACACAGCCTAGTTCCTCACATAAGTACCTAATTCCTTACATAAAGGAGAGCAGGCCATGCCCAGACTTTCTCGGTGACCTCAAGTACTCATTAATTCTGTCTTTAATGCTTTTTTGGGTTGCATCAGTCATGGACAGAAACTTCTGAGACACAGTTTTAACAATGAGCACCCGGAGGTTCACTGTTAAGCCACATTTGCCACGGGATCCATCCCAGTTGGTGTTCTGTGTCCACTAGAAGGTATCTCTCTTCGGTTACACATCCTTGGAATAGCAGAAAAGCATAACGGTCTGGACGGCCCTTGTTGTGCCTGGTGAGCAGTTGGTCAAGTTCTGTTGTAAGAAGAGGAATGTAAATATCAGGGTGAACCGACGACCTGACGAACCCGCCAGGTATGTTGGAGGTGGAGTTCCAGAGCTTACAGGTGTGCCTGGCATGGATTGTGACTCCGTCTCATTCCTCGCCCTCCTCAACGCGTCATTCTCCGCCTGACTCTCCGCCAATACAGCCTGACTCTCTGCCAATGACAGTGACTCTCCGCCAATACCGCCTGGCTCTGGACCAATGCATCAGCTGTCGCCCGTATCTCTGCCCTCAGATAACGTTTCTCTTTCTGCTGGTCTGCCTTCAATGACTCGATCTCGGTCCTCAAAGTTTGAATCTGATCCATGTGCACCTTCATCAGATGAGCAGAATGGTACCACCCTGAGCCCCCATCGATTACAGTGGCTTATGATAGGAATGGTAGATCAAGTAAGAATTAAGGTGACTCCAACACACCAATGCTGCGTACACATTATAAGAATCTAGCAAAACGAACTGCTTTCTTGGCAACCATTTGCTTTTTTGGTGCGGCCCGTTGTCCAGCCCTTTGTCCACTGATCTCCATAATGGTTGTCAACATGGTTGTATGCTCTCAAAACACATTCACATTTTAAGTCCACAATTATTTACATATTTTTTTATTTAACCTTTATTTAATTAGCGATTTTATTACACAGTATGCCTACACATTGATAGGCTATATCATTTTTTTAAAGAAAATGCACTGAAACCAAAATACCTTTAGTTTTGGTGGGATGTTCACACCCACGGTAGTCGGGCTATAAAGAGTGGCTATAAAGAGTCTATTGTCCTGCTGATAGGGCTACACCTGCTACAGTTGTCATGTTTTGTCATTGGTTATCATGTCTTGTCTCTGTGCTTCCCTTCTATTCGTTTCCCTCTGCTGGTCTTATTAGGTTCTTTCCCTCTTTCTATCCCTCTCTCCCCCTCCCTCTCTCCCTCTCTCGCTCTCTCTCTCTATCGTTCCGTTCCTGCTCCCAGCTGTTCCTCATTTCTCCTAACTACCTCATTTACTCTTTTCACACCTGTCCCCTATTTTGCCCTCTGATTAGAGCCCCTATTTCTCCCTCTGTTTTCCGTTTCTGTCCTTGTCGGATCCTTGTATGATGTTCGCTATTCTGTGTCCTTGTCTCGCCCTGTCGTGTTTTACCTTCTTCAGATGCTGCGTGTGAGCAGGTGTCAAGGTCTGCTACGGCCGGTGCCTTCCCGAAGCAACCTGCAGTCTGTGGTCGAGTCTCCAGTCAGTCCTCTCTACTGACGAGTGGAATTCAGTTTTCCTGTTTTGTTTTCACCTTGATAATATCCAGGATTATCACTTTTGTCTAGAACTGGAATAAAGACTCTGTTTTCGTTAAGTCGCTTTTGGGTCCTCATTCACCTGCATAACAGAAGGATCCGACCAAGAATGGAACCAGCGACTACGGATTCTCGCAACACTGCCGTCGAGATCCAGGGAGCTATGCTCGGCAGACACGAGCAGGAATTGTCTGCTGCTCGTCATGCCGTTGAGACCCTGGCCGGCCAGGTTTCCGACCTCTCAGGACAGTTTCGGAGTCTTCGTCTCGTGCCACCAGCTACTTCCTGGTCTTCCGAGTCTCCGGAACCTAGGGTTAATAACCCGCCATGTTACTCTGGGCAGCCCACTGAGTGCCGCTCCTTTCTCACCCAGTGTGATATTGTGTTCTCTCTCCAACCCAACACATACTCTGGAGAGAGAGCTCGGATTGCTTACGTCATTTCACTCCTTACTGGTCGGGCTCGGGAGTGGGGCACAGCTATCTGGGAGGCAAGCGCTGAGTGTTCTAACAATTATCTGAACTTTAAAGAGGAGATGATACAGGTTTTTGATCGTTCAGTTTTTGGTAAGGAGGCTTCCAGGGCCCTGGCTTCTCTATGTCAAGGTGATCGATCCATAACGGATTACTCTATAGAGTTTCGCACTCTTGCTGCCTCCAGTGACTGGAACGAGCCGGCGTTGCTCGCTCGTTTTCTGGAGGGACTCCACGCTGAGGTTAAAGATGAGATTCTCTCCCGGGAGGTTCCTTCCAGCGTGGACTCTTTGATTGCACTCGCCATCCGCATAGAACGACGGGTAGATCTTCGTCACCGAGCTCGTGGAAGAGAGCTCGCGTTAACGGTGTTCCCCCTCTCCGCATCTCAACCATCGCCTCCCTCCGGCTCAGAGACTGAGCCCATGCAGCTGGGAGGTATTCGCATCTCGACTAAGGAGAGGGAACGGAGGATCACCAACCGCCTTTGCCTCTTGCGGTTCTGCTGGACATTTTGTCAGTTCATGTCCAGTAAAAGGCCAGAGCTCATCAGTAAGCGGAGGGCTACTGGTGAGCGCTACTACTCAGATCTCTCCATCTAGATCCTGTACTACCTTGTCGGTCCATCTACGCTGGACCGGTTCGGCTGCTTCCTGCAGTGCCTTGATAGACTCTGGGGCTGAGGGTTGTTTTATGGACGAAGCATGGGCTCGGAAACATGACATTCCTCTCAGACAGTTAGGGAAGCCCACGCCCATGGTCGCCTTAGAAGGTAGTCTTCTCCCCAGTATCAGATGTGAGACACTACCTTTAACCCTCACAGTATCTGGTAACCACAGTGAGACCATTTCTTTTTTGATTTTTCGTTCACCTTTTACACCTGTTGTTTTGGGTCATCTCTGGCTAGTATGTCATAATCCTTCTATTAATTGGTCTTGTAATTCTATCCTATCCTGGAACGTTTCTTGTCATGTGAAGTGTTTAATGTCTGCTATCCCTCCTGTTTCTTCTGTCCCCTCTTCTCAGGAGGAACCTGGTGATTTGACAGGAGTGCCGGAGGAATATCATGATCTGCGCACGGTCTTCAGTCGGTCCAGAGCCAACTCCCTTCCTCCTCACCGGTCGTATGATTGTAGTATTGATCTCCTTCCGGGGACCACTCCCCCTCGGGGTAGACTATACTCTCTGTCGGCTCCCGAACGTAAGGCTCTCGAGGATTATTTGTCTGTTTCTCTCGACGCCGGTACCGTGGTGCCTTCTTCCTCTCCCGCCGGAGCGGGGTTTTTTTGTTAAGAAGAAGGACGGTACTCTGCGCCCTGCGTGGATTATCGAGGGCTGAATGACATAACGGTTAAGAATCGTTATCCGCTTCCCCTTATGTCGTCAGCCTTCGAGATTCTGCAGGGAGCCAGGTTCTTTACTAAGTTGGACCTTCGTAACGCTTACCATCTCGTGCGCATCAGAGAGGGGGACGAGTGGAAAACGGCGTTTAACACTCCGTTAGGGCATTTTGAGTACCGGGTTCTGCCGTTCGGTCTCGCTAATGCTCCAGCTGTTTTTCAGGCATTAGTTAATGATGTACTGAGAGACATGCTGAACATCTTTGTTTTTGTCTACCTTGACGATATCCTGATTTTTTTCACCGTCACTCGAGATTCATGTTCAGCACGTTCGACGTGTACTCCCGCTAAGGTCCAGGCTGTCAGTGATTGGCCCGTTCCAAGGTCACGTGTCGAGTTGCAGCGCTTTCTAGGTTTCGCTAATTTCTATCGGCGTTTCATTCGTAATTTCGGTCAAGTTGCTGCCCCTCTCACAGCTCTTACTTCTGTCAAGACGTGCTTTAAGTGGTCCGGTTCCGCCCAGGGAGCTTTTGAACTCCTCAAGAAGCGTTTTACATCCGCTCCTATCCTTGTTACTCCTGACGTCACTAAACAATTCATTGTCGAGGTTGACGCTTCAGAGGTGGGCGTGGGAGCCATTCTATCCCAGCGCTTCCAGTCTGACGATAAGGTCCATCCTTGCGCTTATTTTTCTCATCGCCTGTCGCCATCGGAACGCAACTATGATGTGGGTAACCGCGAACTGCTCGCCATCCGCTTAGCCCTAGGCGAATGGCGACAGTGGTTGGAGGGGGCGACCGTTCCTTTTGTCGTTTGGACTGACCATAAGAACCTTGAGTACATCCGTTCTGCCAAACGACTTAATGCACGTCAAGCTCGTTGGGCGTTGTTTTTCGCTCGTTTCGAGTTCGTGATTTCTTATCGCCCGGGTAATAAGAACACCAAGCCTGATGCCTTATCCCGTCTCTTTAGTTCTTCTGTGGCTTCTACCGACCCCGAGGGGATTCTTCCTGATGGGCGTGTTGTCGGGTTGACTGTCTGGGGAATTGAGAGACAGGTTAAGCAAGCACTCACTCACACTGCGTCACCGCGCGCTTGTCCTAGTAACCTTCTTTTCGTTCCTGTTTCTACTCGTCTGGCTGTTCTTCAGTGGGCTCACTCTGCCAAGTTAGCTGGCCACCCCGGGTGTTCGGGGTACGCTTGCTTCTATTCGCCAGCGGTTTTGGTGGCCTACTCAGGAGCGTGACACGCGCCGTTTCGTGGCTGCTTGTTCGGACTGCGCGCAGACTAAGTCAGGTAACTCTCCTCCTGCCGGTCGTCTCAGACCGCTTCCCATTCCTTCTCGACCATGGTCTCACATCGCCTTAGACTTCATTACCGGTCTGCCTTCGTCTGCGGGGAAGACTGTGATTCTTACGGTTGTCGATAGGTTCTCTAAGGCGGCACATTTCATTCCCCTCGCTAAGCTTCCTTCCGCTAAGGAGACGGCACAAATCATCATTGAGAATGTGTTCAGAATTCATGGCCTCCCGTTAGACGCCGTTTCAGACAGAGGTCCGCAATTCACGTCACAGTTTTGGAGGGAGTTCTGTCGTTTGATTGGTGCTTCCGTCAGTCTCTCTTCCGGTTTTCATCCCCAGTCTAACGGTCAAGCAGAAAGGGCCAATCAGACGATTGGTCGCATATTACGCAGCCTTTCTTTTAGAAACCCTGCGTCTTGGGCAGAACAGCTCCCCTGGGCAGAATACGCTCACAACTCGCTTCCTTCGTCTGCTACCGGGCTATCTCCGTTTCAGAGTAGTCTGGGGTACCAGCCTCCTCTGTTCTCGTCCCAGCTCGCCGAGTCCAGCGTTCCCTCCGCTCAGGCGTTTGTCCAACGTTGCGAGCGCACCTGGAGGAGGGTCAGGTCTGCACTTTGCCGTTACAGGGCGCAGACTGTGAGAGCCGCCAATAAACGTAGGATTAAGAGTCCTAGGTATTGTCGCGGCCAGAGAGTGTGGCTTTCCACTCGTAACCTTCCCCTTACGACAGCTTCTCGCAAGTTGCGAGAAAATACTGATTTACCACCATAATTTGCAAATAAATTCATTAAAAATCCTACAATGTGATTTTCTGGATTTTCTTTCCTCATTTTGTCTGTCATAGTTGAAGTGTACCTATGATGAAAATTACCGGCCACTCTTATCTTTTTAAGTGGGAGAACTTGCACAATTGGTGGCTGACAAAATACTTTTTTTGCCCCACTGTAGTAGCAGCAAGAAAGGCTGAGTTGTGGAATATAAGTGAGTGTCTAGAAATATCATTACTCAGATTATTTTGGCTTTGAACCTCCCTCCATGTCTTTAATGTAAGAGTAACAATTGGGTTTTGTTTAGTCCTGTCAATAGAAATAGGCTTTGATATAAAGAGAAGACAATGTAATGGCATATCACAATATTGACTCTCAATTTCAAGCCATCACAATTCCTTTGGTTGTTGAATCTATGATGCAATGTGATTACGTTGTGCTGCCCAGTAATATGATTTAAAACCTGCCAGCTGTTTGTTATTCATGTCATTGTTCAGCCATGACTCGGTGAAACACAAGATATTACGGTTTTTAATGTCCCCTTTGTAGGATATGCGTGATCGTAGTCTATTTTATTATCGATTAATTGTACATTGGCTAATAGGACTGATGGTAAAGGTAGATTACCCTCACAGTGGGTAAGGCACCCGGATCTTCGTCCACGATCCTCCTATGACTGACGGGGTTGAGATCCTTCTTGGGTGTCTGACGTAAATCTTTCCAATCCGACTTATGGGGTGTGTAATCGCTGTAGTGATATCAGAAGCTCTTTTCGGTCATAGGACAGACGTAAAATATATGTACAAAATAACGTAAAAATAAAGCATAAAAACCATACACAATAGCACAATTGGTTACGGGATTGTTAGCGCACATTAGCAACAACCGTCCCGGTTTAGGGACACCCATCCCGTAAAGGTTCAATTTCGTGCACCAGGTGTTGTTTACAAATATACATAGACCGCCACCCCTTGTCTTTACCAGAGGCCGCTGTTCTATCCTGCAGAAAAACACCTCTTTGGCCTGCAATCCCGTTAACGGGATGATATGACAACAGCCAGTGAAAGTGCAAGGCGCCAAATTCAAATTCAGAAATCTCATAATTAAAATTCCTCAAACATACAATTATCTTATACCATTTTAAAAGTAGCCTTGTTGTTAATCCCACCACAGTGTTCGATTTCAAATATGCTATGAATTGTCCATAGAGCTCAGAGACAGGATTGTGTTGAAGCACAGTAATAGAGAAGGGTACCAAACAATTTCTAGAGCATTGAAGGTCCCCAAGAACACAGTGGCCTCCGTCATTCTTAAATGGAAGAAGATTGGAGCCACCAAGACTCTTCCTAGAGCTGGCTGAGCAATCATGGGAGAAGGGCCTTGGTGACCAAGAACCCGATGGTCACTCTGACAGAGCTCCAGAGTTCCTCTGTGGAGATGGCAGAACCTTCCAGAAGGACAACCATCTCTACATCACTCCACCAATCAGGCTTTTATGGTAGAGTGGCCAGATGGAAGCCACTCCTCAGTAAAAGCCACATGACAGCCCGGCTGGAGTTTGCCAAAAGGCTCTCAGACCATGAGAAACAAGATTCTCTGATCTGATGAAACCAAGATTGAACTCTTTGGCCTGAATGCCAAGCGTCACATCTGGAGGAAACCTGGCACCATTCCTACGGTGAAGCATGGTGGTGGCAACATTATGGTGTGGGGATGTTTTTCAACAGCAGGGACTGGGAGACTAGTCAGGATTTAGGCAAACATGAACAGAGCAAAGTACAGAGAGCTCCTTGATGAATAGCTGCTCCAGAGTGCTCAGTACCTCAGACTGAGGCGAAGGTTCACCTTCCAAAAGGACAACGATCCGCAGCATAAAGCCAAGAAAAAGCAGGAGTTGCTTCGGGACAAGTCTCTAAAAGTCCTTGAGTTGCACAGCCCAGACTTGAGCCTGATCGAACATCTCCGGAGAGATCTGAAAAAAGCTGTGCAGCAATGCTCCCCATCCAATCTGGTAAAGCTACAGAAGAAGATCTACAGAGAAGAATGTGAGAAACACCCCAAATACAGGTGTGCAAAACTTATTGCGTCATACCCAAGAAGACTTGATGCTGTAATCACTGCCAAAGGTGCTTCAACAAAGTACTAAGTTAAAGGTCTGAATACTTATGTAAATGTTTCTTCGGGATCGGTGTCCCTTCCATGGGACGGTTGAGCTAACGTAGGCTAATGCGCGATTAGCATGAGGTTGTAAGTAACAAGAACATTTCCCAAGACATAGACATATCTGATATTGGAAAGCTTAAATTCTTGTCCAATGTCCAATTTACAGTAGCTATTACAGTGAAATTAATACCATGCTATTGTTTGAAGTTATTAATTAAATTAGACATAAAATGTTTCACATACACTGCTGCCTTCTGGTAGCCAAAATCGAAATTGCACCTGGTCTGGAATAATACATTCTGGCCTTTCTCTTGCATTCAAAGATGATGGTACAAAAACAATTGCTTTTTAATTTATCTTCTACCAGATCTACTGCGTTATATTCTCCTACATTCCTTTAACATTTCCACACATTTTAAAGTGTTTCCTTTCAAATGGTACCAAGAATAAGCATATCCTTGCTTCAGGGCCTGAGCTACAGGGAGTTAGATTTGGGTATGTCATTTTAGGCCAAAGGTCTGAATAGGCCCATTAGTGAATAAGATAAAGAGCTCTCTACACAGCTAAGCGGATAAGTATTTGTGAGCTTCAGGCTGTGAACAAAAAGTATGACTGTGTCTATCACTTGGGCTCCTGAGTGGCGCTGCGGTCTAAGGGACTGCTTCTCAGTGCAAGAGGCATCACTACAGTCCCTGGTTTGAACCCAGGCTGTATCACACCTGGCTGTGATTGGGAGTCCCTTAGGGTGGCGCAAAATTGGCACGGGGTAGGCCGTCACAGTAAATAAGAATTTGTTCTTAACTGACTTGCCAAGTAAAATAAAGGTTGAATTTTTTTAAATATTATATATATTTTTTATCTGTATCTTATTTAAACAAATCAAGTGTATTGGTCGAATACACAGCTCCTAACAATGCAGTGAAATGTCAAACAACTACACAAATAATAAACAATAAAATAATCAAGAAATCAAGAAATGTCGGGAAATAACTAATCTAATGATGAATTTACCTATTCCACATGTTGTTACAGCCTGAATTCAAAATGGATAATAAAAAAATTCACCCATCTACACACAATACCCCATAATGACAAAGTGAATCCATGTTTATTTGAATTTTGGCTAATTTATTACAAATGAAATACAGAAATCTAATATACATAAGGATTCACACACCTGAGTCAAAATATGTTAGAATCACCTTTGGCAGTGATTACAGAGTCTTTCTGAATAAGTCTCTAATAGCTTGGACTTGGATTGTAAAATATTTCCTTGTTATTCAATGGTGTCTTGGTAAGCAGCTCCAGTGTACATTTGGCCTTGTGTTTTAGGTTAATGTCCTGCTGAAAGTGAATTTGTCTCCTAGTGTCTATTGGAAAGCAGGTTATTGTGTGTAGGCCAGTGACACAAAATCTCAATTTAATCCATTTTAAATTCAGGCTATAACGCAAAAAGTGAATTGATGGGAATACTTTCTGAAGGCGCTGTATACTAAGATATGTATGTTCAGTATATACACTACATGAAAAAAGTATGTGGACACCTGCTCGTCGAACATCTCATTCCAAAATCATGGGCATTAATATGGAGTTGGTCCCCCCTTTGCTGCTATAACAGTTTCTACTCTTCTGGGAAAGCTTTACCTGTGTAAACATTACTGCGGAGACTTGCTTCCATTCAGCCTCGAGCATTAGTGAGGATCGGGCACTGACGTTGGGCGGTTAGGCCTGGCTCGCAATCGGCGTTCCAATTCATTGATGGGGTTAAGATCAGGGCTCTGTGCAGGCCAGTCAAGTTATTCCACACCGATCTCGACAAACCAAGTCTGTTGTCATGCTGAAACAGGGAACTGCCTTCCCCAAACTGTTCCCACAAAGTTGGAAGCATAGAATTGTCTAGAATGTCATTGTATGCTGTAGTGTTGACTTCCCTTCCCTGGAACTAAGGGGACTAGCCCAAACCATGAAAAACAGCCCCAGATCAATATTCCTCCTCAACCACACTTTACAGTTGGCACTATGCATTCAGGCAGGTAGTGTTCTCCTAGCAACTGACAAACCCAGATTCATCCGTTGGTCTGCCAGGTGGTGAAACGTGATTCATCACCCCTGAAAATGTGTTTCCACTCAGTCCAATGGAGGTGAGCTTTACACCACTCATGCTTACACTTGGCATGGTGATCTTAGGTTTCTGTGCGGCTGCTCGGCCATGGAAACCCATTTCATGAAGCTCCTGGGGAACAGTTATTGTGCCGAGGTTGCTTCCAGAGGCATTTTAGAACTCTGTAGTGAGTTCTGCAACTGAGGACAGACGATCTGTGAGCTCTGTTCTGTGAGCTTGTGTAGCCTACCACTTCGTGGCTGAGCCGTTGTTGCTCCTAAACATTTCCACTTCACAATAACAGCACTTACAGTTGACCGGGGCAGCTCTAGCAGTGCAGAAATTTGACAAACTACCTTGTTGGAAAGGTGCCATCCTATGATGGTGCCATGTTGAAAGTCACTGAGCTCTTCAGTAAAGCCATTCTACTGCTAATGTTTGTCTATGGGGATTGCATGGCTGTGTGCTTGATTTTGTTCACCTGTAAGCAACTGATGTGGCTGAAATAGCCAAATCGACTAATTTGAAGAGGTGTCCACATACTATTGTGTATATATAGTGTATTAGAGTGAGCTATGTCAAGAATCCAGTATTTAAATACACATTCAGTGTGTATAAACAGTGTAACTAAAATGCAATGTAAAGTAATAGAAGTATTAGATATGGTATAGTCTTGATGCTAATGACGCTAATTGGAGAGTGAGCGAGAAAAAGAGAGAGTGAGATAAGGAGAGCAAGGATGGATAGCAAAGAGTCAAAAATAGAGACAGAGCATGAGGGAGAGAGTGAGGGAGGAAGGGAACAAGTGCGGGCGCTGTGCCAACTGTACCTCATCGTGCAGCACTTAGCTGATATTAAATTCTACAGTGCCATGATATCATCTGAGGGTAGCTACCTTCTCACTGATTACATCATCCTCTCAGGGAGGGAGTGATGTCATCTTCAAGGTTTTCTAAGGACAGGCCAGTGGAATTGAAGGGAATATATTTACTAGATTATATAGAATGTTCAATAGATTCAAGAACGTTCATTAGATTCTAGAATGTTTATTTAATTCTAGAACATTCATTAGATTCTGAAACTTTATAATTTTGCACAGGCAAACTGGGAATTGGAGTTCAGGGTGCATGGTTTGTGTACAGGATGTTAAACTTATGTGTATTTTAAGGATGTTTTTGTGAAACATTGAAATAAAACACAACCGATTGAGGTGCTTTTCTCAGAACTTCCCATGTTTTATATTAAGGTACATGTACATTTCAAGCTGTCTTTGTGCTCACAGTAAAGACAGAATACACAATGCCTCTCATCCCTTCTGACCTAAATACACAAGCACAATGTCCTTTATGCAATCCAAGCTTCGTTTCTGTCACCTAATTTAGGCTTGTCTCGCCCCTCTTTGATGCAATGATATGAAATACCACTTTTACTTACAAAACATACTCAGGAACTCACTCAGAAGAGTACAAAAACGAAAAAATAAATAAATATAACATTTGATAAATAAAAGATAGCATATTTATAAAATAAAGTTTTGATAATCCACATCTTTATACATCAGTAATAATAATAAAATGTTTTTTTTTGTCGTACAAAGGAGTAATGTTTATAGTAATAATAGTAGAAGTTAGCGACAGTTACTAGGACATTCTGCACTGCATAAGGTTGCCGTGACGATCAGATGATGTTGCCATGGAGATAGAGAGCTGCATTGTCGGGGGTCGTTGTGGTGACAGTCTATGGGATCATAGACAAATGATTGGGTTTCTCGGTCACCATAACCAAACAATTTCAATGATCGATAAATTGATTGAATAACTGATTTGATTGATTAAATACATCATTTAGAATGAACATCCCTCCCCCTTTCACTTATCAATAGTTCCTTGGGTGTTGGTCACGTTAAAATCTACCTGTTGTTAGGCAATGCCCGTCGCTGTCGACACCCCCCAAATAACCGTAGCTCCGCTGTAACCTTGACGGCGAAGCCTCAACAAAAACCCTAGTCTTCGGACAGGATGTGCCACTTGGCAATCTGCCGGCGCGGGTGGTCGCAGATCTCCCTCCAGTGCTCCCCGGGGGTGCCGGCAGAAGCCGTACCCAGGATCAGGCGCCCCAAGATGGGATTGGGTGAATGGGAGGAGTCCCCCCGCCTGGTTGGTTGAGACTCAGAGTCCATGAGCAGGAGCTCTACGCTGGTCTCCTTCAGCCCCTCCTGAGAGGCCATGTCGAACACAAACAGCTCGTTGAACACAGGGTTGGGGGAACACTTTTTCACATGGGTCTTCTTTTTACTGACACGCTTCTTCCCTTTGAAGAGGTTGACTTTCACATATGGGTCTGGAGGGAAGGAGAGTGTGAAGGAAGGAGGGATGTAGGAAGGGATGAGATGAAGGAGAGAGAGAGAGGCAGAAAGAATAGAATTCATAGCACAGCTCTGAAAATGGCACAATGGATCAATACGGTGGTATACATGTACATGCGTGTGTGTGGCATTGACTGGCTCAGTTTGTTGGTAGTACTATCCGGACTATCCAATGAAAGTGTGACCAAACACTGTGGTATGGCTAAGACTCTGTTTTAATTTTTTATTTTTTTTTATTAATAATGTTACTGTCCCCACTACAAAAAACAGTCAAGTATCAGTCAAAAGTTTGGACACATCTTACTTATTGAAGGGTTTTTCTTTATTTTTACTATTTTTTACATTGTACAATAATAGTGAAGACATCAAAACTAGGAAATAACGCATATGAAATCATGTAGTAACCAAAAAGTGTTAAACAAATCAAAATATATTTGAGATTCTTCATAGTAGCCAAGCTTTGCCTTGATGATAGCTTTGAACAACTTTGGCATTCTCTCAACCAGCTTCATGAGGTATCCACCTGAAATGCTTTTCAATTAACAGGTGTGCATTGTTAAAAGTTCATTTGTGGAATTTCTTGCCATCTTAATGTGTTTGAGAAAATATGTTGTGTTGTGACAAGGTAGGGGTGGTATACAGAAGATAGCCCTATTTGGTAAAAGACCCAAGTCCATATTATGTCAAGAACAGCTCAAATAAGCAAAGAGAAATGAAGGTCTGTCAATCTGGAAAATTTCAAGAACTTTTAAAGCTTCTTCAAGTGCACTCTCAAAAACCATGGCTCTCATGAGAACCGCCACAGGAAAGGAAGATCCAGAGTTACCTCTGCTGCAAAGAATAAGTTGATTAGAGTTAACTACACCTCAGCCCAAATAAATGCTTCATAGAGTTCAAGTAGAAGACACATCTCAACATCAACTGTTCAGAGGAGACTGCGTAAATCAGGCCTTCATGGTCAGATTGCTGCAAAGAAACCACTACTAAAGGACACAAATAAGAAGAAGAGTTTTGCTTGGACTAAGAAATACGAGCAATGGACAAAACATCAGTGGAAAATCTGTCCTTTGGTCTGATAAATCCAAATTTGAGAATTTTGGTTCCAACCGCCGTGTCTTTGTGTGATGCAGATTCGGTGAACGGATGATCTCCGCATGTGTGGTTCCCACCGTGGAGCTTGGAGGAGGTGTGATGGTGTGGGGGTGCTTTGCTTGTGACACTGTCTGTGATTTATTTAGAATTCAAGGCACACATAATCGGTATGGCTACCACAACATTTTACAGCGATATGCCATCCCATCTGGTTTGCACTCAGTGGGACGATCACTTGTTTTTCAAAAGGACAATGACCCAAAACACACCTCCAGACTGTGTAAAGGATATTTGACCAAGGAGGGTGATGAAGTGATGACTCCCCTCTCTCTCCAGATGAAATCTCGCGTCTTGTGACGGCCGGCCGCCCAACAACCTGCCCGCTCGACCCTATCCCCTCCTCTCTTCTCCAGACCATTTCCGGAGACCTTCTCCCTTACCTCACCTCGCTCATCAACTTATCCCTGACCGCTGGCTACGTCCCTTCCGTCTTCAAGAGAGCGAGAGTTGCACCCCTTCTGAAAAAACCTACACTCGATCCCTCCGATGTCAACAACTACAGACCAGTATCCCTTCTTTCTTTTCTCTCCAAAACTCTTGAACGTGCCGTCCTTGGTCAGCTCTCCCGCTATCTCTCTCAGAATGACCTTCTTGATCCAAATCAGTCAGGTTTCAAGACTAGTCATTCAACTGAGACTGCTCTTCTCTGTATCACGGAGGCGCTCCGCACCGCTAAAGCTAACTCTCTCTCCTCTGCTCTCATCCTTCTAGACCTATCGGCTGCCTTCGATACTGTGAACCATCAGATCCTCCTCTCCACCCTCTCCGAGTTGGGCATCTCCGGCGCGGCCCACGCTTGGATTGCGTCCTACCTGACAGGTCGCTCCTACCAGGTGGCGTGGCGAGAATCTGTCTCCTCACCACGCGCTCTCACCACTGGTGTCCCCCAGGGTTCTGTTCTAGGCCCTCTCCTATTCTCGCTATACACCAAGTCACTTGGCTCTGTCATAACCTCACATGGTCTCTCCTATCATTGCTATGCAGACGACACACAATTAATCTTCTCCTTTCCCCCTTCTGATGACCAGGTGGCGAATCGCATCTCTGCATGTCTGGCAGACATATCAGTGTGGATGACGGATCACCACCTCAAGCTGAACTTCGGCAAGACGGAGCTGCTCTTCCTCCCGGGAAGGACTGCCCGTTCCATGATCTCGCCATCACGGTTGACAACTCCATTGTGTCCTCCTCCCAGAGCGCTAAGAACCTTGGCGTGATCCTGGACAACAAACTGTCGTTCTCAACTAACATCAAGGCGGTGGCCCGTTCCTGTAGGTTCATGCTCTACAACATCCGCAGAGTACGACCCTGCCTCACACAGGAAGCGGCGCAGGTCCTAATCCAGGCACTTGTCATCTCCCGTCTGGATTACTGCAACTCGCTGTTGGCTGGGCTCCCTGCCTGTGCCATTAAACCCCTACAACTCATCCAGAACGCCGCAGCCCGTCTAGTGTTCAACCTTCCCAAGTTCTCTCACGTCACCCCGCTCCTCCGCTCTCTCCACTGGCTTCCAGTTGAAGCTCGCATCCGCTACAAGACCATGGTGCTTGCCTACGGAGCTGTGAGGGGAACGGCACCTCAGTACCTCCAGGCTCTGATCAGGCCCTACACCCAAATAAGGGCACTGCGTTCATCCACCTCTGGCCTGCTCGCCTCCCTACCACTGAGGAAGTACAGTTCCCGCTCAGCTCAGTCAAAACTGTTCGCTGCTCTGGCTCCCCAATGGTGGAACAAACTCCCTCACGACGCCAGGACAGCGGAGTCAATCACCACCTTCCGGAGACACCTGAAACCCCACCTCTTTAAGGAATACCTAGGATAGGATAAAGTAATCCTTCTCACCCCCTCCCCCCTTAAAATATTTAGATGCACTATTGTAAAGTGGTTGTTCCACTGGATGTCATAAGGTGAATGCACCAATTTGTAAGTCGCTCTGGATAAGAGCGTCTGCTAAATGACTTAAATGTAAATGTAAATGTAAGTGCTGCATCAGATGACTTGGCCTCCACAATCACCCGATCTCAACCCAATTGAAATGGTTTGGGATGAGTTGGACCGAAGTGTGTAGGAAAAGTAGCCAACAAGTCTTCAGCATATGTGGGAACTCCTTCAAGACTATTGGAAAAGCATTCCTCATGAAGCTGGTTGAGAGAATGCCAAGAGTGTGCAAAGCTGTCATCGAGGCAAAGTGTGGCTACTTTGAAGAATCTCAAATATAAAATATATTTTGATTGGTTTAACACTTTTTTGGCTTACAACAGGATTCCATATATATTATTTCATAGTTTTGATGTCTTCACAATTGTTCTACAATGTAGAAAATAGTAAAAATAAAGAAATATCCTTGAATGAGTAGGTGTGCCCAAACTTTTAACTGGTACTGTATATACTATAATACATGTATGATTTTGTCCTTGAAACATTTATTTAAAATACTGTTTATTCCATATTTCATAGAAATCAGACTTTGCTTTAGATTTTTTTTATCCAACATAATATTGTAAATAATAAAACAAATGAAATGGCATGGACAAAAATTATGGGACTCTTTACCTAATATTTTCTTGCACAACCTTTAGAGTCAATCACTGCAATCAAAAGTTTTCTGTAGCTCTCAATGAGACTTTTAGAGTTTCAGCTCTTTCCATAGATGTTCGATAGGATTCAGATCAGGACTCATAGAAGGACACTTCAGAATAGTCCTATGTTTTGTTGATATCCATTCTTGGGTACTTTTATCTGTGTGTTTTGGGTCATTCTCCTGTTGGAGGACCCATGACCTGCGCCTGAGACCAAGCTTTCTGACACTGGGCAGTACGCTTCGCTCCAGAATGCCTTGATAGTCTTGAGATTTCATTGTGCCCAGCACAAATTCAAGGCTCCCTGTGCAAGGCACAGCAAAATATACCCAAAACAGAACCGAGCCTCCTCCATGTTTCACTGTAGGTATGGTGTTCTTTTCTTTGAAAGCTTCATTTTTTCATCTGTGACCATAGAGCTGATGTGACTTGCCAAAAAGCTCCAGTTTTGACTCATCTGTCCAAAGGACATTCTCCCAGAAGGTGGCTTGTCAATATGCATTTTAGCAAATTCCAGTCTGGCTTTTTTAATGTTTTTCTTTCAAAAGTGGAGTCCTCATGGGTCTTCTTCCATGGAGCCCACTTTCACTCAAAAAGTGACGGATGGTGCAATCAGGAACTGACGTACCTTCACCTTGGAGTTCAGCTTGTATCTATTTGGCAGTTATCCTTGGTTCTCTTTCTACCATTCCCTAATTCCTTCTTTTCAATCTGGGGTCGATTTTCCTCTTGCAGTCGTGCCCAGAGAGGTTGGGACCTAAACTTCTTAATACTATTTGGAACTGTTGTCACAGGGACTTCAAGCGGCTTGGATATGGTCTTGTAGCCTTTACCTTTCCCATGCTTGTCTATTATTTTCTTTCTGATCTCCTCAGACAAATCTCTCCTTTGCTTTCTCTGGTCCATGTTCAGTGTGGCGCACACAATGATACCAAACAGCACAACGACTGCTTTTCTCCATTTAAATAGGCTGAATGACTGATTACAAGATTATAGACGTGTGATACTGACTAAAGAAACAAATTAGTTTGAAATATCACTATAATCCAATTATTTATTATCTTTTCTAAGGGGTACCAACAAATGTGTTGCGCCATTTTAGAATATCTTTGTAGAATAAGCAATAATTAATCTCTTTTCACAGCTTATTTGTTTTATTCTATGACATACCAAAGGCATGCAAGTGTACATGATAAAATAGCTTTTAATTCCATCACTTTTCAGGAGGAATTAAGCATTATTTCAATGAGGACGTTTGTATACATGATTTGTGTGTGTGTATGCGCGTGCGTGTGTGTGCATGCTTGTGTACATACTTACATTTGCGTGTGTGTGTTTGTGTGGGGGAGGGGGGTCTGTATGTACCTGAGGGCCTGTGGTTGTCGGTCTTCAGCAGGTGGCGAGCCTTCAGCACCACGACTGTTAGAGTACTGGTGGTAGACTGGTAACACAGAGACAACAGCAGCTCCCCTCGACCTGCACTCCTCTATAAACAGAGATGGAGAGAGGGAGGGGGAAAGAGAGAGGTGGAAGGAGGACAGATGGAGAGAGAAACCATAATATCAAAACTTCGAGACCCGAGCAAGGTACTGACTAGTGACGAGGAAGATTGCGTTTTCACTGACATTATGATGATGAACTGTGATATTTACACCAAGTTATAAAGTAGAGATATATGCAGTCAGTTTCAAAATGATTGGCACCCTTGATAAAGATAAGTTTAAAAAACTATAATATATGGCAAAAAAGGGAAAATTATATTATTTTATACCAATACAATTTCTCAGAGGAATTAATTAATACAAGTAAAGTAATACCTTTTTCTAAAAAAGATAAGGGGTCAAAATTATTGGCACCCCTGTTTTCAATATGTTACCTAATGGCACTGAGCCTTGTTCAAAAATGTTTTATGAGAAGAAAACATTGGGAGGTATCTTAGACCATTCCTCTTTAGCAAATCTTTCCAGATCATTGATATCCTTCATCTGTGCTTCAATTCAAACCACAGATTTTCAAATTGGTTCAAGTCCGGAGACTGAGATGGCCATTGCAAAATGTTGATTCCTTTTAAAATATATTTTTCAAAAGATACGTTGAACAAAATAGTCAAAACATAGTGTAAATGCAGGTGACGTGGTACAATACTTTTTGGCCATTTTCTGGTGTTTTGTTGTGAAAAACTGATCAGGTCATTTTAAAAAGGAATCAACATTTTGCAATGGCCATCTCAGTCTCCGGACTTTTTATTTATTTTATTCCAATTTTATTTAACCAGGTAGGCCAGTTGAGAACAAGTTCTCATTTACAACTGCGACCTGGCCAAGATAAAGCAAAGCAGTGCTACAAAAACAACAACACATAAGTTACACATAAACAAACGTACAGTCAATAACACATAGAAAAATCTTTGTACAGTGTGTGCAAATGGAGAAGATTAGGAAGGTAAAGGCAATAAATAGGCCATAGAGGTGAAAAAATTCAATTTAGCATTAACACTGGAGTGATAGATGTGCAGATGATGATGTGCAAGTAGAGGTACCGGGGTGCAAAAGAGAAAGAAGATAAATGACAATATGGGGATGAGTTGGGTGTGCTATTTACAGATTGAGTGTGTACAGGTACAGTTATCGGTAAGCTGCTCTGACAGCTGATGCTCAAAGTTAGAGAGGGAGACATTAGTCTCCAGCTTCAGTGATTTTGCAATTTGTTCCAGTCATTGGCAGCAGAGAACTGGAAGGAAACGCGGCCAAAGGAAGTGTTGGCTTTGGGGATGACCAGTGAATATACCTGCTGGAGCGTGGACTACGGGTGGGTGTTGCTATGGTGACCAGTGAGCTGAGATAAGGCGGGGATTTACCTAGCAAAGACTTATAGATGATCTGGAGCCAGTGGGTTTGGCGACGAATATGTAGCGAGGGCCAGCCAACGAGAGGATACATGTTGCAGTGGTGGGTAGTGTATGGGGCGTTGGTGACAAAACGGATGGCACTGTGATAGACTACATCCAGTTTGCTGAGTAGGGTGTTGGAGGCTATTTTGTAAATGACATCGCCTAAGTCAAGGATCGATAGAATAGTCAGTTTTACGAGGGTGCATTCGGCAGCATGAGTGAAGGAGGCTTTGTTGCAAAATAGGTAGCCAATTTTATATAACATTTTGGATTGGAGTTGCTTAATGTGAGTCTGGAAGGAGAGTTTACAGTCTAACCAGACACCTAGGTATTTGGAGTTGTCCACATATTCTAAGTCAGAACCGTCCAGAGTAGTGATGCTAGTCGGACGGGCAGGTGTGTGCAGCAATCGGTTGAAGAGCATGCATTTAATTTTACAAGCATTTAAAAGCAGTTGGAGGCCACAGAAGGAGTGTTGTATGGCATTGAAGCTGGTTTGGAGTTTTGTTAAAACTTCTTATGGCCAGGTGGGACGCTACCAACATCCGGTGAAATTGCAGAGTGCCAATTTCAGAGTACAGAAATACTCATAATAAACATTCATAAAATATACAAGTGTTATACATCGGTTTTAGGATTAACTTCTTGTTAATCCAGCCGCTGTGTCAGATTTTTAAAAGGCCATCACCATCACGAATTTGACATCCTCAAAATACTGCAGAAATTAAAAATTGACTGGCTGGGAAGATATAGTGGTTCCTCTCCATCGCTCGATGGTGACATGAGAGAAGTGGGACTTTTTGAAAAACGTCCAAATGACCAGGGGCACCCCCTATTGGATGGGCACGGGTGGGGGGTGCTGCAAACTGTGGACTGTCGCAGGAGTTTCCGGACCGTGAAACGTCTCAGGAGGCTCCGGACCGTGAAACGTCTCAGGAGGCTCCGGACTGGGAACTGTCGCCGGAAGCTCAGGACTGGGAACTGTTGCCGTAAGCTCTGGACTGGGGCTTGTCGCAGGCAGCCTGGTGCGTGGGGCTGGCACTGGTGGTACCGGGCTGGTGACACGCACTACAGGGCGAGTGCAGGGAGGAGGCACAGGACGTACTGGACTGTGGAGGTGCACTGGAGGCCTGATGCGCGGGAGCGGTACAGTTGGCACCGGGCTGATGACATGCATCTCAGAGCGAGTGCAGGGAGGAGGCACAGGAGGTACTGGACTGTGGAGGCGCACTGGAGGTCTAGAGTGTAGAATTGGCACAACCTGTCCTGGCTGGATGCTCACTTTATCCCGGCAAGTATGGGGTGCTGGCACAGGACGCACTGGGCTGTGAAAGCGCACTGGAATCACTGTGGGTAGAACCGGCGCAGGATATCATGGTCCGAGGAGGCGTACTTGAGACCAGGAGCGCTGAGCCGGCACAACCCGTCCTGGCTGGATGCTCACTTTCGCACGGCAAGTGCGGGGAGCTGGCACCGAGCGCACCGGGCTGTGAATGTGCACTGAAGACACAGTGCGTATCACCGCATAACATGGTGCCTGAATGGTCACAAACTCATTGAAGCAAGTGCGTGGAGTTGGCTCTGGTCTGAAACCTGGTTCTGCCAACCACACCTCTTGTGCTTGCGTCATGGTTGCGAACCCCGGAGTCGTCGTTGATCCTCCTTCGCTGCCTCGGCCTGCTTCCACGGCAGGCTCTTCTCTCCTGCCACTATGTCGTCCCAAGTCCTTATCTCGTCCAAAGACCAGGATGCCATTACCTAACGGGCACGCGGCTTGGTCCGTTGTTGATGGGATATTCTGTCACGATGTTCGTAATAATAGTGGTCGGACCAAGGCATAGCGTATGTTGAGTTCCACATATTTTAATGAAAGTGAAACTTTAAGCAAATACAAAGCAAAATAAAGAATAAACGAACCGTGACGACAATGCAGTGCTAACCAGCAACAAAACATAAACAATATCCCATAACCCACAGGTGGAAAAAATGCAACTTAAGTATGATCCCCAATTAGAGACAATGATTACCAGCTGCCTCTAATTGGGAATCATACACAAACACCAACATAGAAAAATAAACCTAGAACCCCACATAGAAATAATAAACTAGACTAAACACCCCTAGTCACACCCTGACCTACTCTACCATAGAAAATGCAGGCTATGGTCTATGGTCAGGACGTGACAAGCGGCTTACTGTGAGTGCATTCATCTTTAGATATAAATGTTAGAAAATCACATATCACAGTCAACTCTACAGGATACAAACATTCATTACAGCTAAACAATGTTAAATAGCATTTAGCAACAAAAAAAAACATTTTCATACACATCTAAAATCTATTATTAAAAAAATCTGAGAACAGTAATATTTTACACAATCATGAAGGTATCCATAAACAAACAATTATGATGAAAAAAACACAAATGTGAAAAATTGGTGGACATAGCATTTTGGACATAAACTCTTCATGCATTTGTAAACATTAGAAAAGAGGGAGAACATAAAACCAAGAAACAACAATACAACCAAGCCCTTTTCTCAGTCCCTTTACTAAGCAGCAGAGCAGCAGCAGAGAGAGAAGTCAGGTTTACCAGCAGCGTAGAAGAGTCTAGAAGCTTGGCACACAACACTACACAAGACATATGCCTCACTCTCTCGCTCCCTCACCTCACAGTACAATACAATTCAATAGATCCTACAACTCTCTACCTTCACCGTAGTACTACTCCTCACCTTTCATATGGAAAAGACAGCAACAGCCCAGCCCAGCGCTGCATTGAGGATAGAATATCAGTATCAATTCTAGAATAATCTATTCTAGAAAGATCTAGAGATTCTAAAGACACAATGGTACCTGCAATCTTATAACATTCATAAACTGTGTCTGCGTCCAAAATGGCACCCTATTCCCTATATAGTACACCACTTTTGACATGAGCCATATAGGTCCTCTCAAAAGTACTACACTATAGGGAATAGGGTGCCATTTGGGACTCCCACTGTGTTATTCCATTAGTACCCTGCAACATTTAACTGCAGGAGGATGTATTATCATATTACATATTACTGTAGGTATAAACTCTCACTACAAAGAGGATTCTATTCATATTATGCTAAGGGTTATTATGCCAAGCAGAATTTCAATTAGACACTAATAGTGCACCGTCATTGTAATCATGATTCCCTCAGAGCTAGAATGGAGAGCGGTTGTTTTACTGTACTCTATAGTAGCGAAGGTGTAAAAGCTGAGAATGATGAATATGATGATGGGGATGATGATGACTTACTATGCTAATTACTATAATGATGATGACTATTATAATAATGATGATGATGAACCAAGTAACTATCTCTTACCCTGACATTCTTCTGGATGATCTCGCGGCTCATCAGGACACGCCCCTCCGTCAGGTCAATCCCGGCCAATGGGATGAGCATCTCGCCAATAACCTCATCACGGGAGAACCTATCGAAGCTGAGCACCATGAAGTGGAGCGACAGCTCCTGCACGCGGACCATTGGGATCCCATAGAAGCTGAAGGTCTCGTCGAACACCGGGTCCAGAGTCTTCCTCAGGACACGGGTCTTGACCCGGTGCTTCTTCTCAGGCAGCAGGGTCAGCTTGATGTAGGGGTCAGAAGTCAGGGACTGATCGTCGGTCGGAGTCAGCCCGTGGGCCTCCTTAATGTGAACCACGAAGGCCTTCTTCTCTGAGTTGTACTCCAGGGAGAAGTGGAGGGTCCCAAGGCCGACATTGGGGCCTCCGTCCTGGGGTTTGTTGTGGTCCGCATCCCCTTGGGTGTGGGTGGTGGCCTGGCTGGAGAGACTGCCACTGGTGGGGGTGACCAGGGCCAGGTCTCTAACCCCAGTTTGGGTGAACCCTGGGTGGGGCATGGGGAGGTCCAAGTCTGGGGAGCTGCGGACCTTGGTGTGGATCTGGACGTTGGGGTGTGGGGGTTTGGTGGTGATGGTGAAGTTGTCGTTCAGGTCTTGTTGTTTTTCCAGGTCGAGGTGGAGGGCCGTTCTGCCCTCTGCTGGGCTGGAGGCCACTTGTTGTTGTTGTTTACCATTGGTGCTGTTTACATTACAGTTTTCGTTGACGTCGATCTTGCTGTCTAACTTCTTGTCGCTGAGGCTCTCTGGGTAGATGTCGATGCCTTTGAGCATGTGCATGAACTTGTAGGGTGTTGTCCCTTGGGACTTGGTGTTCTTACGTTGGCAGCAGATCCAGGCGAAGATGGAGA
The DNA here is from genome assembly GCF_021184085.1 of Oncorhynchus gorbuscha. Lineage (NCBI taxonomy): Eukaryota > Metazoa > Chordata > Actinopteri > Salmoniformes > Salmonidae > Oncorhynchus > Oncorhynchus gorbuscha. The sequence goes on from NC_060197.1 coordinate 20,776,174, forward strand.
CGCAGGACACTAGGCCAAACACACTCACCACGGCAACACTCACCGGCACCTCTGCTATGGAGAAGGGGGGGGGGGGGGACAGAGAGAGTAGGGGAGAAGGAGGAGGGAGTGAGAGAAAGATAAATTCATAATTTTGTCATGTTTTTGTAACTGTCCCTCCCTCCTGTTAATCTATTGTCTGTCTGTTGAGTGTGTGTCTCTCTGTGTGTGTGTGAATGTGCGGAAGCTTCCTTTGTCTTACTAGGTCTGTAGATGAATGTAATGACAAGCTGCGTCAGAATCCCACTGCTTAATACTAATTACTAATAGACTGAATGACTGACTGGCTGACTGACTGATGCACTGTCTGAGTCAGAGACAGCATAACAACACAATCTCGGGTCGTGTCACAAATGGCACCTTATTCCATACGGACACTGGTCAAAAGTATTGCACTATATAGGGTATAGGGTGCCAGAGACATCACACTGTCATATAATAACAGTACAATCTGTGACTCCTCCAATACATGACTGACTAATCAAGGCCCATATAGAGTCATGACATATACTGAATATGAATCGAGAAAATGCCTTTTTGACATAAACATTTAGATGTCATGGCGATTTGAAGACAACGTGATTCACTTGCTTGTTGATTTATCTTACTGATTAATGATGAAATAACTATCACTAATCTCAAATAGTAATCTAATCAGATGAGCGACTGGGGTGCTTGGTTAGTTAGCAACACAAATGGATATTCTTAGCTTAGTGTCAGAGCACAAACTGGGTAGGCAACCCCAGTGCATTAGGACATGACAGGATATTTTCAATATGATCTACTAAATAAATAAAGGATAAACACATTTAACAAATAGTGAATAGGGTACCATTTGTGACGTAACTGAATATTACCAACCAAAATAACAGACACAGGGGCTTCCCGAGTTCTCCCACCAACTATTGGCTGCTCCCACTCAAATAAGACCTTTTTCCCATCCCAGCTACTTACCAAACTGCATTTCTTTCGTCACCATTGGAGCCATGGTCCCGCTCGCTCGCGTGCTCTATCCAAGGTTCTGAAAACGCTCCCTCTTCGGCTTATTTCAGCGCTCGTGCTCTATAAACCTACCGTTAACCAACAACCCTGCTCACCAATAGCCAACCTCTCTCGGTAGCTTATATCTAGGTATATCTCCTTGACAGCAAATAGCGATTGTTTTTTATGATGTGACTCCTTCAATAATTTAATCTGTTTGTTTCCGTTTCATAAACCAAACCCAGCTGTTCCTTTCAGAGAGGCGAAGGTTGGTATTCTCCGTTCTCTTCCAAGTGCGAGTCTCACCCTGCTCGTGTTGTTACTCTCTGCACTATGATCTTCTCTGAGAAGGCACTACCCCCTCTCTCTCTCTCTCTCTCTCTCTCTCTCTCTCTCTCTCTCTCTCTCTCTCTCTCTCTCTCTCTCTCTCTCTCTCACTCTCTCTCTCTCTCTCCTCTCTCCTCCCTCCCTCCTTCCTTCCCTCCCTCCCTCCCACCCTCGCCTCCACCAACCATGCTGAGTTCACTGCCACTGACAGAATTGTGATAGCTTCAGAAATCACTGCCTCAATGAAAGCACAACAAGCAACAAGCTCATCAATATCCCTGACTGGTTTGCTGACTGAAGGTCTGAACGGTTGGCTGAATGCCTAGCCATGAAAGGAGTTTCCCAGACCCCAGAGGTGTGTGTGTTGTGTGCAGGGCGTTATGGGCGGGTCTTATGGGGCCTGGCCTGCCCTACCTTACCTCTTTTTGCCTGTTCGAAGAAAATATTGAAATATTGTTAATTTGTTTGACCGAGACCGCACCTCTGTCTCAGTATGTGTAGACCATGTTTCTAATGGTGTATGGACCAAAAGATTATGGCTTGTCATACTATTTTTGTGCAGACAGCATCAGATACATGGGCTACATATAGTTGGCAGTAAATTGATTCGCCAAAAAGTATATAATTACTCCTGTCTAAATCAAATCATTCAAAATACTTCAACCGGTAGAATGACATAGCCACAGAGGATCATTAGCTTACTTAAAATATCTGTAGATTGGATAAAATCACAAGTATGTTAGGAAAGCCCGCAATTTGGGTAGTGTGCATGGCAATAGGTCTGGCGGATTGAGTTGCGGCTGTCAGTGAAAAGCTTCTAAAATACAAAACATAACCAAAAGTATGTGGACACCTGCTCGTTGAACATCTCATTTCAAAATGATAGCCATTAATATTGAGTAGGTCTCCCCTTTGATGCCATAACAGTCTCCACTCTTCTGGGAAGGATTTCCACTAGATGTTGTAACATTGCTGCAGGGACTTGCTTCCATTCAGCCATAAGAGCAATTCTGATGTTGGGCAATTAGGCCTGTCTCACAGTCGGTGTTCCAATTAAACTTTTGGTGCCAGAGAGAATGGCATAAGAAAGTATTCAAGACGACTAGCTTGATTAAGCCTCCGCCATGTATATCTCACTAGGTCAGTGTATTTAAGTCTCCATATATCAACTAATTCCAATATATCCATGACATTCTTGATTTCCTTAAGTGCCTGAGGGTGATAGTTTGTAGTGTGATTTCCTTTCCGGTCCATAGAGGTATTTAAGACCGTATTAAAATCTCCCACCATAATAATAGAGTCTAGTGTTGCTTGTTGATTTGATAAATTCTTATATATATTTTCAAATAAGCTTGGATCATCATTATTCGGACCGTATAGGTTAATAAGCCATATCTGTTTATTGTCCAATAACATATTTTAAATAATCCATCTACCTTGAGGATCTGTTTGGACAATTTGCACATTTGGATAAAAATGATTGTTAATTAAAACCATCACCCCTTTTGAATTTCTTTGCCCATGGGAGAAATAGGTTTTGCCCCACCCCAGTTCTTTTTCCACAAAACGTAATCTGAAATTGTTGAATGGTTTTCCTGTAAACAATAGATATTATATTCCTTCTCTTTTAGACAGGTAAATACTGATTGTCTTTTCTTATTATCTGCTAGTGTCACGTTCTGACCTTAGTTCTTTTGTTATGTCTTTGTTTTAGTATGGTCAGGGCATGAGTTGGGGTGGGTAGTCTATGTTCCTTTTTCTATGTTGTGGTGATGTGTTTGGCCTTGTATGGTTCTCAATCAGAGGCAGGTGTCTTTCTTTGTCTCTGATTGAGAAACATACTTAGGTAGCCTTTTCCCACCTGTGTTTTGTGGGTGATTAATTTTCCGTGTCAGTGTTTGTTCCACACGGGACTGTTTCGTTCGTTTCGTTTATTCACGTTGTTATTTTGTATTTCAGTGTTCAGGCAAATAAACATCATGAACACGTACCACGCTGCGCATAGGTCCGATATTTCCCACTCCTCCTCAGACAAGGAGGACGACGATCGTTACAGAATCACCCACCATCCAAGGACCAGGTAGCGTGGTATCGGGCAGCAGCGAGTTCTGGACTCCTGGACATGGGAGGAGATTTTGGACGGAGAGGGACCCTGGGCAGAGGCTGGGGAATATCGCCTCCCCAGGGAAGAGCTGGAGGCAGCCAAAGCAGAGCGATGGCATTTTGAGGAGTTACATTTAACATTACATTTAAGTCATTTAGCAGACGCTCTTATCCAGAGCGACTTACAAATTGGTGCATTCACCTTATGACATCCAGTGGAACAACCACTTTACAATAGTGCATCTAAATATTTTAAGGGGGGGTGAGAAGGATTACTTTATCCTATCCTAGGTATTCCTTAAAGAGGTGGAGTTTCAGGTGTCTCCGGAAGGTGGTGATTGACTCCGCTGTCCTGGCGTCGTGAGGGAGTTTGTTCCACCATTGGGGAGCCAGAGCAGCGAACAGTTTTGACTGGGCTGAGCGGGAACTGTACTTCCTCAGTGGTAGGGAGGCGAGCAGGCCAGAGGTGGATGAACGCAGTGCCCTTATTTGGGTGTAGGGCCTGATCAGAGACTGGAGGTACTGAGGTGCCGTTCCCCTCACAGCTCCGTAGGCAAGCACCATGGTCTTGTAGCGGATGCGAGCTTCAACTGGAAGCCAATGGAGAGAGCGGAGGAGCGGGGTGACGTGAGAGAACTTGGGAAGGTTGAACACTAGACGGGCTGCGGCGTTCTGGATAAGTTGTAGGGGTTTAATGGCACAGGCAGGGAGCCCAGCCAACAGCAAGTTGCAGTAATCCAGACGGGAGATGACAAGTGCCTGGATTAGGACCTGCGCCGCTTCCTGTGTGAGGCAGGGTCGTACTCTGCGGATGTTGTAGAGCATGAACCTACAGGAACGGGCCACCGCCTTGATGTTAGTTGAGAACGACAGGGTGTTGTCCAGGATCACGCCAAGGTTCTTAGCTAGAGTTAGAGTTGGCACGGCAGCGCAACAGGGACGAGAGCCAGCCCCAAAAATGTATTGGCGGGGGCACACGGGGAGTGTGGCTAAGTCAGGTAGGAGACCTGAGCCAACTCGTGTGCTTACCGTGGAGAGAGGTGGACTGGGCAGGCACCGTGGTATTCCGTGAGGCGCACGGTGTCCTCAGTGCGCAGGCATAGCCGGGTGCAGTACATTGCAGCACCTCGTATCGGCCGAGCTGGGTGCTTCATAGCACCTAGCATCGAGCTAGGTGCTATGAAGCCGGCTCAGCGCATCTGGACTCCAGTGCGTCTCCTCGGCCCTTGGTATATGGCACCAGCCCTATGCACGGTTTACCGGTTCGCCAGCACAGTCCAGTGCAGTCTGTTCCTCTCCGCCGGGCTAAGGGGAGTATCCAGCCAGGAAAGGTTGTGCAGGCTCGGTGTTCGACCTCCAGTGCGCCTCCACGGTCCGGTCCATCAGGTGCCTCCTCGACGCACCAGGCCTCCGGTGGCAGCCCCACGCACCAGGCTGTCTCTCCGTCTCCTTCCTCCAGGTGCTCCCTCCTGTCCTGAGCTGCCGGAGTCTCCCTCCTGTCCTGAGCTGCCGGAGTCTCCCTCCTGTCCTGAGCTGCCGGAGTCTCCCGCCTGTCCTGAGCTGCCGGAGTCTCCCGCCTGTCCTGAGCTGCCGGAGTCTCCCGCCTGTCCTGAGCTGCCGGAGTCTCCCACCTGTCCTGAGCTGCCGGAGTCTCCCGCCTGTCCTGAGCTGCCGGAGTCTCCCGCCTGTCCTGAGCTGCCGGAGTCTCCCGCCTGTCCTGAGCTGCCGGAGTCTCCCGCCTGTCCTGAGCTGCCGGAGTCTCCCGCCTGTCCTGAGCTGCCGGAGTCTCCCGCCTGCCCTGAGCTGCCGGAGTCTCCCGCCTGTCCTGAGCTGCCGGAGTCGCCCTTCACTCCTGTGCTGCCGGAATTGCCCTTCACTCCGGCGCTGCCGGAGTCTCCCACCTGTCCGGCGCTGCCGGAATCTCCCATCCATTCGGGGCCCGCTGCTAGGGTCCCCAGTCCGAGGTTGGCGGCGAGTGTCGCCGCTCTAAAGGCACCACGGAGGCGGGTAAAGAAGTGGGCAAAGACTATGGTGGGGTTTTGCGGCCAGAGTCCGCATCTTTAACTTGTCAAACGTTTTTTATAATCAATCCTCAGGTTGTTTTTAAAATATATAATCGATAATATATCAACCGCAAATGTATTTTTCAGTAGGAGAGGGAAAGGCAACGGCTGCCCAAACTCTGTTGCGCGAGCAAAACTCATGCGAACACCTGACGCGATGTTATCTTTCTGTCTCATTTTTCAAAATAAAAGCCTGAAACTGTCTGAAGACTGACACCTTGAGGAAGCGATAGGAAAAGGAATCTAGTTGATATCCCTTTTTAAATGGAGCAAAAGCAGGCTATGGAACATGGAGTTTTCAAAATAGAAGCCACTTCCTGGTTTGATTTTCCTCAGGGTTTCGCCTGCAATATCAGTTCTGTTATACTCACAGACAATATTTTGACAGTTTTGGATACTTGAGTGTTTTCTGCGATACATTCAGCCTCTTGCAAATTGAAGGATAATTATTAAAACACAGAGACACAAAAGATGTAATATTTTTTTCTTGGTACATTTTGTGGGGAGGCCTGGCTTCCCTTGGCCTCCATGAATACATGCCACTGGTAAAACAGTTTGTAAATGTTTACCAGAGAAAGCATCTGAGTGAGTGAAACAGCGCCCCTCTGTATGTGTAGGCCATCTGAGGCAGACTGGTCATAAAGAATATGACGTTGTTGCTGCCTGTAGCATTGAATACAAGTGAAGCCAGAAAGCATTTGGCATCCCTTGATAAAAAAGTTATACAATAGTAGCCAATCAGGGTTGAGCTAAACTGAGTGAGCTCAACTGTGAATGGTCCTGGCGCACCAAAAACGTGTCAAGGGAAGACAGTTTTGAGTTGGCTTCACTCCTATCACAGAGATATTAATCATTGACAGAAACAACTTGAATTGTTGTATCTCGTTGTGTTGTTCTCCGGTGGCTAGTAGCTAGCTAAAATTGTCCCTTTTCTAAATTAGCCATGGATGGAGATAGGGATTTGGACTTGCGGATTTACTTAATTCTCCGTACTGGCCAATGATTATAACAGCAATTCTGACCCAACCATAAAATACATTGTGCCCCTGGACTGAGAGAATGAAAGTTCAATATGTAGCTAGATGTAGAAGGCTAATGTTAACTGGCTACTGAGCAGGCATTTTAGCCAGGTAGCCAAGGTAAACAAAAAATTTAAGTGTGTACTGTATGACAGTCATCAACCGTTTCATCAACATGAAAGAGGAGGATGGCATTGGAGTTTCTCTACAAGTAAGGTGAGTCAACATCTTTTTTCTACTTACACACACACACACACATCATATTTAGCATATTTAGCATATTTAAATAGTGTTGGTATCTTTTAGTTGTAATAGACTAAGCATAGATGATTTCATGATGTTGAAGTTGAAATGGTGCTGTAATAGTGGAGGCAGCTCCTGTTTAACTTTGCAACTTGCAATAACTCGTGGTTCTAAATCAATCTTTGTTTAGTAGTCCGAAAAGGTCGGAAACATTGTTTGTTGACCATAATATAGGTCATGTAACTGTTTGTTAAATGCTACAGTATATGCTTTGTGGACTTCACCGGACAGAGGTTGCTCTCCGGTTATGTGATGAAACAAATGTATACTGGGTCTTATCTTGACCTTAGGCATATCACGGTCGCAAGGCATATGAACTAACAGGTTATAGTTCAAACAATGCAATTATCACAACACATACAGTAGGTTGTAATATGGCTTATTTTCTGGCTTGGCTTCCCAAGTGATTTTACCCACGCACCATTACTGTGTTTTACACACGTCATACGTATATACTGTATTCTAGTTAAGGCTCATCCTATATAACTACTGCTGTACACACCTTTTCTATTCATATATATTGTCCATGCTGCCTATACACACCATTATATACACGGTTGGAGATAGAAACATAAGCATTTCACTGCAGCTGGAGTGTTTACGGAAATATTCTCTCTGTCCCAGCCTTTCTGTCCCCACATGCTTCAAGATGGCCACCATTGTTCCTGTACCCAATAACGCAAGGTAACTGAACTAAATGACTACCCCGTAGCACTCACTTCTGTCATCATGAAGTGCTTTGAGAGACGAGTCAGGGATCATATCACCTCTACCTGACCTGACACCCTAGACTCACTTCAATTTGCTTACCACAATAGATCCACAGACGATGCCATCGCCCTAACCCATCTGGTCATGAGGAACACCTATATAGTAATGCTGTTCATTGACTATAGCTCAGAATTCAATACCATGGTACCCTCCAAGCTCATCATTAAGCTCGAGGCCCTGGTTCTGACCCCCGCCCTGTGAAACTGGTTCCTGGACTTCCTGACGGGCAGGCCCCAGGTGGTCAATGTAGGAAACAACACCTCCACTTTGTTGATCCCCAACACTTGGGTGCGTTCTCAGCCCTCTCCTATACTCATTGTTCACCCATGACTGCAGGCCATGCATGCCTGCAAATCAATCAGGTTTACAGACCACACAACAGTAGTAGGCCTGATGACCAACAATGATGAGACAGCCTACAGGGAGGTGGTGAGCACTCGGAGTGTGGTGCCAGGAAAATAACCCCTCACTTAATGTCAAGAAAACAAAGGAGCTGACTGTGGACTTCAGGAAACAGCAGAGGAAACACCCCCCTATCCACATTGACGGTACCGCAGTGGGGAAGGTGGAAAGCTTGAAGTTCCTCGGCATACACATCACTGACAAACTGAAATGGTCCACCCACACAGTGTGGTGAAGAAGGCGCAACAGCCAACAGCACCTTATCTTGGCACCTAAAACCCTCACAAACTTCTACAGATGCACAATTGAGATCATCCTGTCAACTGCACCGCTCGCACCTGCAGGGCTCTCCAGAGGGTGGTGTGGTCTGCCCAACGCATTACCAGGGGGCAAACTACCTCCAGGACACCTACAGCACCCGATGTCACAGGAAGGCCATAAAGATCATCAAGGAAACAACCACCCGAGCCACTGCCTGTTCTATCATCCAGAAGGCGAGGTCAGAACAGGTGACATCACACTGTTAAATAGCCATCACTAGCATATTAGAGGCTGCTGCCTATATACAGACTTGAAATCACTGGCCACTTTAATTATGTTTACATATTTTGCATTTCTCATGTCATATGTATATACCGTATTATATTCTACTGTATCTTAGTCTATGCCGCTCTGATATTGGTTGTCCATATATTTCTATATTCTTAATTCCATTCCTTTACTTAGATGTGTGAGCGTGTGTGTGTGTGTGTGTGTGTGTTTGTTGTGAAATTGTTAGATATTACTGCACTGTTGGAGCTAGAAACACAGCATTTTGCTACACTCGCACTCACATAAATACATCTATGTGACCAATAAAATTTGATTTGAACATCTGGAAAATGTGTATGCGACGAATGAAATTAGATTAAGATTTTATCTGTTTACCACTCATGCTAAATTGTGTAGTGTGTACTCTTTCCTCCCCCTGGGCGCTCTCATTGGACAATCCCAGTTAAAATTCTACCGTGACTATCTATGAATTTCAAACTAGTTTTGAAATTGGGGGACTGGGAAAACTTCTTCCAACTGCGTCAGAAGTTTTGGTTTTGGAAGAATACTAACGTAGCAGGCGTAAAAAGGCGCCCGAGCAGAGTCCTCACAACTGTTTTTTTCAGGGGAAACTGCTGTAGCCCTGAGAACCGGAAACATCCGTTTTCACCACCCCGCGGAGAGTGGAACACTAACGCTACTGCCTGAACTTTTTTTTTTAGCCCTCCCCCAATCTGTATATATCACTAATGTCTCTGTTCGATTTGTTGCTTTATTGCAATGGAATGGTAGGACCCATTGGCTAGTAGTGATGGAGACCGAGTTCTAATACAGCGCAGGTAGAAAAGTGACTCCTTTCCACTCCGCTCGGTCGGTTACCGCGAGTATAATAACGTTAAAAGATATCTAGAATGGAGACTGTTGAGCAGCTCGTGTCGTTTAACCATATCCCAGTCCAGTTAAACGGAGGCACGCCTTGGGGGTTCACGCTGAAAGGAGGTCTCGAGCACGGAGAACCGCTCATCATCACTAAAGTGAGTCGTGATTTGTTTTCAGAACTCTCGCACGCGCTTTGTTGTCGTGGGATACGTTTAAGTTGAGTTTTTACTGTTAGACTGCCCGCCCACAAGGCCAATGCAATGTCCATTTGTTAGGCTACATAATTTGTGGTTTATGACTGTGTGAGAGTAACATGTCCAGTCAGTAGAACTGCATGGTTGGATATTTTGTTTCAACTTATTTGCCATAAATTCATCAATGCTCCATCAAAGTCCTTTGAAACTTTATTCTTTTATTATTCTTGTGACTATATAGAAATAAGAATACATAGTATAGTCACTACTGGGCATTTCCATCTAAAAGGACCCATAAGCACCAACATGTGAAGTGCATAGGAGCATTTCAAATTAGCTGTCAAAGCTGAGTTTTATTTATTTTTACTAAGGTATATAGCTTTTTAAAGCCATTCTCCAAACAAAAAAATAGAATAAGAATTGATTTCTGGTCAACATCTACCAGAAACAGTCTTACACAGGATTATAAATACATCAAAACACAATCATGTTGTTGAAGTAAAGACCCCTGCCAACTAATATGAACACTTTTATATTTAGTTTTAGAGAGATTATTTGCCTTCTCTATTAAATTGAACAGACATTGCCGTGTAATTCCAATACCAAAAACCCACATTTTTTAAAGATAATTTCTCTCCCTCATGGTGGGATAACGAAAGTTCACATTCACCGAAGTAGCAAGTAAAGGTATTACCTACCAATTTAGTTATAGTGTTTTTACTGATATCAAGTTTGTTTATGAATGTATTAAGTGATTTAAAACCCCTAATTCTGTAACTAAATCAGAATTATTGCAATTGAATTACAATGGGAAATCATAGTAGTCATAAACCACAGTTGGGTCACCTGCTTACTGTCCTCCCTTCCACTGGCGTACTGTTTGTTATGTTCAGCTCAACAAAAAAAGTTTTTTTCTCTCTTTCTGTGGTCTGGTGGTCAAAGCCAAGACATAGTCAGTACTCCCTGGCTGGACCAAATCTGAACCAATCCTAGATGTCTATGTTTCGCAAGTTTGTACAGTACAGTAGACAACAGTACAGTGAAGAGTACTGTAGAGTTCAGTACAGTAGAGCACACTGGAGTAGAGTACAGTCGAGACATATCTATTTTACTGTACAATCTGGAACTCTGCTGTACTGTGATGTCCAAAGTTGTGAAACACAGACATCTATAATTGTTTCAGATTTGGTCTGGACCGGGCCAACCAAGTGTGGTCTTGTTTGGGGGCAGAGCTCATTACAATAATAGCCAGTGTTTACAATTATACCCAAATATGAAAAAGGATATTGCATATGCTACCTTTGTGTACCTATTCAGGATGCATGACCATGAATATAATGATATTCATATCCATAATTATGCATTTCTGTATAGTACAGATCAGGGACCCATAAATCCTGTAGATGGTAGAATGTAGACTGATTAATCGTAATGGCCGATTTATTAGGGCCAATTTCAAGTTTTCATAACAATCAGAAATTGGTAATTTTGGGTGCTGATTTTGCTATTTTTTTATTTTTATTTTTTTATATACCTTTATTTAACTAGGCAAGTCAGTTAAGAACACATTCTTATTTTCAATGATGGCCTAGGAACGTTGGGTTAACTGCCTTGTTCAGAGGCAGAACGACAGATTTTCACCTTGTCAGCTCGGGGGATCAAATCTTGCAACCTTATAGTTAAATTGTCCAACGCTCTAACCACCTGCCTCTCATTGCACTCCACGAGGAGCCTGCCTGTTACGTGAATGCAGTAGAAGCCAAGGTAAGTTGCTAGCTAGGATTAAACTTATCTTATTAAAAAAACAATCAATCAATCATAATCACTAGTTATAACGACACATGGTTGATGATATTACTCGTTTATCTAGCATGTCCTGCCTTGCATATAATCGATGCAATGCTGGGGGATGATTTAACAAAAGCGCATTTGCGAAAAAAGCACAATCGTTGGACGACTAAACACCAATGCCTTTCTTAAAATCAATACACAGAAGTATATATTTTTAAACCTGCATATTTAGCTAAAATAAATCCAGGTTAGCAGGCAATATTAACCAGGTGAAATTGTGTAATTTCTCTTGCGTTCATTGCACGCAATGTCAGGGTATAAGCAACAGTTTGGTCAGCCTGGCTCATTGCGAACTAATTTGCCAGAAAGTTACTTAATTATGACATAACATTGAAGGTTGTGCAATGGAACAAGAATATTTACACTTAGGGATGCCACCCATTAGATAAAATACAGAACGGTTCCGTATTTCACTGAAATAATAAACTTTTTGTTTTTTAAATTATAGTTTCCGGATTCGACCATATTAATGACCAAAGGCTTGTATTTCTGTGTGTTATGTTATAATTAAGTCTATGATTTGATAGAGTAGCCTGACTGAGCAATGGTAGGCAGCAGCAGGCTCGTAAGCATTCATTGAAACAGCACTTTCGTGCATTTTGCCAGCAGCTCTTCGCAAGCAGAGCGCTGTTTATGATGTCAAGCCTATCAGCCTAATGGCTGGTGTAACCGATGTGAAATGGCTAGCTAGTTATCTGGGTGTGCGCTAATAGCGTTTCAAACGTCACTCGCTCTGAGACTTGGAGTAGTTATTCCCCTTGCTCTGCAAGGGCTGCAGCTTTTGTGGAGCGATGGGTAAACACTGCTTTGATGGTGGCTGTTGTCGATGTGTTCCTGGTTCGAGCCCAGGTAGTGGCGAGGAGAGGGACGGAAGCTATACTGTTACACTGGCAATACTATAGTGCCTATAAGAACATCCAATAGTCAAAGGTATATGAAATACAAATGGTGTAGAGAGAAATAGTCCTATAAATACTATATTAACTACAACCTAAAACCTCTTACCTTGAATATTGTCTCAAGTTAAAAGGAACCACCAACTTTCATATGTTTTGAGCAAGGAACTCAAATGTTAGCTTTTTTACATTGAACAAATTGCACTTTTACTTCTCCAACACTTTGTTTTTGCATTATTTAAACCAAATTGAATATGTTTCATTATTTATTTGAGTCTAAACAGATTTTTATTGATGTATTATATTAAGTTAAAATAAGTGTTCATTCAGTATTGTTGTAATTGTCATTATTCCGAATACATTTTTTTTTTTTAAAATCAGCCGATTAATCGGTATCGCCTTCTTTGGGCCTCCGATAAACGGTATCAGCGTTGAAAAAAATCATAATCGGTCGACCTCTAGTAGATTGTTACCCATAAATACCGTAAATACGTTACCAGGTGTAAATCCACTTTACTTGCTGTATGTAGCCAACCTTTCTTTCATATTCCCAAAGATTGGAAGCTGCCGCGGTCATCCCCCTCTTGAAAGGGGGTGACACTCTAGACCTAAACTGCTACAAACCTATATCTATCCTACCCTGCCTTTCTAAGGTCTTCGAAAACCAAGTTAACAAACAGATTACCGACCATTTAGAATCCCACCGTACCTTCTCCGCTATGCAATCTGGTTTCAGAGCTGGTCATGGGTGCACCTCAGCCACGCTCAAGGTCCTAAACGACATCATAACTGCAATCGATAAACATTACTGCGCAGCCAAATTCATCGACCTGGCCAAGGATTTCGAATCTGTCAATCACCACATTCTTATTGGCAGACTCGACAGCGTCGTTTTCTCAAATGATTGCCTCGCCTGGTTTACCAACTACTTCTCTGATAGAGTTCAGTGTGTCAAATCGGAGGGCCTGTAGTCCGGACCTCTGGCAGTCTCTATGGGGTTCCATACATGGGCTGCAATGATGTTGCTCTTGCTGCTGGTGATTCTCTGGTACACCTCTATGCAGACGACACCATTCTGTATACTTCTGGCCCCTCTTTGGACAATGTGTTAACTAACCTCCAGACGAGCTTCAATGCCATATAACTCTCCTTCCGTGGCCTCCAACTGCTCTTAAACGCAAGTAAAAACCAAATGCATGCTATTCAACCGATCACTGCCCGCACCTACTCGCCCGTCAAGCATCACTACTCTGGATGGCTCCGACTTAGAATACGTGGACAACTACAAATACCTGGGTGTTTGGTTAGACTGTAAACTCTCCTTCCAGACTCACATTGAGCATTTCTAATCTAGAATCTGCTTCCTATATCGCAACAAAGCATCCTTCACTCATGCTGCCAAACACCCTCGTAAAACTGACCTACCGATCCTCGACTTCGGTGATGTGATCTATAAAATAGCCTCCGACACTCTACTCAACAAACTGGATGCAGTCTATCACAGTGCCATCCGTTTTGTCACCAAAGCCCCATACACTACCCACCATTGCAACCTGTACGCTCTCGTTGGTTGGCCCTCGCTTCATACGCGTCACCAAACCCACTGGCTACAGGTTATCTACAAGTCTCTGCTAGGTAAAGCCCTGCCTTATCTCAGCTCACTGGTCACCATAGCGCTCCAGCAGGTATATCTCACTGGTCACCCCCAAAGCCAATTCCTCCTTTGGTCATCTTTCCTTCCAGTTCTCTGCTGCCAATGACTGGAACGAACTGCAAAAATCTCTGAAACTGGAAACACTTATCTCCCTCACTAGCTTTAAGCACCAGCTGTCAGAGCAGCTCACAGATTACTCTACCTGTACATAGCCCATCTATAATTTAGCCCAAACAACTACCTCTTCCCCTACTGTATTTATTTATTTTGCTCCTTTGCACCCTATTATTTATATTTCTACTTTGCACATTCTTCCACTGCAAATCTACCATCCCAGTGTTTTACTTGCTATATTGTATTTACCTTGCCACCATGGCCTTTTTTTGTCTTTACCTCCCTTATCTCAACTCATTTGCTCACATTGTATATAGACTTATTTTTTTACCGTATTATTGATTGTATGTTTTGTTAATTCCATGTGTAACTCTGTGTTGTTGTATGTATCGAATTGCTATGCTTTATCTTGGCCAGGTCGCAGTTGCAAATGAGAACTTGTTCTCAACTAGCCTACCTGTAACGGCGTTCGTCTGTTGAATGAAGAGAGTCGGGCCGAAATGCAGCGTGTAGGTTACTCATGACTTTAATGAAAGAATATACGAGGTGCATGAAATAACTGAAACTAAATACAAAAACAACAGAACGGAACGTGAAACTAATTACAGCCTATCTGGTGACTACAACACAGAGACAGGTACAAACACCCACGAAATACAAAGCGAACTCAGGCTACCTAAATACGGTTCCCAATCAGAGACAACGATAAGCACCTGACTCTAATTGAGAATCGCCTCAGGCAGCCAAGCCTAACAACACCCCTAATCAGCCGTGATCCCAAATATTACAAACCCCAATACGAAACACAACATATAAACCCATGTCACACCCTGGCCTACCCAAACATATAACAAAAACACAAAATACAATGACCAAGGCGTGACATAACCTCCCCCTAAGGTGCGGACTCCCGGACGCACCTCAAGAGCATAGGGAGGGTCCGGGTGGGCGTCTGTCCATGGTGGCGGTTCAGGCTCGGGACGTGGACCCCACTCCATAAATGTCCTATTTCCTCCCCTTCGCGTCCTGGGATAATCCACCTTCTCCGCCGACCATGGCCTAATAGTCCTCACCCAGATCCCCACATAACAGAGGGGCAGCTCGGGACAGAGGGGCAGCTCGGGACAGAGGGGCAGCTCGGGACAGAGGGGCAGCTCGGGACAGAGGGGCAGCTCGGGACAGAGGGGCAGCCCGGGACTGAGAGGAAGCTCAGGCAGGTAGTAGGTTCCGGTAAATCCTGGCTGGCTGGCGGAACTGGAAGAGTCAGGTTGTCTGGCAGATCTGGAAGAGACTGGTTGTCTGGCAGATCTGGAAGAGACTGGTTGTCTGGTGGCGCTGGGCTGACTGGCGGCACTGGCGGCGCTGGGCAGACTGGCGGTGCTGGGCAGACTGGGAGCACTGGCGGCGCTGGGCAGACTGGGAGCACTGGCGGCGCTGGGCAGACTGGGAGCACTGGTGGCGCTGGGCAGACTGGGAGCACTGGCGGCGCTGGGCAGACTGGGAGCACTGGCGGCGCTGGGCAGACTGGGAGCACTGGCGGCGCTGGGCAGACTGGAGACTCCGGCAACGCAGGAGAGGAGAAAAGCGCTGGCTGCGCTGAACAGGCGAGGCGCACTGGAGGCCTGGTGCGTGGTGCTGGAACTGGTGGTACTGGAACGAGGACACGCACAGGAAGCCTGGTGCGGGGAGCTGCTACCGGAGGACTGGTGTGTGGAGGTGGCTCTGGATAGACCGGACCGTGCAGGCGCACTGGAGCTCTTGAGCACCGAGCCTGCCCAAGCGTACCTGGCTCGATGCCCACTCTAGCCCGGCCAATAGGAAGGGCTGGTATGTGCTGCACCTGGCTCTGCACCCGCACTGAAAACACCGTGCGCTCCATAGCATAACACGGTGCCTGCCCGGTCTCTCTAGCCCAACGGTGAGCACAGGGAGTTTGCGCAGGTCTCCTACCTGGCATATTATAAACATACTCCCTTCTAGCCCCCCCCCAATATTTTTTTGGGGCTGCTTTTCCAGCTTCCAACCACGTCGCCGTGCTGCCTCCTCATACCTGTGCCTCTCCGCTTTAGCCGCTTCTATTTCTTCCTTGGGACGGCGATATTCTCCAGGCTGAGCCCAGGGTCCTTTACCGTCTAACTCCTCCTCCCATGTCCAATTCTCCAAGTGGTGCAGCCTCTCCCACTGCAACTGCTCTTCACGATTAACAGGGAGAGTAGGCTCAGGTCTGACTCCTGACTCAGCCACTCTCTCTCTGCGCTCTCCCCCAATAAATATTTTGGGGTTACTTTCGGTTTTCGCTCTGCGTCGCAGTGTTTTAGACTCCATTCGTCTATAGCCCTCTTCGCACTGCTGAAGCGAATCCCAGGCGGGCACCTGCACTCTCTCTGGGTCGGCCGCCCACCTGTCGATTTCTTCCCACGTCGTATACTCCATGCCTTTACCGTCCATAACGTCCTCCCTTTTCTGCTCCAGCTGTCTACGTCGTTGCCAGTTTACACGCTGCTCGGTCCGTGAGAGGTGGGTGTTTCTGTAACGGCGTTCGTCTGTCGAAAGAAGAGAGTCGGACCAAAATGCAGCGTGTAGGTTACTCATGACTTTAATGAAAGAATATACGAGGTACATGAAATAACTGAAACTAAATACAAAAACAACAGAACGGAACGTGAAACTAATTACAGCCTATCTGGGGACTACAACACAGAGACAGGTACAAACACCCACGAAATACAAAGCGAACTCAGGCTACCTAAATACGGTTCCCAATCAGAGACAACGATAAGCACCTGACTCTAATTGAGAATCGCCTCAGGCAGCCAAGCCTAACAACACCCCTAATCAGCCGCGATCCCAAATATTACAAACCCCAATATGAAACACAACATATAAACCCATGTCACACCCTGGCCTACCCAAACATATAACAAAAACACAAAATACAATGACCAAGGCGTGACACTACCTGGTTAAATAAATAAAATGACGAAAAATGAATATCATTTTAAACCTTTTTTTCCCACATAAAGAATGTTTAAATTTTTTTATTAATTAGTATATTGGACTCTAACCATAACATTTTTTGTATTATTTGTTAGATTTTTTTCTGTGGAATAAAACTAAAATTTTTAAGAAAGGGTGATACTTGAAACATTTTTTTTCCACATATGAGAAGTTGAAATATGTATGAAGGCAAAAAGGCAATTTTTGAACAAAGGATAAGCCTGCCTTAATAATCTACTGAAGAATACTTTTAGGTTTAAGTATAATGTATGTATGAATGAAGCTTTTAGTGAGGGGTTTAATTAAAGCTTTAATATTTAATAATTTTAGCCCCTCAAACTCCTATTCATTATATAAATAGGCACGTTTTAATTTTGTCTGGCTTAGCATTCCAAATCAAATGAAATATTTTTTGCTCATATGATTTTAAAAAACGAGTCATCTGAAGTAGGCAGTGCAATTAGTAAGTAAGTGAACTGTGATAGGATCAAAGTGTAATCAGTCTGAACCCCCCCCAGAAATAGACAAGTATTTACCTCTCCATGGTTGCAGAATCTTATCAGTTTTTGCTGACTTTATATTGAAATTGTGGTAAGTTAATTTATATTTTTTGAGATGTGAATACCAAGTATGTCTACTTCACTATCTGCCCATTCTATTGGTAAAGTACAAGGTAGTGTAAACAATCCAATACTTAATATGGTACACTTGTCATAATTAGGTTTAATTCCAGAGAGGCTAGAAAAGTGATCAAGTTCTTCAGTGAGACTGTACAGGGATCCAGATTGCGGACTTAAGAAAAAACATCGGCATATATTGACACTTTTGTTTTTATCCTCTGGATTTCTAACCCCTTGACTTTCTTGTTGGATCTCATTTTAATAGCTAGCAATTAAATGGCCATAATACATAGATATGGAGACAACCTGACAGCCTTGTTTTACTCCGCTTAAAAGCTCAATACTTTCTGAGAAGTAACCATTACTATTTTACATCTGGGGTTGCTGTACATAACTTTAACCCATTGTATAAGAGATAAACCTCTCTGGGATATGTGGGACACTAGCGTCCCATCTGGCCAAAAGCCAGAGAAAATGCAGAGCGCCAAATTCAAATAAATTACTATAAACATCAAACTTTCACGAAATCACACATGTAAGATACCACATTAAATCTACATGTGTTGGGAATCCAGCCAACATGTCAGATTTCAAAAAGGCGAAAGTCAACGATGCTATTACCTGAGGATAGCACCTCCATAAACAAAAGAGAGAACATATTTCAACCCTGCAGGCACGACACAAAACGCAGAAATAAAAATATAAATCATGCCTTACCTTTGACGAGCTTCTTTTGTTGGCACTCCAATATGTCCCATAAACATCACAAATGGTCATTTTGTTCGATTAATTCTGTCTATGTATCCAAAATGTCCATTAATTTGGTGCGTTTGATAAAAAAAAACACTGGTTCCAACTTGTGCAACATGACTACAAAATATCTCAA
Organism: Oncorhynchus gorbuscha; assembly: GCF_021184085.1. NCBI lineage: Eukaryota > Metazoa > Chordata > Actinopteri > Salmoniformes > Salmonidae > Oncorhynchus > Oncorhynchus gorbuscha. The sequence continues at coordinate 20,794,804 of NC_060197.1, forward strand.
AAGTTACCTGTAAACATAGCCAAAACATTTCAAACTACTTTTGTAACACAACTTTAGGTATTTTTTAAAGGAAATAATCAATTAAATTGAAGACTGGATGATCTGTGTTCAATATAGGGAGAAAACAAACTGATGCTACCTTTCTGGTCACGCGCCTCTAACAAACAGTACACTTGAAGTTACCCTCGTTTTGAACAGGGCTACTTCTTCATTACACAAAGGAAAAACCTCAACCAATTTCTAAACACTGGTGACATCCAGTGGAAGCGGTAGGAACTACAATACGGTCCCTTAGAAATCTGGATTCCCAATGAAAAATAATTGAAAAAAGAAAATCTGAATATTTTTTCCTCTGGTTTTCGCCTGCTACATAAGTTCTGTTATACTCCCAGACATGATTCAAACAGTTTTAGAAACTTCAGTATTTTCTATCCAAATCTACTATTAATATGCATTTATTATCTTCTGGGGATGAGTAGCAGGCAGTTGAATTTGGTCATGCATTTCATCCGGACTTGAACATACTGCCCCCTGTCACCAAGAAGTTAAGTAAGTAATCCAGGCATTTATATATAAATTCTAGTCGTACCTTATCATAGCCTTTTCAAAATCCGCTATGAGGACCAGGCCTGGTATCTTCAATGTTTCATAGTGTTCAATTGTTATAAGTAATTGTCATATTATCTCCAATATGTCGTCCATGTAAAAACCTGTTTGATCAGGATGATCATCCGGTAAACCTTTATTTCTTTCTTTATTTATTTATTCTATGTGCTATGCATTTCGCCAGGATTTTCGCATCACAACATTGAAGAGTAAGAGGCCTCCTAGTTTTTTAAATGGACTTACCACCTGGGTCCTGTTTTAGTAGTAATGAAATCAGACCTACTTGTTGAGTACCTGGAAGTCTACCATTTGTATAAGAGTAATTAAAACATGCTAATAATGGATCTTTGAGTACATCAAAAAAGGTCTGATATACCTCTACTGGTATACCAACATGCTCTGGTGTTTTTCCAGACTGAAAATATTTTATTGCCTCAAAGTTCCTCTTCTGTAAGTTGACCTTCACACAGGTCTTTTTGTAAATGTGTAAATTTGACATTATTGTTATTAGGAAATAAATCCTTACAGTTATCCTTACATCATTCAGTAGAACTGGTGGAGACTGAAAAGAAAACATATGTTTTTCTTTGCCCATGACAAAAATATATTTCTGCCTCCCAGTCATTTTTGTATATGTGTAGAATTTGTTCCTTGTAAACAGTATATATTATGTTCTTTATCTTTTAGCCATGTACAAATGTATAATTTTTTTATGATCTGCTAAGCCATTACACTTATAACTTGCTATACTCATTTCCCCACTTACCATAATGGTACCCACGTTTCAATTATACTTACCACAACCAATGTTTGTAAACTTACCATTTTAAAAAGCACCATGATGATTAAGTGTCCATGTAGCGGTACCATAGTAATTTGCACTGTTAAGCATACTGTAGCTGCAACTTTGTGAAACTCCCAATTGCCCTAATATTCCACCCACTAAAACCCCCCTTATCTAGGTCTGTTGTCACTAAGGCCTACAGATCGTCTCCTTGACTCACGATGCACCTTTGCGTCCTAAGGCAAACCCTTGGCCGCCAATTGCTGTTGCCCAGAGGGAGATATGGGAAGTCCATAAATATCTTAAGATGCTTAAGAGAACTAACCAAAACATGGAAAACAGTCAGAAAAAAGTAAATAGTAACAATAATAGATCATATTAATAGAAATGATAACAGCACAATCTTATAAATGAATGGTCATATTTGAAAGTCCTAGCAAGGCTATAAGCATGTCAGCCCAGCCTGCATAGTTCATTGGATTCAATGGTTTGACTTTTTTATTAGAAATATATCGCAAGACCAGACCTTTTTTAATGTCCATTACATGCAAGTCATATTTCATGTAGTCCTCATTATATCCTGTTGTATTCCGACAAAAAAAGGAAGAAGGAAAAAGGAACATAGATTCTAATGACTGCAAGTAAAAATTATTCTTAGGCATCACTTTCTTAGGCATCACATCCTGTTGTATCGTGCCATGGCTGTGCCAGAGCCGACTGCAAGCCAACCCCGGCCACTCCCTTATGGGAACGCATACCCAAGATCAACTCACAATCGCCAAGGCACGACAGCCAAGATCCAGGGTTGTTGCTCTATCACTTCAGCTGTTTTACACCTCGGCCTATATCATTAGGATCAAGAATATAAAAGGTAGCATAAATAGCTTAGAAATATATAATATACCTTTCTCTCGCTTAGAGAAGTGCTTCTGTAAGCCAATTATTGTATTAGTTCTACTGTTAACTTTAATCCTTTTATCCCAGTGTTAACCAGCATGCCACACACTAGAGACAACAACCCTGTTGACAATACCTATTCCATTAATTTGCCGGTGTGTATCGGAAGAATAATCATCCTTAACATTTTTTATGTTTATTTTTTAAATGTAAAACGGTAATAAAACCAATTATTTTAGGATCATGTAGGCATATTCAGCTCCCTTTCATCCTCGCCGTCCCCTAAATCAAAACCTGATATTTCGCCCAATATAGTCCAAAATTCCATATTTCCTAAATAGAGAAATGATAAGTTCATCATACTCATTCTGCATTACCATAAGTCCAACCTTTGTTTTAAGTTCACGGTTCCATACTACATTTATAAAACAAATTAATTCATATTTTGACTGTGTAATACGGTGCAAATATGTATCGGGGGCTACTTCAGCAGGAGGTAGCTACATGCCGTGTTGCATTATTCAAGTGTGTTAACTTCTGTGCTTCATGGGGCGCTAACACGATGCAGCCCAGACTCAAAAGTGCAGGCTACAAATTAGTAATTGGAGCAGGCATGGTTCGCACAATAATAAGGGGTACGCTGCGCTGTTAGACGGGCTTGATCAGTGAGACACATTTGACAGAAGTACCGAAAGTAACACATTCTAGAACTGAATAGTTTTAAATTTTTCTAGTATTGAAAAGTACAGAGGTTTCAGTATACCGTGCAACACTAGTGTGTGTTGTGCATGTCTTCCAGATTCACCCCTCTCTGAGCAAGAGAGGGGGGGTATAGAGGAGAATGAAAGGGATATCCCCAATTCTCTTAGAAAGGGTAGAGCCTCATGTTTTAGTATGAGCTGCATGGTATTTGACTGACCATGTGTCCTTCCTTACTGGTAACACTGTATGATCCTTCATCTCTTACCCTCCTGTGGTATCCTGAGAAAGAGGATTGTCTCTCTTGTGTGTGTGTGTGTGTGTGTGTGTGTGTGTGTGTGTGTGTGTGTGTGTGTGTGTGTGTGTGTGTGTGTGTGTGTGTGTGTGTGTGTACTAGCTAGCTAACTGGCTACACAAAACCCATATGGAGTGGCATCAGACATAGGAGTCACCATTGTGTGTTTATTATTATTAGGAATACAGAAAGTACATAATGTCTGTGGCTATGATTGTGGTGTACTGTTGTCATTTGTTAATGTCTGCTCCTGCTGCTTCTAAGAACTTTCTACTTCCGGCGCCGACTGAGATGGCTGCCTCGCTTCGCGTTCCTAGGAAACTATGCAGTTTTTTGTTTTTTTTAACGTGTTATTTCTTACATTAGTACCCCAGGTCATCTTAGGTTTCATTACATACAGTCGAGAAGAACTACTGAATATAAGATCAGCGTCAACTCACCATCAGTACGACCAAGAATATGTTTTCCGCGACGCGGATCCTGTGTTCTGCCTTACAAACAGGACAACGGAATGGATTGCATGCAGCGACCCAAGGAAACGAAACAAGGCGGTGTTCTGGTCAGACTCCGAAAAAGGGCACATCGCGCACCACTTCCCAGCATTCTTCTTGCCAATGTCCAGTCTCTCGTCAACAAGGTTGACGAAATCCGAGCAAGGGTGGCATTCCAGAGGGACATCAGAGACTGCAATGTTCTCTGCTTCACGGAAACATGGCTTACTGGGAAGACGCTATCCAGGGCGGTGCAGCCAACGGGTTTCTCCACGCATCGCGCCGACAGAAACATACATCTCTCTGGTAAGAAGAGTGGCGGGGGCGTATGCCTCATGACTAACGGGACATGGTGTGATGAAGGAAACATACAGGAACTCAAATCCTTCTGTTCACCTGATTTAGAATTCCTCACAATCAAATGTAGACCGCATTATCTTCCAAGAGAATTCTCTTCGATTATAATCACAGCCGTATATATCCCCCCGCAAACAGACACATCGATGGCTCTGAACAAACTTTATTTAACTCTTTGCAAACTGGAAACCATTTATCCGGAGGCTGCATTCATTGTAGCTGGGGATTTTAACAAAGCTAATCTGAAAACAAGACTCCCTAAATTTTATCAGCATATCGATTGCGCAACCAGGGGTGGTAAAACATGTCCCATCGCTGACAAATAAAATTTGATTTGATTTGAACTTGTAGTCATGACTGGAGATAGAGATGGGAACATTTCATCTCTATCTTTCCATCTCTGAACCCCCTAAGCTGTTTCTACTAGGTCTGTAAGCTTGCCACATTAAAGCACTGTATAATAGAGAGGTTGGAAGGCCAGGTCTGGGGATACTGTTGTATTTATCCTACTCTGGCTCCAGATGTAAGGATGTTTTATCTATTTAATCTATTTTATCTATATAGTCTTATTTAGCATCTTATGACTTTGCTTATTTGTGAAAAATCTAGGCTGATGCAGTGTTTCAAGTCTTTATTATTGGCCTAATAGACTAGAGAACCACATGGAACGCTTTTGTTTGACGTTACCGTCGTAGATAACCCAGGGTTAATGGTTGTAAAATTTGTATCGGTTGTAACATTGCGCTGCTTTATGCATTAACTCACTGAGAATCTCTTTACTAGTCGTCCCAAATCAATATTTTATAAGTTGCTATAAGAGGACAAGTGTCAAAGGGATACCTTTTTAATTTTGGCATTGATGCCCTTTATCTTCTTCCCCAGAGTCAGATTAGCTTGCGGATACCATTTTTATGTGCCTGTGTCCAGTATGAAGGAAGTTAGAGGTAGTTTCGCAGCTGAAAAATACACTGGTACAAAGAAACTGACAATAACTTCTTTGTGCTGTATATCATGCATTCTTTAATTCGCTCTGTCCGTTCCTTCACCCCTTTCCTGACTCGTTCTCGTGCTCTGGTGTTACTGGTACCACAGGACGCAATACACACACACACACACACACGGTGTTACTGGTACCTCCGGGTGAAATAGTCATACTTTTCCTTCCCTCCTCCTCTACTTTAAATGGAACAGTGGATCTAGTGAATAGGAACCAATGTTTTCAGGAACAGTTGGGAATTGGGGAATTTACAGTGTAGTACACACACACACACACACACACACACACACACACACACACACACACACACACACACACACACACACACACACACACACACACACACACACACACACACACACACACACACACACACACACACACACACACACACACACACACACACACACACACACACACACACACACACACTCCTACATAACACATCCTGAAGTTTTGGCCAG